>NC_060179.1:47952523-48622523 GCF_021184085.1 Oncorhynchus gorbuscha
GCTGCGCCTTCTTCACGACGCTGTCAGTGTGAGTGGACCAATTCAGTTTGTGTGTGATGTGTATGCCGAGGAACTTAAAACTAGCTACCCTCTCCACTACTGTTCCATCGATGTGGATAGGGGGGTGTTCCCTCTGCTGTTTCCTGAAGTCCACAATCATCTCCTTAGTTTTGTTGACGTTGAGTGTGAGGTTATTTTCCTGACACCACACTCCGAGGGCCCTCACCTCCTCCCTGTAGGCCGTCTCGTCGTTGTTGGTAATCAAGCCTACCACTGTTGTGTCATCCGCAAACTTGATGATTGAGTTGGAGGCGTGCGATTCAACAGAAGATCTCTTTGTTTCTTGGGACCTAGAACAAGCATCTCTTTTTTGTCCGAGTTTAAAAGTAGAAAGTTTGCAGCCATCCACATCCTTATGTCTGAAACATGCTTCTAGCGAGGGAAATTTTGGGGCTTCACCATGTTTCATTGAAATGTACAGCTGTGTGTCATCCACATAGCAGTGAAAGTTAATATTATGTTTTCGAATGACATCCCCAAGAGGTAAAATATATAGTGAAAACAATAGTGGTCCTTAAACGGAAACTTGAGGAACACAGAAATTTACAGTTGATTTGTCAGAGGACAAACCATTCACAGAGACAATCTGATATGTTTCCGACAGATAAGATCTAAACCAGGCCAGAACCAATTGGGTTTCCAATCTCTCCAAAGGAATGTGGTGATCGATGGTATCAAAATCAGCACTAAGGTCTAGGAGCACGAGGACAGATGCAGAGCCTCGGTCTGATGCCATTAAAAGGACATTTACCACCTTCACAAGTGCAGTCTCAGTGCTATGATGGGGTCTAAAACCAGACTGAAGCATTTTGTATACATTGTTTGTCTTCAGGAAGGCAGTGAGTTGCTGCGCAACAGCCTTTTCTAAAAATGTTGAGCGGAATGGAAGATTCGATATAGGCCGATAGTTCTTTATATTTTCCGGGTCAAGGTTTGGCTTTTTCAAGAGAGGCTTTATTACTGCCACTTTTAGTGAGTTTGGTACACATCCGGTGGATAGAGAGCCGTTTATTATGTTCAACATAGGAGGGCCAAGCACAGGAAGCAGATCTTTCAGTAGTTTAGTTGGAATAGGGTCCAGTATGCAGCTTGAAGGTTTATTATTTTCATCATTGAGTCAAGATATATAGTACTAAAACACTTGAGCGTCTCTCTTGATCCTAGGTCCTGGCAGGGTTGTGCAGACTCAGGACAACTGAGCTTTGAAGGAATACGCAGATTTAAAGAGGAGTCCGTAATTTGCTTTCTAATAATCATGATCTTTTCCTCAAAGAAGTTTGTGAATTTATCACTGCTGAAGTGAAAGCCATCCTCTCTTGAGGAATGCTGCTTTTTAGTTAGCTTTGCGACAGTATCAAAAAGGAATTTTGGATTGTTCTTATTTTCCTCAATTAAGTTAGAAAAATAGGATGATCGAGCAGCTGTAAGGGCTCTTCAGTACTGCACGGTACTGTCTTTCCAAGCTAGTCGGAAGACTTCAAGTTTGGTGTGGCGCCATTTCCGTTCCAATTTTCTGGAAGCTTGCTTCAGAGCTCGGGTATTTTCTGTGTACCAGGGAGCTAGTTTCTTCTGAGAAATGTTTTTAGTTTTTAGGGGTGCAACTGCATCTAGGGTATTGTGCAAGGTTAAATTGAGTTTCTCAGTTAGGGGGTTAACTGAGTTGTCTGTGAATTTATAGCACAACTTTTGATGTTCCTTGTTTTGGGTCTGAGCAGATTATTTGTTGCAATTGCAAACTTAATAAAATGGTGGTCCGATAGTCCAGGATTATGAGGAAAAACATTAAGACCCACAACATTTATTCCATGGGACAAAACTAGGTCCAGAGTATGACTGTGACAGTGAGTGGGTCCAGAGACATGTTGGACAAAACCCACTGAGTCGATGATGGCTCCGAAAGCCTTTTAGAGTGGGTCTGTGGACTTTTCCATGTGAATATTAAAGTCACCAAAGATTAAAATATTATCTGCTATGACTACAAGGTCCGATAGGAATTCAGGGAACTCAATGAGGAACGCTGTATATGGTCCAGGAGGCCTGTAAACAGTAGCTATAAAAAGTGATTGAGTAGGCTGCATAGATTTCATGACTAGAAGCTCAAAAGACGAAAACTTCATTTTTTTTTTGTAAATTGAAATTTGCTATCGTAAATGTTAGCAACACCTCCGCCTTTGCGGGATGCACAGGGGATATGGTCACTGGTGTAGCCAGGAGGTGAGGCCTCATTTAACACAGTAAATTCATCATGCTTAAGCCATGTTTCAGTCAGGCCAATCACATCAAGATTATGATCAGTGATTAGTTAATTGACTATAATTGCCTTTGAAGTAAGGGATCTAATATTAAGTAGCCCTATTTTGAGATGTGAGGTATCATGATCTCTTTCAATAATGACAGGAATGGAGGATGTCTTTATCCGCCATGTTTAGTTTTGCCCAACCCAGGTAGAAGGTACAGACACGGTCTGAATGGGGATAGCTGAGCTGACTACACTGACTGTGCTAGTGGCAGACTCCACTATGCTGGCAGGATGGCTAACAGATACCACAAATGGGGTGATTCTTGTCTGAGCCGAAGCACCAACTCACTTTGCAAACAGCTATTCCCCTGGACTTTCTAGCAGGCTTGACACCCTGCATTGCTGACGTGTCAGGCATAGCTGGTGATACAGAAGACTATGGATTTGAATCTTAGCTGTGCCTGCACTCTGACCTGTTATTTCAATGACATACCAATTAATTATGAAACGTCCTCCTAAGTGTATTGAATAAAAGCTAATTTTCTGGATAAGAAATAGACAGGGTTCAAGAAGAATACTTGCTCCTGGTGGGGCTTGAACTCACAACCTTGTCATCAATTTGCTGTATATTACTGTATAAGCACAATACGATAACCGATTGCACCACAGGATCCACTAACAACACTCTCACTGATCACTACATTTTCCACAAACGGAGCTGTACGATATTCGGACCAATACAAGATTACCATTGAGGTACCTGGCTAGCTCAGTCGGTAGAGCATGAGACTCTTAATCTCAGGGTTGTGGGTTTGAGCCCCACGTTGGGTGATTATTTTCTCTCCCGAAGTACCAACTCACTTCGCGAACAGCCAACCGCTTGGATTTTCGAGCAGGCTGCATTGCTGATGTGTCAGGCATTGCTGGTAATGCAGAAGACTATACATTTGAATGGTAGCTGTCCCTGCACTCTGACCTGTTATCTCAATGACATACCGATTACTTATGAAATAGATTGAATAAATGCAATTTTTCTGGACAAGATATATAAAGGCAGAGGGTTCAAGATAAAACACTTGCTCCTGGTGTGGCTCGAACTCACAACCTTGGCATTGCTTCGTTGCATACTGCTGTATAAGTACAACACGCTAACCGACTGCGCCACAGGAGCTATGCAGATCACTTTTACAGACCACCGTATTTTACACCAACATATCTGTACGATATTCGGTCCAAGTCAGTACCTCAATTGATCTGCCTGGCAAGCTCAGACATTTGAGCATGAGCCTCTTAATCTCAGAATTGTAGGGTCGATACCACAAATGGGGTGATTCTTGTCTGGGACGGAGCACCAACTCACTTTGCAAACAGCCATTCACCTGGACTTTCTGGCAGGTTTGCCACCCTGCATTGCTGATGTGTCAGGCATTGCTGGTAATGCAGATGACTATACATTTGAATGGTAGCTTTCCCTGCACTCTGACCTGTTATCTCAATGACATACCGATTACTTATGAAATAGATTGAATAAATGCAATTTTTCTGGACAAGATATATAAAGGCAGAGGGTTCAAGAAAAAACACTTGCTCCTGGTGTGGCTCGAACTCACAACCTCGGCATTGCTTCGTTGCATACTGCTGTATAAGTACAACGCGCTAACCGACTGCGCCACAGGAGCTATGCAGATCACTTTTACAGACCACCGTATTTTACACCAACATATCTGTACGATATTCGGTCCAAGTCAGTACCTCAATTGATCTGCCTGGCAAGCTCAGACATTTGAGCATGAGCCTCTTAATCTCAGAATTGTAGGGTCGATACCACAAATGGGGTGATTCTTGTCTGGGACGGAGCACCAACTCACTTTGCAAACAGCCATTCACCTGGACTTTCTGGCAGGTTTGCCACCCTGCATTGCTGATGTGTCAGGCATTGCTGGTAATGCAGATGACTATACATTTGAATGGTAGCTTTCCCTGCACTCTGACCTGTTATCTCAATGACATACCGATTACTTATGAAATAGATTGAATAAATTATATTTTTCTGGAAGAGATATATAAAGGCAGAGGGTTCAAGAAAAGCACTTGCTCCTTGTGAGGCTCGAACTCAAAACCTCTGCATTGCTTAGTTGCATACTGCTGTATAAATACCACGCGGTAACCGACTGCACCACAGGAGCTATGCAAAGCACTCTTATTGACCACAATATTTTGCAACAACATATCTGTACGATATTCGGTCCAAGTCAGTACCTCAATTGATCTGCCTGGCAAGCTCAGACATTTGAGCATGAGCCTCTTAATCTCAGAATCGTAGGGTCGATACCTGATAGAGGAAAATATGGTTGGAATGACTAATTATGTATACATTCCAATCAGAAACTGACTAGTCCAAATGCTATAATGTACTGTACTGTACATGTGAGTTTTCTCTCTTGCTCCCTTTCCCAATTGTATATAATGTAGTCATGAGTTAGTAACAATGAAGGTCTGTTCCTTAGTTCATTCAGTTGTACAAATCTCCAGGTGGTGGGAACGGGCCATCTCCAGATGATCGGGAATGTTGATTTATGCTGACTGGCCTTGACTTCGTGCTGATAACGCGAAGGCTCGAGAGCTAGAGGGGCCCTCTGTTTGTGAAATGGAACGTTTGGAAAACACTGACATCATTTTCAGTTTATAACCTGTGGAAATGTGTGTATGCATTCAGTACTCTCTGGAATTAAACGCTCTTTACCTGGCTTTTAAGACTGGTCTCGATCTACTTCATGCATAATTAATGAACTTACAATTCATTAATGAATTAGAAATGAGTGCGAATTGGTTTTGGCAATTAAAGCATAAAGGAATTTAGAATTCCTCTATCAATTTGATCCTTCGAGCCGGATCTAAATAACTCTCACTGCCTGAAGATAGTACGCTGGAACACGTGCACGGACAAGTTTTTTGACTCGTTTTACTAAAGACCTGACCTCTGAATTGAGGTTAAAATTGAAACAGATTCAAACGAACAATGTTTTCCCAGCCGGCAGCAGGTAAAGTAGCCTTTATTCTCGAATTTGGGAGGGATTATTTAGGATATTTATTGATTAAAATGTTATGAAGGAGTTGAATTTGATCAATAATAGGTGCTTGAATATTCCGAACAAATAAAATGGGTTTCTACCGGGGGTATTAACCAGGATATCGATAAAAAGGAAGCAGGCCCGAAATTGACCTGAGGTAAGGGGAGCTACCACCAAATAAACTAGAGCTTAATACGGCCTGGTTTTGCAAGCCAAGGATTATTAAGGAGTGATATAGTACGCATTGGAGAATTAGGACGCTTGTTCCGTACAAATAGGATGGCCAATAATTCAATAAACATACCTAAATAAAGTTTTTACCTAATAGTCTATCTGTATATGGGAAGCTGACTGTGGAAAGTAGCAGATAGATATGTTAAAACAGGTGAGGATAAATTAGACTTGGTGAGAAGGCAGGGTAATTCTAGGCGAACAGAATAAATGAACCTGTACAATGCTGAAAGAAATTAATATCAAATGATAAGTGATTAGTCTAGATTAGTGAGATTCGAGACATTAACGATTGAAAGTCCCAAAAGGAATATCCTATGGGTGAAATGTTATTGTCCGATCAAAAGTCTTCTATAGACGTGGTTCACAGGAGAGGTCAACTTAGTCTAGAGTAGGGAGATTTGAGACATTTTACGTTGAAAGTCCCAAAAGGAATATCCTATGGGTGAAATGTTATTGTCCGATCAAAAGTCTTCTATGGACGCGGTTCACAGGATGGAAAATACATACTGATTATTTTTAAAGGAACACACACATAGGCAGACAGGATAGTAACTAGAAGTAACTAAGTAACGGTAAATTACAAATTTATAGAACTGAACGCACATAGAATTTAAAATTATATAGAAAGGCATAGATAAGTGTTTAAAGACATTGCTACTAGTAACGGTAAGGATTAAGAATGGGGAGAAATGCCACAAAAGAAGCCCCAGAACTAACGGGAGACGAGCGTTACATGGCACAGAAAGACATGAGAAACATCGATTTCTGTCTAAGATGGAAAAAATAAAAATAAAAATACGATTTTGATGGCCGTCTAAATGTAGAAAAGCTAGAATCCCTTATAAAACAGATACATAAGGAATGTGGTAATAATGTGAAAAGCAGAATAAACAGGGGTTATACACAGCCGGAGTTTGGCTTTCGGAAGCAAAAAAGAGAAAGAGACGCGCAGAAAACGAGAATTCTAACTGAGGGAAAACTTTGGGTGTTAAATTGGGGCTATTTTCTGTTGTCTAGATGTCGGAGTAACAAATACAGATAACTGTAAAAATTAGCATATTTGCGGAGAGTCTCGGTCAAATTCAGAGCGCTGGTAGTATAGTGGCGAGCGCAACAGTCTCACCAACGGTAATCCACGCTTCGGTTCCCGGCTGAGGCGTATAACTAAAATTGATTTTAGATCGTAACTGACCTATTTGCATGTTTTGCCTGAAAAATACAGTCGCCAGTGTTTGCAAAAGATATAACTGAACGGATATTATGTGTTCTAGATAGAATTGATAAAAGAAGTCATTAAAAATAATGGCGAGACAATTTTGATGTAAAACGCTATTTTGCCCAAAATGATCTGGTGGAATAATTTATTGAGACGGGAGTCGTAATTAAATAGATGTATCATAGGAGAGAGTTACCTAAAGTTAAATGGAGGGGATAACGGAGAGATACGATACAATTCCACCCTGCCCTGACGTTATGGATATTTATGAATCAATTGACATGAGAAGTTTAGCACAAAAACAGGGTACGTTAAATGTTAGGGTAAATTAAATTGAGAAGTTCGGTTGGGTTTACTCTGATGATTAGAATTTAAAACTGAACTCGATCTGAATAGGGAATATATATTTTACAAAGGCAGGCAGATTTGTGGCTGTAGCCAGCAACAGAATTGCTAGACACTCAAATGGGGCTATATAGTGTAACGCTTTGGACTTTAAAATAGGTAAGAATAGTTTAATCGTAAAAAGTTGTGATTGTTTTTCCAAGTATTGATTTTTGGTTAAGGTAACGCCAGTGAATTTGAACAAAAAGTAACGTATTCTAAAAATTATCTGAATTCCGTCCTCATTGCGGGGAACAAATAAAATGTCTTATCTTAAAGGGACAGTGTACGGTGATCACAGTGATTTGAGTGTATGGACAGTGGAAAAAATATTGTGGGACGACAATTTGAAGATAGAAAAATAAGTTACATGATACATCAAGAGATTTAAAACGAACGATGTGAAGGGATCATCAGAATTATTGGGTGTCGTTGTGGGAGTGAAAGTTTGGGTTAAGGGGATTTCCCTGTTCCCAGGAAACAAGGCATTTTTAAGGCGTGCACTCACTAATGCTGGTCTGAGTTTGTAATTAGACAAGTGAATAATGTATTGGGAATAGAGTTGTAATTAAAAATACTAAGTCAAAGACGAGACAGGTACTTAGAGCAAAATGGATTCTAAATGATAACAAAGAGACAACTATAATTCATGCCCATTATGCCCATCGAAATGTTTTTATAAAATTAGCGAATTGAGAGATGTTGATTGATGTTGTAGACTCTAATTCAGGATTCAACAGAGGTGATAAATTAGGTTTGGTTTATCGAACTCGAAATACTGTTGTTGCAGACAGCCAACCATTATTTACAATGAGTTGAAAATCGTTGCGATATTTTTATTTATTTTTATTTCACCTTTATTTAACCAGGTAGGCAAGTTGAGAACAAGTTCTCATTTACAATTGCGACCTGGCCAAGATAAAGCAAAGCAGTTCGACAGATACAACGACACAGAGTTACACATGGAGTAAAACAAACATACAGTCAATAATACAGTATAAACAAGTCTATATACAATGTGAGCAAATGAGGTGAGAAGGGAGGTAAAGGCAAAAAAGGCCATGGTGGCAAAGTAAATACAATATAGCAAGTAAAACACTGGAATGGTAGTTTTGCAATGGAAGAATGTGCAAAGTAGACAATAAAAATAATGGGGTGCAAAGGAGCAAAATAAATAAATAAATTAAATACAGTTGGGAAAGAGGTAGTTGTTTGGGCTAAATTATAGGTGGGCTATGTACAGGTGCAGTAATCTGTAAGATGCTCTGACAGTTGGTGCTTAAAGCTAGTGAGGGAGATAAGTGTTTCCAGTTTCAGAGATTTTTGCAGTTCGTTCCAGTCACTGGCAGCAGAGAACTGGAAGGAGAGGCGGCCAAAGAAAGAATTGGTTTTGGGGGTGACCAGAGAGATATACCTGCTGGAGCGTGTGCTACAGGTCGGAGATGCTATGGTGACCAGCGAGCTGAGATAAGGGGGGACTTTACCTAGCAGGGTCTTGTAGATGACATGGAGCCAGTGGGTTTGGCGACGAGTATGAAGCGAGGGCCAGCCAACGAGAGCGTACAGGTCGCAGTGGTGGGTAGTATATGGGGCTTTGGTGACAAAACGGATTGCACTGTGATAGACTGCATCCAATTTGTTGAGTAGGGTATTGGAGGCTATTTTGTAAATGACATCGCCAAAGTCGAGGATTGGTAGGATGGTCAGTTTTACAAGGGTATGTTTGGCAGCATGAGTGAATGATGCTTTGTTGCGAAATAGGAAGCCAATTCTAGATTTAACTTTGGATTGGAGATGTTTGATATGGGTCTGGAAGGAGAGTTTACAGTCTAACCAGACACCTAAGTATTTGTAGTTGTCCACGTATTCTAGAGCCGTCCAGAGTAGTGATGTTGGACAGGCGGGTAGGTGCAGGTAGCGATCGGTTGAAGAGCATGGGTTTAGTTTTACTTGTATTTAAGAGCAATTGGAGGCCACGGAAGGAGAGTTGTATGGCATTGAAGCTTGCCTGGAGGGTTGTTAACACAGTGTCCAAAGAAGGGCCGGAAGTATACAGAATGGTGTCGTCTGCGTAGAGGTGGATCAGGGACTCACCAGCAGCAAGAGCGACCTCATTGATGTATACAGAGAAGAGAGTCGGTCCAAGAATTGAACCCTGTGGCACCCCCATAGAGACTGCCAGAGGTCCGGACAGCAGACCCTCCGATTTGACACACTGAACTCTATCAGAGAAGTAGTTGGTGAACCAGGCGAGGCAATCATTTGAGAAACCAAGGCTGTCGAGTCTGCCAATGAGGATGTGGTGGTTGACAGAATCGAAAGCCTTGGCCAGATCAATGAATACGGCTGCACAGTAATGTTTCTTATCGATGGCGGTTAGGATATCGTTTAGGACCTTGAGCGTGGCTGAGGTGCACCCATGACCAGCTCTGAAACCAGATTGCATAGCAGAGAAGGTATGGTTAGATTCGAAATGGTCGGTAATCTGTTTGTTGACTTGGCTTTCGAAGACCTTAGAAAGGCATGGTAGGATAGATATAGGTCTGTAGCAGTTTGGGTCAAGAGTGTCCCCCCCTTTGAAGAGGGGGATGACCGCAGCTGCTTTCCAATCTTTGGGAATCTCAGACGACACGAAAGAGAGGTTGAACAGGCTAGTAATAGGGGTGGCAACAATTTCGGCAGATAATTTGAGAAAGAAAGGGTCCAGATTGTCTAGCCCGGCTGATTTGTAGGGGTCCAGATTTTTCAGCTCTTTCAGAACATCAGCAGAATGGATTTGGGAGAAGGAGAAATGGGGAAGGCTTGGGCGAGTTGCTGTTGGGGGTGCAGTGCTGTTGACCGGGGTAGGAGTAGCCAGGTGGAAAGCATGGCCAGCCGTTGAAATTCTCAATTATGGTGGATTTATCAGTGGTGACAGTGTTTCCTATCTTCAGTGCAGTGGGCAGCTGGGAGGAGGTGTTCTTATTCTCCATGGACTTTACAGTGTCCCAGAACTTTTTTGAGTTAGTGTTGCAGGAAGCAAATTTCTGCTTGAAAAAGCTAGCCTTGGCTTTTCTAACTGCCTGTGTATAACGGTTTCTAGCTTCCCTGAATAGCTGCATATCACGGGGGCTGTTCGATGCTAATGCAGAACGCCATAGGATGTTTTTGTGTTGGTTAAGGGCAGTCAGGTCTGGGGAGAACCAAGGGCTATATCTGTTCCTGGTTCTAAATTTCTTGAATGGGGCATGTTTATTTAAGATGGTTAGGAAGGCATTTTTAAAAAATATCCAGGCATCCTCTACTGACGGGATGAGATCAATATCCTTCCAGGATACTCCGGCCAGGTCGATTAGAAAGGCCTGCTCGCTGAAGTGTTTCAGGGAGCGTTTTACAGTGATGAGTGGAGGTCGTTTGACCGCTGACCCATTACGGATGCAGGCAATGAGGCAGTGATCGCTGAGATCTTGGTTGAAGACAGCAGAGGTGTATTTAGAGGGGAAGTTGGTTAGGATGATATCAATGAGGGTGCCCGTGTTTAAGGCTTTGGGGGGGTACCTGGTAGGTTCATTGATAATTTGAGTGAGATTGAGGGCATCAAGTTTAGATTGTAGGATGGCTGGGGTGTTAAGCATGTTCCAGTTTAGGTCGCCTAGCAGCACGAGCTCTGAAGATAGATGGGGGGCAATCAGTTCACATATGGTGTCCAGAGCACAGCTGGGGGCAGAGGGTGGTCTATAGCAGGCGGCAACGGTGAGAGACTTGTTTTTAGAGAGGTGGATTTTTAGAAGTAGAAGTTCAAATTGTTTGGGTACAGACCTGGATAGTAGGACAGAACTCTGCAGGCTATCTTTGCAGTAGATTGCAACACCGCCCCCTTTGGCCGTTCTATCTTGTCTGAAAATGTTGTAATTTGGGATTAAAATTTCAGAATTTTTGGTGGTCTTCCTAAGCCAGGATTCAGACACAGCTAGAACATCCGGGTTGGCAGAATGTGCTAAAGCAGTGAATAAAACAAACTTAGGGAGGAGGCTTCTAATGTTAACCTGTTAAGACTCTAGGGGCAGTATTTCATTTTTGGATAAAAAGACGTGCCCGTTTTTAGCGCAATATTTTGTCACGAAAAGATGCTCGACTATGCTTGGAATTGATAGTTTTGGAAAGAAGACACTCTGACGTTTCCAGAACTGCAGAGATTTTCACTGTGAGTGCCTTAGAACAAAACCTACAGGCAAAACCAAGATGTTTGAGCGACCAGGAAATCAACAGGATTTCTGATGGCACGTTTTCCATGATCGCCTTATATGGCTGTGAATGCGACAGGAATGAACGGACACTTCCTATCGTTTCCCCAAGGTGTCTGCAGCATTGTGACGTATTTGTAGGCATATCATTGGAAGATTGACCATAAGAGACTACATTTACCAGGGGTCCCGCACGGTGTCTGTGTGGAAATTGGTGCACAAAAGTCACCTACCAGTATTTTTCCATCCGAATCTGAGAACAATGCAGGCTTCCAGGAATGGCATTTCAATGAAGAGATATATGACAAAACACCTTGAGGATGGATTCAAACAACGTTTTCCATGTTTCAGTCGATATTATGGAGTTAATTCGGAAAAAAGTTCGAAGTGTAGGTGACTGAATTTTCGGTTAGTTTCGGTAGCCAAATGCATAGTAACAAAACGGAACGTTGTGTCCTACACAAGCATCTTTCAGGAAAAACTGGACATCTGCTATGTAACTGAGAGTCTCCTCATTGAAACATCTGAAGTTCTTCAAAGGTAAATTATTTTATTTGATCCCTTTGCTGGTTTTTGTGAATATGTTGCGTGCTAAATGCTAACGCTAAATGCTAAGCTAGCTATCACCACTCTTACACAAATTATTGATTTTCTCTGGTTCTAAAGCATATTTTGAAAATCTGAGACGACAGGATTGTTAAGAAAAGGATAAGCTTGAGAACAGGCATATTTATTTCATTTCATTGCGTTATGGTAATGAGCTTGAGGCTATGATTACGCGACCGAATGCGGTGTGGGTCGGCCTAAGAGGTTAACATGCATGAAACCAAGGCTATTACGATTACAGAAGTCATCAAAAGAGAGCGCCTGGGAATAGGATTGGAGCTAGGCATTGCAGGGCCTGGATTCACCTCTACATCGCCAGAGGAACATAGGAGGAGAAGAATAAGGGTACGGCTAAAAGCAATAAGAATTGGTCGTCTATAACGTCTGGAACAGAGAGTAAAAGGAGGTTTCTGGGGGCGATAAAATAGCATCAAGGTATAATGTACAGACAAAGGTATGGTAGGATGTGAATACAGTGGAGGTAAACCTGGGTATTGAGTGATGAAGAGAGAGATATTGTCTCTAGAAACATCATTGAAACCAGGAGATGTCATTGCATGTGTGGGTGGTGGAACTAATAAATTGGATAATGTATAGTGAGCAGGACTAGAGGCTCTACAGTGAAATAAGCCAATAAACACTAACCAGAACAGCAATGGACAAGACATATTGACATTAAGGAGAGGCATCCTTAGTCGAGTGATCAAAAGAGTCCAGAGAGTGGAGTGGTTGGTTTCGGGGTCAAGGCGATTTAGACAGCTAGCCAGGACATCGGTAGCAAGCTAGCATAGGAAGGGGGTCTGTTGTTAGCCACCTCTTGCGTTCCGTCAGTAGATTAGTGGGGTTCCGTGTGGTAGAGGGAATTAGTCCAAATCACACAACAACAAAAATAAAATTAAATCAATAGATATAGTTATAGAGGCCCAAAAATAAACATAATAATAATAATAAAAATAAATAAATTGTCCGATTGTCTATTCTGAGAGCTGCCGGTAAGACAGCTAACGGTTAGTAGGCCGCAGATGGGCGTTCAGGTAACGTCGAGACGGAGGAGCCAGCCGGATCTCCTTCGGGTAGACAACGTCGGCAGTCCAGTTGTGAAGGCCCGGTGGGGCTCCGCGTAGGCAGTAAAATGGGTCCGGATAGGTGACTGCAGCCCAGGAGTGATTGACGGAGCTCAGGAGTGATTTACGGAGCTGGCCAGCTCCGGAGTAATTGATGTTTGCTCCGGAATCGACGAGAGCAGATAGACACACGGATAGCAGCTGGCTAGCTGTGAGATCCGGGAATGAATGTCCAGAGAGCAGTTGAAATCCAAGGACATGGAGAGAAAAATTGGTCCGGTATGTTCCGTGCCGAGCCGCGCTGCGCCGTACAACACTGGCGATAGATTTTCAAGCTAAAGGATAGCTGATGACCACAAACCGTGGTTAGCTGAATACTAACGATTTGCCAGTAAAGAGGCTAACTAGCTTCTGAACTAGCTTCTGATTAGCTTCTAGCTAGCTCCTGGCTAGCTTCTGGCTAGCTTCTTGGAGGATTGCAGATTTGAGGTAAATAATACTTATTTATAAATATAAATTGGTGAGGCGGGTTGCAGGAGAGTGTTTTGAAGATGAGTTGATGGAAAATAAAAAAAATTATGTCAAAAAAAGTTGTAAATATATATATATACAGGACACCACAAGACGAGGACAAAAGACGTCTGAACTGCTATGCCATCTCGGAAGATCGGATATAATATACCGATATGAGTCAAGGTTGAGCGCTTGTTGATGACATCACTCGCGAGGCTTCCGTCGCCACGGAAAATGATGTCGTGACTGGGGGTAACGGAGAAAGTGGTTTGTGTCTTTTAGAAGGAAAATTATTGTTGAGTCACTTTCCAGAAGTTGATAAAAATGTCGAAATACATTTTTAAAAGAAGTATGTAAGTCGTCAGGAAAGATGCTAAAAACTAGCAGCTGATTCGCTAGGTGGATATCATTGTTTTGTGGCGTTTGTTTTGGACTGTAATTAGGCCATGAGAAAGGGAAATTGAATGTCTGAATCGTAAAACATCGTGAGAATAGATTTTCAAGGTTATTGATTCTTGGTTTGATTGTTTAAGTAACACCAGTTAATTTGAGCACTGTTTCCATTATGTGGAACAGTGTCAGGGTATTAATGGTGAAAAGCAACCTCTATAGTAAAAACATAATTATATATGTTTCGGGAAAGTAGCTAGGTTGAATTTGGTCATTTGAGCTTTTCCCTTGATACGTAGACATACGTAACAGGGGCAAGTTGCTTTTCCTTGAGGATGGTGTGTTGTTTTATTGAGATGTAAATGTAAATTAAAGGAGCCATGAGAGAATGCGAATGCATATTTATTAAATATCGGGGATTAAATTACGGATTCCTTACACTATGAAATGTACGACATTTGCGGCAGAGAGAAAAAGTAATGCATTGGATGATAATGTTATCGGGTTAATTGTATCTAAAGGTAGCATGGTAATTTAAGTAAACATATCCGTAGACGATGTTTAAAACTTATGATTAATGATTTGAGTCAAAGGGGAATTATCATTAGGTTTTAGTTATAGTTCACTTATTGAGTTTCTGATTCGAGGTAGCATTAGTGAATGGGAGTTAGGTGTGTGGTGTCTCACTTTTAGAGGCCTCCTGGGATTATAATTTTGGGGAGAGAGCAGCTTTAAACGACCAAATTGAAAAAGGTCTGCAAATTATACACATGGATCAACTGTTAGAACTGTTTGTTTTAGTGCAAGGGTATTTTAAAGAGGCACGCTCACATATGGAACCTTATGAGATGTTTTTTTATGGGTTTGAATTATACAGGTGACTATTTCTATTGTAAGGATAAAGGGTTCTTTATGCCTAATATGGTATGACCTTTTGACCTTATCATGACTGGCTCCCGAGGTCTGATCAGCCTCGGGGGAGAGTCATTTGTATAATGAATGGGGTCATATTGAGTTACTAGTTTTAAGGTAAATTCATTAGAAATGAAGCAGTTTTGGTTGAGGGCATAGAATTACTGTTTGAACCGCAAATGAGAAAGTGGTTCAGGATTCTGTTTTATAACATTGCTGTGAAGTTTTTTTTTTTGAATAGGCTATTAGGGATTTGGTATTATAACAGAGAGAAAGTCATATTTATCATTGAGAATAAATAGGGGAAGATTAAATGATAACCAATTTGGGACAGTTCTGGGATTGGAGAAGAGGATATCCTTATAGCATAGGGAATACCACAAAGGTGGATAGGTTTTCCATGATATGGGGGAAACCTGGGAGCACTGTTGAACTTTGTAAAGGTGATGAAATCCTACTAACCATCAAAACTATTAAGCTCTCTGATGCAGGCACTTACACCCCCGGACTACAAAGGACTGGGACAGACACGGTGGGTGTGTTTTCTATTAAGGTACTGCCAAAACCAGAGGTCTCAGACGAACCAGGGCCAGACACACTCCTCTACCACCCCTGGACCGAACCTGCCACCACTGTGTTAAAAATCCCATTCAGGTAATTAATGTTAGACTATTCAGCTATTGATCAATTAGGCACGGAGACTGGTTTTGATGGTAGGGACAAATTGTGGCTGTCTTATACAGAATAGACTTGCTTAGAATATGCTTCTTGCTAGTCAGGGGGGAGTCTGCAAGATGTTCGGTGAACAATGTTGTACGTATATCCCTAATAACACCAGTCCAGATGGTAGTATATCTAAGGGCCTTAATGGGCTTGATGCACTATCTGCTGAGATGAGGACCATGGCGGGGGTAGAGAGGTCTGACTGTCCACCTGGTTGTGAGCCTGGTTTGGTAAGTATACTGGTATGGTGGTTACTGGATTTCTGACCCTAATTCTTGTATTATTTGTTATTGATGTGATGTGCTGCTTGCATCATACCGTGTTTTAAGAAGTCTGTTACAGATGTGGTGAAGGCTTCAGGCATGATTCCTTTGCTTGATGCTCCAGTTGGAGAGGCTGAAGTGAAGCATGCTTTCAGGGGAGGATAAGACTGACTGAGGATGACCCATGTATGTTTGTTCTCCCTGTCGTGAAGGGTGGCATGGTGCCCACCTGGTGCTGGATAAGAATAGCTGAGAGGACCAGATGGGTTATAAGAATGCTTTGTTCTGCTTTACTCTGTTATCCATGACCAAAGTTTTATTCCACACTTTGCAAACACATTAAATCCATGTTATTGTCAGATAGAATACTGAGGGTCCCCAAGGAAAGGGCTTGTTAGTGTAGGAAGGATTTTTAATATGGTTAGCATTTATTAGATTCTAAGTTTTTAAATAGTATTATATTTAACAGGAATATAGGACATCTATGATGATTTAGGATTATTGTTAGGATTAAGATAGATTGATTAAGGACTTTAGAGAAAAGCCGCTCATAGACATGTTCTTTCTAAAAGAAAATCCATGAGTTTAGAAAGACAAACAGTGAGGCATGTAGTTCAAATTTGGGAATGTG
Source organism: Oncorhynchus gorbuscha (assembly GCF_021184085.1). NCBI lineage: Eukaryota > Metazoa > Chordata > Actinopteri > Salmoniformes > Salmonidae > Oncorhynchus > Oncorhynchus gorbuscha. The sequence continues at coordinate 47,969,053 of NC_060179.1, forward strand.
AAAAACAGCCACAGGCAGGCAGAAGAGCCCTCCCCCGCACTGCAGAGACCTTGAAGGTTGGAGAGCAGAGAAGTTTCAGGAGGTGAGACAGGACGAGCAAAGATAACATAGTGTGTAGATAAACAGTTACTGAGTGGAGACCAAAGCGAGAATTGGACATGTGGAAAATGAAAGGGACACTCCTAAATGAAAACGTCAGACATTGTGACAATATACTAATCTTACCTAAGTCATTATTTAGAGTAGGTAAGGTTGTTACCTGGGCAGAGCCAGGTAACAAAAGGGGGGATGGGTAAATGGTGTTCTAGAATAGGAAAAAATAAATAAATAAATACATTTTTTAGCTAATAAACAGAACGAATAAGAAACAGTTTTATTAACCAAATCTGTATGTCCAAGATTTTATAAGGTTTTTGGTAGACCCTATAGAATGCCCCAATTAGGGCGATTGGAGGAAGCAAATGTAGAAATAGAAAGCAGTATGGTGGAACACATGAGGAGGTTGTTCATTAATCAAACCCGTATGTCAAAAGTTTTATGCCCAGCAGGAGAACTACAGAGGGAGGTGGCACACGAGATTCAACCAGGAGACTGGATCTGGGTCCAATAACTAAAGAAAAAAAACTGGAAGCAGCCTCAGTGGGAGGGACCATTCCAAGTACTACTGGTGACTGCCTTCGCTGTGAGATTAGCCGAAAGAGCTACCTGGGTACATATCACACATTGTAAGAGGGTGAGTCACACTAGCAATGTCGGACAATCACAGGAGTAGGAGAGGAACCGTGACCCATATGGAACGGGGGTCAAACTCCTTCTGAAGATTCCCTATACCCGACCTTTCCCCAGCTGTGAGCGTTCATAGAAGTGAAGTGATGGCTTGGCCTCTGGCTGTTGATATGTTCTCGGGGAGAGGGTGGGGCTTCACAGGCGCACTGACCGTCCTGAGCTGTTTTATTGTGGGGGCCATATTCCTGATTCACCATGATCCCCCGGAGAGTGCCAAAGAGGATAATTTGACTCATGTGCTAGATGAGGGAAATGGGATGTTACCTAAGATTCTCAAAAGGTCACTGAAACAAAATAGTAAGGAAGTGAGGGTGGAATTGGGCAAGGATCTCTCAGTAGAATTTTGAGTAGACCAATTGGGGTCATTCACCCCTTGGCAGTCTAGAACCATGGGACTCTATGGGAAGTATTTGTGTAAATCACTGTGTAAGCCGTGGAGCCAAGTCATAGCTCACACTGAAAGGGATGGCTACGTAAACCCATACACTCAATTTGGGACCAGGTGGAGTATAGTAAGGGTTGGCGTTTTGGACTGTGTTCCCGAACAGAGGAAGTATTGTATAAAGGTGCGAATTAACATTAAGGCGGTCAATACTCAGGATCTCGGGTTATGGTATGTGGGCTTCAACCAGTTTTCAACTGATACTATGGTACCGTTCCAGGTGGCAGAAGTTAGAGTCGATAAGGAGAAAATGATTGGCCGAAGTTCAACCAATCCCTCTAAAACAACGGCTATTCCTAGTGTAATCATCCAGGGTAAAGGAATATTACCACTGACGAGACCATGTCTGATTTGATAGGCTGGTTGAACTCTGGGGATTTCAATATGTTGAAGTGGGCCAGGGCGACATCTGGTGGTTGTGCGGGGGAATGAGTTTGTGGCCAGTATTGCCGACTGATTGGACTGGACTATGTGCCTTAGTACATTTAGGAATGCCTTTTACACTCATACAACACCAAGACATGAAGTTAGACAAACGAGAGAGAAGAGAAGCTCCATCTGGGTCTTTTGACGACAGAGTATATATGGATAACATTGGGGTTCCACTAGGTGCGCCGGATGAGTTCAAGGCAAGAAATCAGATATTAGCAGGATTGGAGTCAAGCATTTTCTGATAGTCTACTCTCAAATAAGAATGTAGACTGGATTAATTATAGTTACCAGAAGTGTTATTAAAGGTTTTGTAGAACAGACTGAAGCAACCAGCTGGAAGACCTGACAGAATAGAATTGCATTAGATAAAAGGGGGAAGTGGGCGTGGTAATCGGGACTATGTCTTACATCCCGGGGTGGCACAGCTCCGGACGAATCAGTGCCTGAAGCCTCAGCTGGTTTGACCACCCTGGCTCACGGGTTGGCAGAAAACTCTGGGGTGAATACTTCCCTGACTAATTGGTTTGATAGTACGTTTGGAAAATGGAAAAATGTTATAATCACTGTGTTATGGGCGGCATCCACCATGCATGACTGTTTTAAATTTATGCGGCTGTTGTCTAATTCCCTGTGTGCAAGGCCTTGTTTCCAGGACTCTGGAGAGATCAATGACAGATGGGGCGTTATGGGCTGATTCCAGGTTCTGACCTGTGGAGGACTGAAGGCATGTCTACAGAGGAAGTGGACGAATCTGAATCTGTCATTTGTGGGGAATTTATGTTTGATGAGAATAGTGTTGAGATGAAGGGGAATTAGATTGTAATTTGTTTCAATGATTAAACTGTTTTTTAATAAAGATTGTAAAAAGAAAAAAATCCTGAAAGAGGAGTTATGATTCTGATGTAGGTTTAAAAACAGTTGGAGTTAAGGTTAGATTTGATTGATGATGGGTGAAGAGTCGGGTAAACATTTATAATAAGATTTTTATTTTGTAGATTTGAATGTATAATATTTGATCAAAGGGAGGATTGATAGAGGAAAATATGGTTGGAATGACTAATTATGTATACATTCCAATCAGAAACTGACTAGTCCAAATGCTATAATGTACTGTACATGTGAGTTTTCTCTCTTGCTCCCTTTCCCAATTGTATATAATGTAGTCGGGAGTTAGTAACAATGAAGGTCTGTTCCTTAGTTCATTCAGTTGTACAAATCTCCAGGTGGTGGGAACGGGCCATCTCCAGATGGTCGGGAATGTTGATTTATGCTGACTGGCCTTGACTTCCTGCTGATAACGCGAAGGCTCGAGAGCTAGAGGGGCCCTCTGTTTGTGAAATGGAACGTTTGGAAAACGCTGACGTCATTTTCAGTTTATAACCTGTGGAAATGTGTGTAAGCATTCAGTACTCTCTGGAATTAAACGCTCTTTACCTTGCTTTTAAGACTGGTCTCGATCTACTTCATGCATAATTAATGAACTTACAATTCATTAATGAATTGGAAATTAGTGTGAATTGGTTTTGGCAATTAAAGCATAAAGGAATTTAGAATTCCTCTATCAATACCACAAATGGGGTGATTCTTGTCTGGGCCGGAGCACCAACTCACTTTGCAAACAGCCATTCACCTGGACTTTCTAGCAGGTTTGCCACCCTGCATTGCTGATGTGTCAGGCATAGCTGGTGATAAAGAAGACTATGGATTTGAATCCTAGCTGTGCCTGCACTCTGACCTGTTATTTCAATGACATACCAGTTAATTTTGAAATGTCTTCCTAAGTGTATTGAGTAAAAGGTCATTTTCTGGACAAGAAAAAGACAGGGTACAAGAAGAATACTTGCTCCTGGTGGGGGTTGAACTCACAACCTTGTCATCAATTTGCTGTATATTACTGTATAAGCACAATAGGATAACCACACCACAGGATTCACGAACAACACTCTCACTGATCACTACATTTTCCACAAACGGAGCTGTACGATATTTGGACAAATACAAGATTACTATTGAGGTACCGGGCTAGCTCAGTCAGTAGAGAATGAGACTCAGGGTCGTGGGTTCGAGCCCCACGTTGGTGGATAATTTTCTCTCCCGAAGTACCAACTCACTTCGCAAACAGCCAACTGCTTGGATTTTCGAGCAGGCTGCATTGCTGATGTGTCAGGCATTGCTGGTAATGCAGAAGACTATACATTTGAATGGTAGCTGTCCCAGCACTCTGACCTGTTATCTCAATGACATACCAATTACTTATGAAATAGATTGAATAAATGCTATTTTTCTGGACAAGATATATAAAGGCAGAGTTTTCAAAAAAAGCACTTGCTCCTGGTGAGGCTCGAACTCACAATCTTGCCATTGCTTCGTTGCATACTGCTGTATAAGTACCACGCGCTAACCGACTGCACCACAGGAGCTATGCAGAGCACTCTTACTGACCACCATTTTTTGTACCAACATATCTGTACGATATTCGATCCAAGTCAGTACCTCAATTGATCTGCCTGGCAAGCTCAGACATTTGAGCATGAGCCTCTTAATCTCAGAATCGTAGGATCGATACCACAAATGGGGTGATTCTTGTCTGGGCCGGAGCAACAACTCACTTTGCAAACAGCCATTCACCTGGACTTTCTAGCAGGCTTGCCACCCTGCATTGCTGTGTCAGGCATAGCTGGTGATACAGAAGACTATGGATTTGAATCCTAGCTGTGCCTGCACTCTGACCTGTTATTTCAGTGAAATACCAATTAATTATGAAACGTCCTCCTAAGTGTATTGAATAAAAGCTCATTTTCTGGACAAGAAATAGACAGGGTTCAAGAAGAATACTTGCTCCTGGTGGGGCTTGAACTGACAACCTTGTCATCAATTTGCTGTATATTACTGTATAAGCACAATACGATAAACGATTGCACCACAGGATCCACTAACAACACTCTCACTGATCATTACATCTTCCACAAACGGAGCTGTACGATATTCGGACCAATACAAGACTACCATTTAGGTACCTGGCTAGCTCAGTCGGTAGAGCATGAGACTCTTAATCTCAGGGTCGTGGGTTTGTGCCACACGTTGGGTGATTATTTTCTCTCCCGAAGTACCAACTCACTTCGCGAACAGCCATCCGCTTGAATTTTCGAGCAGGCTGCATTGCTGATGTGTCAGGCATTGCTGGTAATGCAGAAGACTATACATTTGAATCCTAGCTGTGCCTGCACTCTGACCTGCTATTTCTATGACATACCAATTCATTATGAAACGTCCTCCTAAGTGTATTGAATAAAAGCTAATTTTCTGGACAAGAAATAGACAGGGTTCAAGAAGAATAGACAGGGTTCAAGAAGAATACTTGCTCCTGTCAACAAATCAAATCAAATCAAATCAAATTTATTTATATAGCCCTTCGTACATCAGCTGATATCTCAAAGTGCTGTACAGAAACCCAGCCTAAAACCCCAAACAGCAAACAATGCAGGTGTAAAAGCACGGTGGCTAGGAAAAACTCCCTAGAAAGGCCAAAACCTAGGAAGAAACCTAGAGAGGAACCAGGCTATGTGGGGTGGCCAGTCCTCTTCTGGCTGTGCCGGGTGGAGATTATAACAGAACGTGGCCAAGATGTTCAAATGTTCATAAATGACCAGCATGGTTGAATAATAGTAAGGCAGAACAGTTGAAACTGGAGCAGCAGCATGGCCAGGTGGACTGGGGACAGCAAGGAGTCATCATGTCAGGTAGTCCTGGGACATGGTCCTAGGGCCCAGGCCAGTTGAAACTGAAGCAGCAGCATGGCCAGGTGGACTGGGGACAGCAAGGAGTCATCATGTCAGGTAATCCTGGGGCATGGTCCTAGGGCTCAGGTCCTCCGAGAGAGAGAAAGAAAGAGAGAAGGAGAGAATTAGAGAACGCACACTTAGATTCACACAGGACACCGAATAGGACAGGAGAAGTACTCCAGATATAACAAACTGACCCTAGCCCCCCGACACATAAACTACTGCAGCATAAATACTGGAGGCTGAGACAGGAGGGGTCAGGAGACACTGTGGCCCCATCCGAGGACACCCCCGGACAGGGCCAAACAGGAAGGATATAACCCCACCCACTTTACCAAAGCACAGCCCCCACACCACTAGAAGGATATCTTCAACCACCAACTTACCATCCTGAGACAAGGCCGAGTATAGCCCACAAAGATCTCCGCCACGGCACAACCCAAGGGGGGGGCGCCAACCCAGACAGGCTGACCACAACAGTGAATCAACCCACCCAGGTGACGCACCCCCGGCATGAGAGAGCCCCAGCAAGCCAGTGACTCAGCCCCCGTAACAGGGTAGAGGCAGAGAATCCCAGTGGAAAGAGGGGAACCGGCCAGGCAGAGACAGCAAGGGCGGTTCGTTGCTCCAGAGCCTTTCCGTTCACCTTCCCACTCCTGGGCCAGACTACACTCAATCATATGACCCACTGAAGAGATGAGTCTTCAGTAAAGACTTAAAGGTTGAGACCGAGTTTGCGTCTCTGACATGGGTAGGCAGACCGTTCCATAAATATGGAGCTCTATAGGAGAAAGCCCTGCCTCCAGCTGTTTGCTTAGAAATTCTAGGGACAATTAGGAGGCCTGCGTCTTGTGACCGTAGCGTACGTGTAGGTATGTAAGGGAATACCCCCCTGTATTGGACAAAAATGAATGGCAAGTCATTGGCATCGGACAAACCATATACACATTGGCCAATACCACCCAATTCGGCGTTGATTCATGCAAAGTGTATTGCAAATGCCATATGGCAATTGCCAGTTGTAACACTTAAAAAATTAAACAGGGGGCGAATCCGCTCCACCGGTGTTTTTCATATTGGAAATGTAACCCAAGTCAACGTCCAAAAGCAAAATTTTGAAAAAATGAATTTTTTGTCAAAAACTTATCACCCCTTAAAAAAGTGCTTTCTGGACCGTTTTTCGAAATTCTTTCGATTTTTTTGTCAATTACACATGTGTAAGAACTGTATGAATATACTATTGTCCAATTTTATTATCATATATTTTTTTTTTTTACATGCGCATAAGGAATATGTTTTGTCCAATTTCAATATGATTTCATAGGAAGTCAAAAGTCAAAAGTCAAAAATGTCAATTTATTTTAAAAAACTTCACACACCCTTAAAAAAGTGCTTTCTGGACCGTTTTTCGAAATTCTTTCGATTTTTTTGTCAATTACACATGTGTAAGAACTGTATGAATATACTTTTGTCCAATTTTATTATCATATTTTTTTTTTACATGCGCATAAGGAATATGTTTTGTCCAATTTCAATATGATTTCATAGGAAGTCAAAAGTCAGAAGTCAGAAATGTCAAAATTTTGTAAAAAACTTCACACACCCTTAAAAAAGTGCTTTCTGGACCGTTTTTTGAAATTCTTTTGATTTTTTTGTCAATTACACATGTGTAAGAACTGTATGAATATACTTTTGTCCAATTTTATTATCATATATTATTTTATTTTTTTTAATTGTGCATAAGGAATTTTTTTGTGGGCCAAATGGCATAAGAAATTTGACATGCTCAAAAATCCTGCAGAAATGCAAAATTGACTGGCCTGATGAACTCGGGATGGCCGGGCAGTGATAGTTGTTCCTTTCCATCACTCGTTGTGTTGACTTCATCGTGTCCATTTTGTGATGTTTTTTCACTATATAATCATATTGCAAGTGCACGTGCATTTGCAATATGTTTCAATGTGCATTTACCATATGAAATTTGACATGCTCAAAAATGCAAAATTGACTGGCCTGATGAACACAGGATGGCCGAGCAGTGATAGTTGTACATTTACATCACTCGTTGTGTTGATTTCATCATCTCCGTTAGGTAATGTTTTTTCACTATAGAATCATATTGTAAGTGCACATGCATTTGCATTATGTTTCAATGTGCATTTACCATATGAAATTTGACATGCTCAAAAATGCAAAATTGACTGGTCTGATGAACACAGGATGGCCGAGCAGTGATAGTTGTACATTTCCATCACTCGTTGTGTTGATTTCATCATGTCCATTAGGTGATGTTTTTTCACTATAGAATCATATTGTAAGTGCACGTGCATTTGCAATATGTTTCAATGTGCATTTACCATATGAAATTTGACATGCTCAAAAATGCAAAATTGACTGGTCTGATGAACACAGGATGGCTGAGCAGTGATAGTTGTACATTTCCATCACTCGTTGTGTTGATTTCATCATGTCCATTTGGTGATGTTTTTTCACTATAGAATCATATTGTAAGTGCACGTGCATTTGCAATATGTTTCAATGTGCATTTACCATATGAAATTTGACATGCTCAAAAATGCAAAATTGACTGGTCTGATGAACACAGGATGGCCGAGCAGCGTTAGTTGTACATTTCCATCACTCGTTGTGTTGATTTCATCATGTCCATTAGGTGATGTTTTTTCACTATAGAATCATATTGTAAGTGCACGTGCATTTGCAATATGTTTCAATGTGCATTTACCATATGAAATTTGACATGCTCAAAAATGCAAAATTGACTGGTCTGATGAACACAGGATGGCTGAGCAGTGATAGTTGTACATTTCCATCACTCGTTGTGTTGATTTCATCATGTCCATTTGGTGATGTTTTTTCACTATAGAATCATATTGTAAGTGCACGTGCATTTGCAATATGTTTCAATGTGCATTTACCATATGAAATTTGACATGCTCAAAAATGCAAAATTGACTGGTCTGATGAACACAGGATGGCTGAGCAGTGATAGTTGTACATTTCCATCACTCGTTGTGTTGATTTCATCATGTCCATTTGGTGATGTTTTTTCACTATAGAATCATATTGTAAGTGCACGTGCATTTGCAATATGTTTCAATGTGCATTTACCATATGAAATTTGACATGCTCAAAAATGCAAAATTGACTGGTCTGATGAACACAGGATGGCCGAGCAGTGAGAGTTGTACCTTTCCATCACTCGTTGTGTTGATTTCATCATGTCCATTTGTTTATGTTTTCTCACTTTTGCAAAGTCACTGTGCATTTGCAATATGGTTCAATGGGCATGTACCATCACGATTTTGTCATGCTATAAAAATGCTGCAGGAATGCAAAATTGACTGGCCTGATGAACACAGGATGGCCGGGCAGTGATAGTTGTTCCTTTCCATCACTCGTTGTGTTGATTTCATCATGTCCATTAGGTGATGTTTTTTCACTATAGAATCATATTGCAAATGCACGTGCATTTGCAATATGTTTCAATGTGCATTTACCATATGAAATTTGACATGCTCAAAAATGCAAAATTGACTGGCCTGATGAACACAGGATGGCCGGGCAGTGATAGTTGTTCCTTTCCATCACTCGTTGTGTTGATTTCATCATGTCCATTTGTTTATGTTTTCTCACTTTTGCAAAGTCACTGTGCATTTGCAATATGGTTCAATGGGCAGGTACCATCACGAATTTGTCATGCTATAAAAATCCTGCAGGAATGTGAAATTGACTGGCCCGATGAACTCGGGATGGCTGGGCAGTGATTCTGGTTCATCTCAATGGCTCTTTAGGGTTGATTTCAGAATGTCACTTTTGGTGATGGTACCTCACTGTTTAAACATATTGCAAATGGACAAGAGTCACCAGCAAGTCACCGTCCATCAGTCAATTAGATATCATTCTGACACCAAACTGATACAAACTGACACTAAACCCACTTTTTCCAACCTGTTTAGTAGCCAACTATCACACAATTCAGAGCTGGCCCAAAATTCACAACGCCTTTGGTTCAAACCATAAAAAAACCATAAAACACGTAGTTACGTTCTAGCTGCGGTTCCATTTCTTATGTTACGTGTAGGCCTAGCTGAGGCGACCCCGAATCCCAAGTTTCGGCTCGATCGGTCATTTGGTGTCCGAGCAAAACCCTAATTGGTGCTGAAAATCCACTTTTTTCCATGACTTGCTACGGGGTCCTTGAATGAGCTATCGGACAGAAACGTTGGGGTCTGTCTATATGGGCCGAGACGGTCGCAATGCACCTAGTCTTGTGTCTCTGAGACATTTCTAAATGTCGCCATTTTCGTAATGGTCAAAATGAATTGAAGTCATTGCAAATGTACGAAGCTTTTTCTCGGTCCGAGAACCGTCTAGAGCCACGTATCTCACCACGCACTATCGACCCGAGGTCTAGAACAGGATTCTAAAGTTTCGGAACTCTAGGTCTGACGGTTCTTTTTTAGCTCGAACAAAGCTAACTATTGGAGGCACTGTCTGTCTCTACAAACCCCAATAAGTCCCTCCTTCCAAGTTGTGTGTCTATGTGATTTAGTTTTCCTTTGAAATTTTATGGGAAAAATGACTGATTTACAGTTCATGGGGGTTGCCTAATCACACATATGAAGTTTTGGACAGATCTGACTTTTTTAACCCCTCGAAACAGCCCCTGAGACACCAATTAAGGCACTTCCGGTTGGCACAGGAAGCTATAAGTCAAGACATATCCTCACTGGACTATGCTTTTACAGAATCCTGAGTTTTAAGTCCTTACGTTAAGAATTGACTGATTTACACAGGGTTGAATGCACTGTCTATCAAACTGCAGGCAGGTAATGGAAAAACACTTTTAGGGTGATTTTAACCACTTCCGGTTGGTCCAGGAAGCTTAGAATCAACACAGGTAGACCTCATACTGGCCTGATGGACTGTTATCAAAGACAGGCTCATACGGCATTCATAACCCATATAGACTTCAGGTTGAATTTAGGGGTGCAGGCAATGTATTCCTATGGGGAGAGAAGTCAATGCAAACTCTTTGAAGTAAACACCTTCTTTTAACTATTAAGGGTTAATGCCACACGGTCAACGTTAGGCTTGCACGGATCGGAAGGACATTAGGAACGTACCTGAGGTCGAATTGTGCTTCTCACCCTAACGGTTCTCTCACTGTCACCCAAAAGCAAATGACGTTGTGGGGCAGGCTTCATTTTGGGCCTACTATTCTAATGGTCGCTGCGCTTAGACCGAGCGAGCTACGGTCAAGCGGGATATCTCGTTGAACTCGGCACGGCCTAGACATTATGTTTATGCCATTGCCTGCTCTCTGTGTCTTTGATAACCGCACTTTTTCACTCCATCCTTGCTGTGTGTGCGTGTGAGAGCTTTTCTTTGACATCTGCTGGGAGAAATGACTGATTTACAGTTTAGGAGGGTTACCTGGTCACACATATGAAGTTTTGGAGAGATGTGACTTTTCTAACCCTTGAAAACAGACAGTGTGACCCAATTAAAGGCACTTCCGGTTGGCACAGGAAGCTATAAGTAAACACATGTCTTGATTGACATAAACACTTACAGAATCCTGAGTTTTAAGTCTTTAAGTTAAGAATTGACTGATCTATGATCTACACAGTGTTGAATGCAGTCATTTTCACCTTTGAAGGTTATGTACATCAAAACTCCTTTTGGGTCAATCTGACCACTTCCGGTTGCTCCAGGAAGCTTAGAATCGACACAGGTAGACCTCATAGTGGTCTGATGGACTGTCATAGAAGACAGGTTCATAAGGCATTCATAACCCACATAGGCTTCAGGTTGAATTTAGAGGTGCAGGCAATGTATTCCTATGGGGAGAGAAGTCAATGCAAACTCTTTGATGTAAACACCTTCTTTTAACTGTTAAGGGTTAATGCCACAGGGTCAAGGTTAGGCTGGCACGGATCGGGAGGACATTAGGAACGTACCTGAGGTCGAATTGTGCTTCTCACCCTAACGGTTCTCTCACTGTCACCCAAAAGCAAATGACATTGAGGGCCAGGCTTCATTTTGGTTCTGCTTTTTTTCAAGGTCACTGCACTCAGAGCGAGCTACGGTCAAGCGGGGCGTCTCGTTGAACTCGGCACAGTCTGGAGACTATGGTGATGCCATTTTTTGTGTTGATTTCAGAATGCCATTTTGGTGATGGTCCCTCTCCGTTTAAACATATTGCAAATGTACAAAAGTCAACTAGCAAGTCAGTGTCCATCAGTCAATTAGATGTCATCTTGACACCAAACTGATACCAATTGACACCAAACCCACTTTTTCCAACTCATTTAGAAGCCAACTATCATATATGTCAGAGCAGGCCCATAATTCACAGCGCCTTTAGTTTAAAACATAATAAAAACGTAAAACACATAGTTACGTTCTAGCTGCGGGTCCAGGTCGGACATTATGTGAAGGCCTATGTGAGGCGACCCCGAATCCCGAGTTTCGGCTCGATAGGTCCTTCGGTGCCCGAGTAAAACCCTAATTGGTGCTGAAAATCCACTTTTTCCATGCCTTGCTATGGGGTCCTTGAATGAGCTATCGGACCGAAACGTTGGGGTCCGTCTCTATGGGCCGAGCCGGTTTCAATGCACCTAGTCTTGTGTCTCTGAGACTTTTCTAAATGTCGCCATTTTCGTAATGGTCAAAATGAATTGAAGTCATTGCAAATGTACGAGGCTATTTCTCGGTCCGAGAACCTTCTAGAGCCACCTAACTCACCACGCACTATCGACCCGAGGTCTAGAACAGGTTTCTAAAGTTTCGGAACTCTAGGTCTGACGGTTCTTTTTTAGCTCGAACAAAGCTAACTATTGGAGGCACTGTCTGTCTCTACAAACCTCAATACGTCCCTCCTTCCAAGTTGTGTGTCTGTGTGATTTAGTTTTCCTTTGAAATTTTATGGGAAAAATGACTGATTTACAGTTCATGGGGGTTGCCTAATCACACATATGAAGTTTTGGACAGATCTGACTTTTTTAACCCCTTGAAACAGCCCCTGAGACACCAATTAAGGCACTTCCGGTTGGCACAGGAAGCTATAAGTCAAGACATATCCTCACTGGACTATGCTTTTACAGAATCCTGAGTTTTAAGTCCTTACGTTAAGAATTGACTGATTTACACAGGGTTGAATGCACTGTCTATCAAACTGCAGGCAGGTAATGGAAAAACACTTTTAGGGTGATTTTAACCACTTCCGGTTGGTCCAGGAAGCTTAGAATCAACACAGGTAGACCTCATACTGGCCTGATGGACTGTTATCAAAGACAGGCTCATACGGCATTCATAACCCATATAGACTTCAGGTTGAATTTAGGGGTGCAGGCAATGTATTCCTATGGGGAGAGAAGTCAATGCAAACTCTTTGAAGTAAACACCTTCTTTTAACTATTAAGGGTTAATGCCACACGGTCAACGTTAGGCTTGCACGGATCGGAAGGACATTAGGAACATACCTGAGGTCGAATTGTGCTTCTCACCCTAACGGTTCTCTCACTGTCACCCAAAAGCAAATGACGTTGTGGGGCAGGCTTCATTTTGGGCCTACTATTCTAATGGTCGCTGCGCTTAGACCGAGCGAGCTACGGTCAAGCGGGATATCTCGTTGAACTCGGCACGGCCTAGACATTATGTTTATGCCATTGCCTGCTCTCTGTGTCTTTGATAACCGCACTTTTTCACTCCATCCTTGCTGTGTGTGCGTGTGAGAGCTTTTCTTTGACATCTGCTGGGAGAAATGACTGATTTACAGTTTAGGAGGGTTACCTGGTCACACATATGAAGTTTTGGAGAGATGTGACTTTTCTAACCCTTGAAAACAGACAGTGTGACCCAATTAAAGGCACTTCCGGTTGGCACAGGAAGCTATAAGTAAACACATGTCTTGATTGACATAAACACTTACAGAATCCTGAGTTTTAAGTCTTTAAGTTAAGAATTTACTGATCTATGATCTACACAGTGTTGAATGCAGTCATTTTCACCTTTGAAGGTTATGTACATCAAAACTCCTTTTGGGTCAATCTGACCACTTCCGGTTGCTCCAGGAAGCTTAGAATCGACACAGGTAGACCTCATAGTGGTCTGATGGACTGTTATAGAAGACAGGTTCATAAGGCATTCATAACCCACATAGGCTTCAGGTTGAATTTAGAGGTGCAGGCAATGTATTCCTATGGGGAGAGAAGTCAACGCAAACTCTTTGATGTAAACACCTTCTTTTAACTGTTAAGGGTTAATGCCACAGGGTCAAGGTTAGGCTTGCACGGATCGGGAGGACATTAGGAACGTACCTGAGGTCGAATTGTGCTTCTCACCCTAACGGTTCTCTCACTGTCACCCAAAAGCAAATGACATTGAGGGCCAGGCTTCATTTTGGTTCTGCTTTTTTTCAAGGTCACTGCACTCAGAGCGAGCTACGGTAAAGCGGGGCGTCTCATTGAACTCGGCACAGTCTGGAGACTATGGTGATGCCATTTTTGTGTTGATTTCAGAATGCCATTTTGGTGATGGTCCCTCTCCGTTTAAACATATTGCAAATGTACAAAAGTCAACTAGCAAGTCAGTGTCCATCAGTCAATTAGATGTCATCTTGACACCAAACTGATACCAATTAACACCAAACCCACTTTTTCCAACTCATTTAGAAGCCAACTATCATATATGTCAGAGCAGGCCCATAATTCACAGCGCCTTTAGTTTAAAACATAATAAAAACGTAAAACACATAGTTACGTTCTAGCTGCGGGTCCAGGTCGGACATTATGTGAAGGCCTATGTGAGGCGACCCCGAATCCCGAGTTTCGGCTCGATAGGTCCTTCGGTGCCCGAGTAAAACCCTAATTGGTGCTGAAAATCCACTTTTTTCCATGCCTTGCTATGGGGTCCTTGAATGAGCTATCGGACCGAAACGTTGGGGTCCGTCTCTATGGGCCGAGCCGGTTTCAATGCACCTAGTCTTGTGTCTCTGAGACTTTTCTAAATGTCGCCATTTTCGTAATGGTCAAAATGAATTGAAGTCATTGCAAATGTACGAGGCTATTTCTCGGTCCGAGAACCTTCTAGAGCCACCTAACTCACCACGCACTATCGACCCGAGGTCTAGAACAGGTTTCTAAAGTTTCGAACTCTAGGTCTGACGGTTCTTTTTTAGCTCGAACAAAGCTAACTATTGGAGGCACTGTCTGTCTCTACAAACCCCAATACGTCCCTCCTTCCAAGTTGTGTGTCTGTGTGATTTAGTTTTCCTTTGAAATTTTATGGGAAAAATGACTGATTTACAGTTCATGGGGGTTGCCTAATCACACATATGAAGTTTTGGACAGATCTGACTTTTTTAACCCCTTGAAACAGCCCCTGAGACACCAATTAAGGCACTTCCGGTTGGCACAGGAAGCTATAAGTCAAGACATATCCTCACTGGACTATGCTTTTACAGAATCCTGAGTTTTAAGTCCTTACGTTAAGAATTGACTGATTTACACAGGGTTGAATGCACTGTCTATCAAACTGCAGGCAGGTAATGGAAAAACACTTTTAGGGTGATTTTAACCACTTCCGGTTGGTCCAGGAAGCTTAGAATCAACACAGGTAGACCTCATACTGGCCTGATGGACTGTTATCAAAGACAGGCTCATACGGCATTCATAACCCATATAGACTTCAGGTTGAATTTAGGGGTGCAGGCAATGTATTCCTATGGGGAGAGAAGTCAATGCAAACTCTTTGAAGTAAACACCTTCTTTTAACTATTAAGGGTTAATGCCACACGGTCAACGTTAGGCTTGCACGGATCGGAAGGACATTAGGAACATACCTGAGGTCGAATTGTGCTTCTCACCCTAACGGTTCTCTCACTGTCACCCAAAAGCAAATGACGTTGTGGGGCAGGCTTCATTTTGGGCCTACTATTCTAATGGTCGCTGCGCTTAGACCGAGCGAGCTACGGTCAAGCGGGATATCTCGTTGAACTCGGCACGGCCTAGACATTATGTTTATGCCATTGCCTGCTCTCTGTGTCTTTGATAACCGCACTTTTTCACTCCATCCTTGCTGTGTGTGCGTGTGAGAGCTTTTCTTTGACATCTGCTGGGAGAAATGACTGATTTACAGTTTAGGAGGGTTACCTGGTCACACATATGAAGTTTTGGAGAGATGTGACTTTTCTAACCCTTGAAAACAGACAGTGTGACCCAATTAAAGGCACTTCCGGTTGGCACAGGAAGCTATAAGTAAACACATGTCTTGATTGACATAAACACTTACAGAATCCTGAGTTTTAAGTCTTTAAGTTAAGAATTTACTGATCTATGATCTACACAGTGTTGAATGCAGTCATTTTCACCTTTGAAGGTTATGTACATCAAAACTCCTTTTGGGTCAATCTGACCACTTCCGGTTGCTCCAGGAAGCTTAGAATCGACACAGGTAGACCTCATAGTGGTCTGATGGACTGTTATAGAAGACAGGTTCATAAGGCATTCATAACCCACATAGGCTTCAGGTTGAATTTAGAGGTGCAGGCAATGTATTCCTATGGGGAGAGAAGTCAACGCAAACTCTTTGATGTAAACACCTTCTTTTAACTGTTAAGGGTTAATGCCACAGGGTCAAGGTTAGGCTTGCACGGATCGGGAGGACATTAGGAACGTACCTGAGGTCGAATTGTGCTTCTCACCCTAACGGTTCTCTCACTGTCACCCAAAAGCAAATGACATTGAGGGCCAGGCTTCATTTTGGTTCTGCTTTTTTTCAAGGTCACTGCACTCAGAGCGAGCTACGGTAAAGCGGGGCGTCTCATTGAACTCGGCACAGTCTGGAGACTATGGTGATGCCATTTTTTGTGTTGATTTCAGAATGCCATTTTGGTGATGGTCCCTCTCCGTTTAAACATATTGCAAATGTACAAAAGTCAACTAGCAAGTCAGTGTCCATCAGTCAATTAGATGTCATCTTGACACCAAACTGATACCAATTAACACCAAACCCACTTTTTCCAACTCATTTAGAAGCCAACTATCATATATGTCAGAGCAGGCCCATAATTCACAGCGCCTTTAGTTTAAAACATAATAAAAACGTAAAACACATAGTTACGTTCTAGCTGCGGGTCCAGGTCGGACATTATGTGAAGGCCTATGTGAGGCGACCCCGAATCCCGAGTTTCGGCTCGATAGGTCCTTCGGTGCCCGAGTAAAACCCTAATTGGTGCTGAAAATCCACTTTTTCCATGCCTTGCTATGGGGTCCTTGAATGAGCTATCGGACCGAAACGTTGGGGTCCGTCTCTATGGGCCGAGCCGGTTTCAATGCACCTAGTCTTGTGTCTCTGAGACTTTTCTAAATGTCGCCATTTTCGTAATGGTCAAAATGAATTGAAGTCATTGCAAATGTACGAGGCTATTTCTCGGTCCGAGAACCTTCTAGAGCCACCTAACTCACCACGCACTATCGACCCGAGGTCTAGAACAGGTTTCTAAAGTTTCGGAACTCTAGGTCTGACGGTTCTTTTTTAGCTCGAACAAAGCTAACTATTGGAGGCACTGTCTGTCTCTACAAACCCCAATACGTCCCTCCTTCCAAGTTGTGTGTCTGTGTGATTTAGTTTTCCTTTGAAATTTTATGGGAAAAATGACTGATTTACAGTTCATGGGGGTTGCCTAATCACACATATGAAGTTTTGGACAGATCTGACTTTTTTAACCCCTTGAAACAGCCCCTGAGACACCAATTAAGGCACTTCCGGTTGGCACAGGAAGCTATAAGTCAAGACATATCCTCACTGGACTATGCTTTTACAGAATCCTGAGTTTTAAGTCCTTACGTTAAGAATTGACTGATTTACACAGGGTTGAATGCACTGTCTATCAAACTGCAGGCAGGTAATGGAAAAACACTTTTAGGGTGATTTTAACCACTTCCGGTTGGTCCAGGAAGCTTAGAATCAACACGGGTAGACCTCATACTGGCCTGATGGACTGTTATCAAAGACAGGCTCATACGGCATTCATAACCCATATAGACTTCAGGTTGAATTTAGGGGTGCAGGCAATGTATTCCTATGGGGAGAGAAGTCAATGCAAACTCTTTGAAGTAAACACCTTCTTTTAACTATTAAGGGTTAATGCCACACGGTCAACGTTAGGCTTGCACGGATCGGAAGGACATTAGGAACGTACCTGAGGTCGAATTGTGCTTCTCACCCTAACGGTTCTCTCACTGTCACCCAAAAGCAAATGACGTTGTGGGGCAGGCTTCATTTTGGGCCTACTATTCTAATGGTCGCTGCGCTTAGACCGAGCGAGCTACGGTCAAGCGGGATATCTCGTTGAACTCGGCACGGCCTAGACATTATGTTTATGCCATTGCCTGCTCTCTGTGTCTTTGATAACCGCACTTTTTCACTCCATCCTTGCTGTGTGTGCGTGTGAGAGCTTTTCTTTGACATCTGCTGGGAGAAATGACTGATTTACAGTTTAGGAGGGTTACCTGGTCACACATATGAAGTTTTGGAGAGATGTGACTTTTCTAACCCTTGAAAACAGACAGTGTGACCCAATTAAAGGCACTTCCGGTTGGCACAGGAAGCTATAAGTAAACACATGTCTTGATTGACATAAACACTTACAGAATCCTGAGTTTTAAGTCTTTAAGTTAAGAATTTACTGATCTATGATCTACACAGTGTTGAATGCAGTCATTTTCACCTTTGAAGGTTATGTACATCAAAACTCCTTTTGGGTCAATCTGACCACTTCCGGTTGCTCCAGGAAGCTTAGAATCGACACAGGTAGACCTCATAGTGGTCTGATGGACTGTCATAGAAGACAGGTTCATAAGGCATTCATAACCCACATAGGCTTCAGGTTGAATTTAGAGGTGCAGGCAATGTATTCCTATGGGGAGAGAAGTCAATGCAAACTCTTTGATGTAAACACCTTCTTTTAACTGTTAAGGGTTAATGCCACAGGGTCAAGGTTAGGCTTGCACGGATCGAGAGGACATTAGGAACGTACCTGAGGTCGAATTGTGCTTCTCACCCTAACGGTTCTCTCACTGTCACCCAAAAGCAAATGACATTGAGGGCCAGGCTTCATTTTGGTTCTGCTTTTTTCAAGGTCACTGCACTCAGAGCGAGCTACGGTCAAGCGGGCGTCTCGTTGAACTCGGCACAGTCTGGAGAATATGGTGATGCCATTTTTTGTGTTGATTTCAGAATGCCATTTTGGTGATGGTCCCTCTCCGTTTAAACATATTGCAAATGTACAAAAGTCAACTAGCAAGTCAGTGTCCATCAGTCAATTAGATGTCATCTTGACACCAAACTGATACCAATTGACACCAAACCCACTTTTTCCAACTAATTTAGAAGCCAACTATCATATATGTCAGAGCAGGCCCATAATTCACAGCGCCTTTAGTTTAAAACATAATAAAAACGTAAAACACATAGTTACGTTCTAGCTGCGGGTCCAGGTCGGACATTATGTGAAGGCCTATGTGAGGCGACCCCGAATCCCGAGTTTCGGCTCGATAGGTCCTTCGGTGCCCGAGTAAAACCCTAATTGGTGCTGAAAATCCACTTTTTTCCATGCCTTGCTATGGGGTCCTTGAATGAGCTATCGGACCAAACGTTGGGGTCCGTCTCTATGGGCCGAGCCGGTTTCAATGCACCTAGTCTTGTGTCTCTGAGACTTTTCTAAATGTCGCCATTTTCGTAATGGTCAAAATGAATTGAAGTCATTGCAAATGTACGAGGCTATTTCTCGGTCCGAGAACCTTCTAGAGCCACCTAACTCACCACGCACTATCGACCCGAGGTCTAGAACAGGTTTCTAAAGTTTCGGAACTCTAGGTCTGACGGTTCTTTTTTAGCTCGAACAAAGCTAACTATTGGAGGCACTGTCTGTCTCTACAAACCCCAATACGTCCCTCCTTCCAAGTGGTGTGTCTGTGTGATTTAGTTTTCCTTTGAAATTTTATGGGAAAAATGACTGATTTACAGTTCATGGGGGTTGCCTAATCACACATATGAAGTTTTGGACAGATCTGACTTTTTTAACCCCTTGAAACAGCCCCTGAGACACCAATTAAGGCACTTCCGGTTGGCACAGGAAGCTATAAGTCAAGACATATCCTCACTGGACTATGCTTTTACAGAATCCTGAGTTTTAAGTCCTTACGTTAAGAATTGACTGATTTACACAGGGTTGAATGCACTGTCTATCAAACTGCAGGCAGGTAATGGAAAAACACTTTTAGGGTGATTTTAACCACTTCCGGTTGGTCCAGGAAGCTTAGAATCAACACAGGTAGACCACATACTGGCCTGATGGACTGTTATCAAAGACAGGCTCATACGGCATTCATAACCCATATAGACTTCAGGTTGAATTTAGGGGTGCAGGCAATGTATTCCTATGGGGAGAGAAGTCAATGCAAACTCTTTGAAGTAAACACCTTCTTTTAACTATTAAGGGTTAATGCCACACGGTCAAGGTTAGGCTTGCACGGATCGGAAGGACATTAGGAACGTACCTGAGGTCGAATTGTGCTTCTCACCCTAACGGTTCTCTCACTGTCACCCAAAAGCAAATGACGTTGTGGGGCAGGCTTCATTTTGGGCCTACTATTCTAATGGTCGCTGCGCTTAGACCGAGCGAGCTACGGTCAAGCGGGATATCTCGTTGAACTCGGCACGGCCTAGACATTATGTTTATGCCATTGCCTGCTCTCTGTGTCTTTGATAACCGCACTTTTTCACTCCATCCTTGCTGTGTGTGCGTGTGAGAGCTTTTCTTTGACATCTGCTGGGAGAAATGACTGATTTACAGTTTAGGAGGGTTACCTGGTCACACATATGAAGTTTTGGAGAGATGTGACTTTTCTAACCCTTGAAAACAGACAGTGTGACCCAATTAAAGGCACTTCCGGTTGGCACAGGAAGCTATAAGTAAACACATGTCTTGATTGACATAAACACTTACAGAATCCTGAGTTTTAAGTCTTTAAGTTAAGAATTGACTGATCTATGATCTACACAGTGTTGAATGCAGTCATTTTCACCTTTGAAGGTTATGTACATCAAAACTCCTTTTGGGTCAATCTGACCACTTCCGGTTGCTCCAGGAAGCTTAGAATCGACACAGGTAGACCTCATAGTGGTCTGATGGACTGTTATAGAAGACAGGTTCATAAGGCATTCATAACCCACATAGGCTTCAGGTTGAATTTAGAGGTGCAGGCAATGTATTCCTATGGGGAGAGAAGTCAACGCAAACTCTTTGATGTAAACACCTTCTTTTAACTGTTAAGGGTTAATGCCACAGGGTCAAGGTTAGGCTTGCACGGATCGGGAGGACATTAGGAACGTACCTGAGGTCGAATTGTGCTTCTCACCCTAACGGTTCTCTCACTGTCACCCAAAAGCAAATGACATTGAGGGCCAGGCTTCATTTTGGTTCTGCTTTTTTTCAAGGTCACTGCACTCAGAGCGAGCTACGGTAAAGCGGGGCGTCTCATTGAACTCGGCACAGTCTGGAGACTATGGTGATGCCATTTTTTGTGTTGATTTCAGAATGCCATTTTGGTGATGGTCCCTCTCCGTTTAAACATATTGCAAATGTACAAAAGTCAACTAGCAAGTCAGTGTCCATCAGTCAATTAGATGTCATCTTGACACCAAACTGATACCAATTAACACCAAACCCACTTTTTCCAACTCATTTAGAAGCCAACTATCATATATGTCAGAGCAGGCCCATAATTCACAGCGCCTTTAGTTTAAAACATAATAAAAACGTAAAACACATAGTTACGTTCTAGCTGCGGGTCCAGGTCGGACATTATGTGAAGGCCTATGTGAGGCGACCCCGAATCCCGAGTTTCGGCTCGATAGGTCCTTCGGTGCCCGAGTAAAACCCTAATTGGTGCTGAAAATCCACTTTTTTCCATGCCTTGCTATGGGGTCCTTGAATGAGCTATCGGACCGAAACGTTGGGGTCCGTCTCTATGGGCCGAGCCGGTTTCAATGCACCTAGTCTTGTGTCTCTGAGACTTTTCTAAATGTCGCCATTTTCGTAATGGTCAAAATGAATTGAAGTCATTGCAAATGTACGAGGCTATTTCTCGGTCCGAGAACCTTCTAGAGCCACCTAACTCACCACGCACTATCGACCCGAGGTCTAGAACAGGTTTCTAAAGTTTCGAACTCTAGGTCTGACGGTTCTTTTTTAGCTCGAACAAAGCTAACTATTGGAGGCACTGTCTGTCTCTACAAACCCCAATACGTCCCTCCTTCCAAGTTGTGTGTCTGTGTGATTTAGTTTTCCTTTGAAATTTTATGGGAAAAATGACTGATTTACAGTTCATGGGGGTTGCCTAATCACACATATGAAGTTTTGGACAGATCTGACTTTTTTAACCCCTTGAAACAGCCCCTGAGACACCAATTAAGGCACTTCCGGTTGGCACAGGAAGCTATAAGTCAAGACATATCCTCACTGGACTATGCTTTTACAGAATCCTGAGTTTTAAGTCCTTACGTTAAGAATTGACTGATTTACACAGGGTTGAATGCACTGTCTATCAAACTGCAGGCAGGTAAAGGAAAAACACTTTTAGGGTGATTTTAACCACTTCCGGTTGGTCCAGGAAGCTTAGAATCAACACAGGTAGACCTCATACTGGCCTGATGGACTGTTATCAAAGACAGGCTCATACGGCATTCATAACCCATATAGACTTCAGGTTGAATTTAGGGGTGCAGGCAATGTATTCCTATGGGGAGAGAAGTCAATGCAAACTCTTTGAAGTAAACACCTTCTTTTAACTATTAAGGGTTAATGCCACACGGTCAACGTTAGGCTTGCACGGATCGGAAGGACATTAGGAACGTACCTGAGGTCGAATTGTGCTTCTCACCCTAACGGTTCTCTCACTGTCACCCAAAAGCAAATGACGTTGTGGGGCAGGCTTCATTTTGGGCCTACTATTCTAATGGTCGCTGCGCTTAGACCGAGCGAGCTACGGTCAAGCGGGATATCTCGTTGAACTCGGCACGGCCTAGACATTATGTTTATGCCATTGCCTGCTCTCTGTGTCTTTGATAACCGCACTTTTCACTCCATCCTTGCTATGTGTGCGTGTGAGAGCTTTTCTTTGACATCTGCTGGGAGAAATGACTGATTTACAGTTTAGGAGGGTTACCTGGTCACACATATGAAGTTTTGGAGAGATGTGACTTTTCTAACCCTTGAAAACAGACAGTGTGACCCAATTAAAGGCACTTCCGGTTGGCACAGGAAGCTATAAGTAAACACATGTCTTGATTGACATAAACACTTACAGAATCCTGAGTTTTAAGTCTTTAAGTTAAGAATTTACTGATCTATGATCTACACAGTGTTGAATGCAGTCATTTTCACCTTTGAAGGTTATGTACATCAAAACTCCTTTTGGGTCAATCTGACCACTTCCGGTTGCTCCAGGAAGCTTAGAATCGACACAGGTAGACCTCATAGTGGTCTGATGGACTGTCATAGAAGACAGGTTCATAAGGCATTCATAACCCACATAGGCTTCAGGTTGAATTTAGAGGTGCAGGCAATGTATTCCTATGGGGAGAGAAGTCAATGCAAACTCTTTGATGTAAACACCTTCTTTTAACTGTTAAGGGTTAATGCCACAGGGTCAAGGTTAGGCTTGCACGGATCGGGAGGACATTAGGAACGTACCTGAGGTCGAATTGTGCTTCTCACCCTAACGGTTCTCTCACTGTCACCCAAAAGCAAATGACATTGAGGGCCAGGCTTCATTTTGGTTCTGCTTTTTTTCAAGGTCACTGCACTCAGAGCGAGCTACGGTAAAGCGGGGCGTCTCATTGAACTCGGCACAGTCTGGAGACTATGGTGATGCCATTTTTTGTGTTGATTTCAGAATGCCATTTTGGTGATGGTCCCTCTCCGTTTAAACATATTGCAAATGTACAAAAGTCAACTAGCAAGTCAGTGTCCATCAGTCAATTAGATGTCATCTTGACACCAAACTGATACCAATTAACACCAAACCCACTTTTTCCAACTCATTTAGAAGCCAACTATCATATATGTCAGAGCAGGCCCATAATTCACAGCGCCTTTAGTTTAAAACATAATAAAAACGTAAAACACATAGTTACGTTCTAGCTGCGGGTCCAGGTCGGACATTATGTGAAGGCCTATGTGAGGCGACCCCGAATCCCGAGTTTCGGCTCGATAGGTCCTTCGGTGCCCGAGTAAAACCCTAATTGGTGCTGAAAATCCACTTTTTTCCATGCCTTGCTATGGGGTCCTTGAATGAGCTATCGGACCGAAACGTTGGGGTCCGTCTCTATGGGCCGAGCCGGTTTCAATGCACCTAGTCTTGTGTCTCTGAGACTTTTCTAAATGTCGCCATTTTCGTAATGGTCAAAATGAATTGAAGTCATTGCAAATGTACGAGGCTATTTCTCGGTCCGAGAACCTTCTAGAGCCACCTAACTCACCACGCACTATCGACCCGAGGTCTAGAACAGGTTTCTAAAGTTTCGGAACTCTAGGTCTGACGGTTCTTTTTTAGCTCGAACAAAGCTAACTATTGGAGGCACTGTCTGTCTCTACAAACCCCAATACGTCCCTCCTTCCAAGTTGTGTGTCTGTGTGATTTAGTTTTCCTTTGAAATTTTATGGGAAAAATGACTGATTTACAGTTCATGGGGGTTGCCTAATCACACATATGAAGTTTTGGACAGATCTGACTTTTTAACCCCTTGAAACAGCCCCTGAGACACCAATTAAGGCACTTCCGGTTGGCACAGGAAGCTATAAGTCAAGACATATCCTCACTGGACTATGCTTTTACAGAATCCTGAGTTTTAAGTCCTTACGTTAAGAATTGACTGATTTACACAGGGTTGAATGCACTGTCTATCAAACTGCAGGCAGGTAATGGAAAAACACTTTTAGGGTGATTTTAACCACTTCCGGTTGGTCCAGGAAGCTTAGAATCAACACAGGTAGACCTCATACTGGCCTGATGGACTGTTATCAAAGACAGGCTCATACGGCATTCATAACCCATATAGACTTCAGGTTGAATTTAGGGGTGCAGGCAATGTATTCCTATGGGGAGAGAAGTCAATGCAAACTCTTTGAAGTAAACACCTTCTTTTAACTATTAAGGGTTAATGCCACACGGTCAACGTTAGGCTTGCACGGATCGGAAGGACATTAGGAACGTACCTGAGGTCGAATTGTGCTTCTCACCCTAACGGTTCTCTCACTGTCACCCAAAAGCAAATGACGTTGTGGGGCAGGCTTCATTTTGGGCCTACTATTCTAATGGTCGCTGCGCTTAGACCGAGCGAGCTACGGTCAAGCGGGATATCTCGTTGAACTCGGCACGGCCTAGACATTATGTTTATGCCATTGCCTGCTCTCTGTGTCTTTGATAACCGCACTTTTTCACTCCATCCTTGCTGTGTGTGCGTGTGAGAGCTTTTCTTTGACATCTGCTGGGAGAAATGACTGATTTACAGTTTAGGAGGGTTACCTGGTCACACATATGAAGTTTTGGAGAGATGTGACTTTTCTAACCCTTGAAAACAGACAGTGTGACCCAATTAAAGGCACTTCCGGTTGGCACAGGAAGCTATAAGTAAACACATGTCTTGATTGACATAAACACTTACAGAATCCTGAGTTTTAAGTCTTTAAGTTAAGAATTTACTGATCTATGATCTACACAGTGTTGAATGCAGTCATTTTCACCTTTGAAGGTTATGTACATCAAAACTCCTTTTGGGTCAATCTGACCACTTCCGGTTGCTCCAGGAAGCTTAGAATCGACACAGGTAGACCTCATAGTGGTCTGATGGACTGTCATAGAAGACAGGTTCATAAGGCATTCATAACCCACATAGGCTTCAGGTTGAATTTAGAGGTGCAGGCAATGTATTCCTATGGGGAGAGAAGTCAATGCAAACTCTTTGATGTAAACACCTTCTTTTAACTGTTAAGGGTTAATGCCACAGGGTCAAGGTTAGGCTTGCACGGATCGGGAGGACATTAGGAACGTACCTGAGGTCGAATTGTGCTTCTCACCCTAACGGTTCTCTCACTGTCACCCAAAAGCAAATGACGTTGTGGGGCAGGCTTAATTTTGGGCCTACTATTCTAATGGTCGCTGCGCTTAGACCGAGCGAGCTACGGTCAAGCGGGATATCTCGTTGAACTCGGCACGGCCTAGAGATTATGTTTATGCCATTGCCTGCTCTCTGTGTCTTTGAGAACCGCACTTTTCACTCCATCCTTGCTGTGTGTGCGTGTGAGAGATTTTCTTTGACATCTGTTGGGAGAAATGACTGATTTACTGTTCATGAGGGTTACCTAGTCACACATATGAAGTTTTGTAAAGATCTGACCTTTTTAACCCATGGAAACTGCCACTGTGACACCATTAAAGGCACTTCCGGTTGGCACAGGAAGCTATAAATAAACTCATATCATGATTGGGGTATGCCTTTACAGAATCCTGAGTTTTAAGTCTTTACGTTAAGAACTGAGTTATTTACGGAGGGTTTAGTGAGTGTGTGTTATTTCAGAAAATCATAGAAAATCACAGAAATCTCGCAGAGCTCCGCAGCACACTTTAAAAAGATTCGTAAGAACACCCTGCAACTGGATCTGTAACCGTTGAAAAAAAAACACCTATCCGTGAACATCACCAATGTGTCGTTGTACGATTTCTCTTAAATGACGATAGATAAATGGCTGGTTCTTTTTTTATTGACACCGGAGGCTCCTTGACTTTGACGTGAAGTGGAAAAATAATTTCTCTATTTTCATTTTGGACCCTTAATCCCAGATAAATGGCCATAACTCAAAAACCGTTGAGGCCTAAACGCCATCTTGTTCGGGGCCAACTGCCCATTATGCCGCCCCTACGCTCACCGAGTTTCGGCTTCTAAATATTTTCAGTTTTCGAGATAAGGCCCCGTCGTGAATCGTGATGTTTTGTCCAATAGCAATATGATTGCTTATGCCCTCTTGTGGGAATTTCCGGGACATCGGAAAAATGACCTAAATCTTAATATTTTTGTAAAACGGAAACCGAATGTCCGACAAAGTTCATTTGATGACTTCCTGGTAGGTCCGGCCCTGCCGCTCGGCCCGACGCCGTCCGCGAATTTTACAAACGATTTCGGACGTCTAGTAAGGGACCGTACATTTGCAATATGGACTTTCTGACTAACCATACAGGTACTGCCGAAATCTTCCCTTAAGGTATGTACGGCAGGACCAAATCAGAGAGGTAGGTAGGAGCAAGCCCATGTAATGCTTTGTAGGTTAGCAGTAAAACCTTGAAATCAGCCCTTGCTTTGACAGGAAGCCAGTGTAGAGAGGCTAGCACTGGAGTAATATGATCACATTTTTTGGTTCTAGTCAGGATTCTAGCAGCCGTATTTAGCACTAAATGAAGTGTATTTAGTGCTTTATCCGGGTAGCTGGAAAATAGAGCATTGCAGTAGTCTAACCTAGAAGTGACAAAAGCATGGATTCATTTTTATGCATCATTTTTGGACAGAAAGTTTCTGATTTTTGCAATGTTACATAGATGGAAAAAAGCTGTCCTCGAAATGGTCTTGATATGTTCTTCAAAAGAGAGATCAGGGTCCAGAGTAACGCCGAGGTCCTTCACAGTTTTATTTGAGATGACTGTACAACCATTAAGATTAATTGTCAGATTCAACAGAAGATCTCTTTGTTTCTTGGGACCTAGAACAAGCATCTCTGTTTTGTCCGAGTTTAATAGTAGAAAGTTTGCAGCCATCCACTTCCTTATGTCTGAAACACATGCTTCTAGTGAGGGCAATTTTGGGGCTTCACCATGTTTCATTGAAATGTACAGCTGTGTGTCATCCGCATAGCAGTGAAAGTTTACATTATGTTTTCGAATAACATCCCCAAGAGGTAAAATATATAGTGAAAACAATAGTGGTCCTAAAACAGAACCTTGAGGAACACCGGAATTTACAGTTGATTTGTCAGAGGACAAACCATTCACAGAGACAAACTGATATCTTTCCGACAGATAAGATCTAAACCAGGCCAGAACATGTCCGTGTAGACCAATTTGGGTTTCCAATCTCTCCAAAAGAATGTGGTGATCGATGGTATCAAAAGCAGCACTAAGGTCTACGAGCACGAGGACAGATGCAGAGCCTCGATCCGATGCCATTAAAATGTCATTTACCACCTTCACAAATGCCGTCTCAGTGCTATGATGGGGTCTAAAACCAGACTGAAGCATTTCGTATACATTGTTTGTCTTCAGGAAGGCAGTGAGTTGCTGCGCAACAGCCTTCTCTAAAATATTTGAAAGGAATGGAAGATTCGATATAGGCCGATAGTTTTTTATATTTTCTGGGTCAAGGTTTGGCTTTTTCAAGAGAGGCTTTATTACTGCCACTTTTAGTGAGTTTGGTACACATCCAGTGGATAGAGAGCCGTTTATTATGTTCAACATAGGAGGGCCAAGCACAGGAAGCAGCTCTTTCAGTAGTTTAGTTGGAATAGGGTCCAGTATACAGCTTGAAGGTTTAGAGGCCATGATTATTTTCATCATTGTGTCAAGAGATATAGTACTAAAACACTTGAGCGTCTCTCTTGATCCTAGGTCCTGGCAGAGTTGTGCAGACTCAGGACAACTGAGGTTTGGAGGAATACGCAGGTTTGAAGAGGAGTCCGTAATTTGCTTTCTAATAATCATAATCTTTTCCTCAAAGAAGTTCATGAACTTGTCATCCTCTCTTGGGGAATGCTGCTTTTTAGTTAGCTTTGCCACAGTATCAAGAAGGAATTTCGGATTGTTCTTATTTTCCTCAATTAAGTTAGAAAAATAGGATGATCGAGCAGCAGTAAGGGCTCTTCGGTACTGCACGGTACCGTCCTTCCAAGCTAGTCGGAAGACTTCCAGTTTGGTGTGGCGCCATTTCCGTTCCAATTTTCTGGAAGCTTGCTTCAGAGCTCGGGTATTTTCTGTGTACCAGGGAGCTAGTTTCTTATGAGACATTTTTTTAGTTTTTAGGGGTGCAACAGCATCTAGGGTATTGCGCAAGGTTAAATTGAGGTCCTCAGTTAGGTGGTTAACGGATTTTTGTCCTCTGGCGTCCTTGGGTAGGCGGAGGGAGTCTGGAAGGGCATCAAGGAATCTTTGTGTTGTCTGTGAATTTATAGCACGACTTTTGATGTTCCTTGGTTGGGGTCTGAGCAGATTATTTGTTGCAATTGCAAACGTAATAAAATGGTGGTCCGATAGTCCAGGATTATGAGGAAAAACATTAAGATCCACAACATTTATTCCATGGGACAAAACTAGGTCCAGAGTATGACTGTGACAGTGAGTGGGTCCAGAGACATGTTGGACAAAACCCACTGAATCGATGATGGCTCCGAAAGCCTTTTGGAGTGGGTCTGTGGACTTTTCCATGTGAATATTAAAGTCACCAAAGATTAGAATATTATCTGCAATGACTACAAGGTCCGATAGGAATTCAGGGAACTCAGTGAGAAACGCTGTATATGGCCCAGGAGGCCTGTAAACAGTAGCTATAAAAAGTGATTGAGTAGGCTGCATAGATTTCATGACTAGAAGCTCAAAAGACGAAAACGTCATTTTTTTTTTTGTAAATTGAAATTTGCTATTGTAAATGTTAGCAACACCTCCGCCTTTGCGGGATGCACGGGGGATATGGTCACTAGTGTAGCCAGGAGGTGAGGCCTCATTTAACACAGTAAATTCATCAGGCTTAAGCCATGTTTCAGTCAGGCCAATCACATCAAGATTATGATCAGTGATTAGTTCATTGACTATAATTGCCTTTGAAGTAAGGGATCTAACATTAAGTAGCCCTATTTTGAGATGTGAGGTATCATGATCTCTTTCAGTAATGACAGGAATGGAGGTGGTCTTTATCCTAGTGAGATTGCTAAGGCGAACACCGCCATGTTTAGTTTTGCCCAACCTAGGTCGAGGCACAGACACGGTCTCAATGGTGATAGCTGAGCTGACTACAATGACTATGCTAGTGGCAGACTCCACTATGCTGGCAGGCTGGCTAATAGCCTGCTGCCTGGCCTGCACCCTATTTCATTGTGGAGCTAGAGCAGTTAGAGCCCTGTCTATGTTGGTAGATAAGATGAGAGCACCCCTCCAGCTAGGATGGAGTCCGTCACTCCTCAGCAGGTCAGACTTGGTCCTGTTTGTGGGTGAGTCCCAGAAAGAGGGCCAATTATCTACAAATTCTATCTTTTGGGAGGGGCAGAAAACAGTTTTCAACCAGCGATTGAGTTGTGAGACTCTGCTGTAGAGCTCATCACTCCCCCTAACTGGCAGGGGGCCAGAGACAATTACTCGATGCCGACACATCTTTCTAGCTGATATCCACGCAGAAGCTATGTTGCGCTTGGTGATCTCTGACTGTTTCATCCTAACATCGTTGGTGCCGACCTGGATAACAATATCTCTATACTCTCTACACTCGCCAGTTTTAGCTTTAGCCAGCACCATCTTCAGATTAGCCTTAACGTCGGTAGCCCTGCCCCCGGGTAAACAGTGTATGATCGCTGGATGATTCGCTTTAAGTCTAATACTGCGGGTAATGGAGTCGCCAATGACTAGAGTTTTCAATTTGTCAGAGCTAATGGTGGGAAGCTTCGGCGTCTCAGACCCCGTAACGGGAGGAGTAGAGACCAGAGAAGACACGGCCTCTGACACCGACCCACTGCTTAGGGGAAAACCGGTTGTAAGTTTCTGTCGGCTGAATGAGCGACACCGGTTGAGCTTTCCTACAGCATTTCCTTCCAGAAACCGTGAGAAAGTTGTCCGGCTGCGGGGACTGTGCCAGGGGATTTATACTACTATCTGTATTTACTGGTGGCTGTCATGCAGGTGAAAGAGGACCCAAAAGCGACTTGGCGAAAACAGAGTCTTTAATCCAGTAAAGTAAATACAATCAAAAAACACAACTTTCACTCGAAATGACGAGGACAAACTGGAGACTCGATCTTGAACAGCAGGTGAACAGCAGGTTGCCTCGGGAAGGCACTTGAACCAGACAGACTCAGACACCTGCTCACCACGCAGCATCTGAGGAAAACACGACACGACAGGGCGATACACAAACACAGCACGGTGAATTCTAGACAAGGAACCGACAGGGCAGAAACGAATAACAAGGAGAGAAATAGGGACTCTAATCAGGGAAAAAGATCGGGAACAGGTGTGGGAAGGCTAAATGATGATTAGGGGAATAGGAACAGCTGGGAGCAGGAACGGAACGATAGAGAGAAGAGAGAGCGAGAGAGTGAGAGAGGGAGGGGGAGAGAGAGGGAT
Organism: Oncorhynchus gorbuscha; assembly: GCF_021184085.1. Classification (NCBI taxonomy): domain Eukaryota; kingdom Metazoa; phylum Chordata; class Actinopteri; order Salmoniformes; family Salmonidae; genus Oncorhynchus; species Oncorhynchus gorbuscha. The sequence goes on from NC_060179.1 coordinate 47,999,958, forward strand.
AGAAAGAGGGAAAGAACCTAATAAGACCAGCAGAGGGAAACGAATAGAATGGGAAGCACAGGGACAAGACAAGATAATAAATGACAAAACATGACAGTGGCACAGACGCTGTTTCATCCTTTCCTACACTGAAATTACCCTTGCCTAACGATTGCTTCTGAAGCTGGGCTTGCAGTACAGCTATCCTCGCCGTAAGGCGAGCACAGCGGCTGCAATTAGAAGGCATCATGTTAATGTTACTACTTAGCTTCGGCTGTTGGAGGTCCTGACGAATCGTGTCCAGATAAAGCGTCCGGAGTGAAAAAGTTGAGAAAAAAATAAATAAATATATGAACGGTAATTAAAAAGTGAAAACCGTAAAGTTGTCAGGTAGCAAAATAGGTTGGCAAAAAAAAAACGCACAGCAATTCGAAAACAAGCCTGTAAGTTGTGACCGGAAATGAAGTGTCAAGCGTCAAATACAGTGACAATGTCCGCTACCAAAACCTGCGGGCTCTTTGCCCCGACAAGAAAGAGCTTTTCTGTATATTCAATTTGCTGTATATTACTGTATAAGCACAATACGATAACCGATTGCACCACAGGATCCACTAACAATACTCTCACTGATCACGACATTTTCCACAAACGGAGCTGTACGATATTCGGACCAATACAAGATTACTATTGAGGTACCTGGCTAGCTCAGTCGGTAGAGCATGTGACTCTTAATCTCACGGTCGTGGGTTTGAGCCCCACGTCGGGTGATTATTTTCTCTCCCGAAGTACCAACTCAATTCGCGAACAGCCAACCGCTTGGATTTTCGAGCAGGCTGCATTGCTGATGTGTCAGGCATTGCTGGTAATGCAGAAGACAGTACATTTGAATGGTAGCTGTCCCTGCACTCTGACCTGTTATGTCAATGACATACCAATTACTTATGAAATAGATTGAATAAATGCTATTGTTCTGGACAAGATGTATAAAGGCAGAGGGTTCAAGAAAAGTACTTGCTCCTGGTGAGGCTTGAACTCACAACCTCGGCATTGCTTCATTGCATACTGCTGTATAAGTACCACGCGCTAACCGACTGTCCCACAGGAGCTATGCAGAGAACTCTTACTGACCACCATTTTTTGCACCAACATTTCTGTACGATATTCAGTCCAAGTCAGTACCTCAATTGATCTGCCTGGCAAGCTCAGACATTTGAGCATGAGCCTCTTAATCTCAGAATCGTAGGGTCGATACCACAAATGGGGTGATTCTTGTCTGGGCCTGAAATCGGGCCGAGGAGCCCTCACCTCTTTGCAAAACAGCCATTCACCTGGACTTTCTAGCAGGCTTGCCACCCTGCACTGCTGATGTGTCAGGCATAGCTGGTGATACAGAAGACTATGGATTTGAATCCTAGCTGTGCCTGTACTCTGACCTGTTATTTCAATGACATACCAATTAATTATGAAACGTCCTCCTAAGTGTATTGAATAAAAGCTCATTTTCTGGACAAGAAATAGACAGGGTTCAAGAAGAATACTTGCTCCTGGTGGTGCTTGAACTCACAACCTTGTCATCAATTTGCTGTATATTACTGTATAAGCATTCTCACGATAACCGGTATTCCACAGGATCCACTAACAACACTCTCACTGATCACTACATTTTCCACAAACAGAGCTGTACGATATTTGGACCAATACAAAATTAACATTGAGCTACCTGGCTAGCTCAGTAGGGTGGAGGTGATATGGTCCTGAGACTCTTAATCTCAAAGCACTTCATGATTCGGAAGTGACGTTGGGTGATTATTTTCTCTCCCGAGTACAAACTCACTTTCTTGGGAACAGACAACCGCTTGGCCCTTTCGAGCAGGCTGCATTGCTGATGTGTCAGGCATTGCTGGTAATGCAGAAGACTATACATTTGAATGGTAGCTGTCCCTGCACTCTGACCTGTTATGTCAATGACATACCAATTACTTATGAAATAGATTAAATAAATGCTATTTTTCTGGACAAGATATATAAAGGCAGAGGGTTCAAGAAAAGTACTTACTCCTGGTGAGGATCGAACTCACAACCTGGGCATTGCTTCATTGCATACTGCTGTATAAGTACCATGCGCTAACCGACTGCGCCACAGGAGCTATGCAGAGCACTCTTACTGACCACCATTTTTTGCACCAATGACTGGAGATTCTTTGTCTCTGTACTGAAGCAATGAAGGATGAAGAGTTTGTATTCGAGGAGGTTGTCGAGAGGAGTCGAGGAGATTAAAGTAGTGGATTCTGTACGATATTCAGTCCAAGTCAGTACCTCAATTGATCTGCCTGGCAAGCTCAGACATTTGAGCATGATCCTCTTAATCTCAGAATCGTAGGGTCGATACCACAAATGGGGTGATTCTTGTCTGGGCCGGAGCACCAACTCACTTTGCAAACAGCCATTCACCTGGACTTTCTAGCAGGCTTGCCACCCTGCATTGCTGATGTGTCAGGCATAGCTGGTGATACAGAAGACTATGGATTTGAATCTTAGCTGTGCCTGCACTCTGACCTGTTATTTCAATGACATACCAATTAATTATGAAACATCCTCCTAAGTGTATTGAATAAAAGCTCATTTTCTGGACAAGAAATAGACAGGGTTCAAGAAGAATACTTGCTCCTGGTGGGGCTTGAACTCACAACCTTGTCATCAATTTGCTGTATATTACTGTATAAGCACAATACGATAACCGATTGCACCACAGGATCCACTAACAACACTCTCACTGATCACTACATTTTCCACAAACAGAGCTGTACGATATTCAGACCAATACAAGATTACCATTGAGGTACCTGGCTAGCTCAGTCGGTAGAGCATGAGACTCTTAATCTCAGGGTCGTGGGTTTGAGCCCCATGTTGGGTGATTATTTTCTCTCCCGAAGTACCAACTCACTTCGCGAACAGCCAACCGCTTGGATTTTCGAGCAGGCTGCATTGCTGATGTGTCAGGCATTGCTGGTAATGCAGAAGACTATACATTTGAATGGTAGCTGTCCCTGCACTCTGACCTGTTATGTCAATGACATACCAATTACTTATGAAATAGATTGAATAAATGCTATTTTTCTGGACAAGATATATAAAGGCAGAGGGTTCAAGAAAAGTACTTGCTCCTGGTGAGGCTCAAACTCACAACCTCGGCATTGCTTCATTGCATACTGCTGTATAAGTACCACGCGCTAACCGACTGCGCCACAGGAGCTATGTGGAGCACTCTTACTGACTACCATTTTTTGCACCAACATATCTGTACGATATTCGGTCCAAGTCAGTACCTCAATTGATCTGCCTGGCAAGCTCAGACATTTGAGCATGAGCCTCTTAATCTCAGAATCGTAGGGTCGATACCACAAATGGGGTGATTCTTGTCTGGGCCGGAGCACCAACTCACTTTGCAAACAGCCATTCACCTGGACTTTCTAGCAGGCTTGCCACCCTGCATTGCTGATGTGTCAGGCATAGCTGGTGATACAGAAGACTATGGATTTGAATCCTAGCTGTGCCTGCACTCTGACCTGTTACTTCAATGACATACCAATTAATTATGAAACGTCCTCCTAAGTGTATTGAATAAAAGCTCATTTTCTGGACAAGAAATAGACAGGGTTCAAGAAGAATACTTGCTCCTGGTGGGGCTTGAACTCACAACCTTGTCATCAATTTGCTGTATATTACTGTATAAGCACAATACGATAACCGATTGCACCACAGGATCCACTAACAACACTCTCACTGATCACTACATTTTCCACAAACGGAGCTGTACGATATTTGGACCAATACAAAATTACCATTGAGGTACCTGGCTAGCTCAGTCGGTAGAGCATGAGACTCTTAATCTCAGGGTTGTGGGTTCGAGCCCCACGTTGGGTGATTATTTTCTCTCCCGAAGTACCAACTCACTTCGCGAACAGCCAACCGCTTGGATTTTCGAGCAGGCTGCATTGCTGATGTGTCAGGCATTGCTGGTAATGCAGAAGACTATACATTTGAATGGTAGCTGTCCCTGCACTCTGACCTGTTATGTCAATGACATACCAATTACTTATGAAATAGATTGAATAAATGCTATTTTTCTGGACAAGATATATAAAGGCAGAGGGTTCAAGAAAAGCACTTGCTCCTGGTGAGGCTCAAACTCACAACCTCGGCATTGCTTCGTTGCATACTGCTGTATAAGTACCACGCGCTAACCGACTGCGCCACAGGAGCTATGCAGAGCACTCTTACTGACCACCATTTTTTGCACCAATGACTGGAGATTCTGTTGAAGAAGCTTGGCCAATGAAGGATGAAGAGTGGAGTCGAGGAGGAGTCGATGAGGAGTTGAGTAGTGGATTCTGTACGATATTCAGTCCAAGTCAGTACCTCAATTGATCTGCCTGGCAAGCTCAGACATTTGAGCATGAGCCTCTTAATCTCAGAATCGTAGGGTCGATACCACAAATGGGGTGATTCTTGTCTGGGCCGGAGCACCAACTCACTTTGCAAACAGCCATTCACCTGGACTTTCTAGCAGGCTTGCCACCCTGCATTGCTGATGTGTCATGCATAGCTGGTGATACAGAAGACTATGGATTTGAATCCTAGCTGTGCCTGCACTCTGACCTGTTATTTCAATGACATACCAATTAATTATGAAACGTCCTCCTAAGTGTATTGAATAAAAGCTCATTTTCTGGACAAGAAATAGACAGGGTTCAAGAAGAATACTTGCTCCTGGTGGGGCTTGAACTCACAACCTTGGCTTTGCTTCGTTGCATACTGCTGTATAAGTACCACGCACTAACCGACTGCACCACAGGAGCTATGAAAAGCACTCTTACTGACCACAATATTTTGCCCCAACATATCTGTATGATATTCGGTCCAAGTCAGTACCTCAATTGACCTGCCTGGCAAGCTCAGACATTTGAGCATGAGCCTCTTAATCTCAGAATCGTAGGGTTTGATACCACAAATGGGGTGATTCTTGTCTGGGCCGGAGCAACAACTCAAAACAGCCATGCAAACAGCCATTCACCTGGACTTTCTAGCAGGCTTGCCACCCTGCATTGCTGATGTGTCAGGCATTGCTGGTAATACAGAAGACTATGGATTTGAATGGTAGCTGTGCCTGCACTCTGACCTGTTATTTCAATGACATACCAATTACTTATGAAATAGATTGAATAAATGCTCATTTTCTGGACAAGAAATACAGGCAGAGGGTTCAAGAAAATACTTGCTCCTGGTGAGGCTTGAACTCACAACCTTGTCATTGCAATTTGCTGTATATTGCTGTATAAGCACAACGCGCTAACCGACTGCACCACAGGATCCACTAACAACACTCTCACTGATCACTACATTTTCCACAAACGGAGCTGTACGATATTCGGTCCAATCAGATTACCATTGAGGTGCCTGGCTAGCTCAGTCGGTAGAGCATGAGACTCTTAATCTCAGGGTCTTGGGTTTGAGCCCCAAATTGGGTGATTATTTTCTGAGCAAGTACCAACTCACTTTGCAAACAGCCATTCACCTTGGATTTTCGAGCAGGCTGCATTGCTGATGTGTCAGGCATTGCTGGTAATGCAGAAGACTATACATTTGAATGGTAGCTGTCCCTGCACTCTGACCTGTTATGTCAATGACATACCAATTACTTATGAAATAGATTGAATAAATGCTATTTTTCTGGACAAGATATATAAAGGCAGAGGGTTCAAGAAAAGTACTTGCTCCTGGTGAGGCTTGAACTCACAACCTCGGCATTGCTTCATTGCATACTGCTGTATAAGTACCACGCGCTAACCGACTGTGCCACAGGAGCTATGCAGAGCACTCTTACTGACCACCATTTTTTGCACCAACATATCTGTACGATATTCGGTCCAAGTCAGTACCTCAATTGATCTGCCTGGCAAGCTCAGACATTTGAGCATGAGCCTCTTAATCTCAGAATCGTAGGGTCGATACCACAAATGGGGTGATTCTTGTCTGGGCCGGAGCACCAACTCACTGTGCAAACAGCCATTCACCTGGACTTTCTAGCATGCTTGCCACCCTGCATTGCTGATGTGTCATGCATAGCTGGTGATACAGAAGACTATGGATTTGAATCCTAGCTGTGCCTGCACTCTGACCTGTTATTTCAATGACATACCAATTAATTATGAAACGTCCTCCTAAGTGTATTGAATAAAAGCTCATTTTCTGGACAAGAAATAGACAGGGTTCAAGAAGAATACTTGCTCCTGGTGGGGCTTGAACTCACAACCTTGTCATCAATTTGCTGTATATTACTGTATAAGCACAATACGATAACCGATTGCACCACAGGATCCACTAACAACACTCTCACTGATCACTACATTTTCCACAAACAGAGCTGTACGATATTCGGACCAATCAGGATTACCATTGAGGTACCTGGCTAGCTCAGTCGGTAGAGCATGAGACTCTTAATCTCAGGGTCGTGGGTTCGAGCCCCACGTTGGGTGATTATTTTCACTCCCGAAGTACCAACTCACTTTGCAAACAGCCATTCACCTTGACTTTCGAGCAGGCTGCATTGCTGATGTGTCAGGCATTGCTGGTAATGCAGAAGACTATACATTTGAATGGTAGCTGTCCCTGCACTCTGACCTGTTATGTCAATGACATACCAATTACTTATGAAATAGATTGAATAAATGCTATTTTTCTGGACAAGATATATAAAGGCAGAGGGTTCAAGAAAAGCACTTGCTCCTGGTGAGGCTCGAACTCACAACCTCGGCATTGCTTCATTGCATACTGCTGTATAAGTACCACGCGCTAACCGACTGCGCCACAGGAGCTATGCAGAGCACTCTTACTGACCACCATTTTTTGCACCAACATATCTGTACGATATTCAGTCCAAGTCAGTACCTCAATTGATCTGCCTGGCAAGCTCAGACATTTGAGCATGAGCCTCTTAATCTCAGAATCGTAGGGTCGATACCACAAATGGGGTGATTCTTGTCTGGGCCGGAGCACCAACTCACTTTGCAAACAGCCATTCACCTGGACTTTCTAGCAGGCTTGCCACCCTGCATTGCTGATGTGTCATGCATAGCTGGTGATACAGAAGACTATGGATTTGAATCCTAGCTGTGCCTGCACTCTGACCTGTTATTTCAATGACATACCAATTAATTATGAAACGTCCTCCTAAGTGTATTGAATAAAAGCTCATTTTCTGGACAAGAAATAGACAGGGTTCAAGAAGAATACTTGCTCCTGGTGGGGCTTGAACTCACAACCTTGTCATCAATTTGCTGTATATTACTGTATAAGCACAATACGATAACCGATTGCACCACAGGATCCATTAACACACTCTCACTGATCACTACATTTTCCACAAACGGAGCTGTACGATATTCGGACCAATACAGGACTACCATTGAGGTACCTGGCTAGCTCAGTCGGTAGAGTATGAGACTCTTAATCTCAGGGTCGTGGGTTCGAGCCCCACGTTGGGTGATTATTTTCTCTCCCGAAGTACCAACTCACTTCGCAACAGCCAACACTTGGATTTTCGAGCAGGCTGCATTGCATTGATGTGTCAGGCATTGCTGGTAATGCAGAAGACTATACATTTGAATGGTAGCTGTCCCTGCACTCTGACCTGTTATGTCAATGACATACCAATTACTTATGAAATAGATTGAATAAATGCTATTTTTCTGGACAAGATATATAAAGGCAGAGGGTTCAAGAAAAGCACTTGCTCCTGGTGAGGCTCGAACTCACAACCTCGGCATTGCTTCATTGCATACTGCTGTATAAGTACCACGCGCTAACCGACTGCGCCACAGGAGCTATGCAGAGCACTCTTACTGACCACCATTTTTTGCACCAATGACTGGATTTTTGCACAATGATGAAGAGTGGAGTCTGTAGGAGTCGAGGAGGAGTCGAGTTCATTCTGTACGATATTCAGTCCAAGTCAGTACCTCAATTGATCTGCCTGGCAAGCCCTCAGACATTTGAGCATGAGCCTCTTAATCTCAGAATCGTAGGGTCGATACCACAAATGGGGTGATTCTTGTCTGGGCCGGAGCACCAACTCACTTTGCAAACAGCCATTCACCTGGACTTTCTAGCAGGCTTGCCACCCTGCATTGCTGATGTGTCAGGCATAGCTGGTGATACAGAAGACTATGGATTTGAATCCTAGCTGTGCCTGCACTCTGACCTGTTATTTCAATGACATACCAATTAATTATGAAACGTCCTCCTAAGTGTATTGAATAAAAGCTCATTTTCTGGACAAGAAATAGACAGGGTTCAAGAAGAATACTTGCTCCTGGTGGGGCTTGAACTCACAACCTTGTCATCAATTTGCTGTATATTACTGTATAAGCACAATACGATAACCGATTGCACCACAGGATCCACTAACAACACTCTCACTGATCACTACATTTTCCACAAACATAGCTGTACGATATTCAGGACCAATACAAGATTACCATTGAGGTACCTGGCTAGCTCAGTCGGTAGAGCATGAGACTCTTAATCTCAGGGTCGTGGGTTCGAGCCCCAAATGTTGGGTGATTATTTTCTCTCCCGAAGTACCAACTCACTTTGCAAACAGCCAACCGCTGGATTTTCGAGCAGGCTGCATTGCTGATGTGTCAGGCATTGCTGGTAATGCAGAAGACTATACATTTGAATGGTAGCTGTCCCTGCACTCTGACCTGTTATCTCAATGACATACCAATTACTTATGAAATAGATTGAATAAATGCTATTTTTCTGGACAAGATATATAAAGGCAGAGGGTTCAAGAAAAGCACTTGCTCCTGGTGAGGCTCGAACTCAAACCTCGGCATTGCTTCACTGCATACTGCTGTATAAGTACCACGCACTAACCGACTGCGCCACAGGAGCTATGCAAAGAACTCTTACTGACCACCAATTTTTGCACCAACATAGCTGTACGATATTCAGTCCAAGTCAGTACCTCAATTGATCTGCCTGGCAAGCTCAGACATTTGAGCATGAGCCTCTTAATCTCAGAATCGTAGGGTCGATACCACAAATGGGGTGATTCTTGTCTGGGCCGGAGCACCAACTCACTTTGCAAACAGCCATTCACCTGGACTTTCTAGCAGGCTTGCCACCCTGCATTGCTGATGTGTCAGGCATAGCTGGTGATACAGAAGACTATGGATTTGAATCCTAGCTGTGCCTGCACTCTGACCTGTTATCTCAATGACATACCAATTAATTATGAAACGTAAGTGTATTGAATAAAAGCTCATTTTCTGGACAAGAAATAGACAGGGTTCAAGAAGAATACTTGCTCCTGGTGGGGCTTGAACTCACAACCTTGTCATCAATTTGCTGTATATTGCTGTATAAGCACAATACGATAACCGATTGCACCACAGGATCCATGTAACAACACTCTCACTGATCACTACATTTTCCACAAACGGAGCTGTACGATATTCAGGACCAATACAAAATTACCATTGAGGTACCTGGCTAGCTCAGTCGGTAGAGCATGAGACTCTTAATCTCAGGGTCGTGGGTTCGAGCCCCAAATGGGGTGATTATTTTCTGAGCCGAAGTACCAACTCACTTTGCAAACAGCCATTCACCTGGATTTTCGAGCAGGCTGCATTGCTGATGTGTCAGGCATTGCTGGTAATGCAGAAGACTATACATTTGAATGGTAGCTGTCCCTGCACTCTGACCTGTTATCTCAATGACATACCAATTACTTATGAAATAGATTGAATAAATGCTATTTTTCTGGACAAGATATATAAAGGCAGAGGGTTCAAGAAAAGTACTTGCTCCTGGTGAGGCTCGAACTCACAACCTCGGCATTGCTTCACTGCATACTGCTGTATAAGTACCACGCGCTAACCGACTGCGCCACAGGAGCTATGCAAAGAACTCTTACTGACCACCATTTTTTGCACCAACATATCTGTACGATATTCAGTCCAAGTCAGTACCTCAATTGATCTGCCTGGCAAGCTCAGACATTTGAGCATGAGCCTCTTAATCTCAGAATCGTAGGGTCGATACCACAAATGGGGTGATTCTTGTCTGGGCCGGAGCACCAACTCACTTTGCAAACAGCCATTCACCTGGACTTTCTAGCAGGCTTGCCACCCTGCATTGCTGATGTGTCAGGCATAGCTGGTGATACAGAAGACTATGGATTTGAATCCTAGCTGTGCCTGCACTCTGACCTGTTATTCAATGACATACCAATTAATTATGAAACGTCCTCCTAAGTGTATTGAATAAAAGCTCATTTTCTGGACAAGAAATAGACAGGGTTCAAGAAAATACTTGCTCCTGGTGGGGCTTGAACTCACAACCTTGTCATCAATTTGCTGTATATTACTGTATAAGCACAATACGATAACCGATTGCACCACAGGATCCATGTAACAAACTCTCACTGATCACTACATTTTTGCAAACGGAGCTGTACGATATTCAGACCAATACAGTTACCATTGAGGTACCTGGCTAGCTCAGTCGGTAGAGCATGAGACTCTTAATCTCAGAATCGTGGGTTCGAGCCCCAAATGGGGTGATTATTTTCTGAGCCGAAGTACCAACTCACTTTGCAAACAGCCATTCACCTGGATTTTCGAGCAGGCTGCATTGCATTGCTGATGTCAGGCATTGCTGGTAATGCAGAAGACTATACATTTGAATGGTAGCTGTCCCTGCACTCTGACCTGTTATCTCAATGACATACCAACTACTTATGAAATAGATTGAATAAATGCTATTTTTCTGGACAAGATATATAAAGGCAGAGGGTTTAAGAAAAGCACTTGCTCCTGGTGAGGCTCGAACTCACAACCTCGGCATTGCTTCACTGAATACTGCTGTATAAGTACCACGCGCTAACCGACTGCGCCACAGGAGCCATGTAAAGAACTGTCACTGATCACCATTTTTTGCACAAACATAGCTGTACGATATTCAGTCCAAGTCAGTCCTCAATTGATCTGCCTGGCAAGCTCAGACATTTGAGCATGAGCCTCTTAATCTCAGAATCGTAGGGTCGATACCACAAATGGGGTGATTCTTGTCTGGGCCGAGCACCAACTCACTTTGCAAACAGCCATTCACCTGGACTTTCTAGCAGGCTTGCCACCCTGCATTGCTGATGTGTCAGGCATTGCTGGTGATACAGAAGACTATGGATTTGAATCCTAGCTGTGCCTGCACTCTGACCTGTTATCTCAATGACATACCAATTAATTATGAAATAAGATTGAATAAATGCTCATTTTCTGGACAAGAAATAGACAGGGTTCAAGAAGAATACTTGCTCCTGGTGGGGCTTGAACTCACAACCTTGTCATCAATTTGCTGTATATTACTGTATAAGCACAATACGATAACCGATTGCACCACAGGATCCATGTAACAACACTCACTGATCACTACATTTTCCACAAACATAGCTGTACGATATTCAGACCAATACAGGACTATTGAGGTACCTGGCTAGCTCAGTCGGTAGAGCATGAGACTCTTAATCTCAGGGTCGTGGGTTCGAGCCCAAATTGGGTGATTATTTTCACTCCCGAAGTACCAACTCACTTTGCAAACAGCCATTCACCTGGACTTTCTAGCAGGCTTGCCACCCTGCATTGCTGATGTGTCAGGCATTGCTGGTAATGCAGAAGACTATACATTTGAATGGTAGCTGTCCCTGCACTCTGACCTGTTATGTCAATGACATACCAATTACTTATGAAATAGATTGAATAAATGCTATTTTTCTGGACAAGATATATAAAGGCAGAGGGTTCAAGAAAAGCACTTGCTCCTAGTGAGGCTCGAACTCACAACCTCAGCATTGCTTCATTGCATACTGCTGTATAAGTACCACGCGCTAACCGACTGCGCCACAGGAGCTATGCAGAGCACTCTTACTGATCACCATTTTTTGCACAAACATAGCTGTACGATATTCAGTCCAAGTCAGTACTCAATTGATCTGCCTGGCAAGCTCAGGCGTTTGAGCATGAGCCTCTTAATCTCAGAATCGTAGGGTCGATACCACAAATGGGGTGATTCTTGTCTGAGCCGAAGCACCAACTCACTTTGCAAACAGCCATTCACCTGGACTTTCGAGCAGGCTTGCCACTGTGCATTGCTGACGTGTCAGGCAGAGCTGGTGATACAGAAGACTATGGATTTGAATCCTCGATGTGCCTGCACTCTGACCTGTTATCTCAATGACATACCAACTACTTATGAAATAGATTGAATAAAAGCTCATTTTCTGGACAAGAAATAGACTTCAAGAAGAATAAGCTCCTGTAGACAGGCAGAGGGTTTAAGAAAGCACAATTAACTCGATGGTGCACCACAGGATCCACTAACAACACTCTCACTGATCACTACATTTTCCACAAACGGAGCTGTACGATATTTGGACCAATACAAGATTACCATGAGGTACCTGGCTAGCTGAGACTCTTAATCTCAGGGTCATGGGTTCGACTGATTATTTTCACTCCCGACCAACTCACTTAATTGAATTTTCGAGCAGGCTGCATTGCTGATGTGTCAGGCATTGCTGGTAATGCAGAAGACTATACATTTGAATGGTAGCTGTCCCTGCACTCTGACCTGTTATGTCAATGACATACCAATTACTTATGAAATAGATTGAATAAATGCTATTTTTCTGGACAAGATATATAAAGGCAGAGGGTTCAAGAAAAGTTGCTCCTGGTGAGGCTCAACTCACTGCTGCTGTATAAGTACTGCTAACCGACTGCGCCACAGGAGCTATGCAAGAACACTCACTGATCACCATTTTTTGCACCAACATATCTGTACGATATTCAGGTCCAAGTCAGTACTCAATTGACCTGCCTGGCAAGCTCAGGCGTTTGAGCATGAGCCTCTTAATCTCAGAATCGTAGGGTCGATACCACAAATGGGGTGATTCTTGTCTGGGCCGAGCACCAACTCACTTTGCAAACAGCCATTCACCTGGACTTTCGAGCAGGCTTGCCACCCTGCATTGCTGATGTGTCAGGCATTGCTGGTGATACAGAAGACTATGGATTTGAATCTAGCTGTGCCTGCACTCTGACCTGTTATCTCAATGACATACCAATTACTTATGAAATCCTAAGTGTGTATTGAATAAATGATCCTTTTCTGGACAAGAAATAGACAGGCAGAGGGTTCAAGAAAAGCACTTGCTCCTGGTGAGGCTCGAACTCACAACCTTGTCATTGCAATTCACTGAATACTGCTGTATAAGTACCACGCGATAACCGACTGCACCACAGGATCCATGTAACAAACTCTCACTGATCACTACATTTTGCACAAAACGGAGCTGTACGATATTCAGTCCAAGTCAGTATTACAATTGACCTGCCTGGCAAGCTCAGGCGGTTGAGCATGAGACTCTTAATCTCAGAATCGTGGGGTCGACCCCAAATGGGGTGATTCTTTTCTGAGCCGAAGCACCAACTCACTTTGCAAACAGCCATTCACCTGGACTTTCGAGCAGGCTTGCCACCCTGCATTGCTGATGTGTCAGGCATTGCTGGTAATGCAGAAGACTATGCATTTGAATGGTAGCTGTCCCTGCACTCTGACCTGTTATCTCAATGACATACCAACTACTTATGAAATAGATTGAATAAATGCTATTTTCTGGACAAGAAGTAGACAGGCAGAGGGTTTAAGAAAAGCACTTGCTCCTGGTGAGGCTCGAACTCACAACCTCGTCATTGCTTCACTGAATACTGCTGTATAAGTACCACGCGCTAACCGACTGCGCCACAGGAGCTATGTAAAGAACTGTCACTGATCACCATATTTTGCACAATCATAGCTGTACGATATTCAGTCCAAGTCAGTACTTCAATTGACCTGCCTGGCAAGCTCAGGCGCTTGAGCCTCTTCATCTCAGAATCGATACCACAAATGGGGTGATTCTTGTCTGAGCCGAAGCACCAACTCACTTTGCAAACAGCCATTCACCTGGACTTTCGAGCAGGCTTGCCACCCTGCATTGCTGATGTGTCAGGCATTGCTGGTGATACAGAAGACTATGGATTTGAATCCTAGCTGTGCCTGCACTCTGACCTGTTATCTCAATGACATACCAATTAATTATGAAACGCCTAGATTGAATAAATGATCCTTTTCTGGACAAGAAATAGACAGGCAGAGGGTTTAAGAAAAGCACAACCTTGCTCCTGGTGAGGCTCGAAACTCACCACAACCTCCATTGCTTCACTGAATACTGCTGTATAATTACCAATACAAGATTACCTTGAACCTGACTGCTCAGCCACAGCATGAGACTCTTAATGTAAAGAACTGTCACTGATCACCATATTTTGCACAAACATAGCTGTACGATATTCAGTCCAAGTCAGTACTACAATTGACCTGCCTGGCAAGCTCAGGCGTTTGAGCATGAGCCTCTTAATCTCAGAATCGTAGGGTCGATACCACAAATGGGGTGATTCTTGTCTGAGCCGAAGCACCAACTCACTTTGCAAACAGCCATTCACCTGGACTTTCGAGCAGGCTTGCCACCCTGCATTGCTGATGTGTCAGGCATTGCTGGTGATACAGAAGACTATGCATTTGAATCGTAGCTGAGCCTGCACTCTAACCTGTTATCTCAATGACATACCAACTACTTATGAAATAGATTGAATAAATGATCCTTTTCTGGACAAGAAGTAGACAGGCAGAGGGTTTAAGAAAAGCACTTGCTCCTGGTGAGGCTCGAACTCACAACCTCGGCATTGCTTCACTGAATACTGCTGTATAAGTACCACGCGCTAACCGACTGCGCCACAGGAGCCATGTAAAGAACTGTCACTGATCACCATTTTTGCACAAACATAGCTGTACGATATTCAGTCCAAGTCAGTACTACAATTGACCTGCCTGGCAAGCTCAGGCGCATGAGCCTCTTAATCTCAGAATCGATACCACAAATGGGGTGATTCTTGTCTGAGCCGAAGCACCAACTCACTTTGCAAACAGCCATTCACCTGGACTTTCGAGCAGGCTTGCCACCCTGCATTGCTGATGTGTCAGGCATTGCTGGTGATACAGAAGACTATGGATTTGAATCCTAGATGTGCCTGCACTCTGACCTGTTATCTCAATGACATACCAACTACTTTATGAAACGTCCTAGATTGAATAAATGATCCTTTTCTGGACAAGAAATAGACAGGCAGAGGGTTTAAGAAAATACTTGCTCCTGGTGAGGCTTGAACTCACAACCTTGTCATTGCAATTTGCTGTATATTGCTGTATAAGCACAATACGATAACCGATGCACCACAGGATCCATGTAACAACACTCTCACTGATCACCATATTTTCCACAAACATAGCTGTACGATATTCAGACCAATCAGTACTACCATTGAGGTGCCTGGCTAGCTCAGTCGTAGAGCATGAGACTCTTAATCTCAGAATCGTACCACGAGCCCCACGTTGGGTGATTATTTTCTGAGCCGAAGCACCAACTCACTTTGCAAACAGCCATTCACCTGGACTTTTCAGGCTTGCAGGCTGCATTGCTGATGTGTCAGGCATTGCTGGTAATACAGAAGACTATGCATTTGAATGGTAGCTGTCCCTGCACTCTGACCTGTTATCTCAATGACATACCAACTACTTATGAAATAGATTGAATAAATGCTATTTTTCTGGACAAGATATATAGACAGGCAGAGGGTTCAAGAAAACACTTGCTCCTGGTGAGGCTCGAACTCACAACCTCGGCATTGCTTCACTGCATACTGCTGTATAAGTACCACACGCTAACCGACTGCGCCACAGGAGCTATGCACAGAACTGTCACTGATCACCATATTTTGCACAAACATAGCTGTACGATATTCAGTCCAAGTCAGTACTACAATTGACCTGCCTGGCAAGCTCAGGCGTTTGAGCCTCTTAATCTCAGAATCGATACCACAAATGGGGTGATTCTTGTCTGAGCCGAAGCACCAACTCACTTTGCAAACAGCCATTCACCTGGACTTTCGAGCAGGCTTGCCACCCTGCATTGCTGATGTGTCAGGCATTGCTGGTGATACAGAAGACTATGGATTTGAATCCTAGCTGTGCCTGCACTCTGACCTGTTATCTCAATGACATACCAACTACTTATGAAATAGATTGAATAAATGAGCTCATTTTCTGGACAAGAAATGACAGGGTTCAAGAAGAATACTCACAACCTTGTCATTTTGCTGTATAACTGTAAAGCACAATAGACAGGCAGAGGGTTTAAGAAAAGCACTTGCTCACTGGTTTTCCACAAACGGCTCGAACTCACAAGGTACCTGGCTCTTAGCTCAGGCATTGGTAGAATACTGAGACTCAATCTCAGGGTCTTCAAGCTGTTGGGTGATAAGTACCACTCACTTCGCGCTAACCGACTGCGCCACAGGAGCCATGTAAAGAACTGTCACTGATCACCATTTTTTGCACGAACATAGCTGTACGATATTCAGTCCAAGTCAGTACTACAATTGACCTGCCTGGCAAGCTCAGGCGTTTGAGCATGAGCCTCTTAATCTCAGAATCGTAGGGTCGATACCACAAATGGGGTGATTCTTGTCTGAGCCGAAGCACCAACTCACTTTGCAAACAGCCATTCACCTGGACTTTCGAGCAGGCTTGCCACCCTGCATTGCTGACGTGTCAGGCAGAGCTGGTGATACAGAAGACTATGGATTTGAATCCTCGATGTGCCTGCACTCTGACCTGTTATCTCAATGACATACCAACTACTTATGAAATAGATTGAATAAATGATCCTTTTCTGGACAAGAAGTAGACAGGCAGAGGGTTTAAGAAAACACTTGCTCCTGGTGAGGCTCGAACTCACAACCTTGTCATCAATTTGCTTCACTGAATACTGCTGTATAAGTACCACGATAACCGACTGCGCCACAGGAGCCATGTAAAACACTGTCACTGATCACCATTTTTTGCACAAACATAGCTGTACGATATTCAGTCCAAGTCAGTACTACAATTGACCTGCCTGGCAAGCTCAGGCGTTTGAGAGCATGAGACTCTTAATCTCAGAATCGTAGGGTTCGATACCACAAATGGGGTGATTATTTTCTTGTCTGAGCCGAAGCACCAACTCACTTTGCAAACAGCCATTCACCTGGACTTTCGAGCAGGCTTGCCACCCTGCATTGCTGATGTGTCAGGCATTGCTGGTAACACAGAACACTGTGCATTTGAATGGTAGCTGTGCCTGCACTCTAACCTGTTATCTCAATGACATACCAACTACTTATGAAATAGATTGAATAAATGACCCTTTTCTGGACAAGAAGTAGGCAGGCAGGGGTTTAAGAAAAGCACTTGCTCCTGGTGAGGCTCGAACTCACAACCTCGGCATTGCTTCACTGAATACTGCTGTATAAGTACCACGCGCTAACCGACTGCGCCACAGGAGCCATGTAAAGAACTGTCACTGATCACCATTTTTTGCACAATCATAGCTGTACGATATTCAGTCCAAGTCAGTACTCAATTGACCTGCCTGGCAAGCTCAGGCGTTTGAGCATGAGCCTCTTAATCTCAGAATCGTAGGGTCGATACCACAAATGGGGTGATTCTTGTCTGAGCCGGAGCACCAACTCACTTTGCAAACAGCCATTCACCTGGACTTTCGAGCAGGCTTGCCACCCTGCATTGCTGATGTGTCAGGCATTGCTGGTGATACAGAAGACTATGGATTTGAATCCTAGCTGTGCCTGCACTCTGACCTGTTATCTCAATGACATACCAACTACTTATGAAATAGATTGAATAAATGCTCCTTTTCTGGACAAGAAATAGACAGGCAGAGGTTCAAGAAAATACTTGCTCCTGGTGGGGCTTGAACTCACAACCTTGTCATCAATTTGCTGTATATTACTGTATAAGTACAATACGATAACCGATTGCACCACAGGATCCATGTAAAAACTGTCACTGATCACTACATTTTCCACAAACAGCTGTACGATATTCACCAATCAGTACTACCATTGAGGTACCTGGCTGCAGCTCAGAGTTGAGACTCTTAATCTCAGAATCGTAATCTCAGGGTTTCACCTGGACTTTCGAGCAGGCTTGCCAACTCACTTCGCATTGCTGATTTTCGAGCAGGCTGCATTGCTGATTGTCTGGGTAATGCAGAAGACTATGCATTTGAATGGTAGCTGTCCCTGCACTCTGACCTGTTATCTCAATGACATACCAAATTACTTATGAAATAGATTGAATAAATGATTTTTTCTGGACAAGATATAGACAGGCAGAGGGTTTAAGAAAAGCACTTGCCCTGGTGAGGCTCGAACTCACAACCTCGGCATTGCTTCACTGAATACTGCTGTATAAGTACCACGCGCTAACCGACTGCGCCACAGGAGCTATGTAAAGAACTGTCACTGATCACCATATTTTGCACAAACATAGCTGTACGATATTCAGTCCAAGTCAGTACTCAATTGACCTGCCTGGCAAGCTCAGGCGTTTGAGCATGAGCCTCTTAATCTCAGAATCGTAGGGTCGATACCACAAATGGGGTGATTCTTGTCTGAGCCGAGCACCAACTCACTTTGCAAACAGCCATTCACCTGGACTTTCGAGCAGGCTTGCCACCCTGCATTGCTGATGTGTCAGGCATTGCTGGTGATACAGAAGACTATGGATTTGAATCCTAGCTGTGCCTGCACTCTGACCTGTTATCTCAATGACATACCAACTACTTATGAAATAGATTGAATAAATGATCCTTTTCTGGACAAGAAGTAGACAGGAAGAATACTTGAGGTTTAAGAAAATCACTTGCTCCTGGTGAGGCTCGAACTCACAACCTCGGCATTGCTTCACTGAATACTGCTGTATAAGTACCACTCACTTCGCGCTAACCGACTGCGCCACAGGAGCTGGTATGTAAAGAACTGTCACTGATCACCATTTTTGCACAAAGATATATAAAGGCATAGCTGTACGATATTCAGTCCAAGTCAGTACTACAATTGACCTGCCTGGCAAGCTCAGGCGTTTGAGCATGAGCCTCTTAATCTCAGAATCATGAGCCTCTTAATCTCAGAATCCACAAATGGGGTGATTCTTGTCTGAGCCGAAGCACCAACTCACTTTGCAAACAGCCATTCACCTGGACTTTCGAGCAGGCTTGCCACCCTGCATTGCTGATGTGTCAGGCATTGCTGGTGATACAGAAGACTATGGATTTGAATCTTAGCTGTGCCTGCACTCTGACCTGTTATCTCAATGACATACCAACTACTTATGAAATAGATTGAATAAATGCTCATTTTCTGGACAAGAAGTAGACAGGCAGAGGGTTTAAGAAAAGCACTTGCTCCTGGTGAGGCTCGAACTCACAACCTCATCATTGCTTCACTGAATACTGCTGTATAAGTACCACGATAACCGACTGCACCACAGGAGCCATGTAAAGAACTGTCACTGATCACCATATCTTGCACAATCATAGCTGTACGATATTCAGTCCAAGTCAGTACTTCAATTGACCTGCCTGGCAAGCTCAGGCGCTTGAGCCTCTTCATCTCAGAATCGATACCACAAATGGGGTGATTCTTGTCTGAGCCGAAGCACCAACTCACTTTGCAAACAGCCATTCACCTGGACTTTCGAGCAGGCTTGCCACCCTGCATTGCTGATGTGTCAGGCATTGCTGGTAACACAGAACACTGTGCATTTGAATGGTAGCTGTGCCTGCACTCTAACCTGTTATCTCAATGACATACCAACTACTTATGAAATAGATTGAATAAATGACCCTTTTCTGGACAAGAAGTAGACAGGCAGAGGGTTTAAGAAAAGCACTTGCTCCTGGTGAGGCTCGAACTCACAACCTCGGCATTGCTTCACTGAATACTGCTGTATAAGTACCACGCGCTAACCGACTGCGCCACAGGAGCCATGTAAAGAACTGTCACTGATCACCATTTTTGCACAAACATAGCTGTACGATATTCAGTCCAAGTCAGTACTACAATTGACCTGCCTGGCAAGCTCAGGCGTTTGAGCATGAGCCTCTTAATCTCAGAATCGTAGGGTCGATACCACAAATGGGGTGATTCTTGTCTGAGCCGAAGCACCAACTCACTTTGCAAACAGCCATTCACCTGGACTTTCGAGCAGGCTTGCCACCCTGCATTGCTGATGTGTCAGGCAGAGCTGGTGATACAGAAGACTATGGATTTGAATCCTCGATGTGCCTGCACTCTGACCTGTTATCTCAATGACATACCAACTACTTATGAAATAGATTGAATAAATGATCCTTTTCTGGACAAGAAGTAGACAGGCAGAGGGTTTAAGAAAACACTTGCTCCTGGTGAGGCTCGAACTCACAACCTTGTCATTGCTTCACTGAATATATGCTGTATAAGTACCACGATAACCGACTGCACCACAGGAGCCATGTAACAACACTCTCACTGATCACCATTTTTTGCACAAACATAGCTGTACGATATTCAGTCCAAGTCAGTACTACAATTGACCTGCCTGGCAAGCTCAGGCGTTTGAGCATGAGCCTCTTAATCTCAGAATCGTGGGGTCGATACCACAAATGGGGTGATTATTTTCTCTCCCGAGCCGAAGCACCAACTCACTTTGCAAACAGCCATTCACCTGGACTTTCGAGCAGGCTTGCCACCCTGCATTGCTGATGTGTCAGGCATTGCTGGTAACACAGAACACTGTGCATTTGAATGGTAGCTGTGCCTGCACTCTAACCTGTTATCTCAATGACATACCAACTACTTATGAAATAGATTGAATAAATGATCCTTTTCTGGACAAGATATATAACAGGCAGAGGGTTTAAGAAAAGCACTTGCTCCTGGTGAGGCTCGAACTCACAACCTCGGCATTGCTTCACTGAATACTGCTGTATAAGTACCACGCGCTAACCGACTGCGCCACAGGAGCCATGTAAAGAACTGTCACTGATCACCATTTTTTGCACAAACATAGCTGTACGATATTCAGTCCAAGTCAGTACTACAATTGACCTGCCTGGCAAGCTCAGGCGTTTGAGCATGAGCCTCTTAATCTCAGAATCGTAGGGTCGATACCACAAATGGGGTAATTCTTGTCTGAGCCGAAGCACCAACTCGCTTTGCAAACAGCCATTCACCTGGACTTTCTAGCAGGCTTGCCAATGTGCATTGCTGACGTGTCAGGCATAGCTGGTGATACAGAAGACTATAGATTTGAATCCTCGATGTGCCTGCACTCTGACCTGTTATCTCAATGACATACCAACTACTTATGAAATAGATTGAATAAATGATCCTTTTCTGGACAAGAAGTAGACAGGCAGAGGGTTTAAGAAAACACTTGCTCCTGGTGAGGCTCGAACTCACAACCTCGGCATTGCTTCACTGAATACTGCTGTATAAGTACCACGGGCTAACCGACTGCGCCACAGGAGCTTTGCTCAAAACTGTCACTGATCAAAATTTTTTGCACAAACATAGCTGTACGATATTCAGTCCAAGTCAGTACTACAATTGACCTGCCTGGCAAGCTCAGGCGTTTGAGCATGAGCCTCTTAATCTCAGAATCGTGGGTTCGATACCAAATGGGGTGATTCTTGTCTGAGCCGAAGCACCAACTCACTTTGCAAACAGCCATTCACCTGGACTTTCGAGCAGGCTTGCTTGCCACCCTGCATTGCTGATGTGTCAGGCATTGCTGGTAACACAGAAGACTATGCATTTGAATCCTAGCTGTGCCTGCACTCTGACCTGTTATCTCAATGACATACCAACTACTTATGAAATAGATTGAATAAATGATCCTTTTCTGGACAAGAAGTAGACAGGCAGAGGGTTTAAGAAAAGCACTTGCTCCTGGTGAGGCTCGAACTCACAACCTCGGCATTGCTTCACTGAATACTGCTGTATAAGTACCACGCGCTAACCGACTGCGCCACAGGAGCCATGTAAAGAACTGTCACTGATCACCATTTTTTGCACAAACATAGCTGTACGATATTCAGTCCAAGTCAGTACTACAATTGACCTGCCTGGCAAGCTCAGGCGTTTGAGCATGAGCCTCTTAATCTCAGAATCGTAGGGTCGATACCACAAATGGGGTGATTCTTGTCTGAGCCGAAGCACCAACTCACTTTGCAAACAGCCATTCACCTGGACTTTCGAGCAGGCTTGCCACCCTGCATTGCTGACGTGTCAGGCAGAGCTGGTGATACAGAAGACTATGGATTTGAATCCTCGATGTGCCTGCACTCTGACCTGTTATCTCAATGACATACCAACTACTTATGAAATAGATTGAATAAATGATCCTTTTCTGGACAAGAAGTAGACAGGCAGAGGGTTTAAGAAAAGCACTTGCTCCTGGTGAGGCTCGAACTCACAACCTCGGCATTGCTTCACTGAATACTGCTGTATAAGTACCACGCGCTAACCGACTGCGCCACAGGAGCCATGTAAAGAACTGTCACTGATCACCATTTTTTGCACCAATGACTGGAGATTGCATATTCAGTCCAACATCAGTAGTGGATTCTGTACGATATTCAGTCCAAGTCAGTACTCAATTGACCTGCCTGGCAAGCTCAGGCGTTTGAGCATGAGCCTCTTAATCTCAGAATCGTAGGGTCGATACCACAAATGGGGTGATTCTTGTCTGAGCCGAAGCACCAACTCACTTTGCAAACAGCCATTCACCTGGACTTTCGAGCAGGCTTGCCACCCTGCATTGCTGATGTGTCAGGCATTGCTGGTGATACAGAAGACTATGGATTTGAATCCTCGATGTGCCTGCACTCTGACCTGTTATCTCAATGACATACCAACTACTTATGAAATAGATTGAATAAATGCTCCTTTTCTGGACAAGAAGTAGACAGGCAGAGGGTTTAAGAAAATACTTGCTCCTGGTGAGGCTCGAACTCACAACCTCGGCATTGCAATTCACTGAATACTGCTGTATAAGTACCACGATAACCGACTGCGCACCACAGGAGCCATGTAAAAACTGTCACTCACTGATCACCATATCTTGCACAATCATAGCTGTACGATATTCAGTCCAAGTCAGTACTTCAATTGACCTGCCTGGCAAGCTCAGGCGCTTGAGCCTCTTCATCTCAGAATCGATACCACAAATGGGGTGATTCTTGTCTGAGCCGAAGCACCAACTCACTTTGCAAACAGCCATTCACCTGGACTTTCGAGCAGGCTTGCCACCCTGCATTGCTGATGTGTCAGGCATTGCTGGTAACACAGAACACTATGCATTTGAATGGTAGCTGTGCCTGCACTCTGACCTGTTATCTCAATGACATACCAACTACTTATGAAATAGATTGAATAAATGATCCTTTTCTGGACAAGAAGTAGACAGGCAGAGGGTTTAAGAAAAGCACTTGCTCCTGGTGAGGCTCGAACTCACAACCTCGGCATTGCTTCACTGAATACTGCTGTATAAGTACCACGCGCTAACCGACTGCGCCACAGGAGCTATGCAAAGAACTGTCACTGATCACCATTTTTTGCACAAACATAGCTGTACGATATTCAGTCCAAGTCAGTACTACAATTGACCTGCCTGGCAAGCTCAGGCGTTTGAGCATGAGCCTCTTAATCTCAGAATCGTAGGGTCGATACCACAAATGGGGTGATTCTTGTCTGAGCCGAAGCACCAACTCACTTTGCAAACAGCCATTCACCTGGACTTTCGAGCAGGCTTGCCACCCTGCATTGCTGATGTGTCAGGCATTGCTGGTGATACAGAAGACTATGGATTTGAATCCTAGCTGTGCCTGCACTCTGACCTGTTATCTCAATGACATACCAACTACTTATGAAATAGATTGAATAAATGATCCTTTTCTGGACAAGAAATAGACAGGCAGAGGGTTTAAGAAAATACTTGCTCCTGGTGAGGCTCGAACTCAAACTTGGCATTGCTTCACTGAATACTGCTGTATAAGTACCACGCGCTAACCGACTGCACCACAGGATCCATGTAAAAACTGTCACTGATCACCATTTTTTGCACAAACATAGCTGTACGATATTCAGTCAAGTCAGTACCAATTGACCTGCCTGGCAAGCTCAGGCGTTTGAGCCTCTTAATCTCAGAATCGATACCACAAATGGGGTGATTCTTGTCTGAGCCGAAGCACCAACTCACTTTGCAAACAGCCATTCACCTGGACTTTCGAGCAGGCTTGCCACCCTGCATTGCTGATGTGTCAGGCATTGCTGGTAACACAGAAGACTATGCATTTGAATCCTAGCTGTGCCTGCACTCTGACCTGTTATCTCAATGACATACCAACTACTTATGAAATAGATTGAATAAATGATCCTTTTCTGGACAAGAAGTAGACAGGCAGAGGGTTTAAGAAAAGCACTTGCTCCTGGTGAGGCTCGAACTCACAACCTCGGCATTGCTTCACTGAATACTGCTGTATAAGTACCACGCGCTAACCGACTGCGCCACAGGAGCCATGTAAAGAACTGTCACTGATCACCATTTTTTGCACAAACATAGCTGTACGATATTCAGTCCAAGTCAGTACTACAATTGACCTGCCTGGCAAGCTCAGGCGTTTGAGCATGAGCCTCTTAATCTCAGAATCGTAGGGTCGATACCACAAATGGGGTGATTCTTGTCTGAGCCGAAGCACCAACTCACTTTGCAAACAGCCATTCACCTGGACTTTCGAGCAGGCTTGCCACCCTGCATTGCTGATGTGTCAGGCATTGCTGGTAACACAGAACACTATGCATTTGAATCCTAGCTGTGCCTGCACTCTGACCTGTTATCTCAATGACATACCAACTACTTATGAAATAGATTGAATAAATGATCCTTTTCTGGACAAGAAGTAGACAGGCAGAGGGTTTAAGAAAAGCACTTGCTCCTGGTGAGGCTCGAACTCACAACCTCGGCATTGCTTCACTGCATACTGCTGTATAAGTACCACGCGCTAACCGACTGCGCCACAGGAGCCATGTAAAGAACTGTCACTGATCACCATTTTTTGCACAAACATAGCTGTACGATATTCAGTCCAAGTCAGTACTACAATTGACCTGCCTGGCAAGCTCAGGCATTTGAGCATGAGCCTCTTAATCTCAGAATCGTAGGGTCGATACCACAAATGGGGTGATTCTTGTCTGAGCCGAAGCACCAACTCACTTTGCAAACAGCCATTCACCTGGACTTTCGAGCAGGCTTGCCACTGTGCATTGCTGACGTGTCAGGCAGAGCTGGTGATACAGAAGACTATGGATTTGAATCCTCGATGTGCCTGCACTCTGACCTGTTATCTCAATGACATACCAACTACTTATGAAATAGATTGAATAAAAGTCATTTTCTGGACAAGAAGTAGAAGGCAGAGGGTTTAAGAAAATACTTGCTCCTGGTGAGGCTCGAACTCACAACCTCATCATTGCTTCACTGAATACTGCTGTATAAGTACACATACGCTAACCGACTGCACCACAGGAGCATGTAACAACACTGTCACTGATCACCATTTTTTGCACAAACATAGCTGTACGATATTCAGTCCAAGTCAGTACTACAATTGACCTGCCTGGCAAGCTCAGGCGTTTGAGCCTCTTCATCTCAGAATCGATACCACAAATGGGGTGATTCTTGTCTGAGCCGAAGCACCAACTCACTTTGCAAACAGCCATTCACCTGGACTTTCGAGCAGGCTTGCCACCCTGCATTGCTGATGTGTCAGGCATTGCTGGTAACACAGAACACTGTGCATTTGAATGGTAGCTGTGCCTGCACTCTAACCTGTTATCTCAATGACATACCAACTACTTATGAAATAGATTGAATAAATGATATTTTTTTCTGGACAAGAAGTAGACAGGCAGAGGGTTTAAGAAAAGCACTTGCTCCTGGTGAGGCTCGAACTCACAACCTCGGCATTGCTTCACTGCATACTACTGTATAAGTACCACGCACTAACCGACTGCGCCACAGGAGCTATGTAAAGAACTCTTCACTGATCACCATTTTTGCACAAACATAGCTGTATGATATTCAGTCCAAGTCAATACTTCAATTGACCTGCCTGGCAAGCTCAGGCGTTTGAGCATGAGCCTCTTAATCTCAGAATCATAGGGTCGATACCACAAATGGGGTGATTCTTGTCTGGGCCGGAGCACCAACTCACTTTGCAAACAGCCATTCACCTGGACTTTCTAGCAGGCTTGCCACCCTGCATTGCTGATGTGTCAGGCATTGCTGGTGATACAGAAGACTATGGATTTGAATCTTAGCTGTGCCTGCACTCTGACCTGTTATCTCAATGACATACCAACTACTTATGAAATAGATTGAATAAATGATCCTTTTCTGGACAAGAAGTAGACAGGCAGAGGGTTTAAGAAAATACTTGCTCCTGGTGAGGCTCGAACTCACAACCTTGTCATCATTGCTTCACTGAATACTGCTGTATAAGTACCATACGATAACCGATTGCACCACAGGAGCCATGTAAAAACTCTCACTGATCACCATATTTTGCACAAACATAGCTGTACGATATTCAGTCCAATACAGTACCAATTGACCTGCCTGGCAAGCTCAGGCGTTTGAGCATGAGCCTCTTAATCTCAGAATCGTGGGTTCGATACCACAAATGGGGTGATTCTTGTCTTCTCTCGAAGCACCAACTCACTTTGCAAACAGCCATTCACCTGGACTTTTCGAGCAGGCTTGCCACCCTGCATTGCTGATGTGTCAGGCATTGCTGGTAATGCAGAAGACTATGCATTTGAATGGTAGCTGTCCTGCACTCTGACCTGTTATCTCAATGACATACCAACTACTTATGAAATAGATTGAATAAATGATTTTTCTGGACAAGAAGTAGACAGGCAGAGGGTTTAAGAAAAGCACTTGCTCCTGGTGAGGCTCGAACTCACAACCTCGGCATTGCTTCACTGAATACTGCTGTATAAGTACCACGCGCTAACCGACTGCGCCACAGGAGCCATGTAAAGAACTCTTCACTGATCACCATTTTTGCACAAACATAGCTGTACGATATTCAGTCCAAGTCAGTACTACAATTGACCTGCCTGGCAAGCTCAGGCGTTTGAGCATGAGCCTCTTAATCTCAGAATCGTAGGGTCGATACCACAAATGGGGTGATTCTTGTCTGAGCCGAAGCACCAACTCACTTTGCAAACAGCCATTCACCTGGACTTTCGAGCAGGCTTGCCACCCTGCATTGCTGATGTGTCAGGCATTGCTGGTGATACAGAAGACTATGCATTTGAATCGTAGCTGTGCCTGCACTCTAACCTGTTATCTCAATGACATACCAACTACTTATGAAATAGATTGAATAAATGATCCTTTTCTGGACAAGAATATAAACAGGCAGAGGGTTTAAGAAAAGCACTTGCTCCTGGTGAGGCTCGAACTCACAACCTCGGCATTGCTTCACTGAATACTGCTGTATAAGTACCACGCGCTAACCGACTGCGCCACAGGAGCTATGCAAAGAACTGTCACTGATCACCATTTTTTGCACAAACAGCTGTTGACGATATTCAGTCCAAGTCAGTACTACAATTGACCTGCCTGGCAAGCTCTCAGGGATTCTGTTTGAGCATGAGCCTCTTAATCTCAGAATCATTTGAGCATGAGCCTAATCTCAAATGGGGGTGATACCACAAATGGGGTGATTCTTGTCTGGGCCGGAGCACCAACTCACTTTGCAAACAGCCATTCACCTGGACTTTCTAGCAGGCTTGCCACCCTGCTTGCTGATGTGTCAGGCATAGCTGGTGATACAGAAGACTATGGATTTGAATCCTAGCTGTGCCTGCACTCTGACCTGTTATTTCAATGACATACCAATTACTTATGAAACGTCCTCCTAAGTGTATTGAATAAAAGCTCATTTTCTGGACAAGAAATAGACAGGGTTCAAGAAGAATACTTGCTCCTGGTGGGGCTTGAACTCACAACCTTGTCATCAATTTGCTGTATATTACTGTATAAGCACAATACGATAACCGATTGCACCACAGGATCCACTAACAACACTCTCACTGATCACTACATTTTCCACAAACATAGCTGTACGATATTCAGACCAATACAAGATTACCATTGAGGTACCTGGCTAGCTCAGTCGGTAGAGCATGAGACTCTTAATCTCAGGGTCGTGGGTTCGAGCCCCAAATGTTGGGTGATTATTTTCTCTCCCGAAGTACCAACTCACTTTGCAAACAGCCATTCACCTGGATTTTCGAGCAGGCTGCATTGCTGATGTGTCAGGCATTGCTGGTAATGCAGAAGACTATACATTTGAATGGTAGCTGTCCCTGCACTCTGACCTGTTATCTCAATGACATACCAATTACTTATGAAATAGATTGAATAAATGCTATTTTTCTGGACAAGATATATAAAGGCAGAGGGTTCAAGAAAAGCACTTGCTCCTGGTGAGGCTCAAACTCACAACCTCGGCATTGCTTCAATGCATACTGCTGTATAAGTACCACGCGCTAACCGACTGCGCCACAGGAGCTATGCAGAGCACTCTTACTGACCACACTTTTTTTGCACGAACATATCTGTACGATATTCAGTCCAAGTCAGTACCTCAATTGATCTGCCTGGCAAGCTCAGACATTTGAGCATGAGCCTCTTAATCTCAGAATCGTAGGGTCGATACCACAAATGGGGTGATTCTTGTCTGGGCCGGAGCACCAACTCACTTTGCAAACAGCCATTCACCTGGACTTTCTAGCAGGCTTGCCACCCTGCATTGCTGATGTGTCAGGCATAGCTGGTGATACAGAAGACTATGGATTTGAATCCTAGCTGTGCCTGCACTCTGACCTGTTATTTCAATGACATACCAATTACTTATGAAACGTCCTCCTAAGTGTATTGAATAAAAGCTCATTTTCTGGACAAGAAATAGACAGGGTTCAAGAAGAATACTTGCTCCTGGTGGGGCTTGAACTCACAACCTTGTCATCAATTTGCTGTATATTACTGTATAAGCACAATACGATAACCGATTGCACCACAGGATCCACTAACAACACTCTCACTGATCACTACATTTTCCACAAACGGAGCTGTACGATATTCGGACCAATACAAGATTACCATTGAGGTACCTGGCTAGCTCAGTCGGTAGAGCATGAGACTCTTAATCTCAGGGTCGTGGGTTTGAGCCCCACGTTGGGTGATTAT
Organism: Oncorhynchus gorbuscha; assembly: GCF_021184085.1. NCBI lineage: Eukaryota > Metazoa > Chordata > Actinopteri > Salmoniformes > Salmonidae > Oncorhynchus > Oncorhynchus gorbuscha. The sequence goes on from NC_060179.1 coordinate 48,029,304, forward strand.
TTTCTCTCCCGAAGTACCAACTCACTTCGCGAACAGCCAACACCTGGATTTTTCGAGCAGGCTGCATTGCTGATGTGTCAGGCATTGCTGGTAATGCAGAAGACTATACATTTGAATGGTAGCTGTCCCTGCACTCTGACCTGTTATCTCAATGACATACCAATTACTTATGAAATAGATTGAATAAATGCTATTTTTCTGGACAAGATATATAAAGGCAGAGGGTTCAAGAAAAGCACTTGCTCCTGGTGAGGCTCAAACTCACAACCTCGGCATTGCTTCATTGCATACTGCTGTATAAGTACCACGCGCTAACCGACTGCACCACAGGAGCTATGCAAAGCACTCTTACTGACCACAATTTTTTGCACCAACATATCTGTACGATATTCGGTCCAAGTCAGTACCTCAATTGATCTGCCTGGCAAGCTCAGACATTTGAGCATGAGCCTCTTAATCTCAGAATCGTAGGGTCGATACCACAAATGGGGTGATTCTTGTCTGGGCCGGAGCAACAACTCACTTTGCAAACAGCCATTCACCTGGACTTTCTAGCAGGCTTGCCACCCTGCATTGCTGATGTGTCAGGCATAGCTGGTGATACAGAAGACTATGGATTTGAATCCTAGCTGTGCCTGCACTCTGACCTGTTACTTCAATGACATACCAATTAATTATGAAACGTCCTCCTAAGTGTATTGAATAAAAGCTCATTTTCTGGACAAGAAATAGACAGGGTTCAAGAAGAATACTTGCTCCTGGTGGGGCTTGAACTCACAACCTTGTCATCAATTTGCTGTATATTACTGTATAAGCACAATACGATAACCGATTGCACCACAGGATCCACTAACAACACTCTCACTGATCACTACATTTTCCACAAACGGAGCTGTACGATATTCGGACCAATACAAGATTACCATTGAGGTACCTGGCTAGCTCAGTCGGTAGAGCATGAGACTCTTAATCTCAGGGTCGTGGGTTCGAGCCCCACGTTGGGTGAATATTTTCTCTCCCGAAGTACCAACTCACTTCGCGCTAACCGACTGCGCCACAGGAGCTATGCAGAGCACTCTTACTGACCACCATTTTTTGCACCAACATATCTGTACGATATTCGGTCCAAGTCAGTACCTCAATTGATCTGCCTGGCAAGCTCAGACATTTGAGCATGAGCCTCTTAATCTCAGAATCGTAGGGTCGATACCACAAATGGGGTGATTCTTGTCTGGGCCGGAGCACCAACTCACTTTGCAAACAGCCATTCACCTGGACTTTCTAGCATGCTTGCCACCCTGCATTGCTGATGTGTCATGCATAGCTGGTGATACAGAAGACTATGGATTTGAATCATAGCTGTGCCTGCACTCTGACCTGTTATTTCAATGACATACCAATTAATTATGAAACGTCCTCCTAAGTGTATTGAATAAAAGCTCATTTTCTGGACAAGAAATAGACAGGGTTCAAGAAGAATACTTGCTCCTGGTGGGGCTTGAACTCACAACCTTGTCATCAATTTGCTGTATATTACTGTATAAGCACAATACGATAACCGATTGCACCACAGGATCCACTAACAACACTCTCACTGATCACTACATTTTCCACAAACGGAGCTGTACGATATTCAGACCAATACAAGATTACCATTGAGGTACCTGGCTAGCTCAGTCAGTAGAGCATGAGACTCTTAATCTCAGGGTCGATTTGAGCCCAAATTGGATGGATTCATAAGGTGAATGCACGAGATTTGTAAGTCGTCTGATAAGAGCGTCTGCTGTTAAATGGGTGATTATTTTCTCTCCCGTCTGTACCAACTCACTTCGCGAACAGCCAACCGCTTGGATTTTCGAGCAGGCTGCATTGCTGATGTGTCAGGCATTGCTGGTAATGCAGAAGACTATACATTTGAATGGTAGCTGTCCCTGCACTCTGACCTGTTATGTCAATGACATACCAATTACTTATGAAATAGATTGAATAAATGCTATTTTTCTGGACAAGATATATAAAGGCAGAGGGTTCAAGAAAAGCACTTGCTCCTGGTGAGGCTCAAACTCACAACCTCGGCATTGCTTCATTGCATACTGCTGTATAAGTACCACGCACTAACCGACTGCGCCACAGGAGCTATGCAAAGCACTCTTACTGACCACCATTTTTTGCACCAACATATCTGTACGATATTCGGTCCAAGTCAGTACCTCAATTGATCTGCCTGGCAAGCTCAGACATTTGAGCATGAGCCTCTTAATCTCAGAATCGTAGGGTCGATACCACAAATGGGGTGATTCTTGTCTGGGCCGGAGCAACAACGCACTGTGCAAACAGCCATTCACCTGGACTTTCTAGCAGGCTTGCCACCCTGCATTGCTGATGTGTCAGGCATTGCTGGTGATACAGAAGACTATGGATTTGAATCCTAGCTGTGCCTGCACTCTGACCTGTTATTTCAATGACATACCAATTAATTATGAAACGTCCTCCTAAGTGTATTGAATAAAAGCTCATTTTCTGGACAAGAAATAGACAGGGTTCAAGAAGAATACTTGCTCCTGGTGGGGCTTGAACTCACAACCTTGTCATCAATTTGCTGTATATTGCTGTATAAGCACAATACGATAACCGATTGCACCACAGGATCCACTAACAACACTCACTGATCACTACATTTTCCACAAACGGAGCTGTACGATATTCGGACCAATACAAGATTACCATTGAGGTACCTGGCTAGCTCAGTCGGTAGAGCATGAGACTCTTAATCTCAGGGTCGTGGGTTCGAGCCCCACGTTGGGTGATTATTTTCTCTCCCGAAGTACCAACTCACTTCGCGAACAGCCAACCGCTTGAATTTCGAGCAGGCTGCATTGCTGATGTGTCAGGCATTGCTGGTAATGCAGAAGACTATACATTTGAATGGTAGCTGTCCCTGCACTCTGACCTGTTATGTCAATGACATACCAATTACTTATGAAATAGATTGAATAAATGCTATTTTTCTGGACAAGATATATAAAGGCAGAGGGTTCAAGAAAAGTACTTGCTCCTGGTGAGGCTCAAACTCACAACCTCGGCATTGCTTCATTGCATACTGCTGTATAAGTACCACGCACTAACCGACTGCGCCACAGGAGCTATGCAGAGCACTCTTACTGACCACCATTTTTTGCACCAACATATCTGTACGATATTCAGTCCAAGTCAGTACCTCAATTGATCTGCCTGGCAAGCTCAGACATTTGAGCATGAGCCTCTTAATCTCAGAATCGTAGGGTCGATACCACAAATGGGGTGATTCTTGTCTGGGCCGGAGCAACAACGCACTGTGCAAACAGCCATTCACCTGGACTTTCTAGCAGGCTTGCCACCCTGCATTGCTGATGTGTCAGGCATAGCTGGTGATACAGAAGACTATGGATTTGAATCTTAGCTGTGCCTGCACTCTGACCTGTTACTTCAATGACATACCAATTAATTATGAAACGTCCTCCTAAGTGTATTGAATAAAAGCTCATTTTCTGGACAAGAAATAGACAGGGTTCAAGAAGAATACTTGCTCCTGGTGGGGCTTGAACTCACAACCTTGTCATCAATTTGCTGTATATTACTGTATAAGCACAATACGATAACCGATTGCACCACAGGATCCACTAACAACACTCTCACTGATCACTACATTTTCCACAAACGGAGCTGTACGATATTCGGACCAATACAAGATTACCATTTAGGTACCTGGCTAGCTCAGTCGGTAGAGCATGAGACTCTTAATCTCAGGGTCAGGCCCCACGTTGGGTGGATGTCATAAGGTGAATGCACGAATTTGTAAGTCGCTCTGGATAAGAGCGTCTGCTAAATGTTAAATGGGTGATTATTTTCTCTCCCGAAGTACCAACTCACTTCGCGAACAGCCAACCGCTTGGATTTTCGAGCAGGCTGCATTGCTGATGTGTCAGGCATTGCTGGTAATGCAGAAGACTATACATTTGAATGGTAGCTGTGCCTGCACTCTGACCTGTTATGTCAATGACATACCAATTACTTATGAAATAGATTGAATAAATGCTATTTTTCTGGAAAAGATATATAAAGGCAGAGGGTTCAAGAAAAGCACTTGCTCCTGGTGAGGCTCAAACTCTCAACCTCGGCATTGCTTCGTTGCATACTGCTGTATAAGTACCACGCACTAAACGACTGCGCCACAGGAGCTATGCAAACACTCTTACTGACCACCATATTTTCACAATGAAGGATGAAGAGTGGAGTCAACATATCTGTACGATATTCGGTCCAAGTCAGTACCTCAATTGATCTGCCTGGCAAGCTCAGACATTTGAGCATGAGCCTCTTAATCTCAGAATCGTAGGGTCGATACCACAAATGGGGTGATTATTGTCTGGGCCGGAGCAACAACTCACTTTGCAAACAGCCATTCACCTGGACTTTCTAGCAGGCTTGCCACCCTGCATTGCTGATGTGTCAGGCATTGCTGGTGATACAGAAGACTATGGATTTGAATCTAGCTGTGCCTGCACTCTGACCTGTTATTTCAATGACATACCAATTAATTATGAAACGTCCTCCTAAGTGTATTGAATAAAAGCTCATTTTCTGGACAAGAAATAGACAGGGTTCAAGAAGAATACTTGCTCCTGGTGGGGCTTGAACTCACAACCTTGTCATCAATTTGCTGTATATTGCTGTATAAGCACAATACGATAACCGATTGCACCACAGGATCCACTAACAACACTCACTGATCACACATTTTCCACAAACGGAGCTGTACGATATTCGGACCAATACAAGATTACCATTGAGGTACCTGGCTAGCTCAGTCGGTAGAGCATGAGACTCTTAATCTCAGGGTCGTGGTTCGAGCCCCAAATTGGGTGATTATTTTCTCCCCGAAGTACCAACTCACTTTGCAAACAGCCAACCGCTGGACTTTCGAGCAGGCTGCATTGCTGATGTGTCAGGCATTGCTGGTAATGCAGAAGACTATACATTTGAATGGTAGCTGTCCCTGCACTCTGACCTGTTATGTCAATGACATACCAATTACTTATGAAATAGATTGAATAAATGCTATTTTTCTGGACAAGATATATAAAGGCAGAGGGTTCAAGAAAAGTACTTGCTCCTGGTGAGGCTCAAACTCACAACCTCGGCATTGCTTCATTGCATACTGCTGTATAAGTACCACGCACTAACCGACTGCGCCACAGGAGCTATGCAGAGCACTCTTACTGACCACCATTTTTTGCACCAACATATCTGTACGATATTCGGTCCAAGTCAGTTCCTCAATTGATCTGCCTGGCAAGCTCAGACATTTGAGCATGAGCCTCTTAATCTCAGAATCGTAGGGTCGATACCACAAATGGGGTGATTCTTGTCTGGGCCGGAGCACCAATTCACTGTGCAAACAGCCATTCACCTGGACTTTCTAGCAGGCTTGCCACCCTGCATTGCTGATGTGTCAGGCATAGCTGGTGATACAGAAGACTATGGATTTGAATCCTAGCTGTGCCTGCACTCTGACCTGTTATTTCAATGACATACCAATTAATTTATGAAACGTCCTCCTAAGTGTATTGAATAAAAGCTCATTTTCTGGACAAGAAATAGACAGGGTTCAAGAAGAATACTTGCTCCTGGTGGGGCTTGAACTCACAACCTTGTCATCAATTTGCTGTATATTACTGTATAAGCACAATACGATAACCGATTGCACCACAGGATCCACTAACAACACTCTCACTGATCACTACATTTTCCACAAACGGAGCTGTACGATATTCGGACCAATACAAGATTACCATTGAGGTACCTGGCTAGCTCAGTCGGTAGAGCATGAGACTCTTAATCTCAGGGGTGGATGTCATAAGGTGTTTGTAGCCCCACTGGATAAGAGTGTCTGCTAAATGGGGTGATTATTTTCTCTCCCGAAGTACCAACTCACTTCGCGAACAGCCAACCGCTTGGATTTTCGAGCAGGCTGCATTGCTGATGTGTCAGGCATTGCTGGTAATGCAGAAGACTATACATTTGAATGGTAGCTGTCCCTGCACTCTGACCTGTTATGTCAATGACATACCAATTACTTATGAAATAGATTGAATAAATGCTATTTTTCTGGACAAGATATATAAAGGCAGAGTGTTCAAGAAAATCACTTGCTCCTGGTGAGGCTCGCACTCACAACCTCGGCATTGCTTCATTGCATACTGCTGTATAAGTAGCACGCGCTAACCAACTGCGCCACAGGAGCTATGCAGAGCACTCTTACTGACCACAATATTTTGCACCAACATATCTGTACGATATTCGGTCCAAGTCAGTACCTCAATTGATCTGCCTGGCAAGCTCAGACATTTGAGCATGAGCCTCTTAATCTCAGAATCGTAGGGTCGATACCACAAATGGGGTGATTCTTGTCTGGGCCGGAGCAACAACTCACTTTGCAAACAGCCATTCACCTGGACTTTCTAGCAGGCTTGCCACCCTGCATTGCTGATGTGTCAGGCATAGCTGGTGATACAGAAGACTATGGATTTGAATCCTAGCTGTGCCTGCACTCTGACCTGTTATTTCAATGACATACCAATTAATTATGAAACGTCCTCCTAAGTGTATTGAAAAAAAGCTCACTTTCTGGACAAGAAATAGACAGCGTTCAAGAAGAATACTTGCTCCTGGTGGGGCTTGAAATCACAACCTTGTCATCAATTTGCTGTATATTGCTGTATAAGCACAATACGATAACCGATTGCACCACAGGATCCACTAACAACACTCTCACTGATCACTACATTTTCCACAAACGGAGCTGTACGATATTCGGACCAATACAAGATTACCATTGAGGTACCTGGCTAGCTCAGTCGGTAGAGCATGAGACTCTTAATCTCAGGGTCATGGGTTCGAGCCCCACGTTGGGTGGATGTCTTAAGAATGCACCACTGTATGGGCTGATTTAAATGGGTGAGTATTTTCTCTCCCGAAGTACCAACTCACTTCCCGAACAGCCAACCGCTTGGATTTTCGAGCAGGCTGCATTGCTGATGTGTCAGGCATTGCTGGTAATGCAGAAGACTATACATTTGAATGGTAGCTGTGCCTGCACTCTGACCTGTTATGTCAATGACATACCAATTACTTATGAAATAGATTGAATAAATGCTATTTTTCTGGAAAAGATATATAAAGGCAGAGGGTTCAAGAAAAGCACTTGCTCCTGGTGAGGCTCAAACTCTCAACCTCGGCATTGCTTCGTTGCATACTGCTGTATAAGTACCACGCACTAAACGACTGCGCCACAGGAGCTATGCAAAGCACTCTTACTGACCACAATATTTTGCTCCAACATATCTGTACGATATTCGGTCCAAGTCAGTACCTCAATTGATCTGCCTGGCAAGCTCAGACATTTGAGCATGAGCCTCTTAATCTCAGAATCGTAGGGTCGATACCACAAATGGGGTGATTATTGTCTGGGCCGGAGCAACAACTCACTTTACAAACAGCCATTCACCTGAACTTTCTAGCATGCTTGCCACCATGCATTGCTGATGTGTCAGGCATTGCTGGTGATACAGAAGACTATGGATTTGAATCCTAGCTGTGCCTGCACTCTGACCTGTTATTTCAATGACATACCAATTAATTATGAAACGTCCTCCTAAGTGTATTGAATAAAAGCTCATTTTCTGGACAAGAAATAGACAGGGTTCAAGAAGAATACTTGCTCCTGGTGGGGCTTGAACTCACAACCTTGTCATCAATTTGCTGTATATTACTGTATAAGCACAATATGATAACCGATTGCACCACAGAATCCACTAACAACACTCTCACTGATCACTACATTTTCCACAAACGGAGCTGTACGATATTCGGAACAATACAAGATTAGCATTGAGGTACCTGGCTAGCTCAGTCGGTAGAGCATGAGACTCTTAATCTCAGGGTCGTGGGTTTGAGCCCCACGTTGGGTGATTATTTTCTCTCCCGAAGTACCAACTCACTTCGCAAACAGCCAACCGCTTGGATTTTCGAGCAGGCTGCATAGCTGATGTGTCAGGCATTGCTGGTAATGCAGAAGACTATACATTTGAATGGTAGCTGACTCTGACCTGTTATCTCAATGACATACCAATTACTTATGAAATAGATTGAATAAATGTTATTTTTCTGGACAAGATATATAAAGGCAGAGGGTTCAAGAAAAGCACTTGCTCCTGGTGAGGCTCGAACTCACAACCTCGGCATTGCTTCGTTACATACTGCTGTATAAGTACCACGCGCTAACCGACTGCGCCACAGGAGCTATGCAAAATACTCTTACTGACTACCATTTTTTGCACCAACATATCTGTACGATATTCGGTCCAAGTCAGTACCTCAATTGATCTGCCTGGCAAGCTCAGACATTTGAGCATGAGCCTCTTAATCTCAGAATCGTAGGGTCGATACCACAAATGGGGTGATTCTTGTCTGGGCCGGAGCAACAACTCACTTTGCAAACAGCCATTCACCTGGACTTTCTAGCAGGCTTGCCACCCTGCATTGCTGATGTGTCAGGCATAGCTGGTGATACAGAAGACTATGGATTTGAAACCTAGCTGTGCCTGCACTCTGACCTGTTATTTCAATGACATACCAATTAATTATGAAACATCCTCCTAAGTGTATTGAATAAAAGCTCATTTTCTGGACAAGAAATAGACAGGGTTCAAGAAGAATACTTGCTCCTGGTGGGGCTTGAATTCACAACCTTGTCATCAATTTGCTGTATATTACAGTATAAGCACAATATGATAACCGATTGCACCACAGGATCCACTAACAACACTCACTGATCACTATATTTTCCACAAACGGAGCTGTACGATATTCGGACCAATACAAGATTACCATTGAGGTACCTATCTAGCTCAGTCGGTAGAGCATGAGACTCTTAATTTCAGGGTTGTGGGTTCGAGTCCCAAGTTGGGTGATTATTTTCTCTCCCGAAGTACCAACTCACTTCGCGAACAGCCAACCGCTTGGATTTTCGAGCAGGCTGCATTGCTGATGTGTCAGGCATTGCTGGTAATGCAGAAGACTATACATTTGAATGGTAGCTGTCCCTGCACTCTGACCTGTTATCTCAATGACATACCAATTACTTATGAAATAGATTGAATAAATGCTATTTTTCTGGACAAGATATATAAAGGCAGAGGGTTCAAGAAAAGCACTTGCTCCTGGTGAGGCTCGAACTCACAACCTCGGCATTGCTTCGTTACATACTGCTGTATAAGTACCACACGCTAACCGACTGCGCCACAGGAGCTATGCAAAGTACACTTACTGACCACCATTTTTTGCACCAACATATCTCTACGATATTCGGTCCAAGTCAGTACCTCAATTGATCTGCCTGGCAAGCTCAGACATTTGAGCATGAGCCTCTTAATCTCAGAATCGTAGGGTCGATACCACAAATGGGGTGATTCTTGTCTGGGCCGGAGCAACAACTCACTTTGCAAACAGCCATTCACCTGGACTTTCTAGCAGGCTTGCCACCCTGCATTTCTGATGTGTCAGGCATAGCTGGTGATACAGAAGACTATGGATTTGAATCCTAGCTGTGCCTGCACTCTGACCTGTTATTTCAATGACATACCAATTAATTATGAAACGTCCTCCTAAGTGTATTGAATAAAAGCTCATTTTCTGGACAAGAATTAGACAGGGTTCAAGAAGAATACTTGCTCCTGGTGGGGCTTGAACTCACAACCTTGTCATCAATTTGCTGTATATTACTGTATAAGCACAATATGATAACCGATTGCACCACAGAATCCACTAACAACACTCTCACTGATCACTACATTTTCCACAAACGGAGCTGTACGATATTCGGACCAATACAAGATTACCATTGAGGTACCTGGCTTGCTCAGTCGGTAGAGCATGAGACTCTTAATCTCAGGGTTGTGGGTTCGAGACCCACATTGGGTGATTATTTTCTCTCCCGAAGTACCAACTCACTTCGCGAACAGCCAACCGCTTGGATTTTCGAGCAGGCTGCATAGCTGATGTGTCAGGCATTGCTGGTAATGCAGAAGACTATACATTTGAATGGTAGCTGTCCCTGCACTCTGACCTGTTATCTCAATGACATAACAATTACTTATGAAATAGATTGAATAAATGTTATTTTTCTGGACAAGATATATAAAGGCAGAGGGTTCAAGAAAAGCACTTGCTCCTGGTGAGGCTCGAACTCACAACCTCGGCATTGCTTCGTTACATACTGCTGTATAAGTACCACGCGCTAACCGACTGCGCCACAGGAGCTACGCAAAACACTCTTACTGACTACCATTTTTTGCACCAACATATCTGTACGATATTCGGTCCAAGTCAGTACCTCAATTGATCTGCCTGGCAAGCTCAGACATTTGAGCATGAGCCTCTTAATCTCAGAATCGTAGGGTCGATACCACAAATGGGGTGATTCTTGTCTGGGCCGGAGCAACAACTCACTTTGCAAACAGCCATTCACCTGGACTTTCTAGCAGGCTTGCCACCCTGCATTGCTGATGTGTCAGGCATAGCTGGTGATACAGAAGACTATGGATTTGAATCCTAGCTGTGCCTGCACTCTGACCTGTTATTTCAATGACATACCAATTAATTATGAAACGTCCTCCTAAGTGTATTGAATAAAAGCTCATTTTCTGGACAAGAAATAGACAGGGTTCAAGAAGAATACTTGCTCCTGGTGGGGCTTGAACTCACAACCTTGTCATCAATTTGCTGTATATTACTGTATAAGCACAATATGATAACCGATTGCACCACAGAATCCACTAACAACACTCTCACTGATCACTACATTTTCCACAAACGGAGCTGTACGATATTCGGACCAATACAAGATTACCATTGAGGTACCTGGCTAGCTCAGTCGGTAGAGCATGAGACTCTTAATCTTAGGGTTGTGGGTACGAGCCCCACGTTGGGTGATTATTTTCTCTCCCGAAGTACCAACTCACTTCGCGAACAGCCAACCGCTTGGATTTTCTAGCAGGCTTGCCATCCTGCATTGCTGATGTGTCAGCTATTGCTGGTAATGCAGAAGACTATACATTTGAATCCTAGCTGTACCTGCACTCGGACCTGTTATCTCAATGACATACCAATTAATTATGAAACCTCCTCCTAAGTGTATTGAATTAATGCTCCTTTTCTGAACAAGAAATAGACAGGCAGAGGGTTCAAGAAAAATACTTATTCGTGGTGAGGCTTGAACTCACAACCCTTTCATCAATTTACTGCATATTGGTGTATAAGCACAATACGCTAACCGATTGCACCACAGGATCCATTGTCATTGGTATGACATAACACATGATGTGAGTAGTAAATAAATCCACGTAATTCAATGCAACACAACTCAATTCAATAATGTGAGCTGACATGGAAACTATTCAGGCCCCTCTTTTCCCACATTTTGTTAGGTTCAAATCTATTCACAATACTGCATAATGACAAAGCAAAAACAGTTTTTCTAAAATGTTGCTAAGAAAATAAAAATGTAAAACTGAAATATCACATTTACATGAATATTCAGACCCTTTACTCAGTACTTTGTTGAAGCACCTCTGGCAGCGATTACAGCCTCGAGTCTTCTTGGGTATATATTTACATTTACATTTAAGTCATTTAGCAGACGCTCTTATCCAGAGCGACTTACAAATTGGTGCATTCACCTTATGACATCCAGTGGAACAGCCACTTTACAATAGTGCATCTAAATATTTTAAGGGGGGTGAGAAGGATTACTTTATCCTATCCTAAGTATTCCTTAAAGAGGTGGGGTTTCAGGTGTCTCCGGAAGGTGGTGATTGACTCCGCTGTCCTGGCGTCGTGAGGGAGTTTGTTCCACCATTGGGGAGCCAGAGCAGCGAACAGTTTTGACTGGGCTGAGCGGGAACTGTACTTCCTCAGTGGTAGGGAGGCGAGCAGGCCAGAGGTGGATGAACGCAGTGCCCTTATTTGGGTGTAGGGCCTGATCAGAGCCTGGAGGTACTGAGGTGCCGTTCCCCTCACAGCTCCGTAGGCAAGCACCATGGTCTTGTAGAGGATGCGAGCTTCAACTGGAAGCCACATGAGGCTAAAAGCTTGGCACACCTGTATTTGGGGGGTTTCTCCCATTCTTCTCTGCAGATCATCTCAACCTCTATCAGGTTGGATGGGGAGCGTTGCTGCACAGCTATTTTCAGGTTTCTCCAGAGATGTTTGATCGGTATCAAGTCCGGGTTCTGGCCGGGCCACTCAAGGACATTCAGAGACTTGTCCTGAAGCCACTTCTGCATTGTCTTGGCTGTGTTCTTAGGGGTATTGTCCTGTTGGAAGGTAAACCTTCACCCCAGTCTGAGGTCCTGAGTGCTCTGAAGCAGGTTTTCATCAAGGATTTCTCTGTACTTTGCTCCGTTCATCTTTCTCTCGATCCTGACAAGTCTCCCAGTTCCTGCCACTGAAAAACATCCCCACAGCATGATGCTGCCACCACCACGCTTCACTGTAGGGAGGGTGCCAGGTTTCCTCCAGATGTGACGCTTGGCATTCAGGCCAAATAGTTCAATCTTGGTTTCATCAGACCAGAGAATCTTGTTTCTAATGGTCTGAGAGACTTTAGGTGCCTTTTGGCAAACTCCAAGTGGACTATCATGTGCCTTTTTACTGAGGATTGTCTTCCGTCTGGCCACTCTACTATAAAGGCCTGATTGGTGGAGCACTGCAGAGATGGTTGTCCTTCTGGAAGGTTCTCCTGTCTCCACAGAGGAACTCTGGAGCTCTGTCACCTCCCTGACCAAGGCCCTTCTCCCCCAATTGCTCAGGTTGGCAGGACGGCCAGCTCTAGGATGAGTCTTTGTGGTTCCAAACTTCTTCCATTGAAGAATGATGGAGGCCACTGTGTTCTTGAGGACTTTAAATGCTGCAGACGTTATTTGGTACCCTTCCCCAGATCTGTGCCTTGACACACCATGTCTCAATGCTCTACGTGCCATTGCTTAGACCTCATGGCTTGGTTTTTTACTCTGACATGCACTTTCAACCTTATATTGACCTGTGTGTGCCTTTCCAAATCACGATCAATCAATTGAATTTACCACAGGTAGACTCCAATCAAGTTGTAGAGACATCTCAAGGATGATCAATAGAAACAGGACGGACCTGAGCTCAATTTTGAGTCTCATAGCAAAAGGTCTGAATACTTATGTAAATAAGGTATTTCTGTTTAAAACCTGTTTTTGGTTTGTCATTATAAGATATTGTGTATATATTGAGGATTTTGTTTTATTTGATCCATTTTAGAATAAGTCTGTAATTTAACAAAATATGGAAAAGGTCCAGGGGTCTGAATACTTTCTGAATGCACTGTATGGAGAGCGTTTGGACCGATGTAGTATGGAGAGTGTTTGAACATTGGCAAACATCTATTCAACATCCATTAATACAGCTCAAGTCCCTAAAAATATAATTCAACTTGGCAAGAGTCTATTGTCCTGCTAATAGCCCATTATGGGTGGATGGCTTCGTTTATATTCCAATATATTGAATTCATGTATTAATTACCGTCCTTTACCCTTCTCATTCTCGGAGTAGAAACGTTGTTTGCGGAGTTCACAACCTACTACACTTGTGAAAAACAAGTGTTTGAAAACATGTTTTCAAATCCCTCCAGCTCACATTGTAAAGTGGTGGGTGACTCGCTGACAGACTGTAGCTCACACTTGAGTGGTGAATGGGAGGCTCGCTTCAATTACCAGTTGAGACATACAATTGTGCTAATTCTTCTATAGACCGACTAGCATGACGGTCAAATGTATTTACACACATAAATTGTTTTATTTTTGTATGATTAAGTATTATGTTGATTATAATAAATTGACATTATTTGTTGTTGCATTTGCCATTGTGTCTTGATGGCCAGACACAAATTCGTGCTGATCACAAGTTAGCTATCATGAGGGTTTCGACTGGCTATTGTCCAATTTAATAGCTCATCAATGCATGAACTGTGACCCATGTCCATCACTACTGTAAACCGAAAACTTTATTCTCAAAATAAAAACACAGCATCTACAGTGGTAGAAAAATATACAGTATTTTTTACTGATTCAAGATGCATATATTTATTAGGCTACTGTGCAGTGTGACAAAAACCAACAGGACAATGAGATGTTTACTGTAGTCTGCATATACTGTATTCCTTAGATAAGGGAGAGCAGGCTTAGCCCAGACTTTCTCAGTGAACTCAAGTACTCATTAACCCTGTCTTTAATGCTTTTTCGGGTTGCATCAGTCATGGACAGAAACTTTTGAAACACTCAAAAGTTCACTGGTAAGACAAATTTGCCTCGGAGTACATCCTAGTTGTTATTCTGTGTACCCTCATGGTAAGGAATGGAAATGTCAGGGTGAACAGACGACCTGACGAACCCCCCACGATTGTTGCCTCCGCCTGTCGGAGGGGGAGTTCCAGAGCTCATAGGTGTACCTGACACATGTTAGAAGAGATTCATTTGAATAGAGGCACTGCAGATAGTGCTGATGACTGGTCCGTCCATACATGAACAAGGGAGTTTATTGTCCTGCTAATAGCCTATCATGGGGGATGGCTTCTTTTGTATTCCAAAGTATTGAATTCATGTATTAATTATAGTAATTTACCATTCTCATTTTCATAGTGTCAACGTTGTTTGCAGAGTTTACAATCTGCTACACTTGTGAAAAACATTTGTCATTGTATCTGATTGGCCAGATACAAATGAGCTTTGATGACCAATTAACTGTTATGAGGGTTTTGGCTGGCTATTGTCCAATTTATTTTTTATTTCACCTTTATTTAACCAGGTAGGCTAGTTGAGAACAGGTTCTCATTTGCAACTGCGACCTGGCCAAGATAAAGCATAGCAGTGTGAACAGACAACACAGAGTTACACATGGAGTAAACAATTAACAAGTCAATAACACAGTAGAGAGAAAAAAAAGAAGGGGAGTCTATATACAATGTGTGCAAAAGGCATGAGGAGGTAGGCGAATAATTACAATATTGCAGATTAACACTGGAGTGATAAATGATCAGATGATCATGTACAGGTAGAGATATTGGTGTGCAAAAGAGCAGAAAAGTAAATAAATAAAAACTGTGGGGATGAGGTAGGTGAAAATGGGTGGGCTATTTACCAATAGATTATGTACAGCTGCAGCGATCGGTTAGCTGCTCAGATAGCTGATGTTTGAAGTTGGTGAGGGAGATAAAAGTCTCCAACTTCAGCAATTTTTGCAATTCGTTCCAGTCACAGGCAGCAGAGTACTGGAATGAAAGGCGGCCGAATGAGGTGTTGGCTTTAGGGATGATCAATGAGATACACCTGCTGGAGCGCGTGCTATGGATGGGTGTTGCCATCGTGACCAGTGAGCTGAGATAAGGCGGAGCTTTGCCTAGCATGGCCTTGTAGATGACCTGGAGCCAGTGGGTCTGGCGACGAATATGTAGCGAGGGCCAGCCGACTAGAGCATACAAGTCGCAGTGGTGGGTAGAATAAGGTGCTTTAGTGACAAAACAGATGGCACTGTGATAAATTGCATCCAGTTTGCTGAGAAGAGTGTTGGAAGCAATTTTGTAGATGACGTCGCCGAAGTCGAGGATCGGTAGGATAGTCAGTTTTACTAGGGTAAGCTTGGCAGCGTGAGTGAAGGAGGCTTTGTTGCGGAATAGAAAGCCGACTCTTGATTTGATTTTCGATTGGAGATGTTTGATATGGGTCTGGAAGGAGAGTTTGCAGTCTAGCCAGACACCTAGGTACTTATAGGTGTCCACATATTCAAGGTCGGAACCATCCAGTGTGGTGATGCTAGTCGGGCAAGCGGGTGCAGGCAGCGATCGGTTGAAAAGCATGCATTTGGTTTTACTAGCGTTTAAGAGCAGTTGGAGGCTACGGAAGGAGTGTTGTATGGCATTGAAGCTCGATTGGAGGTTAGATAGCACAGTGTCCAATGACGGGCCGAAAGTGTACAGAATGGTGTCGTCTGCGTAGAGGTGGATCAGGGAATCGCCCGCAGCAAGAGCAACATCATTGATATACACAGAGAAAAGAGTCGGCCCGAGAATTGAACCCTGTGGCACCCCCATAGAGACTGCCAGAGGTCCGGACAAAAGGCCCTCCGATTTGACACACTGAACTCTATCTTAGAAGTAGTTGGTGAACCAGGCAAGGCAGTCATTTGAGAAACCAAGGCTATTGAGTCTGCCGATAAGAATAGTATTGAGATTCATGGCCAGCAGGGGTCTCCATTCCCTCCAAGAACGACGAATTGTCATGTCCGAACTCACTCAACTTCATAAGCGCACATCAGTCACGTCATTTAAGATATCAACTTCAATACATGTAATGATCTTGGTCTATAGATGCTGTACACAAGGAAATTGGTTTAGTCTCTGAGGAGATGTTTGTTGGAAAATGTTGGAAAATGTACACCATTTTCAAAATGGCAGTTGATCCATCATGGTGACGTCATCAGTCCTAGAGGTACATTTGTTCCTTCGCTAGAGAGGAATCTGCGTTCCAAATTCCTACTCGGTCAAACGAGGAGGCGGGGCTGACTTTTTGAAGTCAAATGCTGTTTATAGGGCCACCATTTGGCCAAGTTGCACCATGTATTATCAGATGTATAAGCCCACAACTTACACCATCCCACCAAGTGTGGTCTCTGTAGGTCTTACCATTTAAGAGCTAAACCTTCCAAAGATTGGAAAAAAATACATATATCATATACATACATATATCCCTACAATAACAATAGGGTTCCAGCACCTTTGAGGAATTAAACCCCTAATAATAATCCCAGCAATTATTCCAGTGTTGTGTCTTGGCCTCCTAATAATGAACTCCCCCAAATAAAAAGGGTTTCACCAGCTCCGCTGCTTGAACCCCTGATAATAGTAATTTGGTGGGTGCTTGTATTTGTCCTATGTACAAGTGTATATTATACAAGTGTAAATTGGAAATTTGTTTTTTGCATATACCAACTCCCCCTGAGACACCCTCATTGATTTTGAGAGTCAATCAGTATTTTGCAAGTGAGTAGTTTGCATGCTCCATGACGTTAGTGTTACAAGCTTACAACCAGCTGTGGCCTAGCCTAGCTGTCTGTGTCTGCATTGTGTCCACCTCTGTCATGTTTCCAAGGGGATCATTTTTGGGCCCTGCCTACCCAAGTTCGTAATTTGTTGGGAGAGTTGTCTTTCTGAAGAGCACTATCCCCCCCATCTGATGAGCACTATCATAACATGTCCTTCCCTTTCGAAGTGGCCAAAAAAAATACACAAACCTAGGTCTGAGATTTCTGAGATCAGTTTGGTTCAATTTCTGCCCAGAGTGAGCGAGCCATCGACAACAGCGTGCAACGGTCGTCGTATGAAGAAGGTGTGGACCAAAGCGCAGCGTGGTACGTGTTCATGATTTTTATTTGACTGAACACTAAAACACAAAACAACAACGTGAATAAACTAAACCGAAACAGTCCTGTAAGGTGCAGAAAACACTAAACAGAAAATAACTACCCACAAGACACAGGTGGAAAAAGGCTACCTAAGTATGGTTCACAATCAGAGACAACGATAGACAGCTGCCTCTGATTGAGAACCACACCCCACCAAACACACAGAAATAGAAAACATTGAACACAAAAACATAGAATGCCCACCCTAACTCACGCCCTTACCACACCAAAATAGAGACATAAAAAGGATCTCTAAGGTCAGGGAGAGACACAGCGTCCTATTTTGAGATGTAAAATAAATCTCAAAATGACATACTTTAGAAACAAACATTGCTAAATTATTACCCAGCATTTTAACAGATATCACAATAACTAAATGTAGTCTATTAAATCCTTAAGAGTCTATTGGTCACTTAGAAATGTCCTTGTTTTTGAAAGAAAAGCACATTTCTGTCCATTAAAATAACATAAAATTGATCAGAAATACAGTGTAGACATTGTTAATGTTGTAAATGACTATTGTAGCTGGAAACGGCTGATTTTTAATGGAATATCTACATAGGCGTACTGAGTCCCATTATTAGCAACCATCACTACTGTGTTCCAATGGCACGTTGTGTTAGCTAATCCAAGTTTATAATTTTAAAAGGCTAATTGATCATTAGAAAACCATTTTGCAATTTTGTTAGCACAGCTGAAAACTTGTCCTGATTAAAGAAGCAATAAAACTGGCCTTCTTTAGACACATTGAGTATCTGGAGCATCAGCGTTTGTGAGTTCGATTACAGGCTCAAAATGGACAGAAATAAAGAACTTTCTGTTGAAACTCATCAGTCTATTCTTGTTCTGAGAAATGGAAGCTATTCCATGTGAGAAATAGCCAAGAAATTGAAGATCTCGTAGAACGCTGTGTACTACTCCCTTCACAGAACAGCGCAAACTAGCTCAAAGTGCCATTAGAACACAGGAGTGATGGTTGCTGAGAATACGCCTCTGTATGCCTGTGTAGAAGTTCCATTAAAAATATGCCATTTACAGCTACAATAGTCATTTACAACATTAGTAATGTCTACACTGTATTTCTGATCAATTATGTTATTTTAATGAACAAAAAAAAAGGTTTTTCTTTCAAAAACAAGGACATTTCTAAGTGACCCCAAACTTTTGAAAGTTGTGTAAATTACATCGTAAAAAAATCCCCAACAAAATCTGTCAGTGTAAGCTAGAGATATGTTGGCCTTCCGCATCTGCGGTGGAAGGTGGGCGAGCTACAGCGGTGTGTGTCAGACTTTTCATGTAAATGACTGAACAGTTAGTCCTACAAACTATTATGGAAAGGCGAGAATCTCACAATGGTTTCCTTTTTGCTCTATGACCCCCACAAGTGTCACGGACTCGTCTGAAGGTAACCCTTACAAACAAATGGAAATATGGAGGTAGTTTGGTGCCAACAAAAATAAGGGGTTAAATGTGTCCAAATAAAATACAAAATATTTCCTGAGCTTTCTTATATCTCCTAAATATAAAACAGACGTCTCAAACCTTATTTCTTATGATTTGTTTTTATTGCTGTATTTTTATTGCCATTTATGAATGTGTTAGTCAATGCGTTTCTATTGGCTATAGTAGTGAAGGCCCAATTCTATATTTGGGGTCCAAGAGACTTTGACTGGAAGCCATTGGAGTGTGTGAAGGAGCGGAGTGACATGAGAGAACTTGGGAAGGTTGAAAACCAGGTGGGCTGCAGCATTCTGGATAAGTTGCAGGGGTTTGATGGCACAAGTGAGGAGCCCAGCCAACAGCGAGTTGCAATAGTCCAGACAGGAGAGGACAAGTGCCTGCATTAAGACCTGCGCCACGTCCTGTGTGAGGTAGGGTCGTACTCTACGGATGTTGTAGAGCATGAACCTGCAGGAACTGGTCACTGCTTTGATGTTTGCATATGACAACAGGGTGTTGTCCATGGTCACGCCAAGGTTCTTTGCACTCTGGGAGGGCGACATAGTGGAGTTGTCAACCGTGATGGAGAGGTCTTTGAGCGGGCAGGCCTTCCTCAGCATGAAGAGCAGCTCCGTCTTGTCAAGATTGAGCTGATGGGCTGAGATCCAAGTTGAGATATCTGCCAGGGACGCAGAGATGTGTGTCGTCACCTGGGTCTCAGTAGGGGGGGAAGGAGAAAAGTAGTTGAGTTTCATCCGCTTAGCAAGGATAGCAGAGATCATGTGAGGATATCATGGAGCCGAGTGACTTGGTGTATAGAGAGAAGGCCTAGAACCGAGCCCTGGGGGACACCAGCAGTGAGAGCATATGGTGCAGACACAGATCCTCTCCACGTCACCTGTGCAGAGTCTAAGACTCCCAGCCCTGCGAGGAGGACCTGATGGTTTATGGTGTCGAAGGCAGTGGATAGATCTAGGAGGATGAGGAGAGAGAGTCAGCTTTGGCAGTGTGGAGAGCCTCCGTGACACAGAGAAGAGCAGTCTGGGTTGAGAGACCCATCTTGAAGCCTGACTGGTTAGGGGTCCAAAAGATCCTCCGTGACACAGAGAAGAGCAGTCTGGGTTGAGTGACCCGTCTTGAAGCCTGACTGGTTAGGGGTCCAGAAGATCCTCCGTGACACAGAGAAGAGCA
This sequence comes from Oncorhynchus gorbuscha, assembly GCF_021184085.1. Taxonomy (NCBI): domain Eukaryota; kingdom Metazoa; phylum Chordata; class Actinopteri; order Salmoniformes; family Salmonidae; genus Oncorhynchus; species Oncorhynchus gorbuscha. The sequence goes on from NC_060179.1 coordinate 48,049,515, forward strand.
GTCTGGGTTGAGTGACCCGTCTTGAAGACTGACTGGTTAGGGGTCCAGAAGATCCTCCGTGACACAGAGAAGAGCAGTCTGGGTTGAGAGACCCGTCTTGAAGCCTGACTGGTTAGGGGTCCAGAAGATCCTCCGTGACACAGAGAAGAGCAGTCTGGGTTGAGTGACCCGTCTTGAAGCCTGACTGGTTAGGGGTCCAGAAGATCCTCCGTGACACAGAGAAGAGCAGTCTGGGTTGAGAGACCCGTCTTGAAGCCTGACTGGTTAGGGGTCCAGAAGATCCTCCGTGACACAGAGAAGAGCAGTCTGGGTTGAGAGACCCGTCTTGAAGCATGATTGGTTAGGGTCAAGAAGATCGTTGTGAGAGAGATAACTAGAGATAATCACCAACAGCACACTCAAGTGTTTTGGAAAGAAAAGAAAGAAGGGACACAGGTCTATAGTTTTTGACATCAGATGAGTCAAGGGTTGGTTTTTTGAGGAGGGGAGCATCTCGGGCCATTTTGAAGTCAGAGGGAACACAGCCAGTGGTCAGGGATGAGTTGATGAGGGAATTGCGGAATAGGAGAAGGTCTCCAGAGATGGTCTGGAGAAGTAAGGAGGGATGAGGTGTAGCGGGCATGTTGTCGTGCGGCCAGACCTCACTAGTCGCAGGATGTCATCTGGAGAAAGAGGGGAGAAAGAGGTCAAGGCATAGGGTAGTTCTGTGTGAGTGAGACCAGTGGACTCAATAGGCTGAGTGAATGACTAGTGGATGTCGTCAACCTTCTTTTCAAAGTGGTTGACAAAATCGTCCGCAGAGAGGGAGGAGGAAAGAGAAAACCTTCCGAGGGTTAGAGGCAAAAGCTTGGAATTTATAGTGGTAGAACACAGATTTAGAAGGGGATACAGAGGAAGAGAAGATAGAAAGGACAGAGTGAAAGGATGATAGGTCCTCCGGAAGTTTAGTTTCTCTCCATTTTCGCTCAGCCCTGTTCTGTAACATCACAATGAGTCACTCAGCCACAGAGAAGCAAGGGAGTTAAGGGGACAGCGCAAGTCATACTGTCGGACATGAAAAGGGAGGAGAGTAGGGTCAAAAGAGGCAGAATCAGGAGATTAGGGAGAAGGTGTCATGTTTTGTCTTATATCATCTTGTCATTTTGCTTTTCCTTCTGTTCGTTTCCCCCTGCTTGGGGGGGTACTGTCATGTTTGTCATTTATTATCTTGTCTTGTCCCTGTGCTCCCCATTCTATTCGTTTCCCTCTGCTGGTCTTATTAGGTTCTTTCCCTCTTTCTATCCTTCTCTCTCCCCCTCCCTCTCTCACTCTCTCGCTCTCTCTTCTCTCTATCGTTCCGTTCCTGCTCCCAGCTGTTCCTATTCCCCTAATCATCATTTAGTCTTCCCACACCTGTTCCCGATCCTTTCCCCTGATTAGAGTCCCTATTTATTCCTTTGTGATCCGTTCCTGTCCCGTCGGTTCCTTGTTTTGTATTCACCATGCTGTGATTGTGTTTCGCCCTGTCCTGTCGTGTTTTTTGCCTTCATCAGATGCTGCGTGTGAGCAGGTGTCTCTGTCTACTACGGCCTGCGCCTACCCGAAGCGACCTGCAGTCTGTGGCCGCTTCTCTTGTCATTCCCCTCTACAGACTAGAGGATTTCTGTTATTCCCTGTTTGGACTTGAATAAACTCTGTTTCTGTTAAGTCGCTTTTGGGTCCTCTATCACCTGCATGACAGAAGGAACCGACCAAGGAATGGACCCAGCGACTTCAGACGCTCGTTACACTGCCGTCGAGATCCAAGGAGCCATGCTCGGCAGACACGAGCAGGAATTGTCTGCTGCTCGCCATGCCGTGGAGAACCTGGCCGCTCAGGTTTCCGACCTCTCTGGACAGTTCCAGAGTCTACGTCTCGTGCCACCTGTTACTTCCTGGCCTGCCGAGCCTCCAGAACCTAGGGTTAATAACCCACCTTGCTACTCCGGGCAGCCCACTGAGTGCCGCTCCTTTCTCACGCAGTGTGAGATTGTGTTCTCTCTCCAACCCAACACATACTCTAGAGAGAGAGCTCGGGTTGCTTACGTCATTTCACTCCTTACTGGCCGGGCTCGAGAATGGGGCACAGCTATCTGGGAGGCAAGGGCTGATTGCTCTAACAAGTTCCAGAACTTTAAAGAGGAGATGATTCGGGTTTTTGACCGTTCAGTTTTTGGTAGGGAGGCTTCTAGGGCCCTGGCTTCCTTATGCCAAGGTGAACGGTCCATAACGGATTATTCTATTGAGTTTCGCACTCTTGCTGCCTCTAGTGAGTGGAACGAGCCGGCGCTGCTCGCTCGTTTTCTGGAGGGACTCCACGCAGTGGTTAAGGATGAGATTCTCTCCCGGGAGGTTCCTTCAGATGTGGACTCTTTGATTGCTCTCGCCATCCGCTTAGAACGACGGGTAGATCTTCGTCACCGGGCTCGTGGAAGAGAGCTCGCATCAACGGTGTTTCCCTGCTCCGCATCGCAACCATCTCCCTCCTCTGGCTTTGAGACTGAGCCCATGCAGCTGGGAGGGATTCGCATCTCGACTAAGGAGAGGGAACGGAGGATCACCAACCGCCTGTGCCTCTATTGCGGAGTTGCTGGACATTTTGTTAATTCATGTCCAGTAAGAGGCCAGAGCCCATCAGTAAGCGGAGGGCTACTGGTGAGCGCTACTACTCTGGTCTCTTCATCTAGATCTTGTACTACTATGTCGGTCCATCTACGCTGGACCGGTTCGGGTGCTACATGCAGTGCCTTGATTGACTCTGGGGCTGAGGGTTGTTTCATGGACGAAGCATGGGTTCGGAAACATAACATTCCTTTCAGACCGTTAGACAAGCCTACGCCCATGTTTGCCTTAGATGGTAGTCATCTTCCCAGTATCAAATTTGAGACACTACCTTTAACTCTCACAGTATCTGGTAACCACAGTGAGACTATTTCTTTTTTGATTTTCCGTTCACCGTTTACTCCTGTTGTTTTGGGTCATCCCTGGCTAGTATGTCATAATCCTTCTATTAATTGGTCTAGTAATTCTATCCTATCCTGGAACGTTTCTTGTCATGTGAAGTGTTTAATGTCTGCCATCCCTCCTGTTTCTTCTGTCCCTACTTCTCAGGAGGAACCTGGCGATTTGACAGGAGTGCCGGAGGAATATCATGATCTGCGCACGGTCTTCAGTCGGTCCCGAGCCAACTCCCTTCCTCCTCACCGGTCGTATGATTGTAGTATTGATCTCCTTCCGGGGACCACTCCCCCTCGAGGTAGACTATACTCTCTGTCGGCTCCCGAACGTAAGGCTCTCGAGGATTATTTGTCTGTGTCTCTTGACGCCGGTACCATAGTGCCTTCTTCTTCTCCGGTCGGGGCGGGGTTCTTTTTTGTTAAGAAGAAGGACGGTACTCTGCGCCCCTGCGTGGATTATCGAGGGCTGAATGACATAACGGTTAAGAATCGTTATCCGCTTCCCCTTATGTCATCAGCCTTCGAGATTCTGCAGGGAGCCAGGTGCTTTACTAAGTTGGACCTTCGTAACGCTTACCATCTCGTGCGCATCAGAGAGGGGGACGAGTGGAAAACGGCGTTTAACACTCCGTTAGGGCATTTTGAGTACCGGGTTCTGCCGTTCGGTCTCGCCAATGCGCCAGCTGTTTTTCAGGCATTAGTTAATGATGTTCTGAGAGACATGCTGAACATTTTTGTTTTTGTCTATCTTGACGATATCCTGATTTTTTCTCCGTCACTCGAGATTCATGTTCAGCACGTTCGACGTGTTCTACAGCGCCTTTTAGAGAATTGTCTCTACGTAAAGGCTGAGAAGTGCTCTTTTCATGTCTCCTCCGTTACTTTTCTCGGTTCCGTTATTTCCGCTGAAGGCATTCAGATGGATTCCGCTAAGGTCCAAGCTGTCAGTGATTGGCCCGTTCCAAGGTCACGTGTCGAGTTGCAGCGCTTTTTAGGTTTCGCTAATTTCTATCGGCGTTTCATTCGTAATTTCGGTCAAGTTGCTGCCCCTCTCACAGCTCTTACTTCTGTCAAGACGTGTTTTAAGTGGTCCGGTTCCGCCCAGGGAGCTTTTGATCTTCTAAAAGAACGTTTTACGTCCGCTCCTATCCTCGTTACTCCTGACGTCACTAGACAATTCATTGTCGAGGTTGACGCTTCAGAGGTAGGCGTGGGAGCCATTCTATCCCAGCGCTTCCAGTCTGACGATAAGGTTCATCCTTGCGCTTATTTTTCTCATCGCCTGTCGCCATCTGAGCGCAACTATGATGTGGGTAACCGTGAACTGCTCGCCATCCGCTTAGCCCTAGGCGAATGGCGACAGTGGTTGGAGGGGGCGACCGTTCCTTTTGTCGTTTGGACAGACCATAAGAACCTTGAGTACATCCGTTCTGCCAAACGACTTAATGCCCGTCAAGCTCGTTGGGCGTTGTTTTTCGCTCGTTTCGAGTTTGTGATTTCTTACCGTCCGGGTAGCAAGAACACCAAGCCTGATGCCTTATCCCGTCTGTTTAGTTCTTCTGTGGCTTCTACTGATCTCGAGGGGATTCTTCCTTATGGGCGTGTTGTCGGGTTGACAGTCTGGGGAATTGAAAGACAGGTTAAGCAAGCACTCACGCACACTGCGTCGCCGCGCTTGTCCTAGTAACCTCCTTTTCGTTCCTGTTTCCACTCGTCTGGCTGTTCTTCAGTGGGCTCACTCTGCCAAGTTAGCTGGTCATCCCGGTGTTCGAGGCACTCTTGCGTCTATTCGCCAGCGCTTTTGGTGGCCGACTCAGGAGCGTGACACGCGCCGTTTCGTGGCTGCGTGTTCAGACTGCGCGCAGAAGAAGTCTGGTAATTTTTTTTCTGCTTCTGCTCCTGGTCTTGCTGGGTCTCAGTCTGTTCCCTGCCATCGCATCTCTTCTGTTCTTGTTCCTGCCCTTGCTGTGTCTCAGTCTGTCCCTAGTTCTCATTTTTTTTTTAGAGTAGTACCCTAGTTTCCCTTTTTATCGTTTTTCGTTACGGTCCTGAGGAGAGGAGTTGGGTTCTTTCTCGGGACGTGCTGGACCGTTTGATCTATGATTTCCTCCGTTGCCGCCAGTGTTCCTCCTCGAGAGCGCCAGGAGGCGCTCGGTGAGTGGGGGGGTACTGTCATGTTTTGTCTTATATCATCTTGTCATTTTGCTTTTCCTTCTGTTCGTTTCCCCCTGCTTGGGGGGGGTACTGTCATGTTTGTCATTTATTATCTTGTCTTGTCCCTGTGCTCCCCATTCTATTCGTTTCCCTCTGCTGGTCTTATTAGGTTCTTTCCCTCTTTCTATCCTTCTCTCTCCCCCTCCCTCTCTCACTCTCTCGCTCTCTCTTCTCTCTATCGTTCCGTTCCTGCTCCCAGCTGTTCCTATTCCCCTAATCATCATTTAGTCTTCCCACACCTGTTCCCGATCCTTTCCCCTGATTAGAGTCCCTATTTATTCCTTTGTGATCCGTTCCTGTCCCGTCGGTTCCTTGTTTTGTATTCACCATGCTGTGATTGTGTTTCGCCCTGTCCTGTCGTGTTTTTTTGCCTTCATCAGATGCTGCGTGTGAGCAGGTGTCTCTGTCTACTACGGCCTGCGCCTACCCGAAGCGACCTGCAGTCTGTGGCCGCTTCTCTTGTCATTCCCCTCTACAGACTAGAGGATTTCTGTTATTCCCTGTTTGGACTTGAATAAACTCTGTTTCTGTTAAGTCGCTTTTGGGTCCTCTATCACCTGCATGACAGAAGGATTTAGAAAGGAGAGATGATAGGATAGGAAGATTGCGACGGAGCATGGCCATCTGGGTAAGCTTGGAGGAAAGGGAGACAGAAAAGGAAACCAGGTAGTGATCAGAGACCTGGGGGGGAGGGGGGGTAGCAGTGAGATTCGTAGGTGAACAGCCTCTAGTAGAGATGACGTCAAGCATATTGCCTGCCTTGTGAGTTGGAGGGGATTGAGAAAGGTTGAGATCAAAAGAGCCACAGAAGGGAAAGAGAGAGATGGAAAAAAAAATAATCTAAGTCAGACATCGAGAGTTTGAAGTCAACAAGTACGAAGAGTGATGAGCCAAACGTCAGGAAATTAGTTTATCAAGGTGTCAAGCTCCTTTAGGAACTCTCCAAGGGCTCCTGGTGGGCAGTAGGAAAGGGGCGCGGCTCTGTTGCATCCCGCAGTGTGTGTGACGTTTGGTGTGGCCTTCTTCTATGTTTTAATTTGTACACTTAGCTTACAAACAATCTGCCATCTGTCAATGATGGATTTACAGTGTTGTGGTGTTGGACTGATCTTGTTGATCGTGTACATACCCGCTACAAACGGACTAAATTATGAGAACGCTGCTGGCAGCGGAATTCAATACAGCAGAGCTCCTACTACAATGCAACTCAAACACGAACGCGATGGATATCCCAATGGCCCGTCTCCGATTGTCTGATTACAAACCAAAATGCAAACGTGTAAAATGCAGGGGAATCAGACAAAGACTTTAAAAATTAAAGAACAAACTTCCCTTACTCACCACCTTGCTGATCAACGCCCAGTCACTGAGGGGAAAAGTGGATGAGCTGTCAGCGAATCTGCGCTTCCTACGCAAATAACGGGAGGCCTGTTTGCTGGCATTTACTGAGACTTGGCTGGATGACAGAGTCCCGGACAGAGAATTGGAGCCGGCCGACTTCACTCTGGTCAGAGCGGACCGTGATCTGACAGTCACAGGGAAACTTCACGACAGGGGGCGTCTGCCTGCTTGTCAGGGACCAGTGGTGTAAATCGATCCTGGTAAGAGAGAGACTCTGTACCCCCGACATTGAACTGCTGTCTGTGTCATTGCGACCTTACTATCTGCCCCGTGAGTTCCCTCAATTGTTTGTTACCGTTGTGTACATTCAACCTAAAGCTAATATAACAAAGGCATCAGAGATGATTTATAATCTGTCACAGAAAGTGGAATCCATCTCCCCCGACGCACCCAATGTATTTTAGGGGATTTTAACAGCTGTACTTCGCACAAAGTCCTGCGCACATACCACCAGTATGTGAAATGTCACACTAGGAAAAATAGGACTCTTGATTTGTGCTATGGGACAATACCAAAGGCGTTCTCTGCCACCACCAGACCTCCCCTGAGGACATCAGACCACAATGTGGTCTACCTCCGGCCAACCTACTGTCGGCTCTTGGAGAGGGAGAAACCCTGTAACTTGTTTGTTTCATGGGTTTCTTCTTGCTGGCTTGTGATGTCTGGAGCCTGTATTGTTATGTGCCCTCCTCACTGTTTGCCTAGATTAGACTTGCAGATTGAGAAATGAGTAGACGTACCACCTCCACGACGACTAGATGCTCTCAGACTATGAGAGAAAATGTAGTCAGCTGAAGAAAAAGCAGCTGGAGTAGCAGTGTTCTCTGGGGTGATCCATGTCTCAGTCAGGGCCAACAGTCAAGGGACTGAAGGGCAGCATAGTCTGAGATGAACTAGGCATTCTTGATAGATCTTATCTAACCTCTAATTAGATCATTTCTTTCTTTCGGGACATGAATACCAAGCATGTCCACTTCACCACTACACGGTAATGCAAAATATATACGTTTCAATTATATTTACCATAATGTGTTTGTAAACTTACCATTAAAAAGTACCGTGGTGAGTGAGTGTCCATATAGCTGTACCATGTTATTTGTACTGCTACTGAGTAGGTTAAGTAATCCCTCTCACCCCACCCCCCTAAGTTTTAGATGCACTATTGTTAAGTGACTGTCCCACTGGATGTCATAAGGTGAATGCACCAATTTGTAAGTCGCTCTGGATAAGAGCGTCTGCTAAATGACTTAAATGTAAATGTAAATGTAAACCTTCAATTGTTCTCCCCTATTCCACCTGCTAAAACCTCCCCACATCCCATGTTGGGTTGTCTTCCCAGAGACTGGCAGACCACCCCTGTCCACCTGTATCCTAGGGCCTTTGAGAGATTGGGACTCATCCTTTAAAAATAACACACAGTGCCATCTACACAACAGAAGCATATCAACTGCCAAAGAATTTCCAACGTTGATTGTATTGTATACAGTAAAAAACAAAAATACAACTATTTTTGGTGTTGTTGCATATATTAATTTATTTACACAATTAACAAATAATATGCGTAATGTTGGCAGTTCATACGAAGGAATGTTACCTATAACCAGGAATGGCATTACAAAAATTACATTTTTGGCCAGCAATTATTATTTTTGCAAACAATTATTGTGGTTCATCCTGTATTGTCTCTATCATCATTAACCCATAGTAACAGATGTGGGATACACACATAAATCAAATCAAATCAAATTTTATTTGTCACATACACATGGTTAGCAGATGTTAATGCGAGTGTAGCGAAATGCTTGTGCTTCTAGTTCCGACAATGCAGTGATAACCAACAAGTAATCTAACTAACAATTCCAAAACTACTGTCTTATACACAGTGTAAGGGGATAAGGAACATGTACATAAGGATATATGAATGAGTGATGGTACAGAGCAGCATACAGTAGATGGTATCGAGTACAGTATATACATATGAGATGAGTGTGTAGACAAAGTAAACAAAGTGGCATAGTTAAAGTGGCTAGTGATACATGTGTTACATAAGGATGCAGTCGATGATGTAGAGTACAGTATATACATATGCATATGAGATGAATAATGTAGGGTAAGTAACATTATATAAGGTAGCATTGTTTAAAGTGGCTAGTGATATATTTACATCATTTCCCATCAATTCCCATTATTAAAATGGCTGGAGTTGGGTCAGTGTCAATGACAGTGTGTTGGCAGCAGCCACTCAGTGTTAGTGGTGGCTGTTTAACAGTCTGATGGCCTTGAGATAGAAGCTGTTTTTCAGTCTCTCGGTCCCAGCTTTGATGCACCTGTACTGACCTCGCCTTCTGGATGATAGCGGGGTGAACAGGCAGTGGTTCGGGTGGTTGATGTCCTTGATGATCTTTATGGCCTTCCTGTAACAACGGGTGGTGTAGGTGTCCTGGAGGGCAGGTAGTTTGCCCCCGGTGATGCGTTGTGCAGTCCTCACTACCCTCTGGAGAGCCTTACGGTTGAGGGCGGAGCAGTTGCCGTACCAGGCGGTGATACAGCCCGCCAGGATGCTCTCGATTGTGCATCTGTAGAAGTTTGTGAGTGCTTTTGGTGACAAGCCGAATTTCTTCAGCCTCCTGAGGTTGAATAGGCGCTGCTGCGCTTCTTCACGACGCTGTCAGTGTGAGTGGACCAATTCAGTTTGTCTGTGATGTGTATGCCGAGGAACTTAAAACTAGCTACCCTCTCCACTACTGTTCCATCGATGTGGATAGGGGGGTGTTCCCTCTGCTGTTTCCTGAAGTCCACAATCATCTCCTTAGTTTTGTTGACGTTGACTGTGAGGTTATTTTCCTGACACCACACTCCGAGGGCCCTCACCTCCTCCCTGTAGGCCGTCTCGTCGTTGTTGGTAATCAAGCCTACCACTGTTGTGTCGTCCGCAAACTTGATGATTGAGTTGGAGGCGTGCGTGGCCACGCAGTCGTGGGTGAACAGGGACTACAGGAGAGGGCTCAGAACGCACCCTTGTGGGGCCCCCGTGTTGAGGATCAGTGGGGTGGAGATGTTGTTGCCTACCCTCACCACCTGGGGGCGGCCCGTCAGGAAGTCCAGTACCCAGTTGCACAGGGCGGGGTCGAGACCCAGGGTCTCGAGCTTGATGACGAGCTTGGAGGGTACTATGGTGTTGAATGCCGAGCTGTAGTCGATGAACAGCATTCTCACATAGGTATTCCTCTTGTCCAGGTGGGTTAGGGCAGTGTGCAGTGTGGTTGAGATTGCATCGTCTGTGGACCTATTTGGGCGGTAAGCAAATTGGAGTGGGTCTAGGGTGTCAGGTAGGGTGGAGGTGATATGGTCCTTGACTAGTCTCTCAAAGCACTTCATGATGACGGAAGTGAGTGCTACGGGGCGGTAGTGGTTTAGCTCAGTTACCTTAGCTTTCTTGGGAACAGGAACAATGGTGGCCCTCTTGAAGCATGTGGGAACAGCAGACTGGTATAGGGATTGATTGAATATGTCCGTAAACACACCGGCCAGCTGGTCTGCGCATGCTCTGAGGGCGCGGCTGGGGATGCCGTCTGGGCCTGCAGCCTTGCGAGGGTTAACACGTTTAAATGTCTTACTCACCTCAGCTGCAGTGAAGGAGAGACCGCATGTTTCCGTTGCAGGCCGTGTCAGTGGCACTGTATTGTCCTCAAAGCGGGCAAAAAAGTTATTTAATCTGCATGGGAGCAAGACATCCTGGTCCGTGACTGGGCTGGATTTCATCTTGTAGTCCGACAGGATGCTCTCGATTGTGAATCTGGAGAAGTTTGTGAGTGCTTTTGGTGACAAGCAGAATTTCTTCAGCCTCCTGAGGTTGAAGAGGCGCTGCAGCGCCTTCTTCACAACGCTGTCTGTGTGGGTGGACCAATTCAGCTTGTCCGTGATGTGTACGCCGAGGAACTTACTACCCTCTCCACTACTGTCCCGTCGATGTGGATAGGGGGGTGCTCCCTTTGCTGTTTTCTGAAATCCACAATCATGTCCTTTGTTTTGTTGACTTTGAGTGTGAGGTTATTTTCCTGACATCACACTACATACTGTACATAATATACAGTATTCAGTGTTTAATGTGTACTTTATATTGTATTTATACGGGGCTTATTTATAAAAGAGACCTAGGTCTCTATGTCTTCCCTGTCAAAATAAAGGTTCAATATGCTTGCCATAACAAAGGGGTTGAATAATGATTGACTCGAGACATTTCAGCTTTTCATATTTAATTAATTTGTAGAAAATTATCAAAACATTATTGCACTTTGACATTATGGAGTCTTGTATGTAGGCCAGTGACACATCACAATTTAATCATAAAATAAATGTCAAGGGGTGTGAATACTTTGAAGGAACTGTACCTCTTTAAAGCCTTTCAAATGTAACATTTGTTCTTTAATTGTTAAGTTACTACTTTGTTAAACACTAACGCTAAACCCTCACTTTAGATTAGGGACAAACTAATGATTACTAAATGGTTTATAAAGGACCTATATTAAACATCTTATTATCTTATGAATCATTAATACATCAGTTAAAATATAAAAGTTTATAAATGTGTGAATAACTAGGTTACTAACATTTACAAATGTGGGCGTAATGATTAAGTGTGATCAAACTTTTTGTAAATGCCTTATGACAAAACCAACAGAGTAAAATTGGTTGAAATGTAATTGTAACCAGTTTTGCCAGCTCTGAAGTATTATTTAAGTAAGCAAGTTGGCTGGCACAAATCCAAGCCAGTCAGCAGACACAGTGTTGTTGTGGACATAAAAGTCTATGAAAGGTTTTCTAGAGGTATTACGGAGTGCTTATGGATGTATTATGTAACCCTTATTTAGAGCCCACATGTTTTCCCCCATCCATAAACACACAGTGAAGAGGAAGACGATACATGCACTTTGGTGCTGAGATTCTGTAAAATAAAGACAGGGAATACTTGTGCAGAGAAAACCATGCACGCCCTCATGTGACATTTAATAGTGACCCAATTCTATATTTCGACCCCAAGTCTAGTTCCCCTAATGCCTACCTAAGCAGTGTTCACTGATCTAAAATGAATGGACAGTGATCTTATGGAGTTACACAGTTGATATAAGGAAGTCAAGTCAAATGAAATGAATTCAGTAGGCCCTAATTTATGGATTTCACATGATAGGCAGGGGCACAGCCATTGGTGAGCCTGGGAGGGCATAGGCCCACCCACTTCAGAGCCAGGCCCAGCCAATCAGAATGAGTTTTTATCTACAAAAAAAGGCTTTATTACAGACAGGGATACTCCTCAGTATCATCAGCTTTCTGGGTGGCTGGTCTCAGACGATCCCACAGGTGAAGAAGCCGGATGTGGTCCTGGGCTGACATGGTTACACGTGGTCTGCGGTTGCGATACCGGTTGGATGTTTTGCCAAATTCTCATTTTTTTTTGTTGGAGGTGGCTTATGGTAGACAAATTAATTCTCTGGCAACTTAGATTCCAGGCTGTATCACAACCGGCCGTGATTGGGAGTCCCATAGGGCGGCGCACAATTGGCCAGCATCGTCTGGGTTAGGGTTTGGCTGCGGTAGGCCGTCATTGTAAATAAGAATTTGTTCTTAACTGACTTGCCTAGTTAAATAAAATAAATAATAATTTACTCCAGGCATTGTTTGATACAATTTAAGGACTTTAAACTTTTTATTTCACCAGGTAAGTGGAATGAGAACACATTCTCATTTACAGCAACGAATTATGGAATAGTTACAGAGGAGAGGAGGGAGATGAATGAGCCAATTGTACAGTACACTTATCTAAGACAAAGTTGCATAGGATTTACCCCGAAGGGGAAGGAAGCAGGTAGGGTGGGCTTATCCTTTTGGGGGGTATTTTTTTCTAACTTCTTTGTCTGTTGATTGAATTAAGTCCGGGTTTGACCTTTTCTTCCCCTTTCCATGCTATTTTTGATATATCTACTTTGTTTAAACATGTCAATCAACTTCTGTGATAAATTATTTGTTACTGTTATCGTTTGTGTTCAAAAGGAGATATCAAAATGATTTCTACATTCGTAAACTTGAATCTTCATTTAAAAATGAAACATATTTGAAACACAAAGCCCCAACGAGAGGGAAGGGCTAGAGGTTTGTTAAGTTAGAAGGCATGAGCCAGCGTCACGGTAACCGAGCCGTTTCTGGGTGTAGAGCCTATCTGGAGAGGTTGCGTGAAGGAGACAGCTTTCATCATACAAGCCCCGCCTCCTGCCAGACAGCAGTAAACCCAAACACTCAGGGTGAGGGAGGGGCTGGACTCTGTCGCCTTGAGAACCGTTGGAAGTATGGCAGGGATGGAAAGGGGCTGGGAAAGATTTGGGATGTCCCCGGTCACCACCTGGTTCCCTACCAACCACTCGTTACCTGTACAACACAGGAAATAGTTAGGCAATATCCTATTTAATGGCACACATACAGTCAACTCATCATAGAATAATATAATATAGCGGATATCAAGCACACATTTCACTCTATCAAGACATTATCTTAACATAAATGGTAGTATTGCTTGCTGTTTGGGATTTTAGGCTGGCTTTCTGTACAGCACTTTGAGATATCAGCTTATCTAAGGGCTATATAAATACATTTGATTTGATTTAGAGAGAGACTGAGAACAGGAGTGTTTGAATGGCATGTCTGGAAAGAGGGAACAAAGCAAGAGAAAAGATGCAGCTACATCAGTCAGCATGTCAATTTGTACTTCAACATATGGTGTGAGAGAGTGTGCGTCTGCCACTACAACCCCCGATGTAAGGTTTATTTCATATCCAGGTTTGCTTTGACCTTGAATGGGGGAGTGGAAACTATAATGCCCTTCAAACCACAGCAATTTAACTGGAACACTCACTGGAGCCCATTACAGAACATTAAATTGAAAGGGAATGTTTTAGTAACTTTTTCCAGCTTGAGGCATGAATGGGAACAGCTTCACAGTCACGTGAACAAGGTTATGTTTCAAAATGTTGACAACATTGTGCCCTACTGAACATTACACTGGTGTAATTTTCATTACCTTCTGCTGACAGGGTCCAAAAGCTGGGTGCGTCTTCAGTGAGCTTGGTGCCCTCTGGTAGCGATAGCACCAGCTCCAAGTTGATAGTCTGTCCTGGTGACACTGCCAGCGGTGGCATCTTCACCATAGAAGCAGATTTGGGGAGCTTGGGGACTTTACAAGGTCCAGCGGACTTAGTTGGTGCAGAGTCTACCGCGTCCTCCAATGAAATGGGGAACTACAAGAGGGTGAGAGAAGAGAAACACTTTTCTTTGGTGTTTCTAAAAGAGAAGCTGTATTAAAAAGAGTCCAAGCAAAAGCAAGCCCCATAACATCTATGGCTTTCCACTTGTTCCCTCTTAAAAAATTTTTTTTTGAGCAGAGGTCCAGTAGTTTCAAACCAAAATGTTTTTGGCAAACTATACTTTTTTAATATGAAAGCTTCCGAACAGATAGATACATGTTTATTCACACACACAATCATGCTCTTTCTGTCACACACACCCCTCACCAGTGACACAGTCTTGGTGTCCAGGTCCAAGACTTTGAGCTGGTGGTTGTTGGTGTCAGCTACATACAGCACCCTGCCCCCCTCCCCGACACACAGGCCACCAGGCTCATTGAAGCTGGACTCAGTCAACCCTGGCCCTAACACGTCACCTGCTTCCCCTGTCCCAGCCACAACCAGACACTGCCTGGTTTTTGGGTCCACCACTTTGATCTAAAACAAACAAACACAGCAAGGTTAAGAGGGATTCGATTTGTGAGTACTCTATACAAGCAGACCAAACATACATGCACTCTGCCCTGAAGGCCTACTGTCTTTTCAAGAAGCAATCTCCAATCTCACAGCAGAGAATATGAAGGCTTTACATATGTATTGTCTATTGGCTGTTTCAGAGAAAACATCCAATGACACACCACAAGCTCTTCCTCTTGATGACTTTGTCACTGATGTGAAACTACACTGTATTTTAGGACATGTGAACATTACCACGTCTGAAAAACGGACCTTGTGGTTGTAGGAATCCGCCACATAGAGGAGGCCTTGGTCAGGAGCCCAGGCCACACCGAGAGGGTGCTGGAGCTTTGCGTCCACTCCTTTCCCGTCCACGTCCCCAAACGCAAACAGGTTCTGTCCCCAAAAAACACCACATGAAAAACATGAGTGACGTTACATGTTTCAACTCATTGTAATGCCACTAGTCATCCATCCATCTAGGGCAGGGTTGTCAAACATGTGGCCCAGTTGGAGGGACTCCAATTCGGGCAACAGATTGTTTGGGATATTTTGTTTTGAAACTGTGTAGGAAGAATAATAGACCTACATTCATACAGCTTGACTGTCCAGCTCGCTTAATAAATGACTCAAATGAAAGCATTGAAAATCCACCAAACTATGGAGAGAGGAAATGTTGCTAATTTTCAATGTGAACCTCATTGAAGAGGTTGCCCCTGGGGCAGAATTAGTTTGGCACCCCTGTTCTAGGGCCAATTTCGAGTCAGCAGCCTTGCCATTTTTCAGAGTATTAGGAATCTGAACTGAGTCAACTATTTGTTAAATGAAGCCTTCTGATTGGCCAGAGTATAAAGATTGACTTGATGATGAAGCAGTGCATTGATTGTATTTCAGAAATTGTACTACATTAGGCCTTTCCTCGACAAATCATCTGAAGTTTCTAAAGACAGATTACTTTCATATGTATAAAATTGAAAACAATGCTCTTCTTGAGGGAGGTTAGTGTAGGTGTGTATTCATTATTAACATCAGGTAAAACATTTTGCAACGGTTTGCTAATGAAAATGAGTGTTTCTTAAAAAGGTCCAATGCAGATGTTTTTATCTCAATATCAAATCCTTTCTGGGCAACAATCAGGTACCTGACTGTTTTCAATTAAAATTGTCAAAAAAAAAAAAAAAAGCATCTTAGCAAAGGGCAATTTCTCTAGCAAGAAATTGACTAGGATTGTTTGGGGAGGCCGAAAACCGAAAATGAACTGTTATTGGCAGAGAGGTGGAACTCGTTCTTATTGGTCTATTAACTAATTTACCACATGGTGATGTCACCATGGAATGCCAAAAGTCCATCCCACCAAAACAGGTTGAAATTTCAGGCAGTCTTTTCTGAAATATTCTACAAAATGTTATGCTGTTTTCAAATAAAACACAATAGAGAGAGAGAGAGAGAGAGAGAGAGACCCAACCCGTTGCTGGCAGCAGTGCGATAAGGAACAGAGAGAAAAATGATTGCAGTTAATGTGAAGCCATTGTCAATGGTAGAGGATGTCGGCTTCAATACCCTAATGGCATATCTAGAACCAGAATATAAGATGCCATGTCGAAAAACCGTGACGGCCGTGATGGTGAAATTGTACAATGATCGTTCTGCATGTACAAAGCGTGAGCCTTACGTGGATTCAACAAAAGATTGTTGGACGTCTATGAACATCACTGCAAAGAGCCATCACATTGATGAGAAGTGGGACATGACGTCCCATGTACTGACAAATGAGAACATGGAGAGACAACAGAGAACAGCATAAATACCATTGTTGCTTAGTGGGTGGGGAACAGCAGTAAGGTGAGCGCCTTCTGGTAGGTAGCCAGGACTGAGGTAGATTGAAATGCATTGCCCCCTAGAGGTCATACGGATGACCAACTTAATTAATTTAATTTAGATTTATTTATTTTTTTTACATTTCAAATGTTAAGAAAATGTTTACATGTATCATAACCCTAGCACTAAGTACTAAGCGTTGGTTGGGCTAAGCAGAAATGGACACAAAGGAAATCCACTCATTTGTGCCCTGCCCTAAACATCCTCACCGGACACAAAATTGGTAGTTAGCGAAATGGAGCTTGCAGAGGATATTTTCAATGGGTGTATTTCAAAACGTGAGTAGTTTTTTTCGCCTGCGACATGAAAGCTAACGTTACAAGCTTTCAACCACTTACTGGTGGTTGTTTACATACACTTGGGTTGGAGTCAGTAAAACTAGTTTTTCAACCTCTCCATAAATGTATTCTACCAAAATATAGTTTTGGCAAGTCGGTTAGGACATTACTTTGTGCATGACACAAGTCATTTTTCCAACAATTGTTTACGGACAGATTATTCCACTTATAATTATCACAATTATAAGTGATTATCACAATTCCAGTGAGTCAGAAGTTTACATACACTAAGTTGACTGTGCCTTAAAACAGCTTGGAAAATTCCAGAAAATGTCATGGCTTTAGAAGCTTCTTGATAGGCTAATTGACATCATTGGAGTCAATTGGAGGTGTACCTGTGGATGTATTTCAAGGCCTACCTTCAAACTCAGTGCCTCTTTGCTTGACATCATGGGAAAATCAATAGAAATCAGCCAAGACCTCAAAACAAATTGCAGACCTCCATAAGAAATCTTTGGGAGAATTTTCCAAAACGCCTGAAGGTACCACATTCATCTGTACAAACAAAAGTACGCAAGTATTAACACCATTGGACCACGCAGCAGTCATACCACTTAGGAAGGAGACACGTTCTGTCTCCTAGAGATGAACGTACTTTGGTGCGAAAAGTGCAAATCAATCCCAGAACAGCAGCAAAAGGACCTTGTGGAGATGCTGGAGGAAACAGGTACAAAAGTATCTATATATCCACAGTAAAATGAGTCCTATATCAACATAACCTGAAAGGGCGCACAGCAAGGAAGAAGCCACTGCTCCAAAACCGCCGTAAAAAAAGCCAGACTACTGTTTCCAACTGCACATGGGGACAAAGATCGTACTTTTTGGAGAAATGTCCTCTGGCCTGATGAAACAAAAATAGAACTGTTTGGCCATAATGACCATCGTTATGTTTGGAGGAAAAAGGAGGATGCTTGCAAGCCAAAGAACACCATCCCAACTGTGAAGCACGGGGGTGGCAGCATCATGGGGGTGCTTTGGTGCAGGAGGGACTGGTGTACTTCACAAAATAGATGACATCATGAGGGAGGGAAATGATGAGACGTCTTGTGGATATATTGAAGCAACATCAGTCAGGAAGTTAAAGCTTGGTCGCAAATAGGTCTGCCAAATGGACAATGACCCTAAGCATACTTCCAAAGTTGTGGCAAAATGGCTTAAGGACAAAAAAGTCAAGGTATTGGAGTGGCCATCACAAAGTCCTGACCTCAATCCCATTCAAAATTTGTGGGCAGAACTAAAAAAGCGTGTGCGAGCAATGAGGCCTACAAACCTGATTCAGTTACACCAGCTGTCAGGAGGAATGGGCCAAAATTCACCCAACTGATTGTGGGAAGCTTGTGGAAGGCTACCCGAAACGTTTGACCCAAGTTAAACAATTTAAAGGCGATACACTCAATTAGTATTTGGTAGCATGTAAATTTCTGACCCACTGGGAATGTGATGCAAGAAATAAAAAGCTGAAATAAATCACTACCATTTTTCTGACGTTTCACATTCTTAAAATAAAGTGGTGATTGTAACTGAACTAAGACAGGGAATTTTTACTAGGATTAAACGTCAGGAATTGAGAAAAACTTTGTTTAAATGTAGTTGGCTAAGGTGTATGTATGTAAACTTCCGACTTCAACTGTACATCCGCATTGTGTACATCTGTCATGTTTCCGAGATGTTTTTTAAAGAGCACAATTCCCAAACTCGTGATTTGTTGGGACTGTTGTCTGCCTGAAGAGCACCCTCCCCAGAATTGTTTTTCTCCCCTTTCAAAGGGGCCAAGAGAAATCCTTGTGTTCCCCAGACCTAGTGCTGTTGCCCTAGGTCTGGTATTTCCAAGACTACACTATAGCCCAGTGGTTCCCAACTCTAGTCCTCAAGTACCCCCAAAAGCACACATTTTTTGCTGTGATTTTAATAAACAGAAATAGCTTATTTACATAAGTATTCCGACCATTTGCGATAAGACTCAAAATTGAGTTCATGTGCATCCTGTTTCCAGTGATCATCCTTGAAATATTTATACAGGTTGATTGGATTTACCTGTGGTAAATACAATTGATTGGACATGATTTGGAAAGGCACATCTGCCTATATAAAGTATTACAGTTGACAGTGCAAGTCAAAGCAAAAACCAAGCCATGAGGTCAAAGGAATTGTCCGTAGAGCTTTGAGGCACAGATCTGGGGAAGGGTACCGAAACATTTCTGCAGCATTGAAGGTCCCCAAGAACAGTGGCCTCCATCATTCTTAAATGTAAGAAATTTGGAACCACCAAGACTTCCTGGAGCTGAACACCTGGCCAAACTGACCAATCGGGGTAGAAGGGCCTTGGTCAGGGAGGTGACCAAGAACCCATTGGTCACTCTGACAGAGCTCCAGAATTCCTATGTGGCGAACCGTACAGAAGGACAACCATCTCTGCAGCACTCCACCAATCAGGCCTTGTTGGTAGAGTGGCCAGACAGAAGCCACTCCTCAGTAAAAGGCACAACAGCCGCTTGGAGTTTGCCAAAAGGCACCTAAAAGGAAAAAGCAAAGGGGTCTGAATACTTTCCGAATGCAAAGACTGACACCTATTGGTAGATGGGTAAAAAAAGAAAAAAGACTGAATATCCCTTTGAGCATGGTGAAGTTATTAATTACACTTTGTAAATGTAATGTAAATGGATGGTATTACACCATCAATACATATAGTTCTTCGCCATACAGTGTGTGGGTGGGCCATTTCAGATCGTCAGTGATGTGTATGCCGAGGAACTTGAAGCTTTCCACCTGCTCCACTGCGGTCACGTTGAAGTGGATAGGGGGGTGCTCCCTCTTTCGTTTCCTGAAGTACACTATCAGCTCCTTTGTTTTGTCGACATTGAGTGAGAGGTTATTTTCTTGGCACCACACTTCCAGGGTCCTCACCTCTCTGTAGGCGGTCTCATCATTGTTGGTAATCAGACCTACTACTGTTGTGTCTTCTGCAAACTTGATGATTGAGTTGGAGGATTGCGTGGCCACGCAGTCCTGGGTGAACAGGGAGTACAGGAGGGGGCTGAGCACTCACAATTGTGGGGTCCCTGTGTTGAGGATCAACAAAGTGGAGGTGTTGTTTCTACCTTCACCACCTGGGGGCAACCAGTCAGAAAGTCCAGGACCCAGTTGCACACGGTGGGGTTCAGTCCCAGTGCCCCGAGCTTAAAGATGAGCTTGGAGGGTACTATGATGTTGAATGCTGAGCTATAGTCAATGAACAGGATTCTTACACAGGTAGCTCTCTTGTACAGATGAGATAGGTCAGTGTGCAGTGCGATTGCATCGTCTGTGGATCTATTGGGGCGGTAAGCCCCTAAGTGGGTCTAGGGTGTCAGGTAAGGTAGATGTATGATCCTTAACTAGCCTCTCAAAGCACTTCATGATGACAGAAGTGAGTGCTATGAGGCGATGGTTATTTAGTTCAGCTACCTTTACTTCTTGGGTACAGGAACAATGGTAGACATCATGAAGCAAGTGGGGACAGCAGACTGGGATAGGGAGAGATTGAATAGGTCCGTAAACACTCCAGCCAGCTGGTCTGCGCATGCTCTGAGAACGCAGCCAGGGATGCCATCTGGGCCGGAAGCCTTGCGGGGGTTAACATGCTTAAATATCTTACTCAAGTCGGCCACGGAGAAGGAGAGCCCACAAGGGGCCGTGTTGGTGGCACTGTGTTATCCTCAAAGCGGGCAAAGAAGGTGTTTAGCTTGTCCGGAAGCAAGACCTCAGTGTCCAGGACATGGCTGATTTTCCTTTTGTAGTCTGTGATTGTCTGTAGACCCTGCCACATACGTCTCGTGTCTGGGCCGTATAATTGCGACTCTACTTGGACTCTATACTGACTTTTTGCCTGTTTGATTGCCTTACGAAAGGAATAGCTACACTGTGTTCTGCCATAAAATCCCCAGCTACAATAAATGTGGCCTCAGGATGTGGTCTTTACTTTGCATAAAGTCCAGTGAAGTATACACGGCTGTATATATAACCGAAGAGAAATCGCTTGGGAGGTAATACGGTCGGCATTTGATTGTGACATATTCTAGGTCGGATGAACAGAAGGACCTGAGTTTCTGTATGTTATCACAATCATACCATCACTGGTTAATCGTGAAACATACACCCTTTCTTCTTCACGGAGAGTTCTTTATTCTTGTCTGTGCGATATACTGAGAACCCAGCTGGCTGTATGGACAAAGACAGTATATCCCCAGAGAGCCATGGTTTCATGAAATAGAGTATGTTACAATCCCTGGAAGGAGATTCTCACCCTGAGCTTGTCTACATCTTTATCCAGAGACTGAACATTAGCGAGAAATATACTTGGAAGCAGTGGATAGTGTGCGCGCCTCATTAGTCAGACAAGAAGTCCACTCCGAATACCTCTTATCCCCCGGTGGTATTTTGGATCAGCCTCTGGAATCAGTTCGTAATCCCGGTCGTAATGCTGGTGAGTTACCACCGCTCTGATATCCAAAATGTCTTTCCGGCAGTATGTAATAAACAATTCCCTGGACTAATAATGCAAGAAAAAAAAACACACAAAAACTGCAAATACTGCAAAGTTACTTAGGAGATCGAAGCATAGTTGCCCTATCTGTCAGCGCCATCTTTATATTTAAATATTAATTTAACCTTTAATTAACTAGGCAAGTCAGTTAAGATCAAGTTCTTCTTTACAATGACGGCCTACCCCGTCCAAACCGTAACCCGGACGACGGGCCAATTGTGCGCCGCCCTATAGGACTCCCAATCACGGACGGTTGTTATACAGGGTCTGTAGTTGCTTGCTTTATTAACCATAAAGACTCACTGCTGTCATCGCTGCCAAAGGTGCTTCTACAGAGTACTGACTCAGGGGTGTGAATACTTCCAGTAACAGTCAAAAGTTTGTCTGCACCTATTCAGTCAAGGGTTATTTATTTTATTTTTTTACTATTTTCTACATTGTAGAATAATAGTGAAGACATCACAACTATGGAATAACAGATATGGAATCATGTAGTAACCAAAAAAAAAAGTGTTAAACTAATCAAAATACATTTTAGATTTTTACATTTGAGATTTTTCTAAAATAGCCACCCTTTGCCTTGATGACAGCTTTGCACACTCTTGGTATTCTCTCAACCAGCTTCAACTGGAAGGTGTTTCCAACAGTCTTGAAGGAATTCCCACATATGCTGAGCACTTGTTGGCTGCTTTCTCTTCACTCTGTGGTTCAGCTCATCCCAACCCATCTCAATTTGGTTGAGGTTGGGGGATTGTGGTGGCCAGGTTATCTGATGCATCACTCTCATTGGTCAAACAGCCCTTACACAGCCTGGAAATGTGATTTGGGTCATTGTATTTTTATTTATTATGGATCCCCATCAGCTGTTGCCAAGGCAGCAGGTACTCTTCCTTGGGTCCGGCAGAATTAAGGCAGCTATACACTTTTAAAAACATTACAATACATTCATTACAGAATTCACTAAGTGTGTGCCCTCAGGCCCATACTCCACATATCTACAACACAAAATCCATGTGTACGTGTGTGTGTATAGCACGTATGTTATCATGTGTGTGTATGCATGTGTCTGCGTCTACGTTTGTTACTTCACAGTCCCAGCTGTTCCATAAGGTGTATTTTTTACCTGCTTTTTAAATCGGATTCTACTGCTTACAAATACACCTCCTCCTCCATGCTTCATGGAGATCATCCGTTCACCTACTCTGTCTCACAAAGACACAGCGATTGGAACCAAAAATATCAAACTTGGACTCAGACCAAACGACAGATTTCCACCAGTCTGATGTCCATTGCTAGTGTTTCTTGGCCCAAGCAAGTCTCTCTTCTTATTGGTGTCCTTCAGTAGTGGTTTCATTGCAGCAATTCGACCATGAAGGCCTGATTCACGCAGTCTCCTCTGAACAGTAGATGTTGAGATGTCTGTTACTTGAATTTTGTGAAGCATTTATTTGGGCTGCAATTTCTAAGGCGGGTAACTCTAATGAAGTCATCCTTTTCAGCAGAGGTAACTCTGGGTCTTCCTTTCCTGTGGTGGTCCTTATGAGAGCCAGTTTCATCATAGCGCTTAATGTTTTTTACGAATGCACTTGAAGAACCTTTCAAAGTTCTTAAAATGTTCAGGATTGACTGACCTTGATGTGTTAAAGTAATGATGGACTGTCATTTCTCTTTGCTTATTTGAGCTGTTTTTGCAATAATATGGACGTGGTCTTTTACCAAATCTTCTGTACACCACCCCTACCTTATCATAACACAACTGAATGGATCAAACGCATTAAGAAAATAAATTCCACAAATTAACAAGGCACACAAGTTAATTGAAATGCATTCCCAGTGACTACCTCATGAAGATGGTTGAGAAAATGCCAAGAGCGTGCAAAGCTGTCATCATTGCAAAGGGTGGCTACTTTGAAGAAAGTAGTTTAACCTTTCTGGCGCAGATGTTCTGCTAGCGACCCTCCTCGACAACATCCAGTGAAATTGCAGAGCGCCAAATCCAAAATACAGAAAGTCATAATAAACATTCATAAAAAATACAAGTGTTATACAGTGGTTTAAAGAGGAACTTCTTGTTAATCCAGCCGCTCTGTCAGATTTCAAAAAGGCTTTACGGCGAAAGCATACCAATGCGATTATGAGGACAGCGCCCCGCATACAAAAAACATACAAACATTTTACAACCAAGTAAAGGAATTACAAAAGTCAGAAATAGCTATAAAATGTATCACTTACCTTTGAAGATGTTCATATGGTTGCAGTCACAAGAGTCCCAGCTACACATTACATGCTCATTTTGTTCAATAAAGTCCCTCTTTATATCTCAAAAACTGTTTTGTTGGCGTGTTTTGTTCAGTAATCCACTGGCTCAAAGGAGGTGAAAACATGCAGACGAATACATCCTAATAGTACCGGTAAAGTTCGTTGAAACATGTCAAACGATGTTTATAATTAATCCTCAGGTTGTCAATTGTCTAAATAATCGATAATATTTCAACTGGACAATAGCGTATTCAATAGAAAGGAAAAACAACGAAGGGCACGTAATCGGTCACACAAACAAACCAGCACTGCATGATTCTACAGTCCACTGACAGAAAGGTCTCATTCTTCATATTTCAAAAAACAAGCCTAAAACTATGTCTAAAGCCGGTTGACGTCTAGTGGAAGCCATAGGAACTGCAATCTGGGTCCTAACCCATTAGATACTCTATAGGCATTCAATTGAAAATGCCCACCTCAAAAAAATCCCACTTCCTGGATGGATTTTCCTCAGGTTTTTGCCTGCCGTATCAGTTCTTTTATAGTCAGACATTATTTTAACAGTTTTGGAAACGTTAGAGTGTTTTCTATCAAAATCTACCAATTATATGCATATCCTAGCTTCTGGGCCCGAGTAACAGGCAGTTTACTTTGGACATGCTTCTCATCCAGACGTCAAAATACTGCCCCCAAGCCATAAGAAGTTTTAACTCTACAGGATCGGTGGGTCCCCCATGGGACGGTTGAGCTAACGTAGGCTAATCACATTAGCATGAGGATGTAACTAACAACAACATTTCCCAGGACATAAACATATCTGATATTGGCAGAAAGCTTAAATTCTTGTTAATCTAACTGCACTGTCCAATTTACAGTAGCTATTACAGTGAAATAATACCATGCTATTGTTTGAGTGCACAGTTATGAACTTATGAAAAGTTATTAAGTAACCAATTAGTCACATTTGGCCAGTCTTAGTACAACATTTTGAACAGAAATGCAAAGGTTCATTGGATCAGTCTAAAATGCAGCACATACACAAGTGGCTAAAATATAAATTGTGCCTTGGCTGGAATAATACATTATGGCCTTTCTCTTGCATTTCAAAGATGGTACAAAAACATACAAAAAAAACATGGTTTTTGCTTTGTATTATCTTGTACAAGATGTAATGTGTTATATTCTCCTACATTCATTTCACATTACCACAAACCTCAAATGGTATCAAGAATATGCATATCCTTGCTTCAGATCCTGAGCTTTGGGTATGTCATTTTAGGCGAAAACGGATGTATATTATTAAATCCAATTTATTTTCATCTTCTGCTTCAGAAAACAAGAGTGACGCAACAAAGGAATCATATTGGTTTGACTGTAGTGGAATTTCCGGAATTTAAATAAATAGCCATATAATCTCCTTTTGAGCATTCTCAATAAATCAAATTGATTGGATAACACGCCCATTATAAAGATATTAATAATTTCAAAAGGTTTGGAAACTTGCCACGACTGTCAACTAAACTTGCAACAAATGTTACATGGCGCTAGTAATGCTTTTCAAATCTTGTCACGACAAATGCTGTAATAATTCAGCCACTGCTCCAATTAAATCATAACCCCTACGGCACAATATGGTTTCTCCTTCCTTTATAAAGAACCAGATCTGTGGGGAGGAAGACAAAGTGCTGAGAGGAACATAAACTGGGTGTGATCACAGAGCGCTGAGCGATAGCCTGGAATCAAGTTCTCCCTTCACCAGCCCCCTGTACCCTCACCCTATTTAGAGAGAACAAGGCCCATAGGTGCCATTTGGGATGCACCCCTACTCTATAGTGTTTGTCGGGCTCAGGAGAGAACAGCCTAACATCAAGGATCAGCTTAAAAGTATAAATCTTCATCTTTAGTTGAAAGGGG
Source organism: Oncorhynchus gorbuscha (assembly GCF_021184085.1). NCBI lineage: Eukaryota > Metazoa > Chordata > Actinopteri > Salmoniformes > Salmonidae > Oncorhynchus > Oncorhynchus gorbuscha. Next base: position 48,074,803 of record NC_060179.1, read on the forward strand.
GTTGAAACTTCTCTGACCCTGGATCAGTGTCTAGAGGTGGTGTCATTCTACTAAGTGTGGGGAACTGGAACTGCAACACTTGAACCATGGAGAGTCCCCAGTTGACATTGATACTAATATATTGATGATAAATTGAGATAAAAAATGACCAGCGGATTCCTTTGGGGTTGCAACTAGATTGTGCCCAGAAACTTTGGTTTGGTTTTAATTTTGAATTCCATCACAGGACTGACTCACCAGAGGGTCTCTCTCGCCCCCCACCAGCAGTTTGACAGCGCCGTCCTTCAGAGCCAGGGAGCGCACAGTGCTGCTCTCACTGTCGGCCACGTACAGACACCCCCAGGGCTCCTCTGGAGCGGGGGCCAGGCCCGAGGGCTGGGCAAAGCCGGCCTTTTGGGGGTAGGAGTTGTTGCGGTTCTCTTCGTTGCCACTGCCGGCGAAGCGCACACACGTCCCCGCTTTGGACTCTCTGAAGGGAGTTGTCATACGGTTAATATTATCATCTGTGTGTATGTAGCCTATGTGATCAAGTGGTTAGTTCCGCGGAACCTGGCACACATGTATACCAGTCGGCATGGGCTCGAATCCGACCCATGGCCTTCTGACTCATAATATCGCCTAACTTTCCTGTCCCTTCTTCACTGTCCTCTCTCAATGAATATATAAAACCCTCCAAAATAAAATGATTATCCATCACTGGCACTAAAGCTTACAGTCAAATCGAAGGAATGGTGAAATATCACAACATTGGTCTGTAAACCAATCCTAGCCTCAGGAGCCCCATTGTTTGAGCCTAAGGAACTGGATTGGTGTTACTTAAGCAATATGGTGCAAGCTCCCCTGACAGTGGATCTGTCACATTATTGGGTTCTCGTACAGATTTGAAAACACCAAAAGGGGTAGATAGAAGCTAATAGCCTACTTAATTCTAGACTGAATATATGGAAGAACAACATTATCTGGCCCTGAAACAGTTGCCAATGCACAAAGCAATTATGTGCCAGTCACTCACCTTCTTTTAGGCAACTTCCCATTTTCCAGGAACAGAGCCCAGATCTGGTGTGTCCCTGCCATGGCCACCCACAGCATGTTATCCTCCTCACCGCCTGGAAAGTAACACAGAAATACCCCTTTCACAGTACTGAGCGAGCCGGATCGAGCAAAGCCGAGCTATACTGTACTGCTCTTGCCTGATCACACATCCACCTTTCTTTAACAGATCCATTGACTTGATCTGAGATTACCTCAAATAACCAGGAAGGACAGATGGATTTTTTAAAAGTATTCAAGGCATATACCAGGGCCATACACTTGAATACTTTAGATCTGCAACAAGACATTGAGTACACAGGACCCAAATATTTCAGAGCTCGTACTATTGCTTTTAGTTATTGGATACAGTCAAAAATAAATCCTTTATATTCAAGCAAGGACACAAAACATCTCCCTATACTCACATGCTACCCGTATCAGCTTAAACAGAGTAATATTTGCTAGCAAATCTCTATGGGGTCAATTTCACACCTTAAGTATTGAATTCAAAATAAAATAAATTGTAAATATGAAAAATACATTTGAAAATGTAAAAAATAATATTTGAGGAAAAGTGAAATGATGGATGTTGAGATAACAAAAAAAATCTAAAGTAACATTTGTAGAATTGTAAACAAAAATAATGATATCAAAAGCTACTCTTCCTGGGGTTCAGCAAAATTAAAGCAGTTATGCATAATTTTTTTTTTTAAACATTACATTCACAACAGATTTCACACAGTCTCCACTGTTCCATAAGGTGTATTTGTTTGTTTTTTAAATATAATTTTACTGCTGCGTCAGTTACTTGATGTGGAATATAGTTCCATGTAGTCATGGCTCTATGTAGTACTGTGTGCCTCCCAGAGTCTGTTCTGGACTTGGGGACTGTGAAGAGACCTCTGTTGACATGTCTTGTGGGGTATGGATGGGTGTCCAAGCTGTGTGCCAGTAGTTCAAAAAGATAGCTCGGTGCATTCAACATACCTCTAACAAATACAAGTTGTGATGAAGTCAATCTCTCTACTTTGAGACAGGAGAGATAGACATGCATATTATTAATGTTAGCTCTATGTGTCCATCCAAGGGCCAGCCATGTTGCTCTGTTCTGATCCAATTGCAATGGTCCTAAGTCTCTCTGTGGCACCTCACCACTGGACTGAACAGTAGCCCAGGTGTGACAAAACTAGGACCTGTAGGACCTGCCTTGTTGATAGTGTTGTTAAGAAGGCAGAGCAGTGCTTTATTATGGACAGACTTCTCCCCATCCTAGATACTGTTGTATCAATATGTTTTGACCATGACAGTTTACAGTTCAGGGTTACTCCAAGCAGTTTACTCTCCTCAACTTGGTCAATTACCACATGCTTTATTACAAGATTTAGTTGAGGTTTAGGGTTTGGTGAATTATTTATCCCAAATACAATTCTTTTAGTTTTTGAAATATTTAGGATGAACTTATTTTGGCACCCATTCTGAAACTAACTGCAGCCCTGTTAAGTGTTGCAGTCATTTCAGTCGCTGTGGTAGCTGACATGTATAGTGTTGAGTAAAGCGCATACAGTTTAAGTCATACGTTTACATATACTTAGATTGGAGTTGTTAAAACTTGTTTTTTAACCACTCCATAAATTTCTTGTTAACAAACTATAGGTTTGGCAAGTCGGTTAGGACATCACTTTGTGCATGACAAGTAATTTTTCCAACAATTGTTTACAGATTACTTCACTTATAATTCACTGATTCACAATTCCAGTGGGTCAGAAGTTTACATACACTAAGTTGGATGTATTTCAAGGGCTACCTTCAAACTCAGTGCCTCTTTGCTTAACATCATGAGAAAATCAAAAGAAAATCAGCCGAGACCTCAGATAATACATTGTAGACCTCCACAAGTCTGGTTCATCCTTGGGAGCAATTTCCAAACGCCTGAAGGTACCATGTTCATCTGTACAAACAATAGTACGCAAGAATAAACACCATGTGATCACGCAGCCATCATACCGCTCAGGAAGGAGATGCGTTCTGTCTCCTAGAGATGAACGTACTTTTGTACGAAAAGTACAAGGACCTTGTGAAGATGCTGGAGGAAACAGGTACAAAAGTATATATATCCACAGTAAAACGAGTCCTATATTGACATAACCTGAAAGGCTGATTAGCAAGGAAGAAGCCACTGCTCCAAAAGCGCCATAAAAAAAGCCAGACTACAATTTGCAACTACACATGGGGACGAAGATCGTACTTTTGGAGAAATGTCCTCTGGTTTGATGAAACAAAATTAGAACTGTTTGGCCATCGTTATGTTTGGAGGAAAAAGGGGGACGCTTGCAAGCTGAAGAACACCATCCCAACCGTGAAGCACGGGGGTGGCAGCATCATGTTGTGGGGGTGCTTTGCTGCAGGAGGAACTGGGTGCACTTCACAAACTAGATGGCATCATGAGGTAGGAAAAGTATGTGGATATATTGAAGCAACATCTCAAGATGTCAGTTAGGAAGTTAAAGCTTGGTCGCAAATGGGTCTTCCAAATGGACAATGACCCCAAGCAGACTTCCAAAGTTGTGTCAAAATGGCTTAAGGACAACAAAGTCAAGGTATTGGAGTGGCCATCACAAAGCCCTGACCTCAATCATATAGAAAATTTGTGGGCAGAACTGAAAAAGCTTGTGCGAGCAAGGAGGCCTACATACCAGCTCTGTCAGGAGGAATGGGCCAAAATGCACCCAACTTATTGTGGGAAGCTTGTGGAAGGCTACCCGAAACATTTGACCCGAGTTAAACAATTTAGAGGCAATGCTGCCAAATACTAATTGAGTGCATGTAAACTTCTGACACAATGGGAATCTGATGAAAGAAATAAAAGCTGAAATAAATAATTCTCTACTATTATTCTGAAATGTCACATTCTTAAAATAAAGTGGTGACCCTAACTGACCAAAGACAGGGAATTTTTACTCAGATTAAATGTCAGGAATTGTGAGAAACTGAGTTTAACCTCTTGAAGCTAGAGGGCACTATTTTTATGTTTGGATAAATAACATTCCCAAAGTAAACAGCCTATTTCTCAGGTCCAGATGCTAGAATATGCATATAATTGTATAATTGACAGATTAGGATATAAAAACAATCTAAAGTTTCCAAAACTGTCAAAATATTGTCTTATATTGCAGGCGAAACCCTGAGGAAAATCAAACCAGGAGGTGGCTTCTATTTGGAAAACTCTGTTCCATAGCCTGCCTTTGTTCCTTTTAAAGGGATATCAACCAGATTCCTTTCCCCATCGCTTCCTCAAGGTGTCAACAGTCTTTAGACATAGTTTCAGGCTTTTATTTTGGAAAATGAGTGAGAAAGATAACACTGTGTCATTGTATGGCTGGGTGCCAGCAGAGTTTTGCTTGGCGCAACAGAGTTTGGGCAGCCATTGCCTTTCCCTCTCCTACTGAAAAAGACAGTTGCGGTTGATATATTATCGTTTATATATATTAAAAACAACCAGAGGATTGATTATAAAAAACGTTTGACATGTTTCTGTGGACATGACGGATACTATTTGGAATTTGTCTGCGTTGTCGTGACCGCTCTTTCCTGTGGATTTCTGAACATAACACACCAAACAAACGGAGGTATTTTGGATATAAAAATAATCTTTATGGAACAAAAGGAACATTTATTGTGTAACTGGGAGTCTCGTGAGTGAAAACATCCCAAGATCAAAGGTAAACGATTAATTTGATTTATTTTCTGATTTGTGATCAAGCTACTTGATGCTAGGTGTTCATAATGTTTTGTCGAGCGATCGATAAACTTACAAAACGCTTCGATTGCTTTCGCTGCAAAGCATATTTTCAAAATCTTACATGACAGGTGGATTAACAAAAAACTAAGCCAGTGGCATGTCGTTAGTGAAGATTGAAAAAAGTAAGGGGCCTAGACAGCTGCCCAGGGGAATTCCTGATATTACCTGGATTTTGTTGGAGAGGCTTCCATTAAAGACCACCCTCTGTGTTCTGTTAGATGGGTAACTCTTTATCCACAATGTAGCAGGGGGTGTAAAGCCATAACAGCTAGGTTTTTCCAGAAACAGGCTATGATCAATAATGTCAAAACCCGCACTGAAGTCTAACAAAACAGACCCAAATCTTTTTATCATCAATTTCTCTCAGCCAATCCATCAGTCATTTGTTTCAGTGCTGTACTTGTTGAATGTAACCTATTGAATCGATTTCGCCTACATGCTTGCCTGCAGTTACTACCGTTGGTTAGGTTACTCGGATCTTTGCTTTCACTGGCAGTTGTTTTCGATGGTTTTGGAAACATGTTTCTGAGAAGGCAGGGCTTGGAGGGAGGAGTAGATAAGTCTATTGGTCCACTAGTTTTGGAGTGACGATTCATCGTAACCAAATCAATGAGCAGGATAGACATAGGAAGGTGGAAAACTGAAAAAAAAAGCATTCGTTTTCAAATAATTTGCTCTTGCTGTAAATGTATTTGCATGAAAGTTTTTTGTTTCGGTTTTGAGTCTCCAATTATTATTATTATTTTTTTTTTATCTTGACAGATTGTAAATTACTTTTATATTAGTGTTTTATATCATTATGTCCTCTTAGTATGAATAGAATAGTTTTTATTTCCTTGCAGCTCTGTGTACGAGAAGAGTGTAATTATTTAGTGGACTGCAATAGACTGTAGGAATGTGCACTCCCAACAACTCAATGCCTCTCCTGACTGATAAGAAGTCCTGTGATATGAGAAATCCTGGGTGATGGAAAAGTACTGAAGTATCTTTGTGGAAGGGAGGGGGTGAGAGCTAAGAATATAAAGTGGACACTGCAATTTATTCAAGGTATGTATTCAGCTGTACATCTTCTCTGAGTAAATATTTGAAACGTCACTGGGAGTTTGGGCTCTTTTGTATGATAATGTTTATTGTATATTGGTCTTCTTATTAATTGCCGTTTTCAGCAGGATTTCAAGCTTAAGGAAGAGGTTTGGGAGGAAGGAGAATCAGGAGGGAAGCCAATAAATAAAAGGTACGCTTGTATCCTACCAATTCCTCATGTGCCCCTTAAGGGCCATCTACCCAATCTGTTTTTCAACCTGTCGTGAGCCTTGAGATTGTTGAATCAAAGTATCTGTGGAGAGTGAAGTTTTAAAATGTTCAAGCGAATCGGCAATATGGCCATTTAGGAAAAATCCTGTGTGTGCTTGTGACAGGTGGATGCATCCTCTCCGTAACTGGTGACTAGAACCATTGTTATTAAATCTGAGGCCAGTTTATTAGTGGATAGCTCTAGGGATAGAGAAGTATCTTATGTATAGGATTCCACCGGAGATAAAAAACTAGATCGTATGCGCATAGTTCTGGGGTGGGAAGTTTGTTGAGACTATACATCAACAAGCCTCCACCAAAACAGACAGCGGGCGGTGTGATTGATTCCCATGTTTATGTGCTACCTATGAGAACACTCCCAAAGAATCTCTATGATGTGGTCTTGGTGATTGGAGTCACCCATGTAAGGGACATGCCCATCAAGACACTGCATCTCAGTGCAAAAGGCTTCACTGCAGTACATGGTTCGAATCTAGGCTGCATCACATCTGGCCGTGATTGGGAGTCACATAGGGCGGTGCACAATTGGCCCAGCGTCGTCCTGGTTTGGCCAGGGTAGGCCGTCATTGTAAATAAGAATTTGTTCTTAACTGACTTGCTGAGTTAAATAAAAATCAATGGATAGCTCTGGGTGAGGAAGAGTCTTAGGGCAGGTCTTCCAGGGCAGGACCTCACCGAAAAATGTGTTTGAAGTCATATAGACTGCGCAGGGTAAAACGTACCAATGTTATTGGTAGATGCTACCTAATAGAAGATCCCTTAATGATCTATATTGGCTATTTGGCCCCAGTGGGGTAAACAAACCTATTATATAGGTCCCCATATACAAAAAGTGTTGTCAGTGGTTTTGGCATGTTCATTGTGGACAGGTGGGTGAAGTAGCCAGTGCATTTAGGCCTTATTAGTGTATGGTCAAGGGGTGGGAATTGTATCTAACAGATTACGAAGGAGAATATATAGAAAATATTCCTAAAATGTATGAATCCAGAAATTCAGACTGGAAAATTAACAATTAGTGAGTGGTGATCAAAGTATTACCAAAGGATGCACTATAAAAGCAGCACAATATAACCCACAATTGTGAAATAAAGTAGTTTTAGATGGAGTCACTGCTTATTGGGTTCCAATTTATGAATATGATGGGAATGAGAGACATTGTGTAGATATGGTGACTATACATTCAGTTCATCAAACTTTTACATTCAACCATCGTGAAGTCTTTTTGTAAAAATAAGTAGAGGCAAGAATAGAGAGCTTGGTGGTAATATGGCTCTTCCTGCTTCCCAATCTGTGGGATGTTATGCTGCAGAGTCTAAAACATGCAGCAAAAAGTAGGCCCCTTTGCTATTATGTAAATAGTTCATTTTGAAACAACATTCCTCAATTCAAAATCACCCACCAAGTGTAAAGAGACTAAAACATGACTGGAAACTACGCAGAAAGCGACCAGCTTATCGCTGGTCTCCTACCAAAGATGAATGTATCACGGTACTTTGCTATGTGCATTGTTCCTAAGCACACCAAACATCTTTGTTGTTGTCGTCTGAGTCCGTTGCGTCTTTCTTGTAGTCTGCTCTGTGCATTATTTCCATCTGTGGTCTGTTTTGTCACAAAATTCTAAATGATCCATCTCTTTGACTCAGTATATAGGGATTAGATTCATTTCACAGCATAACCACACAAAATAAAAAAGTCCAATCAATGGACAGTATAGGCTGGAGGTGTGCAAAATGCATAGGCTACAGGTTAAAGTGCATACGGTTGTGAAAGTGGCTGTCTCCATGACCTAGGCCAATTTGGACTGGTCACGACCAGCTACAGTGACTGTCAATCATCAAATAATTGGATTGGAAAAAAAAAAAAAAAAAAAAAAAGACTGTTTATTCGATTTCATATGCAAGATCAAAAACATGAAGAACGGCCCATGTATCATTCTGTGTTGTCTGGAAGACGAATATTAAGTGGCCAAAACGTACAGAGGATAAGTTGAACCAGAAATCGAAAATAAATTTGAATAATCAAATCATTATTCAGTTTCTCGAAATTCAATATTTCCTTTAGACACTGAAAAAAAAACTCAAATCGTTTGTGTTGTTTGATTTCAGAATCATCTCAAATAAACCAGGAATGACCATATACTCGTTTTTTTACATTGTAATATTAATTGGCCAAAACATACAGACATTATTGCAATGTGAAACATGTATTTCTAAATGAAACAGTTACTACAGTACATTCAGAAAGAATTCAGACCATTGACCTTTTCCACATTTTGTTACATTACAGCTTTATTGCAAAATTTATTAAATCATTTTTTAAACCTCAATCTACACACAATACCCAATAATTACAAATCAAAAACAGTTTGGACATTTCTGCACATTTAGTCAGAATAAAAAACAGAAATAACAAATTTACATAAGTATTCAGACCCTTTACTCAGTACTTTGTTAAAGCACCTTTGGCAGCGATTACAGCCGAGTCTTCTTGAGAATGAAGCTTCAAGCTTGGCACACCTGTATTTGGGGAGTTTCTCTCATTCTTTTCTGCAGATCCTCTCAAGCTCTGTTAGGTTGGATGGGGAGTGTCACTGCATAGCTATTTTCAGGTCTCTCCAGAGATGTTTGACCAGGTTCAAGTCCGGGCTCTAGCTGGGCCACTCAGGGGCATTCAGAGACTTGTCCCAAAGCCACTCCTGCGTTGTCTTGGCTGTGTGCTTATAATCGTTGTCCTGTTGGAAGGTGAACCTTTGTCCCAGTTTGAGGTCCTGAGCGCACTGGATACGTAAAAAAAAAAATCAAAGACATCTCTGTACTTTGCTCCGTTCATCTTTACCTCGATCTTGACTAGTCTCCCAGTCCCTGCCGCTGAAAAACATCCCCACAGCATGATGCTGCCACCACCATGCTTCACCGTAGGGATGGTGCCAGGTTTCCTCCAGATGTGACGCTTGGCATTCAGGCCAAAGAGTTCAATCTTGGTTTCTTCAGACCAGAGAATCTTGTTTCTCATGGTCTGAGAGTCTTTAGGTGCCTTTTGGCAATCTCCAAGCGGGCTGTCATATGCCTTTTACCTAGGAGTAGCTTCTGTCTGGCCACTCTACCATAAAGGCCTTATTCATGGAGTGCTGCAGAGATGCATGGAGTGCTCCCAGAAGGATAACCTTCTCCCAACTCCACAGAGGAACTCTGGACCTCTGTCAGAGTGACCATCAGGTCCCCCGATTGCTCAGTTTGGCCATGCAGCCAGCTCTAGGAAGAGACTTGGTGTCTCCAAACTTCTTTCATTTAAGAATGATGGAGGCAACTGTGTTCTTGGGGACCAGAATAATTTTTTGTACCCTTCCCCAGATCTGTGCCTTAACAATACTGTCTCGGAGCTCTATGGACAATTCCTTCGACTTCATGGTTGGGTTTTTGCTCTGACATGCACTGTCAAATGTGGGACCTTATATAGGCAGGTGTGTGCCTTTTCCAAATCATGTCCAATCAATTGAATTTACCACAGGTGGACTCCAATCAAGTTGTAGAAACATCTCAAGGATGATCAATGGAAGGAAGCAGGATGCACCTGAGCTGAAATTCAAGTCTCATAGCAAAGGGTCTGAATACTTATGTAAATAAGGCATTTCTGTTTTATACATAAGCAAAATACTCTAAAACCCTGTTTTCGCTTTGTCATTATGGGGTATTATGTGTAGATTGATGAGGAAAATGTTTTATTGAATATATTTTAGAATAGACTGACAAGTTTCAGGAGAAAGTTATTTGTTTCTGGCCATTTTGAGCCTGTAATCGAACCCACATACGCTGATGCTCCAGATACTCAACTAGACTAAAGAAGGTCAGATTTATTGCTTCTTTAAAATCAGGACAACAGTTTTCAGTTGTGCTAACATAATTGCAAAATGGTTTTCTAATGTCAATTTCCCTTTTAAAATTATCAACTTGGATTACCTAACACAACGTGCCAACATTGGAACATGGTTGCTGATAATGGGCCTCTTTACACCTATGTAGATATTCAACTAAAAATCAGCCATTTCCAGCTACAATAGTCAATTACAACATTAAACAATGTCTACACTGCATGTCTGATCAATTCAATGTTATTTGAAACGGCGTTGCTACAGATGCTGGTTCGATACCGTGCCGGCCACGACCGGGACACCCATGAGGTGACGTATAATTGGCCCAGCGTCATCCGGAGGGTTTTGGCTGGCCAGGATGTCTTTGAAAACAAAATGATCTCCAAAATATCGTTATTTTTTAAATAAACAATTTAGAATCCTCTAAATGTAATTATTTGCAGAGAGCCATATAGATTGCAAAATAGTTGAGAAGAGATTTGATGGGACATGGTTTATGAATTGACATGAAGTTTTCCGTTTCTCCTGAACAATAGTGTAAGAATTGCTAGTTCTCGGTCTTGAGAGACACTTATTTTTTTGTTTCTACTTGATCAGAACAATCTGTAACTGGACTGTAGCATATTACTTACAAAAAATTACATGAGAAGCGCACATTTGTAAATCCCAAACTATAAAAATAAGGCAACGGTGGGCTTTTGGTTTCTCTCCCAAAAAAAACAGAGATAAATCATTTAAAATAACAAATTGGCTTTAATTGACAAATTAGTAAGAATGTCCTTTTTCTTGCTCACTTTCGGAAACAAAATCATCTCCAAAATGTCATTATTTTTAAACAAAGCGATTATAAATAAAAAATTATATAAAAACTCCTTAGATATTCTCACATATCATATTTGCCCTAACGAAAAATGCCCCTTAGATATTAATTTAGAATTTATTTTTATTTATTTAGTGTATGCAACATGAGTCTCACTAGTGTTGAGTAATGTGCTCGGCAAGTCAGTTAAGAACAAATTCTTATTCACAATGACGACCTACACCAGCCAAACCTGGACGACGCTGGGCCAATTGTGCGCCGCCCTATGGGACTCCCAATCACTGCCAGTTGTGATACAGCCTGGATTCGAACCAGGGTGTCTAATGACACCTCTAGCACTGAGATGCAGTGCCTTGGACCACTGCGCCACTCGGGAGCCCTTTATTAATCAAGTTCCAGTTCTTTAAAGATGCTAAATGTGTTTTGTTTCATTCTCTTAATAATTTTTTTGTTGGCTAAATGGTAGCGGCACTAGCATTTCTTGATAATTGGTGCAATATTGCCTGTTCAAAACTTTGTGAAGGTTTAAACCAGTTCCCAAGTGTTGTGTTTCATTCTGTTGAGCCATTTTCTTTGGTCAAATGAAGTCCAACTGTAATGTTGTATTTGTCACAATATACCATCCTGTTTGTATGTTTCCTATAAGTAATGTTTTGACTTACTTTTGATATTACCCTGATAAAGTTCAGAAACTTTAGTGAAGGTATGGTGTGGTTATTAGCCTATTATACTGCAGGCCTATGATATGAAGGCAGTACTCACTGGCGCTCCAATTGACTGACAATTGAACTTGAGTTGATGAAGAATGTTTTAGTGCTACCAGAGTTACTTCTATAATCTAACATTATAATGCTTATCTTTATAAAAAAAATATTCATATTGAAAATGAATAAATTAGTCTATGCCTATTTCCGTTTAGCAGTAGCCTATCTGACAAGGATAAAGAAATGCATGTCGGTGTCGTAGCATGCCGCCGGCATATCTGCATATCTTGCTCTCTGGGCTAGGCCTAAGCTTCTCTTCCTTTATATTTAGTTTTTAAACATTAATATCATATAGTGTACGCCTAAGTCTATGCATGCAATGCCCTGATACATTTAGTGCTCAAATCCCCAACAGCTGAACCAGGACATGGACATTTTTGGTTTTTACTTTCCTAAAACAATTAAAACAATAGTCTATAAAAGTTTAACTAACATATGCTACACATCGAAACAAAAACTTATTTTTTATTTTGTTATAGGATATTAATTATTATTTTTGGCCAATATCCCTTATTTATTGACGGTGCTGGCTGTGTGGGTGTATCCCCTAATGGGTTACGCACCCAATGCATAATAAAAATTTACATTTTTTTGGAACACAAGCTGACAAGCTCTATTTAACTTCAAGTTACTTCTAGGGATGCTTATTTTTGTCATGTTTTTTTTTAAGGACAACTGAGTTCCAAACTAGTGTGCTTTTTTTGTTGATAGAATAGTTGTATTTACAAGGTTTGGCTGCACTTCCTTTCGCAACACACTATCACAATAAATATAATTGTACATTTCACAGGAAGAAAAACAATATCTCACCTGGGCCGCAAACGGTGAAAAGTACCTGGAGCCAGGCTGTGAGCAATTGGTTCAGTTGAAATCTGGCACGTTTTAGTAACTCTGAATAGCATATCGCGCCGTTTGACTTCTGTTAAGGCCATTTCCAATAAAACGTATTTGATCACGTTTGTAATTAAATGATGCAGAATGTGTTACCAGACATAATCACTGCCACCTGGTCAGGTTAGCATAAGGCTAAATGAGCCAGGTTATGTAATGGGAACCGCTAATATGTAGCATTTTATCATGCGCAAATACGTCCAATGACTGTGATTGGTTGATGCGCATTTTGAGATGAAAAAAAGTACCTAATGTTCGCAAGTATAGACCCAGTGGTTTTGAATCTGTTGTATTTAATTTGGTACTTAGTCACCCCAAGTTGGATCAATTTAAATCCATTCTAAGCGGAGACCTACCAGTAAGTTGGCTCTAGACTTACCTGCAGTCCCAAGGGCCAAGTCCCAGGGTGAGCTGATAGGCTGCTGTGGTCCCATGGCCCCTCCCTCCATGTCTGTGCCTTGAAATCCCACTCCTGCCAGGGTGCTGACCTGTCCCTCTAACAAGTCAATCTGAGAGCGAGAGTGAGCGAGAGATTGGACAGTAATAAAGATTAAAGACTTCTATTTGGAAGTATTGGTATTTTGACCAATCAGATCAGATCTTTTGCCAATAAAAAGGCAAAAGGACATTATTGGGCACCCTCTTTCTTACCTTTCTGATCAGATGGTTTTCAGTGTCGGCCACAAAGACAGTATCTCCTTTGATGACAATCCCCTGTGGGGAGCAGAAGGTTGCTTCGTCGAGATTACCGTCTTTCCTACCACTCTCAGGCCCTGTGACATCACAGGATGACAGGTATGGAAGACTTCATTTGGGGTGCATGTCAATAGTCTAAAGAGGCCTTTTAAGTTAGTATTTTCTTCATTTGCATTGACATGTCAAAGACAGGTTGGAGTACAGACCCTTGCCTCCTAGCTAACAGACTATTACATTTCTATACAAACACAGCATCTGGATAAACTTGCGCTGCCATCACATCTTTCATTAGGTAGCAGTCTCTAATAAAACACAAGGTTAACAAAATGGAATATTACCAATAAATAGACAAATGGCATTTACGCGTAAATGACCTATGAGGACCAACATATAACATCAGATTGGGTGTCAAATGAAAGCCAAGAGTCTATATTTTGGGGAAATTAAGACATATACAGTGGGGAGAACAAGTATTTGATACATTGCCGATTTTGCAGGTTTTCCAACTTACAAAGCATGTGGAGGTCTGTAATTTTTATCATAGGTACACTTCAACTGTGAGAGACGGAATCTAAAACAAAAATCCAGAAAATCACATTGTATGATTTTTAAGTAATTAATTTGCATTTTATTGCATGACATAAGTATTTGATCACCTACCAACCAGTAAGAATTCCGGCTCTCACAAACCTGTTAGTTTTTCTTTAACGACTAGCAATCCCGTAATCATAGCCTCAAGCGCATTACCATAACGCAACTTTTCCTATTCATGAAAATCGCAAATGAAATGAAATAACTATATTCAAACACAATCTTAGCCTTTCGTTAACAACACTGTCATCTCAGATTTTCAAAATATGCGTTAAAGCCAACGCTAGACAAGCATTTGTGTAAGTTTTTCATGGCATGATGCTAAGCTAGGCTCTGCTGGCAGCAGGCAACATTTTCACGAAAATAAGAAAAGCAACCAAATTCAATTTATGGTCCTTCTGTAGCTCAGTTTGTAGAGCATGGCGCTTGTAATGCCAGGGTAGTGGGTTCGATTCCCGGGACCACCCATACGTAGAATGTATGCACACATGACTGTAAGTCGCTTTGGATAAAAGCGTCTGCTAAATGCCATATATTATTATTATATTATTATATAAACTTACCTTTGAAGAACATCAGATGCTTTCACTCAAGAGACTCGCAGTTAGATAGCAAATGTTCCTTTTTTCCAAAAATATTATTTTTGTAGGCGAAATAGCTCCTGTTTGTTCATCCTGCTTGGCTGAGAAATCGACCGAAAAATACTTCAACTATAACGCCAGGCGTTTTTCAAAATTTGCTCAGTTCTGTGGCACTCTCAGACAATATCTTTGCAGTTTTGGAAACGTCAGAGTGTCTTCTTTCCAAAGCTGTCAATTATATGCATAGTAGAGCATCTTTTCGTGACAAAATATCTTGTTTAAAACGGGAATGTTTTTCATCCAAAAAATTAATTAGCGCCCCCTATATCGAAGAGGTTAAGAAGCCCTCCTGTTCTCCACTCATTACCTGTATTAACTGCACCTGTTTGAATTCGTTACCTGTATAATAGACACCTGTCCACACACTCAATCAAACAGACTCCAACCTCTCCACAATGGCCAAGACCAGGGAGCTGTGTAAGGACATCAGGTATAAAATCGTAGACCTGCACAAGGCTGGGATGGGCTACAGGACAATAGGCAAGCAGCTTGGTGAGAAGACAACAACTGTTGGCGCAATTATTAGAAAATGGAAGAAGTTCAAGATGACGGTCAATCACCCTCAGTCTGGGGCTCCATGCAAGATCTCACCTCGTGGGGTATCAATGATCATGAGGAAGGTGAGGGATCAGCCCAGAACTACACGGCAGGACCTGGTCAATGACCTGAAGAGAGCTGGGACCACAATCTCAAAGAAAACCATTAGTAACACAATACGCCATCATGGATTAAAATCCTGCAGCGCACACAAGGTCCCCCTGCTCAAGCAAGCGCATGTCCAGGCCCGTCTGAAGTTTGCCAATGACCATCTGGATGATCCAGAGGAGGAATGGGAGAAGGTCATGTGGTCTGATGAGAAAAAAAAATAGAGCTTTTTGGTCTAAACTCCACTAGCCGAGTTTGGAGGAAGAAGAAGGATGAGTACAACCCCAAGAACACCATCCCAACCGTGAAGCATGGAGGTGGAAACATCATTCTTTGGGGATGCTTTTTTGCAAAGGGGACAGGATGACTGCATCGTATTGAGGGGAGGATGGATGGGGCCATGTATCGCGAGATCTTGACCAACAACCTCCTTCCCTCAGTAAGAGCATTGAAGATGGGTCATGGCTGGGTCTTCCAGCATGACAACGACCCGAAACACACAGCCAGGGCAACTAAGGAGTGGCTCCGTAAGAAGCATCTCAAGGTCCTGGAGTGGCCTAGCCAGTCTCCAGACCTGAACTCAATACAAAATCTTTGGAGGGAGCTGAAAGTCCGTATTGCCCAGCGACATCCCCAAAACCTGAAGGATCTGGAGAAGGTCTGCATGAAGGAGTGGGCCAAAATCCCTGCTGCAGTGTGTGCAACCCTGGTCAAGAACTACAGGAAACGTATGATCTCTGTAATTGCAAACAAAGGTTTCTGT
This sequence comes from Oncorhynchus gorbuscha, assembly GCF_021184085.1. Classification (NCBI taxonomy): domain Eukaryota; kingdom Metazoa; phylum Chordata; class Actinopteri; order Salmoniformes; family Salmonidae; genus Oncorhynchus; species Oncorhynchus gorbuscha. Next base: position 48,090,627 of record NC_060179.1, read on the forward strand.
ACCAAATATTAAGTTCTGCTTTTCTGATGCATCAAATACTTATGTCATGAAATAAAATGCAAATTAATTACTTAAAAATCACACACTGATTTTCGTTTTAGATTCCGTCTCTCACAGTTGAAGTGTACCTATGATAAAAATTACAGACGTCTACATGCTTTGTAAGTAGGAAAACCTGCAAAGTCGGCAGTGTATCAAATACTTGCTCTCCCCACTGTATGCATACTATTATTAGTATTGGATAAAAAAAACACTGACGTTTCTAAAACTGTTTGAATTATGTCTGTGAGTATAACAGAACTCATATGGCAGGCGAAAACCTGAGAAAAATCCAAACAGGAAGTGGGAAATCTGAGGTTTGTAGATTTTCAAAGCTTGGCCTACTGAATACACAGTGTCTATGGAGTCAAGTGGCACTTCCTACGGCTTCCACTAGATGTCAACCGTGTTTAGAAACTGGTTTCAGGCTTCTGCTATAATGGAGGAGGGAATGGGAGCTGAATGAGTCTGTGGTCTGGCAGAGTGTCTCAGGCTCGTGACGCGAGCTCCCGAAAGAGTTAGCTCTCGTACCATTGCTTTTACTCAGACAATGAAATTCTCCGGTTGGAACCTTATTGACGATTTATGTTAAAAACATCCTAAAGATTGATTCCATACATCGTTTGGCTTGTTTCTACGGCCTGTAACGGAACTTTGAGTTTTTGTCTGGACGAAGTGCACGCTCCTCATGAAGATGGATTGCTGGGCTGAACACGCTAACAACAAGTGGCTATTTGGAGAATGATGGAACAAATTAGTCATTTATTGTCGAACTGGGATTCCTGGGAGTGCCTTCTGTTGAAGATCAAAGATAAGTGTTATTTCCAACTTCTGTTGACTCCAACATGGCGGATATTTCTTTGGATGGATTGGGCTCTGAGCGCAGTTCTCAGATTATGCTTTTTCCGGTAAAGTAAAAAAAAAAAGAGCGGTTGCATTAAGGAAAAGTCTCTTTAATTCTGTGAATAACACTTGTATCTTTTATCAATGTTTATTATGAGGATTTCTGCAAAATCACCAGATGTTTTGGAATTAAAACATTACTGCATGTAACGCACCAATGTAAACTGAGATTTCTGGATATAAATATGCACATTATCGAACAAAGCATACATGTATTGTGTAACATGATGTCCTATGAGTGTCATCTGATGAAGATCAAAGGTTAGTGATTCATTTTATCTATATTTCTGCTTTTTGTGACTCCCATCTTTGGCTGGAAAAATGGCTGTGTTTTTTCAACTTGGCCATGACCTAACAATCATATGATGTGCTTTTGCTGTAAAGCCTTTTTGAAATAGGACACGATGGGTAGATTAACAAGAAGCTTATCTTTCATTTGCTGTATTGGACTTGTTAATGTGTGAAAGTTACACATTTCAAAAAAATATTTTTGAATTTCGTGCACTGCCTTTTCAGTGGAATGTTGTCGAGGGGTTCTGCTGTTGATTGGGGCCTGTGAAATGTTGTCCCACTCCTCTTCAATGGCTGTGCGAAGTTGCTGGATATTGGTGTGAACTGGAACACACTGTTGTACACATTTATCCAGAGCATCCCAAACATACTCAATGGGTGACATGTCTGGTGAGTATGCAGGCCATTGAAGAAATTGAACATTTTCAGCTTCAAGGAATTGTGTACATATCCTTATGACATGGGGCCGTGCATTATCATGCTGAAATATGAGTTATGGCGGCGGCTGAATGTTACGACAACGGGTTTCAGGATCACTTCACGGTATCTCTGTGCATTCAAATTGCCATCAATAAAATGCAATTGTGTTCGCTGCCCATAAAAGTACACAGAGAGCAAACATTGATGACATGCATGTCAATCTCTCCTTGCTCAAAGTGGAAGAGATTGACTTCATCATTACTTGTTTTTGTAAGAGGTGTTGACAAGCTGAATGTACTGAGCTGTCTGTTTAAAATACTAGCACATAGCTCGGACACCCATGCATACCCCACAAGACATACTACCAGAGGTCTCTTCACAGTCCCCAAGTCCAGAACAGACTATGGGAGACACACAGTACTACATAGAACCATGACTACATGGAACCCAATTCCACATCAGGTAACTGATGCAAGCATTAGATTAAAAAAATTGATTTAAAAAGCAGGTAAAAATACACCTTATGGAACATCGGGGACTGTGAAGACACACACATACATTGTTGAATGTTGGTATTGAACATTTTGTGTTGTGGTTATGTAGAGATGTTATATGATGTACCGTTTTATCTTTAGCTCATTCAGTACAAACATAGTTCACCGTTTTATATGTAATGTGGATGCTTTGGTGTGTTTCGACCCCAGGGAGAGCAGCATCTGCTTTGGCAGCAGCTAATGGGGATCCATGATACATAGAAATAGCCAAATGGGGCACTCTGTCAACAACATTGACATCAACAAACCGCTCGCCCACATGACGCCATACACAAGGTCCACGGCTGTGAGGCCAGTTGGACATACTGCTAAATTAACAAAAATTACATTGATGGCGGGTTAGGGTAGAGAAATTAACATTCCCTGCAGTCAGCATGCTAATTGCACGCTCCCTCAAAACTTGAGACATCTGTAGCACTGTGTTGTGTGACAAAACATTTTAGAGGGGGCTTTTGTCTGCAGCACAAGATGCACCTGTGTAATGATCATGCTGTTTAATCAGCGTCTTGATATGCCACACTTGTCAGGTGGATGGGATTACCTTGGCAAAGGCACAAAACAACCTTAAGTTTTTGTTAAACCGGTACTGGTTACCTTCAGACGAGTCCCGTCACACTTGTGGGGGTAGTACAGCAAAACACCACCACTTTCCACAGTGAGGTCACTTTAGTTTGCAGCCCAAATGGTTCAGACGCTAAAAACAGAAGATGGCACATCGACGGTACCGACTTCAAACTAGTTCACTGCCACTTGTGGGAGTTGTGGAGCATTTTTTTGTGAGAACACTGATTTTTAGGATGTCTCATGGTCTGATTAACACCGCTCTAGCTGCATCTGACACACCGGTGCATCAATCGACTCTAGGGGGTTAACAATTCTTTAACACTGCTCCATTTCTGATTCCGGATGTCAAAGCAAGGGTTAAGGTGTTGTTGGAATATAAAAATCCCCTAATAGGTTCGCTACATAAATATGTCTACGATTCTTCTGACACCCCACCCTTCAACTGGGTCAGAAAATACAGCATGTTCTATTCCCCACGGGTATATTTGGATTTCTCACCACAAGCTCTGTCAAGCCTTAAGGCGATCATAGAATTAGAATGTGTAAAACGGGCATCCCCATTCATCTGATTTATTTTGAGGCGATGCTCATCCAGCCCTTACCTCCTATAGAGTAAAGCACCAGCCCAATGCTGGACACCACAAGTACCCGATGATGGCCCGTATCTGCTATAGCCAGTCTCTTCCTACTGGAATCCACTGCTACCTTCCCAGGAAACGAAAGAAGCGATGGGGGCAGAGAGTCCCTGTAAAGCTTGGTCCCCACAATGTGGTCACTGAGCAGGACCTGGTCCCTGTAGTGTCGAAGGGAGGTGTTGGTGAAGAGTGCTAGGCGCTCACGGTGGCCCTCTCCCACCAGCGAGAAGAGCAGGTTGCCCCTGGGCCCAATGAGCACCAGGGTGGGCCAACAGGCCACCTCCAGCTCATGCCACAGCCGAGCGTCTCCATCGTTCACCACCGGGTGGGTAATGTTGTAGCGGAGCACAGCGCTCTGCACGTTCTGCAGCACCTTGAACAAGAGGTCAAATCCATTCCACTTAGTAAAACATTTTATAGTTCATGGTTAACTTGAATTATAATATTACTTGCTGTTTCCATACACACAGAGACTTTGGATTCGTTTACCTATTTAGCTACTACCTCCAACAACTAACATTTCAATGTTATGCAAATAAGATATTTCTACCATTCACTTTTATTGTTTTTGTTCAGTGCCAATGTGAGCAAATAGTACTTGTGACTATGCACACACACCCAGAGTGTGGATTGCAATCTGGCCTGGTTCTGTTCCAGAGTAGTTTTGAGTCTAGGAATTTTTAAAGTACCATGACTTAAATGGTGTGTAAACTATCCCTTTAATAATGGAGAAGCTGTGTTGCAATATTAAAGAAGAATGTAATTATTAAGATCACATATCTTCAAATAAAACATGACAATGGCTTACCTTTTCGTTGGGGAACTTGGCAGAGTGGACACCCACGATAACAAGCCCATCTTAAAAAAGAAAAACAGATGGAAAGAGAGAATGTGAAAGAGGGAAAATAAGTCATGAACAATTATATCCCTTTTATACCCAAACTAAATCCCAATATCTTTACCATACCGTCTCCTTTATACCGCCTTTTCTTTATATGTGAAAGGTGTAGCCAGGAACAAACGCGGTAGATTAAATTCCGCCAAGGGCTCTGAAAACCGAGCCTTAAAAACATTTCTAGGCTTTGGGACGACGCTCAATTGTGAGGCAATTACAAAGCTTCACAGAAATGCTTTTAATGCATTTATTTTCTCCTTTAAATGTAAACTCATCAAAAAAAGAAACGTCCTCTCACGGTCAACTGCGTTTATTTTCAGCAAACTTACCGTGTAAATATTTGTATGGACGTAACAAGATTCAACAACTGAGACAAACTGAACAAGTTCCACAGACATGTGACGAATAGAAATGGAATAATGTGTCCCTGAACAAAGGGGGAGGTCAAAATCAAAAGTAACAGTCGGTATCTGGGGTGGCCCCCAGCTGCATTAAGTACTGCAGTGCATCTCCTCCTCATGGACTGCACCAGACTCTCCAGCCCTTGCTGTGAGATCTTATCCCACTCTTCCACCATGGCACCTGCAAGTTCCGGGACATTTCTGGGGGGAATGGCCCGAGCCCTCACCCTCCAATCCAACAGGTCCCAGACGTGCTCAATGTGATTGAGATCCGGGCTCTTTGCTGGCCGTGGCAGAACACTGACATTCCTGTCTTGCAGGAAATCACACACAGAACGAGCAGTATGGCTGGTGACATTGTCATGCTGGAGGGTCATGTCAAGATGAGCCTGCAGGAAGGGTACCACATGGGGGAGGATGTCTTCCCTGTAACGCACAGTGTTGAGATTGCCTGCAATGACAAGCTCAGTCCAATGATGCTGTGACACACCACCACAGACCATGACGGACCCTCCACCTCCAAATCGATCCCGCTCCAGAGTACAGGCCTCGGTGTAACGTTCATTCCTTTGATGAAACGCAAATCCGTCCATCACCCTGGTGAGACAAAATCGCAACTCTTCAGTGAAGAGCAATTTTTGCCAGTCCCATCTGGTCCAGTGACGGTGGGTTTATGCCCATAGGCGACGTTGTTGCCTGTTGTCTGGTGAGGACCTGTCTTACAGTAGGCCGGATAGTCTGAGTACTGATGGAGGGATTGTGCGTTCCTGGTGTAACTCGGGCAGTTGTTGCCATCCTGTACCTGTCCCGCAGGTGTGATGTTCGGATGTACCATTCCTGTGCAGGTGTTGTAACACGTGGTCTGCCGCTGCAAGGACGATCAGCTGTCCGTCCTGTCGTCGCTGAGTTTATGTAGTTCTGTCCTTGAGCTGTCTATTAATGTTCACTATTATGTCATGTTTAGTCAACTGTCTGCTGCTGCTATTACAAAGATTAGATGGCGAGGCCATTTGTTAGTAAGCTATCTATCGTAATTTCCGGACTATTAAGCCACTACTTCTTTCCCACGCTTTGAACCTCGCGGCTTATACAATGGCGCGGCTAATTTACAGATTTTTCCTGCTTTCACAAGATTCATGCCGCCAAAAAACTGAGCACCGTCACAATGTGGAGTAAATCGAGCGTGCTCAAACTTCATCATTCTGATTACGGTAATCATTTTGTCACCCTCATGGCAAAGAGAAATGCATATGATGCAGCTTTCAAGTTGAAGGCGATCGATCTGTCTGTTGGAAAAGGAAATAGAGCTGCTGCACGGGAGCTTGGCCTTAATGAGTCAATGACAAGACGTTGGAAACAGCAGCGTGAGGGAAGCTTTCAGAGGGAAGAAAAGCAGATGGCCCGAACTAGAAAATGAGCTTGAAGACTGGGTCAACACACAGAGAGCAGACGGCTGAGGTGTTTCAACTGTGCAGATCCGACTGAAAGCAAAAACAAATCGCCACCGCAATGAAGTTTGATGATTTTAGAGGTGGACCATCGTGGTGTCTAGGATTTATGATACGTAAAGGCCTGTCCATCAGGGTACAGACGAGTCTGTGTCAGCAGCTCCCTCCCGACTACGAGGAAAAAGTTTCAAACTTCCGCAAATTCACTGATGCAAAGATAGCGGAGCATTCCATTGGCCCGCACGACATCATAAATATGGATGAGGTTCCTCTGATGTTTGACCTGCCTCTCACTCGGACTGTCAACAGGAAAGGCGTATCATCCGTCACGCTGAAAACAACTGGGCATGAAAAAAAAACGCACTTCACCTGTGTTCTGAGCTGCACGGCATCGGGAGAAAAAGCTTCCACCAATGTTGATTTTTAAACGCATGACGATGCCCAAAAAAAAAATTCCAGAGAGGAATTGTTATGAAAGTCAACAAGAAAGAATGGATGACGGAAGGCCTAATGCATGAATGGCATACGAAGTGTTACGGCAAGCGACCGGGAGGATTCTTTCACAAGAACAAGGCATTGCTCGTGTTAGACAGCATGAGGTCCCACATAACAGATTCTGTGAAAGAAGCCATCAAGAGGACAAACTCAATTCCAGCTGTGATTCCTGGGGGCACAACTAAGTATTTGCAGCCACTCGACATCAGTGTAAATCGTGCATTTAAGGTGGCGCTCCGTGTTCAGTGGGAGACTTGGATGACAAGTGGGGAGAAATTCTTCACTAAAACAGGCCGCATGCCAAGAGCAACTTGTGGTCAAGTCTGCCAGTGGGTCCTGACAGCATGGAGCATTGTCAAAAAAATCCACTGTCATCAACGAGTTTCGAAAGGCTGGACTGCTGCGTGTTGAAGAGGGCAGCATGAGCTCAGCGGGGAATTTGCCTCCGGATGAAAGTGACGAGAGCGACAATAAACGATCCAACATCGGATGAAGCATTTCTGAGGCTATTCAACTCCGACACCGAAGGAGATGACTTCAATGGTTTCAGTGCACAGGAGGAGGAAGATTGTCATTGGTCACTTTCTTGGTAGGCTACTGTTTACTGCCATTTTTTAAATTTTTGTAACAAGCCGTGTTTCGTTTAAAAGCCTATTTTTGTTCAAAGCCGTGTTTCGTTAAAGCCTATTTCTTTTGCTACAAGCCGTGTTTCTTTTAAAAGCCTATTTATTTTTGTTACAAGCCGTGTTTCGTTAAAGCCTATTTATTTTTGTAACAAGCCGTGTTTCGTTTAAAAGCCTATTTATTTTTGTTATAAGCCGTGTTTCGTTTAAAGGCTGTGTAAAGTTCATTTGTTTCAATGTACCGGTAGGCACCTGCGGCTTATATACATGTGCAGCTTATTTATGTACAAAATACCATATTTTTTTTTTCAGTTGGTGCGGCTTAAATTCAGGTGTGCTTAATAGTCCAGAAATTACGGTATGTGCATAATACCTAACAAGCAGAGAGAGGGTAGGAAAAAGATTAAACATGGAGCTGCATACTTTTTTATACCAAAAAAAAGCTACATTTGATTTCTACACACAATAGCAAACAGAAATGTCTACACAGTCTATGCAACGGATCCGGTTTGTTACTTACTGCCATTGCTGATTAAACAAATATCCTGATGTGGCTCAATTTAAAAAAGGGAGAATCTGCAGTTGCTACATCCATTTTTTTTTACTTTTAAATTAATGATAAACAGTTTAGGTCCAATATATTGGCACCATTGCACGATTCACTTTATATTTGAAAATTAGTTGGAATTGAAAAAAACTTTGTGTTCACATGTATAGGTTTCATTTAGGAAAATGTACTGAACCTGAAATGTATAATTAAAACTTATTTGATATTTACCATCAAAGTCCAAAAAAGGCCTGGAATAAATTATAAAAAGTGTAAATTACATTTGGTTGGAGGCAAGTGGTTCTTGTTTACTGCGTAATTGATCTCACCTGTGGTAAGTTGCCTACAGGGTGAAAATAGCCATTCAACAGGTTTTGAAAACAGAACATTCTGCTCTTTTGCACTCTATTGTAAAAACTTATTTGCTCGCTTTGAGGACAATAAAGTGCCACTGACACGGACTGCTACCAAAGCCTGTGGGCTCTCCTTCTCCGTGGCCAACGTGAGTAAAACATTTAAAACGTGTTAACCCTCCCTAGGCTGCCGGCCCAGACGGCATCCCTTGTCGCGCCCTCAGAGCAGGCGCAGACAAGCCGGCGGGTGTGTTTACAGACATAGTCAACCAATCCTGATCCCAGTCTGTTGTCCCCACTGCTTAGATGGCCACCATTGTTCCTGTTCCCAAGAAAGCTAAGGTAACTGAACTAAATGACTATCAATCCGTAGCACTCACTTCTGTCATCATGAAGTGCTCTGAGAGACGAGTCAAGGATCATATCACCTCCACCCTCCCATATCCACCCTCCCTAGACCCACTCCAATTTGCTTACTGCCCCAACAGATCCACTGACGATGCAATCGCCATCACACTGCCCTATCCCATCTGGACAAGAGGAATACCCATTTAAGAATGTGGTTCATTGACTACAACTCAGCATTTAACACCATAGTACCCTCCAAACTTGTCATTAAGCTCGAGACCCTGGGTCTCAACCCCGCCCTATGAAACTGGGTCCTGGAATTTGACCCCCCCCCCCCCAGGGTGGTGAAGGTAGGAAACAACATCTCCACCCCGCTGATCCTCAACACTGGAGCCCCACAAGGGTGCATTCTCAGCCCTCTCCTGTACTTCCTGTTCACACGACTGCGTGGCCATGCGCGCTTCCAACTCGATCATCAAGTTTGCAGACGATAGTACAGTAGAAGGTCTGATTACCAACAATGATGAGACGGCCTACAGGGAGGAGGTGAGGGCCCTCGGAGTGTGGTGTCAGGAAAACAACCCCTCACTCAACGTCAACAAAACAAGGGACATGACCATGGACAACAGGAAACAGCAGAGGGAGCACCCCTCCATCTGCGTCAATGGGACCGCAGTGGAGAAGGTGGAAAGTCCCTCAGCGTACACATCACGGACAAAATGAAATGGTCCACCCACACAGACAGCGTGGTGAAGAAGGCACAACAGCACCTTGATCTCACCTCTTCAACCTCAGGAGGCTGAAGAAATTTGGCTTGCCATCTAAAACACGCTGCACCACCCTCCTGGTGATGCAGCGTGTGGTACGGCAATTGCGCCACCCTCACCCCCCTGGTATGGCAATTGCACCACCCTCAATCGCAAGGCTCTCCAGAGGGTAGCGCGGTCTGCACAACACATCACCGGGGGCAAACCACCTACCCTCCAGGACACCTACAATGCCAGATGTCACCGGAAGGCCAAAAAGATAATCAAGGATAACAACCACCTGAGCCCCTGCCTGTTCACCCCGCTATCATCCAGAAGGTGAGGTCAGTACAGGTGCAAAGCTGGGACCGAGACTGAAAAACAGCTTCTATCTCAAGGCCATCACTAACACAGAGAGGCTTCTGCCTACATACAGACTCAAATCTATGGCCACTTAAATAAATTGACTTAATAAATGGTATCACTAGTCACTTTAAATAACACCACTTTAATAATGTTTACATATTCTACATTGCTCATCTCATTTACTGTATTCTATACCATCTACTGCATCTTGCCTATGCTACACTCCATCACTCATCCATTTATTTATATGTACATATTCTATTCATCCCTTTACATTTGTGTGTATAAGGTAGTTGTTGTGAATTTGTTAGATTACTGTTAGATATTACTGCATAGTTGGAACAAGAAGCACAAGCATTTTGCTACACTTGCATTAACATCTGTATACCATGTGCATGTGACCAATAAAAATGGACTTGGTTTAAAGTGCAAGAGTGGCAATATAATTTCACCACAAGTGTATAGCCATTGATTCTTGAGGAATATAACTTAGAAATGCCTTAGTTCAACTGTATAAACTGATAATATAAGCTTGTTTAACCCCTTCGTTTGTAAACAACATAGTTGTAAACAAACACTGTATAGCCTCAAAACATGGTTAAAACAATCATTTTGATATCATGAAGGTTCAGTCCTTGTATCCATAGCTCAGTCTATGGATTTGAGTGGAAACATTTCTCCAGCCCCATCCATCAGCTGATTACCGAAACAGTGGCTGGGTGTAATTGTGTTAGTGTTTGAACTGCATATTACGATAAGGAAGAACTAACATGTATCATGTAAGCAATTACAAATAGACAACTCTCAATTCAAAGTTCATGGTATAGGGAAAAACAATCTAATTAATTTCACTGGTAACTCGAATGGGTCAAATGCACAGAAAGCTTTATCAGATTGCGGCGCATCTCAGAAGCCTCAATGAGAATTTCTTTGGAAAAAAAAATCTAAAAATATATCCTGGAAGTAGTTTAGCGCATCCAAGATTAAATGGTAAATAACAGTTTTCCTGGTTCATTCTTAACTCAGTGTTCACAGAGTCATCACAAAGGCAGTACTTAAACAACAGGCCTTAAGTATCCTCACAGGGAAAGGGGTGGCCACATGTTTTGGATCATATAAATCGCAGAACTCAACCAAATCTTAAATGTGTCTGTCACAAGTGACCTTATACATTTAAGGATCATACCTTAAGGATGGACCAACCCTCATTACATTTTGTGTTTTTGAATATTTTCATGGATTGAAGCTTCCTTTCTGCACCTACAGCTTTTCCTATTTTTTTTAAATAAGAATAGTCAGCAACATGATTCAAGGACAAGGTCACAGAAAAATGTAATACATTTGAGATTGTTCCGGTAAGTTCATGAAAGAGCAATGTGGGATAAAGCTTCTAACACAATGTCACTTCACATGTAGTCCAGACCGTCAGCCATTCTATCAGCAGGATGCTGATGAGATCTCAGTCCTCCAAAGACTTGTTCTTATGCTTGAGATGAATATATCCAGGGATATAGTCAGCAAAAACTCTGTAGAATGTGAAAAAAAGGCTGGGAAAATGGAAGCTTCCAGGCACAGTCATTCCCAAGATCAGCGGCATCTCTGAGTAAGTTAGCTTGTTTGACTGCCTCGTATTGTTAAGGCCGCCACTCACTCTGTTGCGGTTTGTGTAATTTAACCGAGATGTCAGAACCACTTTTGCACCTTACAATTCTGACGTGACTTATCCCCCGGGCATGAAACACAGGGGTTTATGTATGGAAAAGACAGACGGAAGAATATTTTTTTAAATTCCATCAAACATTAAAATTCATAATCTGAGCAGCTGAAGGTAGTCCAATTATTGCATAGGCCACACAGGCCTACATACTATTTGGCTAATAAATAAATAACATGTTTTAGCACAAAAATATTAAAATAGGTCGTTCATGTTTTTGATCTGCATAAGAAATCGAATAAACAGAAGTCATTTATTTACTTTTTTTGTTTCTCAATCCAATGATTGACAGTCACTGTAGTGGGTCACGTGACCAGTCCAAATTGGCCAATGAGACAATCACTTCCACAACCTTATGCACTTTAACCTGTAGCCTATGCATATTATTGCATTTTGCACACATCCAGCCTAGACTTTCCATTGCTTGTAATATCCATTGATTGGCCTTTATTTTTATTTTGTGTGGTTATGCTGTGAAATGGATCTAATCCCTATATACGGAGTCAGAGCTGGCTCGTTTAGAATTTTGCGACAAAAGAGACCACAGATGGAAATAATGCACTGAGCAGACTACAAGAAAGACGCAACAGACTCAGACGACAACAACGAAGATGTTTGGTGTGCTTAGGAACAATGCACATAGCAAAGTACAATCGGCCTGAAGAAGTGTCATGTGGGAAGTATGGCAGACATCACCACACGGCCAATGTGAGTAATGAGTAGAAGCGAAGGTATAACAACCTACCCACTGACGCAGTGATCTGTGTCTCCAAGGAATTCCAATAGAAATGCCGTTACAGACAGCTACAGTATGGATACAGACACCAGTCAAGAGACCATTAAATCATTCTCTATTAGATGGGGGTAGCCAGTGTAGCTTTATCAGTCAAGATAACTCTCATGCAATGAAATGACCAGCTACAGATCAAATTTTACAAGCGTGTACTTCAATCATGAAGGTGGCAGGAGAATAATTACGCACAGAAGTTGAGGGTAAAGGTCTATACAGCCGTGAGTGGCATGGAGACGCAATAATTTGGAATACTCATTGGGTGACCAAAGTCGGGGTGGTTCATCCAAGGGATAGTGACAACGGACCCAACTGGAATCTTGCACGTACAAAGCCTTCATAAAGTATTCATACCCCTTGACTTATTACACATTTTGTTGTTACAGCCTGAATTCAAAATGTATTACATGTATTATTTTCTCAACCATCTACACATAATATGAAAACATGTTTTTAGACATTTTTGCAAATAGCTCAAGTACATAAGTATTCACACTACTGAGTCAATACTTTGTTGAAGCACCTTCGGCAGAAATTTCAGCTGTGAATATTTCTGGGTAAATCTTTAACACCCCAGCCATCCTACAATCTAAGCAAGATGCTCTCACTCTCACACAAATTATCAAGGAACCTACCAGGTACAACCCTAAATCCGTAACCATGGGCACCCTCTTAGATATTATCCTGACTTGCCCTCCAAATACACCTCTGCTTTTTTCAACAAGGATCTCAGCGATCACTGCCTCATTGCATGCATGTGTAAAGGGTCCGCGGTAAAATGACCACCCCTCATCACTGTCAAACACTCTCTGAAACACGTCAGCAAGCAGGCCTTTCTAATTGACCTGGCCAGGGTATCCTGGAAGGATATTAACCTCATCCCATCAGTAGAGGATGTCTGGTTGCTCTTCAAAAGTGCTTTCCTCTCCATCTTAAATAAGCATGCCCCATTCAGAAAAATGTAAAACCAGGTACAGATATAGCCCCTAGTTCACCCCAGACTTGACTGCCCTTGACCAGCACAAAAACATCCTGTGGCGTTCTGCATTAGAGTCGAATAGCACCCGCGATGTGCAACTTTTCAGGGAAGTCAGGAACCAATTCTACTCAGTCAGTCAGAAACTTTTTCAAACAGAAATGTGCTTCCTGTATCACTAATTCAAAAAAGTTTTGGGACACTAAAGTCCATGGAGAATAAGAGCACCTCCTCCCAGCTGCCCACTGCACTGAGGATAGGAAACACTGTCACCACCGATAAATCTACGATATTCGATAATTTCAATAAGCATTTTTTCACAGCTGGCCATGCTTTCCACCTGGCTACCCCTACCCTGGCCAACATCTCAGCACTACCTGCAGCAACTTGTCCAAATCCCTGCACTTCTCCTTCACCCAAATCCAGACAGCTGATGTTCTGAAAGAACGGCAAAATCTGAATCCCTACAGATCACCGACCATTTCTTATCCCACCGTACCTTCTCCACTATGCAATCTGGTTTCCGAGCTTGTCATGGATGCACCTCAGCCATGCTCGAGGCCCTAAACGATAAAAGACAGTACTGTGCAGCCGTCTTCATCGACCTGGCCCAGGCGTTCGACTCTTATCAATCACCGCATTCTTATCGGCAGGCTCAATAGCATTGGCATCTCAAATGACTGTCTCGCCTGGTTCACCAACTACTTCTCTGATATATTTCAGTGTGTCAAATTGGAGGGCCTATTGTCCGGACCTCTGGCATTCTCTATGGGGGTGCCACAGGGTTATATTCTCAGGCCGACTCTTTTCTCTGTATATATCAATGATGTCGCTCTTGCTGCTGGTGATTCTCTGATCCACCTCTACACAGACGACACCATTCTGTATACATCTGGCCCTTCTTTGGACACTGTGCTAACAAACCGCCAAACAAGCTTCAACGCCATACAACACTCCAAAATTAAATCTAGAATCGGCTTCCTATTTCGCAACAAAGCCTCCTTTACTCATGCCGCAAAACATACCCTCGTAAAACTGACTATCCTACCGATCCTTGACTTCGGCATTTACAAAATAGCCCCAAACACTCTTCTCAGCAAACTGGATGTAGTCTATCACAATGCCATCCGTTTTATCACCAGAGTCCCATATACTACCCACCACTGCGACCTGTATGCTCTCGTTGGCTGGCCCTCACTACATATCAGTCACCAAACCCACTGGCTCCAGGTCATCTATAAGTCTTTGCTAGGTAAAGCACCGCCTTATCTCAGCTCACTGGTCACCATAGCAACACCCACCCATAGCACACGCTCCAGTAGGTATATTTCACTGGTCATCCCCAAAGCCAACACTTCCTTTGGCTGCCTTTCCTTCCAGTTCTCTGCTGCTAATAACTGGAACAAATTGTAGAAATCTCTGAAGCTGGAGTCTTCTATCTCCCTCTAACTTTAAGCATCAGCTGTCAGATCAGCTTACTGATCGCTGTGCCTGTACATAGCCAATCTGTAAAATAGCACACCTGACTACCTCATCCCCATATTATTACTTACCCTTTTGCACCCCAGTATCTCTACTATTTATTGCCTACCTCCCTACATTTACACACACTGTACATATATTTTTCTAGTTCTTTTCTTTTGTGTTGTTGACTGTACGTTTAAAGCCACAGAAAGCCAGTAGCTATGGTGGGAAAATAAATTCCAATCCATCATGGTTTATTATTGTTTAGAAATGTATCACATTATAGCACAAGGGAGTAAGCACAACATGCTTTAGAACTTGGTCCCCAAAAAATAAACAGCCTATTTAAAGATTCAGTGCCATTAGGAGTTGGTAGCAGTGACATTGCCTAAAAAGCTTGTAATAGCATACCGTGCAAATAGGATAATATTCTAAACTCAATATATGGGGTTTATTACTGTGCATTTAAAAAAAGGGGGCAAGAACCAGTGTGTGTGTGTGTGTGTGTGTGTGTGTGTGTGTGTGTGTGTGTGTGTGTGTGTGTGTGTGTGTGTGTGTCCGCCAGCAGCAGATGTGAGTGCTGCAGCTGTGCCAAAACATGGCAAACATAACTTCAGCACACCCAGTGAAAGTACTGTCATTAATGCAGTAAAGGTCTGACAATGTTTTGGACACATTTGGTACAGATGTGCTTTATATCCTTAAGTGTCCATGTATCCAAGAACTTCAACATGTTTTAATCCTTCTTGATGTAACATGATTTGTGGATTAAAATAGTGTGTATGTGTGCGTATACCTTTCACAGAGTGCTTTTTCTCCAGCTGATGCAGGTCAGGTAGGATATGGATGCAGTTTATGCAGCAGTAAGTAAAGAAGTCCAACACCACCACTTTACCAGCAAGCTCTCTTGTGAAAGAAAGGGGGCCTTCTGTGTTCAGCCATTCGAGACCTGCAGAAAAATATGCATTATCAAACAGTATCATTACTATTTTACAGCCAATGGTATAACGACATTCAGAGCTGAGGATGCAACATTTCATACATATCAAATATTAATCAAGAAAGAGCCTGTAGTCGCAGTGTTTGCATACTAGTCGACAGTGAGAGAATGAAAATACAGCAAACATCGTATGAGGCCACATTCTACTTTAGGCTAAAATGTTGCAAGAAGAGCTATACATATGCATGTTGCGTCATGTCAAAATATGCAGACCATTGAAAACAAAATAAGCAGCAACTGCCTGCCCGTATACAGTTGAAGTCATAAGTTTAAATATACTTAGATTGGAGTCTTAAAAATTGTTTTTTAACCACTCCACACATTTCTTGTTAACAAACTTTAGCTTTGACAAGTCGGTTAGGACATCTACTTTGTGCATGACAAGTCATTTTTCCAACAATTGTTCAGACGGATTATTTCACTGTATCACAATTCCAGTAGGTCAAAAGTTTACATACACTAAGTTGACTGTGCCTTTAAACAGCTTGAAAATTTCCAGAAAATGATGTCATGGCTTTAGAAGCATCTGATAGGCGAATTGACATAATTTCAGTCAATTGGAGGTGTACCTGTGGATGTATTTCAAGGCCTACCTTTAAACTCAGAGGCTCTTTGCATTACATCATGAGAAAATCAAAAGAAATCAGCAAAGATTGATCAGCAATAAATTGTAGACCGCCACAAGTCTGGTTCATCCTTGGGAGCAATTTCCAAACACCTGAAGGTACGACGTTCATCTGTACAAACAATAGTACACAAGTATAAACACGATGGGACATATAAACACAATGTCATACCGCTCAGGAAGGAGACGCATTCTGTCTCCTAGAGATGAACATACTTTGGTGCGAAAAGTGCAAATCAATCCCAGAACAGCAGCAAAGGACCTTGGAAAGATGCTGGAGGAAACAGGTACAAAAGTACCTATATCCACAGTAAAACGAGTCCCATATCGATATAATCTAAAAAGTCGCTCAGCAAGGAAGAAGCCACTGCTCCAAAACTGCCATAAAGAGCAAGACTACGGTTTGCAAATGTGACATGGGGACAAAGATCGGACTTTTGGAGAAATGTCCTCTGGTCTGATGAAACAAAAATAGAACTGTTTGTCCATAATGACCATCGTTATGTTTGGAGGAAAAAGGGAGAGGCTTGCAAGCCGAAGAACACCATCCCGACCGTGAAGCACGGGGGTGGCAGCATGGCTTAAGGACAACAAAGTCAAGGTATTGGAGAGAGAGCATCATAAAGTTGTGGCAAAATGGCTTAAGGACAACAGAGTCAAGGTATTGGAGAGGCCATCACAAAGTCCTGACCTCATACTTATAGAACATTTGTGGGCAGAACTGAAAAAGCATGTGCGCGCAAGGAGGCCTACAAACCTGACTGAGTTAGACCTGCTCTGTCAGGAGTAATGGGCTAAATTTCACCCAACCTATTGTGGGAAGCTTGTGGAAGGCTACCTGAAACATTTGACCCAAGTTAAACCATTTAAAGGCAATGCTACCAAATACTAATTGTGTATGTAAGCTTCATACCCACTGGGAATGTGATGAAAGAAATAAAAGCTGAAATCATTATTTCTACTATTATTCTGACTCTTCACATTCTTCAAATCAAGTGGTGATCCTAACTGACCTAAGACTGGGAATTTTTACTAAGATTAAATGTCAGGAATTGTGTAAAACTGAGTTTAAATGTAGTTAGCTAAGGTGTACGTAAACGTCCGATTTCAACTGGACATAGAGTACTAGTCAAAAGTTGGACAGAACAAAAACAAATGATAGTCCCACTAAGCCCAAACCTGATGGGATGGCGTATCGCTGCAGAACGCTGTGGTAATCATGCTGGTTAAGTGTGCCTTGAATTCTAAATCAATCACTGACAGTGTCACCAGAAAAGCACCCCCACACCATCACACCTCCATGCTTCACGGAGGGAACCACACACGGAGATCATCCGTTCACCTATTCTGCGTCTCGCAAAGACAGCGGTTGGAACCAAAAATCACAAATTTGGACTCATCAGACCAAAATACATTGCTTGTGTTTCTTAGCCCAAGCAAGTCTATTCTTCTTATTGGTGTCCTTTAGTAGTGGTGTATTTGCAGCAATTTGACCACGAAGGCCTGATTCACACAGTCTCATCTGAACAGTTAATGTTGAGATGTGTCTGTTACTTGAAGCATTTATTTGGGCTGCAACTTCTGAGGCTGGTATTTCTACTGAACTTGTCCTCTGCAGCATAGGTAACTCTGGGTCTTCCTTTCCTGTGGTTGTCCTCAAGAAAGCCAGTTTCATCATAGCACTTCATAGGTTTTGCAACTGCACTTGAAGAAACATTCAAAGTTCTTGAAATTTCCCACATTGACTGACCTTCATGTCTTAAAGTAATGGACTATCATTTATCTTTGCTTATTTAAGCTGTTCTTGCCATAATATGGACAGGGTCTTTTACCAAACAGGGCCATCTTCTGTGTACCACCCCTACCTTGTCACAACACAACTGATTGGCTCAAACACATCAAGGAAAGAAATTCCACAAATGATCTTATAACAAGGCACATCTGTTAATTGAAATGCATTCCAGGTGACTACCTCATGAAGCTGGTTGAGAGAATGCCAAGAGTGTGTAAAGCTGTCATCAAGGCAAAGGGTGGCTACTTTGAAGAAATTCAAATATACTTAGATTTGTTTAACACTTTTTTTGGTTAGTACATGATGCCATATGTGTTATTTCATAGTTGTGACGTATTCACAATTAATCTACAATGTAGAAAATAGTCAAATTAAATTAAACCCCTTGAATGAGTAGGTGTGCCTAAACTTTTTACTTGTGATCACACACACAATCTTCAGACTGCGCAAATGCTGCGCCAGCCGACAATTCTAATTTGAAATAACACCCAGCTAGCTGTCATTAATGTACATGTTCCTAACCTTCGTCAAAATCGGGAATCCTCAAGTCATCTTTGTCGTCTAGTTTTTTCAAGTACTGGTAGACAAGGTTTTCTTTCTCTTGTTGGTTCGTAGCGTTGTCCAGGGCGTCGTCCAACTGGCTCTGGATCGGAAATAAAGCAGAAAGGTTGCACTTGGACGCCATCTTTCCAACCACAATTTTATTGAGTAAAGTCAATGCTACATTCTGCACCAGTACTTTTCAACAGTGACAAAATTAGCAATATGGAATTAATTCATTCAAAAAATGGTGCTCTTATTAATATAGGATCTTTTGGATACATATTTATTTTAAAAGTACATTATATTAAAAAAATAACTGCTAATTGTTTGGAAACTGCTGTTGTATTTTCTAACAACAATACAGAGGAGTCCGTGTTCGAGGGTGTCGTCAATAGTTACCACAGTCACAAAGTAATAAACACCGCCTAATTTCTGTAATGTATCTTCTACATATGTAGAATGCTAACACACATATATAATATATATATATATATATATATATATTAAACCTAACCTTAGCAGTGTGGTTAACGTTATGCATAACCGTAAGCACAAGTTAAGAACAAAAATACGTTTTTTGTTTTCATAAATGTTTTGCTATGTTTTACTTTGTGGATGTGGTAACTAGTGGAAATCCAGGACGAGCGCATCACCGTGATGTATCGTGGGTAAATTGTGACTGACTGATGTGCAAATAATATGTAGTAGTTATTCATGATACACGGTGATATATAGATCAGAATCGCCCGTAGTCGGATACGTTTCATACATTTTTACGAAATAGCTCATTTTAGCACTGCATTGGCTTTAAGTCTGGTTGCTAGAGTTTCTTGTTGACAGGTTATTATTTAGAAAAAAAAATGCTAACACAATTAGCTGTTTTCGGTTTTGATTTGATGATTACATCTTTTCCAAAACGGTATGGAATGTTATCATCTGACTTTTTGCAGGATGTTACAGAAAAGCGCGGTTAAACAGGCTATATTGTAGCAACAACAAGGTGTTTTGAAACATTGTGTGTCCTTCTCTCTGCTGCTTCAAATGTCAAAGAACGATTTGGAAGATGACATATGGGAATATAAGCCTCTCAACAAGAAGAAAAGAAAGGACAAAGAGACACCTGATACTTTTAATGGATCCATGGCTAAGTACAGACAAGCCTCACAATGTTTAACCAAAGGAGAAACTTCTGTCCAAGTGAAGAACACAGTCAGACATGTGAAGCTCACCAAAGTAGCTCCAAATAAAACCCTCGGTGTGAAGGAAAATGAGTCTATTCAAAATAAAGAGGTGGCGCATAGGACACTTTCAACTCAAAATATCGCCTTTCCACAGTCGACACAAGATGATGATAGTACACGTACTGCTAGAGAGAACGTGCACCGGGCATCTTCCCCTGGAGGAAGTTCCTGTCCGATCTGTCAGATGCCATTCTCTATATTGGTGGTGCAATCACAAAGATGGCATGTCGCAGAATGTCTTGACAATCCTGGGGAAGACCGCAAAGGTACAGTATTGTTGTTTCAGGTTGCGACGTGAGACGTTCCTCAATCAAATCAAATGTATTTATATAGCCCTTCGTACATCAGCTGATATCTCAAAGTGCTGTACAGAAACCCAGCCTAAAACCCCAAACAGCAAGCAATGCAGGTGTAGAAGCACGGTGGCTAGGAAAAACTCACTAGAAAGGCCAAAACCTAGGAAGAAACCTAGAGAGGAACCAGGTTATGAGGGGTGGCCAGTCCTCTTCTGGCTGTGCCGGGTGGAGATTATAACAGAACATGGCCAAGATGTTCAAATGTTCATAAATCACCAGCATGGTCAAATAATAGGTCTGGGACAGGTAGGATGTCCGGTGAACAGGTCAGGATTCCATAGCCGCAGGCAGAACAGTTGAAACTGGAGCAGCGGCACGGCCAGGTGGACTGGGGACAGCAAGGAGTCATCATGCCAGGTAGTCCTGAGGCATGGTCCTAGGGCTCAGGTCCCCCGAGAGAGAAAGAGAGAATTAGAGAGAGCATACTTAAATTCACAATGGACACTGGATAAGACAGGAGAAGTACTCCAGATAAAACAAACTGCTGCAGCATAAGGCTGAGACGGGAGGGGTCAGGAGACCAAATCAAATCAAATTTTATTTGTCACATACACATGGTTAGCAGATGTTAATGCGAGTGTAGCGAAATGCACTGTGGCCCCATCTGATGTTACCCCTGGACAGGGCCAAACAGGAAGAATATAACCCCCCACTTTGCCAAAGCACAGCCCCCACACCACTAGGAGGATATCTTCAACCACCAACTTACCATCCCGAGACAAGGCCGAGTATAGCCCTCAAAGACCCCCCCCCCCCCCCCAAACTGGAACACCTGGATTTTTCTGAAATTCGATAGGCCTACATTAAATGGCTTTATTTGACATGTAAAAGTATTATTTAGAAATAATTAATTGAACAGGAATAATTGTGACATTTTGCCCTTACCCAGCCTCCTTTAGTGCTGCGTTCTTAACCAGGTGGGAATTGACCAGTTGTGAAGTCCTAAATAAATACCTTTTGGATATATTCACATGCTTCGTAAACAACAGGTGCAGACAAATAGTGAAATGCTTACTTACGGCCCTTCACAAACAATGCATTCCAACTCGAGGAATAAAAACACAATTAGTAGTGATAGCTTGGCTATTTGCATGGGGTACCAGTACCGAGTTGATGTGCAGGGGTACAGGGAAATTGAGGTAGATACTGTATATACAAATAGGTAGGGGTAAAGTGACAAGGAAACAGGATATATAATAGACAGTAGGAGTAGCACATGATGAGTGTGGAAGTATAAGTGTGCCTGTGTGTACGTGGTATGTATGTATATACAGTTGAGGTCGGAAGTTTACATACACATTTACATTTAAACTCAGTTTTTCAAAATTTCTGACATTTAATCTTAGTAAGAATTCCTTAGGTCTTAGGTCAGTTAGGATCACCACTTTATTTGAAGAATGTCAGAATAATAGTAGAGAGAAGGATTTATTTCAGCTTTCATTTCTTTCATCACATTCCCAGTGGGTCAGAAGTTTACATACACTCAATTATTATCTGGTAGCATTGCCTTTAAATTGTTTAACTTGGGTTAAACGTTTCGGATAACCTTCGACAAGCTTCCCACAACAAGTTGGGTGAATTTTGGTCCATTCCTCCTGATAGAGCTGGTGTAACTGAGTCAGGTTTGTTGGCCTCCTTGCTCGCACATGCTTTTTCAGTTCTGCCCACAAATTGTCTATAGGGTTGAGGTCAGGACTTTGATGGCCACTCCAATACTTTGACTTTGTCCTTGAGGGCTTGTAAATTAGCATTTGACGCTAAGGTGTATTCGGCGCATATGTGACAAAGTTTGATTTGATAGCTAGCTACTCTAGCTCCATTACATTTTACATTTACATTACATTTAAGTCATTTAGCAGACGCTCTTATCCAGAGCGACTTACAAATTGGTGCATTCACCTTATGACATCCAGTGGAACAGCCACTTTACAATAGTGCATCTAAATCTTTTAAGGGGGGGGGGGGTGAGAAGGATTACTTTATCCTATCCTAGGTATTCCTTAAAGAGGTGGGGTTTCAGGTGTCTCCGGAAGGTGGTGATTGACTCCGCTGTCCTGGCGTCGTGAGGGAGTTTGTTCCACCATTGGGGAGCCAGAGCAGCGAACAGTTTTGACTGGGCTGAGCGGGAACTGTACTTCCTCAGTGGTAGGGAGGCGAGCAGGCCAGAGGTGGATGAACGCAGTGCCCTTATTTGGGTGTAGGGCCTGATCAGAGCCTGGAGGTACTGAGGTGCCGTTCCCCTCACAGCACCGTAGGCAAGCACCATGGTCTTGTAGCGGATGCGAGCTTCAACTGGAAGCCAGTGGAGAGAGCGGAGGAGCGGGGTGACGTGAGAGAACTTGGGAAGGTTGAACACTAGACGGCCTGCGGCGTTCTGGATGAGTTGAAGGGGTTTAATGGCACAGGCAGGGAGCCCAGCCAACAGCGAGTTGCAGTAATCCAGACGGGAGATGACAAGTGCCTGGATTAGGACCTGCGCCGCTTCCTGTGTGAGGCAGGGTCGTACTCTGCGGATGTTGTAGAGCATGAACCTACAGGAACGGGCCACCGCCTTGATGTTAGTTGAGAACGACAGGGTGTTGTCCAGGATCACGCCAAGGTTCTTAGCGCTCTGGGAGGAGGACACAATGGAGTTGTCAACCGTGATGGCGAGATCATGGAACGGGCAGTCCTTCCCCGGGAGGAAGAGCAGCTCCGTCTTGCCGAAGTTCAGCTTGAGGTGGTGATCCGTCATCCACACTGATATGTCTGCCAGACATGCAGAGATGCGATTCGCCACCTGGTCGTCAGAAGGGGGAAAGGAGAAGATTAATTGTGTGTCGTCTGCATAGCAATGATAGGAGAGACCATGTGAGGTTATGACAGAGCCAAGTGACTTGGTGTATAGCGAGAATAGGAGAGGGCCTAGAATAGAGTCCTGGGGGACACCAGTGGTGAGAGCGTGTGGTGAGGAGACAGATTCTCGCCACGCCACCTGGTAGGAGCGACCTGTCAGGTAGGACGCAATCCAAGCGTGGGCCGCGCCGGAGATGCCCAACTCGGAGAGGGTGGAGAGGAGGATCTGATGGTTCACAGTATCGAAGGCAGCCGATAGGTCTAGAAGGATGAGAGCAGAGGAGAGAGAGTTAGCTTTAGCGGTGCGGAGCCCCTCCGTGATACAGAGAAGAGCAGTCTCAGTTGAATGACTAGTCTTCAAACCTGACTGATTTGGATCAAGAAGGTCATTCTGAGAGAGATAGCGGGAGAGCTGACCAAGGACGGCACGTTCAAGAGTTTTGGAGAGAAAAGAAAGAAGGGATACTGGTCTGTAGTTGTTGACATCGGAGGGATCGAGTGTAGGTTTTTTCAGAAGGGGTGCAACTCTCGCTCTCTTGAAGACGGAAGGGACGTAGCCAGCGGTCAGGGATAAGTTGATGAGCGAGGTGAGGTAAGGGAGAAGGTCTCCGGAAATGGTCTGGAGAAGAGAGGAGGGGATAGGGTCGAGCGGGCAGGTTGTTGGGCGGCCGGCCGTCACAAGACGCAAGATTTCATCTGGAGAGAGAGGGGAGAAAGAGGTCAGAGCACAGGGTAGGGCAGTGTGAGCAGAACCAGCGGTGTCGTTTGACTTAGCAAACGAGGATCGGATGTCGTCGACCTTCTTTTCAAAATGGTTGACGAAGTCATCTGCAGAGAGGGAGGAGGGGGAGGGGGAGGAGGATTCAGGAGGGAGGAGAAGGTGGCAAAGAGCTTCCTAGGGTTAGAGGCAGATGCTTGGAATTTAGAGTGGTAGAAAGTGGCTTTAGCAGCAGAGACAGAGGAGGAAAATGTAGAGAGGAGGGAGTGAAAGGATGCCAGGTCCGCAGGGAGGCGAGTTTTCCTCCATTTCCGCTCGGCTGCCCGGAGCCCTGTTCTGTGAGCTCGCAATGAGTCGTCAAGCCACGGAGCGGGAGGGGAGGACCGAGCCGGCCTGGAAGATAGGGGACATAGAGAGTCAAAGGATGCAGAAAGGGAGGAGAGGAGGGTTGAGGAGGCAAAATCAGGAGATAGGTTGGAGAAGGTTTGAGCAGAGGGAAGAGATGATAGGATGGAAGAGGAGAGAGTAGCGGGGGAGAGAGAGCGAAGGTTGGGACGGCGCGATACCATCCGAGTAGGGGCAGTGTGGGAAGTGTTGGATGAGAGCGAGAGGGAAAAGGATACAAGGTAGTGGTCGGAGACTTGGAGGGGAGTTGCAATGAGGTTAGTGGAAGAACAGCATCTAGTAAAGATGAGGTCGAGCGTATTGCCTGCCTTGTGAGTAGGGGGGAAGGTGAGAGGGTGAGGTCAAAAGAGGAGAGGAGTGGAAAGAAGAAGGCAGAGAGGAATGAGTCAAAGGTAGACGTGGGGAGGTTAAAGTCGCCCAGAACTGTGAGAGGTGAGCCGTCCTCAGGAAAGGAGCTTATCAAGGCATCAAGCTCATTGATGAACTCTCCGAGGGGACCTGGAGGGCGATAAATGTTAAGGATGTTAAGCTTGAAAGGGCTGGTAACTGTGACAGCATGAAATTCAAAGGAGGCGATAGACAGATGGGTAAGGGGAGAAAGAGAGAATGACCACTTGGGAGAGATGAGGATCCCGGTGCCACCACCCCGCTGACCAGAAGCTCTCGGGGTGTGCGAGAACACGTGGGCGGACGAAGAGAGAGCAGTAGGAGTAGCAGTGTTATCTGTGGTGATCCATGTTTCTGTCAGTGCCAAGAAGTCGAGGGACTGGAGGGAGGCATAGGCTGAGATGAACTCTGCCTTGTTGGCCGCAGATCGGCAGTTCCAGAGGCTACTGGAGACCTGGAACTCCACGTGGGTCGTGCGCGCTGGGACCACCAGATTAGGGTGGCCGCGGCCACGCGGTGTGGAGCGTTTGTATGGTCTGTGCAGAGAGGAGAGAACAGGGATAGACAGACACATAGTTGACAGGCTACAGAAGAGGCTACGCTAAATGCAAGGAGATGCACTGACAGTGACCTATTTGTTGATGTTTATCAACTTTGGGAATTCATGAATATGTATAAGTAGCATTTGTCATTCTTCGGAGGTGAAACTTAAACATGCATTTCGTCGTAATAGTGGCAGCAACTTCCTCTGGGGGAGGGTCCTTCAAAGTTATGGCGCATTTTCTACAGAGAAATTGGCATAGTAGGCAATGTAGCCAAAGATTGCCCTCCTTTTATTAAGTATCATTGCACATCCTTTGAATCACCATTCACTCTGTTGGTAATGCTTACAAATTTAATCATAATTTTAAAAGTAGAGATACCACTCTGGAATTTTGATATGCCCGTATATACATTTAATATAATGTTCAATCATCTATAAACATTATTCATGATTGTATTTTTCAATATTCATACATTTATGTAAGTTGTTATTGAAATCAAAATACTACTCATTACAGAGGTAAGCGGTAAAGCTCCATATTACACCAATTTTCCATTTGTTGCTCCTACAGTTGAAACATTAGGGAGTCTTGAAGGAGGCCTGGATAAGGTCACAAACATTCTATTAGGTTCTGAACTAACAGAGTATAAACTCAAAACGGACAACTAGAAAAAGCTCAAACCAAGTTTATTCAACCCACTGTATGCTTCAGCTGCAAACACACTTTACACATAATTAAAAGGGCATTTATATGTCATGACAAGGTTAGGGGTGTGACTTCTCAGAACTATTCATCTGTTTCCCCAAACTAGCTAAATGTTGCGCTGTTGTCTTCGTGGTCAAGCGGTCTGTTAGCAGTGATTCTTCATCCGGTCACTTCTCCATGATGTTTACAAGTGACTTTCTGTTCAACAGACTTTGGACATACATTCTGTTCCCCTTTTCTCTCACAGTAAATTTCCATACACAAAATTCCTCTTCACCATTCATTTACACATAACATATACATTCATTATACAGATAACATAATCAATCATGTCTAATATAGCAACAGGAGTAAGTATATTTCAAGTTATAACCCAACGATTCCAACTTCAATAAATTATTGTGTTGAATTTCAGAAAGTTCCAAAAAAGCATTTCCTTTTTTCTAGTTTCATGATGTCCCATGTCTATTTTAGCACATTACATGCAAATGCCATTCTTAACCATAATTTTATATCCCTTGTAATTCCTAATCCTTCTCTGTCTTTGTCTTTTATGTCATGTGTGCAGAATGTCCCGATGGTATCCAGTGCTACTCCACAATTCTGAGCCACTACCAGAGATACAGCCACTCCCTGCTTGCCCACAGCCGAGCAACCAATGAGGCGCCCTGCCTCAGCTTGGAGTTGGTAACCAATTGCGGGGCCAATTTAAACTTGGAGAGCTCACAGGACAGCCAGAGTTCTTCTCCTATTAACAGACACAGTGGAGCTACATCCCCCACAAAGCCAAATGCCCTTCTGCTGCTCCGGTCTCCTGCTCCAGAGGTAATCCGAAAAAAAAAAGGCTGGTCACCTTCAACCAAAGTCTTGAAGTCTACCCTCCAAGACAATAAAACAAAAGTGTCAACCCCCCATAAGGACAATAGGAGGAGTGAAGGCCTTGAGGGTGGTTTTGTCAAAGCAGAGCCCTCTGCTTCTATTGATGATGAGATCTCCTATTCCCCCATGTCTGAGTTTCCCCAAGATATAGAAGTTAATGGGACACAACTAAAAAAAGCTCTATTTCCAAGCAGTATGTTGGAAGATGGGGAAAATAATGACTCAATGTTGTTGTTCAGTGATGGAGTCTCAAGTGATAATGAGTTATTTTCCAACCTTGTGGCTCATTCTGAAACAAATGAAGTTGTAGGTTCTCCAGTATTCAGCGACAGCCAGGTGGTATCGATTAGCTCATTAGTGCATAGCAATCACCTACCTAGCTTCTCAAGAGAAGAGCATACAGAGGATAACTGTAATGCCTTCAGTGCTAGGCCTCCACTCCAGTCTCCAAAAAGTATAGTATTAGAAAGCTTACGGGAGAGCCTGTTCAGCCCAAGCAGCAATTGCAGCCTCCATTCCAAAAGCTTGGATCAGTGCCCCACTAACACAAACACGGAGTTGAACATGTCATCACCTCAAGTGCCTCCATCTTCCCAAGCTTCCCCCACCCAACATTCTCAGGCAACCATGACAACTAGGAAGGGCAAGGCCTCTGGGCTCAAACAGACAGACATTGGGGTGTTTTTTGGGCTCAAGCCCCTGAAGGACAAAGGGAAGGAGCAAGAGGCTGGGAACGTTTTACCTGGGGTGACTCTCCATCAGGGACCTGTACTTGAACAGCGCAATGGAGGTAAAGAGGACAATGGAGGACGTCAGAGGAAAGGCAGAAGTGCAAATGCCACGGTGACCCCTAAAGTTGGAGTGCGATCAGACGGTGGGAGTACACAGACTCCAAGTGAGGGAGGTAGGAAGAGGTGGAACAGGGGGAGAACCGATGGAGAACAAAGGGAGTCCAAGCGATGCCCGTTTTATAAAAAGATTCCAGGTGAGTTGGTCAGTGACTAGTGTAAGTAGCATGCAGTGTGCCCTGTGGATGGCTAATTGGTAGAGGTCGACCGATTATGATTTTTCAACACTGATACCGATTATTGGAGGACTAAACAAAAGCCGATACCGATTAATCAGCTGATTTAAAAACATATATATTTACATTTACATTTAAGTCATTTAGCAGGCGCTCTTATATATATATATATTTACATTTAAGTCATTTAGCAGACGCTCATATATATATATATATAATAACATTTTTTTATATATACATATTTGTAATAATGACAATTACAACAAGACTGAATGAACAATGAACACTTTTATTTTAACTTAATATAATACATCAATAAAATCTATTTGGTCTCAAATAAATAATGAAACATGTTCAATTTAGTTTAAATAATGCAAAAACAAAGTGTTGGAGAAGAAAGAAAAAGTGCAATATGTGCCATGTAAAAAATATAAAGTTTAAGTTCCTTGCTCAGAACATGAGAACATATGAAAGCTGAAGGTTCCTTTTAACATGAGTCTTCAATATTCCCAGGTAAGAAGTTTTAGGTTGTAGTTATTATAGGACTATTTCTCTCTATACCATTTGTATTTCATATAACTTTGACTATTTGATGTTCTAATAGGGACTTTATTATTGCCAGCCTAATCTCAGGAGTTGATAGGCTTGAAGCATTGCGAAGAGCTGCTGGCAAATGCAGGAAAGTGCTGTTTGAATGAAGCCTGCTGCTGCCTACCACCACTCAGTCAGACTGCTCTATCAAATATCAAAACATAGACTTAATTATAATATAATAACACACAGAAATACGACCCTTAGGTCACTAATATGGTAAAAACACGGAAACTATCATTTTGAAAACATAACGCTTATTCTTTCAGTGAAATACGGAACCGTTCCATATTTTATCTAACGGGTGGCATCCATAAGTCTAAATATTGCTGTTACATTGCACAACCTTCAATGTTATGTCATAATTACGTAAAATTCTGGCAAATTAGTTCGCAACTAGCCCGGTGGCCCAAACTGTTGCATATAGCCTGACTCTACGTGTAATGAACGCAAGAGAAGTGACACAATTTCCCTAGTTTAATATTGCCTGCTATTGATTTTAAGAAAGCCATTGATGTTTATGGTTAGATACATTCTTGCAACGATTGTTCTTTTTTCGCAAATGCGGTTTTGTTAAATCATCCCCAGTTTAGTGAAGTTGGCAGTCTTTGTTAGGAAGAAATGGTCTTCAAACAGTTCGCAACGAGCCTGGCGGCCCAAACTGCAGCATATACCCTGACTCTGATGCACAGAACGCAAGAGAAGTGACACAATTTCCCTAGTTAAAATAAATTCATGTTAGCAGGCAATAGTATCTAAATATGCAGGTTTAAAAAATATATACTTGTGTATTGATTTTTTAAAGAAAGGCGTTGATGTTTATGATTAGGTACACATTGGTGCAATGACAGTGCTTTTTTTCGCAAATGCGCTTGTTATATCACCCGTTTGGCGAAGTAGGCTGGTATTCAATGATAAATTAACAGGCACCGCATCGATTATATGCAACGCAGGACAAGCTAGATAAACTAGTAATATCATCAACCATGTGTAGTTAACTAGTGATTATGGTAAGATTGATCGTTTTTTATAAGATACGTTTAATGCTAGCTAGCACCTTACCTTGGCTCCTTGCTGCTCTCCCATAACAGGTAGTCAGCCTGCCACGCAGTCTCCTCCTTTAGTGCAATGTGAACGGTGTTCAAAAATGCGGATTACCGATTGTTATGAAAACTTGAAATCGGCCCTAACTAATCGGTCGACCTCTACTAATTGGTAGCAGAAACAACCTCCTGAAATCACTTAACATACTGCTAACAGTGCAGTCGGAGACTGGCGTAGGCTATCCACAGGAAAGTATTATTAAATGTACTTATGGGGGACTTTTTGAAGATAGCCACCCCTAGCGCCTTTCCATTAAACATATTGTATTATACCTTAGTCTCCGACTGTAGATGGCTTAGAATACTGCTAGCAATATCAAGATGTTCCGGCTAACCCTATGCAACGGTGCAAAAGACTTAGGCCTACCTGGCTTTAGTGTTTAAGACAAAATACATTTTTAAAAAGTGCAAATTCCAGTCAGCTCTAGGAGAGCTAAATCAAGAGCACCTAGTGGAAATCTACACATTTAAAACTAATTTCATTCTGCAACATTTTTTTCTCAAGTATGTCTGGAAGTGACTTAGCGTCCTTCTCATGGTCTTATTGTCTTAAGCTGTTTTGGAATACTCAAACTACCTGTACTATTTGTGATGTAAAATTAGTATATAATATGGATATAGTTAGTATGCCAAAGTTCCCGAATGTCGTACTAAATTTGCCAATATACAAAGTATACAACCAGTGGACACTATCTCCGAGCTTTTAGGGCCCATAATGCAGTTCTTTAAAAAAATGGGTGTGGCTTCACAACATTTTTGGATTTGAAGAAAATAAGGGAAAATATGCAGACAAAGTCCAACGAGAGCAGATACAAATTCATTGCTTTAACTAATTATGACAAAAGTTAAGAAAATGTTGAGCAATGTAATAAAGTAATGCCTTCTGAAATGATTTATGTTGGCTGACAATTTGTTACTTTAGAGCAGTATGTAACGTTAGTTGGCTACTAATACATCGAACTTGCCAGGCAGTATATTAACTAACTATAACTACTCAACGTTTATTGACTTGATCATATTTGGCTATGTGGTATAGTCGTTGTGCATTCAATGGACATGGTTAATTATGGCTATCTACTCCGATTTCAGAGCACTCTCATCTGAACGGGTGTTGCGCGTTCGTAAATTCATTCTGGCTATCTCTTCCGATTTCAGAGCACACTCGTGAATTTACTGAACACTTAACACCCGTTGAATATGGCTGGTGTCAGTAAACTTCGGCAAAAAAGCGTAATTAAATTGTTGCCAGCAGCACAGTTAGTCACCAACACTGTGGATAACATGAAAACAGCCTAACCAGCTCTACTAGGGTGAGTAAAATGGTCAGAGTGAGGTGTTCTCTCTTTTTTTCTGGAAGTAGCTAGCCAACGTTAGCCAGTTAGCTTGGGTCTTGACTGCAGTTGAATGCTCAGATCAACCCTACATCTCAGCCAGAGTGTCCATTTTGCGCTCTGAACGCTCTGAATTTACAAATGGACAATTTGACAACACTCTGGATTTAGGAACGCCCAGAGCGTACTCTGGCACTCCAGATTGAATGAATTTACGAACACACCCAGAATCGTAAAAAGACTAGTTAGTCACTTGTTAACAAGCTATCAAGAGGTTTGATAGCAACAGCATCAACTTCCGGTAGACAGGCGAAGCACTAGTACGCTCAACTGAAACGATACCGTTTGTTTATAGTATACTAAAATGAACTAATAGTATGTAGTATATACTTTATGAATGTAGTATACATTGTTAGTATGGGTATTCAAACACAGATTAATTTTTTTCTCTCTTTTTGCACAGGCACTAAGTTTGCTGTGGATGCTTTTCAGTATGGGCTGGTTGAGGGCATCACCACTTACTTCCTCACACACTTCCACTCAGACCACTATGGAGGCCTGAAGAAGAGCTCTACATTCCATATCTACTGTAACAGAGTAAGGGCACTTCCCAACTAAAACAGATGCAACATGTGGGGCAATGCATGCTGTCAATAAATTCATTTTGATTGCGTCAGGTATCCCAATAGAGAGTTGGGGCCAAGCAGAGACGGCAAGGGTGGCTTGTCACTCCAGTACCTTGCCCGTCACCTTCCCATCCCTGGGCCAGACTCAATTATAAGACTGACTGAAGAGATAAGTCTTCGGTCTTAACCACTCTCAAATTCATAGACAGAGCTATGGATGCAATGACTGACCATCCATGATACCAACATTATAGTTTTAACTATGTTTTGAGGCTATATATTATTTGTTTACATTTACTTTGTTTACAAATATTGGACTTAAGCTTATATTATAGGTTCTGATGGGGTATAATAGTTGAGCTAAACTCATGGGACATTTAGAAGTTATATTCGTCAAGAATCAATGGGTATATACTGTATCATAAATGTATAAGTTCAAAAATGGATGTAGGAACTGCAGATTGCCCCTTTAAAGGGCAGCTGAACTCACTGATTTCGCCTTGGTTTTTGACCTCCTCATTAAGTAAAACTGGATTTGGGTATTGGGCAGTGGTGGAAAAAGCCCCCAAATGTCAAACTTCAGTAAAAGTCTAGATACCTTAATAGAAAGTGACTCAAGTAAAAGTCACCCAGAACAATACCACTTGAGTAAAAGTCTAAAAGTATTTGGGTTTTAAATATTCTTAAGTATAAAATGTAAATGTAATTGCTCAAATATACTTAAGTATCAAAAGTAAAATTATAAATCATATCAAATTCCTTATATTAAGCAAACCAGACGGCACCATTTTTTTTCATTTTATTTTAAAAAATGTATTATTTTTGACTCGAGTCATTTCAGCTTTCATTTGTGATTAATTTGTACAATTTTGAAAAACATAATTCCACTTTGACAATATGAGGTATTGTGTGTAGGCTGGTGACAAAACAATCCCAATTTAATTGATTTAAAATTCCGACTGTAACACAACAAAATGTGGGAAAAGTCCAGGGGTGTGAAGGCACCGTATATGTGGTCCGGCACTGCAGCCCATTTATTGACAGCTCACAGCTGTGCGTCTCCCCAGATCACAGGTAACCTGGTGAAGAGTAAGCTGAGGGTGGCTGAGCAGTACGTCCACATCCTGCCCATGAACACCCAGGTCACTGTGGATGGGTTCAAGGTCACACTGCTTGACGCCAACCAGTGAGTATGAAGAAATCAAAGGGCTTTAAATAGAGTGTGAATTGCTGACCCATCTTGCCTCTTCTTCCCTATATTAGTATGAAAAATGTCATATGGTGAGAATTCCACTCAGGGTGCGGTGAAACTGTTCCTAGGCCGTCATTGAAAATAAGAATTTGTTCTTAACTGACATGCCTTTTTAAAATACTTTTTTTTTAAACAATTACCATACAGAACCTACCCATTCCTTGCACATCTACTGGTCTTCTTAGGGGGTTGAATTCTATTTGGTATTCAGAAATGGTCTTGAGTCGTAATATGTTACCTGGTCCTCTCTGCCCACAGCTGTCCAGGAGCTGCCATGCTGCTGCTGTTCCTGCCCGATGGCCAGACTGTGCTTCACACGGGAGACTTTAGAGCTGACCCTTCTATGGAGGCCTACCACGAGCTGCTGAGCTGCCGAGTCCAGACACTCTACCTGGACACCACGTTAGTTTTTTAAGCTAGGGTTAGGCTAAGGGTAGAGCCATGGTGTGGTCATGAAGATAGGGTTAGAGTTAGAGCTATGGTTAGGGTTGAGCCAGCTTGTTGACATAAAGCCACTGTTAGGGTTATGGCTAGGGTCAGGCTTGAGTCGGGGTGTGGTCATGAAGATAGGGTTACGGTTAGGGTTGAGCTGGGCTGTGAACATGAA
This sequence comes from Oncorhynchus gorbuscha, assembly GCF_021184085.1. Lineage (NCBI taxonomy): Eukaryota > Metazoa > Chordata > Actinopteri > Salmoniformes > Salmonidae > Oncorhynchus > Oncorhynchus gorbuscha. Next base: position 48,123,764 of record NC_060179.1, read on the forward strand.
ACTAGGGTTAGAGTTAGAGCTATGGTTAGGGTTGAGCCAGGCTGTTGACATAAAGCCACTGTTAGGGTTAGAGCTATGGTTAGGGTTGAGCCGGGGTATCAATTTAACCACTGCTGTTAAACACCTCTCAAACCATTTTTCCTCTCTTTCACTCTAGTTACTGCAGTCCTGAATACACCTTCCCCACGCAGCAGGAGGTCATAAACCTTGCGGCCAACACAGCCTTCATGTGTGTGACCCTCAACCCTCGCACTCTGGTGGTGTGTGGCTCCTATTCAGTTGGCAAAGAGAAAGTATTCTTGGGTGAGTGCTGATTTGAGGGTTTGATCACCTTAAAGTAACTTTATTGAGCTACACCAGTGGTCACCAACCTTTTCTGAGTCAAGATTACTTTCGCAGTCAAAAAGTAAGCCGGTATCTACCGCTAAGATTGTTTTTGTTAAATCAGATATTATTTTTTACATGAACCTAATAAAAAACATTCTGTTGGAATTAGGTTTGTGCAATAGGCCTATTTGTCACAGCATATTGGCTATAGGCCTGCCGATATTGTTCTCCTCAGACAATATTATATTTCAAAAGTCAAGCTTTTGTTAACAAAACACATCAGTTGGTGTAGCACTTGCGAAGCACAGCTGAGCATAAATTGCAAATAATTAGCTTTTTTACTTTACTAGACTTATGGTAGAGATGCATCTGATAGATCATGGTGCTTTCAAGACAACCTGGAACTCGAGATAAAAAAACTAGGTCAAGTTATGACGTCAGTGATCCCCAGGTTAGAAAGTTGGCGCTCTAGAAAGATGCCAGTTTTTTTTGGACTTGGAATTCAGAGTTGGATGACAGTTCAAAAAGATTTTCCCCAGTTGCCTTGAACACACTTAAATCGGAAGTCTGAGATTTCCAAGTTCGCAGAGTTCCCAGTCTCAGTGGAGGGTCTGCCTCTCACAGTCTCTGCTGGTGCATGAAATCTAAGGAAGTCTCAAGGTTTTGCGTTATCTCATGATAGTATCTCATGATGGTATCTCATGATAAGCTGTAGACCACACTATTTACCAAGATAATTTTCATCTACATTCTTCGTAGCTGTCTATTTACCACCATAAACTGATGCTGACACTAATACCGCACTCAATGAGCTGTATACGGCCATAAGCAAACAGGAAAACGCTCATCTGGAGGCAGCGCTCCAGGTGGCAGGGGACTTTAACGCAGGTAAACTTAAACCCGTTTTACCTCATTTCTACCTGCATGTTAAATGTGCAACTAGAGGGAAAAAAAACTCTAGACCACCTTTACTCCACACACAGAGAAGCATACAAAGCTCTCCATCACCCTCCATTTGGCAAATCTGACCATAATTCTATCTTCCTGATTCCTACTTACACAAAAAAACAAAATCAGGAAACACTAGTGACTCGGTCAATAAGAAAGTGGTCAGATGAAGCAGATGCTAAGCTACAGGACTATTTTGCTAGCCGTTGCTGACCCCATGCTTACATCTTTATCACAAATAAGACACCTTGCTTTCCCTGGTGCCAATTCCATATAATAGTCCCACACTGGTGCTCTGCTTTCCTCTGCCATCTGTAAAACACACACACAGCTCTGAAGTGACAATGATACTGAAGAGTCTGCGTAGGAGACAAATACTCTCAACTGTTTGAATAAAAATAGAGTTTAAGTTACCTGTGATGAATGTTGAAAACAAAAACTGTAATTTCTATATGCAGGAAATCCTATTTTAATAATGGACATGGTAAGAATTGACTACCAAAGTGCGAGTCATAATTCCCATGACACCTTCTAGCAAAATCTGAAAAGCAGTTCATTCATTTATTCCATAGGATATTTTTAGATTCACTTAAAATAAGGTCTGTTTTGTGTAGGCTTACACCACCGTGCCAATTTTATAACTGTGTAGATATCCATAGGAAAATGTCACTCTAATCAATATTGGCTAAATATAAGCAAAGATCTTTTTTTTTTTGTAGAGTGGATTTATGAAAATATGTTGACAAACGTGACCTTATCCTAGTGAGATTTACACGGGTATCAAAACGCCGAGGCGGTTTAAGCCTGCACCCTAACCTGCACGAAACACAGACCTTATTTGAAGTAGATCAAGACATTCTCTATGGACGACATGAACGGTAAAATAACAAAGGAACCCCTTTCAAGTTCAGCCGCAAGTTATTACAGGAATTATAACGCGTCGACCATTTCTCTCTAAACCATATACCTTTGACTATTACGAGCCTGCTGCTGCCTACCACCCCTCAGTCAGACTGCTCTATCAAATATCAAATCATAGACTTACCTATAATAAAAACAGAAATACGAGCCTTAGGTCAAATCCGGAAACTATCTCCTCGAAAACAAAACGTTTATTCCGTTCCGTATTTTATCTAACGGGTGGCATATCCATGAGTCTAAATATTCCTGTTACATTGCACAACCTTCAATGTTATGTCATAATTACGTAAAATTCTGGCAAATTAGTTTGCAAAGAGGCAGGCGGCCCAAACTGTTGCATATGCCCTGACTCTGCGTGCAATGAACGCAAGAGAAGTGACACAATTTCACCAGGTTAATATTGCCTGCTAACCTGGATTTCTTTTAGCTAAATATGCAGGTTTAATATTTACTTGTGTATTGATTTTAAGAAAGGCATTGATGGTTATGGTTAAGTACACATTGGAGCAACGACAGTCGTTGATTGATTGTTTTTATCAGATAAGTTTAATGCTGGCTAGCAACTTACCTTGGCTTACTGCATTCGCGTAACAAGCAGGCTCCTCGTGAGGCAGGTGGTTGGACTAGTTAACTTTAAGGTTGCAAGATTGGATCCCCCGAGCTGACAAGGTAAAAAGCTGTCGTTCTGCCTCGTTCCTAGGCCGTCATTGAAAATAAGAATGTGTTCTTAACTGACTTGCCAAGTCAAATAAAGGTGTCCCCAAAAACAATCGGCACCCAAAAATACCGATTTCCGATTTTTATGAAAACTTGAAATCGGCCCTATTAATCGGCCATTCCGATTTAATCGGTCGACCTCTAGTACATACATACCCCAACCAGAAGCCATGGATTACAGGCAATATCCGCAATGAGCTGAAGGGTAGGGTAGAGTTGCCGCTTAAAGAGCAGGACTCACCTGGAAGCTTGTAAGAAATCTCGCTATGCCCTACGAAGGACCAAGCAGGCAAAGCATCAATACAGGACTAAGTTTGAATCGTACTACACTGGCTCCGAAGCTCGTTGGATGTGGCAGTGCTTGCAAACTATTACAGACTACAAAGGGAAGCACAGCCGCGAGCTGACCAGTGACACGAGCCTACCAGACGAACTAAATGACTTTTATGCTCACTTCAAGTAACATGCAAGTAACACTGAAACATGCATGAGAGCATCAGCTATTCCGGATGACTGTGTGATCACGTTCTCCGTAGCCAATGTAAGACCTTTAAACATGCCAACATCCACGAGGCCGCAGGGCCAGACAGATTACCAGGACGTGTCCTCCAAGCCTGCACTGACCAAGTGGAAGTGTCTTCACTGTCATTTTCTGTAACACCAACAGGTTTCAAGCAGACCACCACAGGCCCAAGAACACTATGGTAATCTGCCTAAATGACTACCGACCCACGTCTGTAGCCGTGAAACGCTTTGAAAGGCTGTTCATGGCTCACAACACCATTATACCAGAAACCCTAGACCCACTCCAATTTGCATACTGCCCCAACAGATCCACAGATGATGCAATCTCTTTTGCACTCCACACTGCCCCTTCCCATCTGGACAAAAGGAACACCTATGTGAGTATGCTATTCATTGACTAAAGCTCAGCGTTCAACACCATAGGGCCCTCAAAGCTCATCACTAAGCTAAGGACCCTGGGACTAAACACCTCCCGCTGCAACTGGATCCTGGATATCCTGACAGGCCGCCCCCAGGTGGTAAGGGTAGGTAACAACACATCCGCCACACTGATCCTCAACACAAGGGCTCCTCAGGGGTGCGTGCTCAGTCCCCTCCTGTACTCCCTGGCCAGGCACGACTCCAACACCATCATCAAGTTTGCAGATGACACAACAGTGAGACAGCCTATAGGGAGGAGGTCAGAGACCTGGCCGTGGGTGCCAGGACAACAACCTGTCCCTCAACGTGATCAAGACTAAGGAGATGATTGTGGACTACAGGAAAAGGAGGACCGAGCACGCCCCCATTCTCATTGACAAGCTGTAGTGGAGCAGGTTGAGAGCTTTGTGTTCCTTGGTGTCAACATCACCAACAAACTATCATTGTCCAAACACACCAAGACAGTCGTGAAGACGGCACAACAAAACCTATTCCCCCTCAGGAGACTGAAAATATTCGGCATTGGTCCTCAGATCCTCAAAAGGTTCTACAGTTGCACCATTGAGAGCATCCTGACTGGTTGCATCACTGCCTGGTATGGCAACTGCTCGTCCTCCAACTGTAAGCCACTACAGAGGGTAGTGCGTACGGCCCAGTACATCACTGGGGCCAAGCTTCCTGCCATCCAGGACCTCTATACCAGGCGGTGTCAGAGGAAGGTCCTAAAAATTGTTCTCTGCTACTGCAAGGCAAGCGGTAACGGAGCGCCAAGTCTAGCTCCAAAAGGCTTCTTAACAGTTTCTACCCCCAAGCCATGACTCCTGAACAGATAATCAAAGGGCTAATCAAGTACATGTACCGTCAACAGTACAATTCTGATTTATTTTTTAAACTTTCCATAGCTATCGTTGACTTTTCTACAGAAATGTTTGGTGATCGACTAGGAATGCCTTAAAGATCTACCAGTCGATCGTGATCGAACAGTTGGTGTCCACCGAGCTACAATCAATTTGAGACACTTTAGGATGATTTGGACATGAACCGCGAACAATGCTAAAATTTGACATGCATCGGATGGTCGACAAAATGCTTTGTTTAGAGCTTAAGAGAGTGTGGCCATTTTAAAAAGCCACTTCCAGGATTTTAATCTTGGGTAGCCAACTGAACTACTAGAAGTAGAATCCAACAATACTCATCATGAATCGGTGAATAAAAATTGTCTATACTCTCTGTGTATATATGACTCTGGCTTAACTGTCTTACTATGTCTTGTCCATAGCTCTGGCAGAGGTACTGGGCTCCAAAGTTTGCCTGTCCCGGGACAAGTTCAACACCATGTGTTGTCTGGAGTCAGAGCGCATCCGCCAGCTCATCACCACCGACTGGAAGGCCGCACAGGTCCATGTGCTACCCATGATGCAACTGAACTTCAAAGTGGGTCCTGTAGTGATTTTTACAGTTCCTATACAGTACCAGTGAAAAGTTCTGACACACCTACTCATTCAATTTGGGGCGACAGGTAGCCTAGTGGTTAGAGCGTTGGGCCAGTAACTGAAAGATTGCTAGATCGAATCCCGAGCTGTCAAGTTAAAAATCTGTTGTTCTGCCCCTGAACAAGGCATTTAACCCACTGTTCCTAGGCCGTCATCGTAAATAAAAATGTGTTCTTAACTGACTTGCCTAGTTAAATAAAGGTTAATTAAAATGTAAAAAATGTCAAGTAAAAATTCAAAACTATGAAATAACACATGGAATCATGTAGTAACCAAAAAAGTATTTAACAACTCAAAATATGTGTTGTATTTGAGGTTCTTCAAAGTAGCCAACCTTTGCCTTGATAGAAGCTTTGCACACTCTTGGCATTCTCTCAACCAGCTTCACCTGGAATGCTTTCCCAACAGTGTTGAAGGAATTCCCACATATGCTGAGCACTTGTTGGCAGCTTTTCCTTTACTCTGCGGTTCAACTCATCCCAAACCATCTCAATTGGGTTGAGGTCTGATTGTGGAGGCCAGGTCATCTGATGCAACACTCCATCACTCTCCTTCTTGGTCAAATAGCCCCTACACAGCCTGGAGGTGTGATGGGTCATTGGCCTGTTGAAAAACAATTGATAGTCCCACTAAGCGCAAACCAGATGGGATGGCGTATCGCTGCAGAATGCTGTTTTAGCCGTGCTAGTTAACCTCTCTGGCATATGTGGGATATGTGCGTCCCACCTGGCCAACATCCAGTGAAAATGCAGAGCACCAAATTCAAATAAATTACTATAAAAATTTAACTTTGAAATCACACATTCAATATACCAAATTAAAGCTACACTTGTTGTGAACCCAGCCAGATTTCAAAAATGCTTTACGGCGAAAGCAAACGATGCTATTATCTGAGCATAGCTCCCCAGTATACAAAGAGAGAAAAGCATATTTCAACCCTGCAGACGCGACACAAAACGCAGAAATAAAAATATAATTCATGCCGTACCTTTGACGAGCTTCTTCTGTTGGCACTCCAATATGTCCCATAAACATCACATATGGTTCTTTTGTTCGATTAATTCCGTCGATATATATCCAAAATGTAAATTTATTTGGCGCGTTTGATCCAGAAAAACACTGGTTCCAACTTGCACAATGTGACTACAAAATATCTCAGAAGTTACCTGTAAGCATTGTCCAAACATTTCAAACTACTTTTGTAATAAAACTTTAGGTATTTTTTTACGTAAATAATCGATAAAATTGAAGACCGGATAAACATTGTTCAATACAGGAAGAAAACAAAGTGTAGGGAGCATTTCTGGTCATGCGCCGCTATCTAAAAGTACACTTCAAGTTACCCTCATTCTGGATGGCCGTACTTCTTCATTACACAAAGGAAAAACCTCAACCAATTTCTAAAGACTGTTGACATCCAGTGGAAGCGATGGGAACTGCAAGCCCCAAGATTCCAAGTGAAAACCCATTGAAAAGAGAGTGACCTCAAAAAAAAAATCCTGGATGGTTTGTCCTCAGGGTTTCACCTGCCAAATAAGTTCTGTTATACTCACAGACATCATTCAAACAGTTTTAGAAACTTCATTGTCTTTTCTATCCAAATCTACTAATAATATGCATATCCTGGCTTCTGAGCCAGAGTAGCAGGCCGTTTACTTTGGACGCGGTTTTCATCCGGACATGAAAATACTGCCCCCTATCCCAAAGAAGTTAAGTGTGCCTTGAATATTATAAATAAATATATATTAAAAATAAATTGAATATTAAAAATAAATCACAGTGTGGGGAGGCTTTGCTGGTGACACTATCACACCTCCTCCATGCTTCACGGTGGGAACCACACATGCGGAGATCATCCATTCATCGACTCTGCGTCTCACAAAGACATGTTGGTTGGAACCAATAATCTCAAATTTGGACTCCAGACCAGAGGACAGATTTTCCACCTGTCTAATGTCCATTGCTCGTGTTTCTTGACCCAAGAAAGTCTCTTCTTATTGGTGTCCTTTTAATAGTGGTTTCTTTTGCAGCAATTTTACCATGAAAGCCTGATTCACGCAGTCTCCTCTGAACAGATGTATCTGTTACTTGAACTCTGAAGCATCTATTTGGGCTGCGATTTCTGAGGCTGGTAACTAATGAACTTATCCTCTGCTGCAGAGGATAACTCTGGGTCTTCCATTCCTGTGGCGGTCCTCATGAGAGCCAGTTTCATCATAGCGTTTGATGGTTTGTGCAACTGCACTTGAAGAAACTTTTTCCGTTTTCTGTTTTGACTGACCTTCATGTTTTAAAGTAATGATGGACTGTCATTTCTCTTTACTTATTTGAGCTGTGCTTCCCATAATATGGATTTGGTCTTTTACCAACAGGGCTAGCTTCTGTATACCATCCCTACCTTGTCACAACACAGCTGATTGTGTTGACTCAAACAATTTAAGAAGGAAAGAACTTCCACAAATTAACTTTTAAGAAGACACCTATTAATTGAAATGCATTACAGGTGACTACCTCATGAAGCTGGTTGAAAGAATGCCAAGAGTGTGCAAAGTTGCCATCAAGGCAAAGTGTGGCTACTTTGAAGAATCTCAAATGTAAAATATATATATATATACTTTTTTGGTTACTACATGATTCCATATGTGTGGTTTTATAATTTGTCTTCACTATTATTCTACAATGTAAAAATAAAGAAAAACCCCTGAATGAGTAGGGTGTCCAAACTTTTGACTGGTACTGTATGTCAAAAGTGCTTAAAGGTAGAGTTAGTAAGACAACATTCTCCTACAAAGCAGGGCAGCAACCTCACAGAAATGCAACAAAATTCAAACTGCCACAGTTGTCTCTTCCCAGTGTTGACATTTCAAGGGAGGGCATACATTGTAAAAGACAATAGTGGAAGTCTTGACAGATTTTAATTATGTTGTTGTTTGTAATCAGGTAATCACGCTGCTGTGTATATTGCTGAGTCTACCTTTAAACAACAACCACTTTTGTGCTGTAGCAAAAGAACACGATACAGTTAAAAACGAGTCCAGCTTTGCGTATATACAGTGGGGCAAAAACGTATTTAGTCAGCCACCAATTGTGCAAGTTCTCCCACTTAAAAAGATGAGAGGCCTGTAATTTTAATCATAGGTACACTTCAACTATGACAGACAAAATGAGAAAAAGAATCCAGAAAATCACATTGTAGGACTTTGTTATGAATTTATTTGCAAATTATGGTGGAAAATAAGTATTTGGTCACCTACAAACAAGCAAGATTTCTGGCTCTCACAGACCTGTACCTTCTTCTTTAAGAGGCTCCTCTGTCCTCCACTCGTTACCTGTATTAATGGCACCTGTTTGAACTTGTTATCAGTATAAAAGACACCTGTCCACAACCTCAAACAGTCACATGCCAAACTCCACTATGGCCAAGACCAAAGAGCTGTCAAAGGACACCAGAAACAAAATTGTAGACCTGGACCATTTTCTTTTGAGATTCCTCCACATTTTTATACAATAATGAGAAATGACGAGACAGAGGATGTTGATATTGACAAATGTAATGTTTTACTGCTTTAGACACATTCAAAATGCTGTACAAGTTGTAAAATATAATTCATTTGAATTGCTTCTATATTCTCTTAGAGCAGAAATCTACACTACACACTTCTTGTGTAGCGTTTTCACTTTGAACGAAAACAAGGGGGTTGAGCCGACTTGGGCTGGCCTTCTGGGTAAGGTGCGTCTTTGCGCTAGTCCCGCTTACTCTAATGACCCTGCTGTCCTGGAGCTGGAGAGGAAGTAAAAGTCACTTGCAACCTAATGTTACAGCTGCCAGAAACAAACAGAGAAGACGAAGTCAACAAGCGTCATTCTTGGATTTGAGTCAATTCGACCCCAAAATGTTTTTAAAAAGCGAGAAAAAGACTGCCCATGACCAATCCAGAAACCAGATAAACATTGGAATTAATTTTGAAAGGTGGAAGAGTGACACCGAAATGGCAACCGTTGTCATGGATTATTCATGTTAGGTAAGTGTTGGGTTGCGTATTTAGCCTGCTAGCTATGTTAGCTGCTAAGCTTAGTGTGTTCAATTTTCAATCCAGCTATCATCTTTTGTATTCGGATTGTTTTGTACTCAAAGGAATCTAATGATAGCATCATGTAGCTACACTGCATAAACTCCACAATATGCCCAATGCCTTTATTTCACCTAGCTAACATTAGCTTGCTAAATCTAGATATTCAGATTGTTGGCATGATAGTGTTTAGTTTGTAGATGATCACGCTAGGTGGTCGACAGCATTTTTGGTCCAGGACCACCCCAAAAAATTCCTCTTGCTGTACAGTTATTTGTGGCATCTAGTTCATTTGTGAGCGATTGGGTGTTTGAAGTTCCAGAGCTGACGACTCTTCAGAATGAGAATATGGTCAAATTGACTGATTTATATTGTTGATATTGTTAATGGTATAACAGTTCATGATAACTACTGATTAAGTTAATTCAAGAGTTTCTCTATATTTAACCCTTTATGGTGTCCCTCATCGATTAATTTGCATAGGATAACCAAGTTAATCAATCATATCTAATCTTGCCAAAAGTCACAACAATTGCCATTATATTACCTTCTCTCTCAGGTGAGACCATGGGCAGTATATGAACTACTGCTAACCGTATTACCATAGCTAACAATTTTGGTTGATTATCAACAAAATAATTATTGAATCACAAAGCATAACATAACATGCATACTGCATTCTTTACCTCTTTCAGTGTTGGGCTGAAAATGCTTTTGACCACCTAGCTAGCTATCATTATCACCTACAAACTAAACACTATCATGTCAACAATCTGCACATCTAGCTTTAGCTAGCTAACGTTGCCTAGTTGAAATAAAAGCATTGGGCATCTTGTTGGATGTAGCTACTGGACATGATGGTATCGTTAGATTCCTTTGAGTTCAATACATTACGAATACAGAATGTTATATTTTTCTTGCTTATTTTTCTCTTTGGGTCCAGTTAATTCAGATTCAAGAACTGAGAATGATGCTTCGTTGGCTTCATCTGCTCTGTTTGTTTCTGGCAGTTCTAACATTAGTTTGCAAGTGACTTTCACTTCCTCTCCAGCTCCGGGGCAACGGGTTATTCGAGTAGGCGGGATTAGCATAAAGACACACCTTGCCCAGAATGCCAACCCAAGGCAGTACAGGGCTCAACCCCCTTGTAATGGAAATGGAAATGGGGCGACATAGGGTCGCCCACAGCCTGCGGATTCCTGATTTTAAGTCTACTAAGAGAATATAGAAGCAATTCAAATGAATTATATTTGAGATTTTTTGAAATGTTAGCAAATTTATTACAAATTAAAGTTTTAATTATTTACATAATTATTCAGACCCCTTGCCACGAGACTCTAAATTGAGCTCAGGTGCATCGTGTATCCATTTATCATCCTTGAGATGTTTCTACAACTTGATTTGAGTCCACCTGTGGTAAATTCATTTGATTGGACATGATTTGGAAAGACAAAAGAGCAAAAAACCAAGCCATGAAGTCGAAAGGAATTGTCTGTAGACCTCCGAGACAGAATTGTGTCGAGGTACAGATCTGGGGAAGGGTACCAAAATTTGTGCAGCATTGAAGGTCCCCAAGAACTCAGTGCCCTCCATCATTTAATGGAAGAAGTTTGGAACCACCAAGACACTTCCTAGAGCTGGCCTCCCTGCCAAACTGAGCAACTAAGAAGGGCCTTGGTCAAGGAGGTGACCAATAACCCGATGGTCACTCTGACAGAGCTCCAGAGTTCCTCTGTGGAGATCCTTCCAGAAGGACAACCATCTCTGCAGCACTCCACCAATCAGGCCTTTAAGGTAGAGGGGCCAGACAGAAGCCACTCCTCAGTAACAGACACATGGGTAACACATCAGTAACAGCTTGCTTGGAGTTTGCCAAAAGGAACCTAAAGTATTCTCAGACCTTGAGAAACAAGATTCTCTGGTCTGATGAAACCAAGATTTTAACTCTTTAGCTTGAATGCCAAGCATCACGTCTGGAGGAAATCTGGCACCATCCCTACTGTGAAGCATGGTGGTGGCAGCATCAGGGACTGGAAGACGAGTCAGGATCGAGGGAAAGATGAACGGAGCAAAGTATAGAGAGATCCTTGATGAAAACCTGCTCCAGAGCGCTCAGGATCTCAGACTGGGACGAAGGTTCACCTTCCAACCAGATAATGACCCTAAGCACACAGCCAAGACAACGCAGGAGTGGCTTCGGGACAAGTCTCTGAATGTCCTTGAGTTGCCCAGCCAGACCCCGGACTTGAACCCAATCGAATATCCCTGAAGTGACCTGAAAATAGCTGTGCAGCGCCGTTCCCCATCCAACCTGATAGAGCTTGAGAGGATCTGTTGAGAAGAATGGGAGAAACTCCCGAAATACAGGTGTTCCAAGCTTGCAGCGTCATACCCAAGAAGACTCAAAGCTGTAATCGCTGCCAAAGGTGTTTCAACAAAGTACTGAGTAAATGGTCTGAATAGTTACATAAATGTAATATTTCAGTTGTTTATTTTATTTTTGTGATCATTTCTAAAAAAAAAACTATTTTTGCTTTGTCATTATGGGTTATTGTGTGTAGATATTCTAAAATATATTATATATATATATTTATATATTCATATATAAATAAAACAAGGCTGGAACGTAACAAAATGTGGAAAAGTCAAGGGGTCTGAATACCTTCCGAATGCACTGTATGCCAATTTGGTTTGAGGGGGCTGATTAGGTGGCTATGATGGAATGGGGCCCCGTTGGGAGTTTAGCCATTTACACCGGGGCAAACACCCGTACTTGCCTTGTTAAATAAAATAAAATACTCTCATGATAAGTGCCATGGGATTTTATAATGACCACAGAGGTTCAGGACACATCCTGTCCAAAAGACGGCACCTTCTACGCAGGGCAATGTCCCCTTCACTGCCCTGGGATCTCCTCAGAGGGAAGAATGTCCCCTACTGGCAATCTAAACACTACTTCCAGCAGCATCTGGTTTCCCATCCAGAGACCGACCAGGACAGACCCTGTTTAGCTTCAGAGGCAAGCCAGCAGTGGGATGCTGAGTACCTGCAGCATTATAGCACTAGGATTGCTTACCCCTGCACTAGTGGAAAGTTTGCACCTGATTATAATACAACATTTCAAAATGTAAAGGGTGGAGCTAAATTGTCAAATACAAGACTCTGTCACATGTCGGTAATGCCGTTTTGGCTTTGGTTTTCATTCCTCTCAGAAAATAACAGGCTCAAACTATCTGTTCACTCCTCACACTTACTAAACCAAAGTACGTACTCCCATGTCCTTTTTTCCTTTCCAGAACCTGCAGGCTCATCTGAGTAGGTTCTCGAGGCAATACGACCAGCTGGTGGCCTTCAAGCCCACGGGCTGGACCTTCAGTCAGAGGGTGGAGGCTGTGGAAGATATCAAGCCTATGGTCCATGGCAACATCAGCATCTATGGTACAGCCCAGTATCTATAGCAGGTTTGCTCAGATGTGGCTCTCGAGGCCCAGAGCACTGCTGGTTTTGGTTCTAGGCATGAAATTTAAAGCATGCTAACTAGGAGACATTGACTCACATTAGCCATGTCATGCCTACTACTTACTAAAATGAATCATACTACATACTATTTAGAATGTACTGTTTTAGTAAAAATGCATACAGTTAGCAACAAATATCAACATACTAGGCTCACCCATTATGTGAATGCGTCATCTTATGCTCAATTGTGCTGTTTCCATCCATCCGTTAATGTTGGTGTAGCGTCCCCTGAGCTAATTATCAACAGGTCAATCTCACTCAGTCTGAACAATCTTCCTCGATGGCTCGCAGCGAATTATACTTCATGAAAAGCCGGAATGAGTATGACATCCGAGCATTTAAAGGGATAGTGCGAGATTCTGGCAATTAATTAATGAACATTTTTATGTCTGCGTCCAGTATGAAGGAAGTTTAGAGAGAGTTTCATGAGCCAATGACTGGAAGTCTACCGGTACAGCTAGCTAGCATTTGCTCACAAAACGACATCTAACTTCCGTCAAACTGCAGAGACATATAAATGGTATCAATGAGTTCATCTGACTCTGGGTAAGTATAATTACCAGACTCTCGCATTATCCCTTTAAAGCATACATGTTACATACTATTTAGAACGCAAGTAAGATTATTTGTTTTTGTGTTTTGTTCGAAAATGCCAGGTTAGAACATTTGTGGCTAGTTTTACAAAACCTATGTGTGGATTGCTGTCTCTACTGGCCCATAGACTACTTTCAACATAAGGAAACAATGATATACATTTCTAATTTTGCTGAAGAATGCCTTTCACCAGAAACTGAGGAAACCATGTGTGTGCACATGAAATGATCAAGCAGGACTGCGGAACTCAAGGTCCTGAGTTGTGCACCCCTGTCTATGGTATAGGACTCTACCTACAGCACTGCTCTGTATGATAATGATGACATGGTAATTTAGCAGACTCTTTTATCCAAGGCAGCTTACAGTTTAGAAATTAAATAAATCTAGGGTTGTATGGGGCCCATGGGGAATTAAAACCATGGTGTTGACGTCACCATACTCTAACTACTCAGCTATCTGGAACCTGATTCACAACCTGGCTCAGATATTTTCTTTTCCCATTGTCCTTTTCAGCACCGTTCCAGCAAATATGGTGGATATGTGGTGGATGCATAACCAGGCTGGTCTTTGGCTAATCTTTTCACACATCCATACTAGGGATTAACACTGGAAACCGGGATCCCAAGATTTTCCTAGCAAGCTCCTTCCTGAGAGAAAAATGACGGGATCTCAGGAACAATAATATACTATTTCTATGCAAAAATACAAACATGCATGTGCAAACTATCTGACTTCATTCACACATTAGACCAGTGATCACAACGCTCACTAATAGAAAACGTCACTTGCGTAGCTTATGAATTTCATTGTGTTTTGACTATCATGAAACTTGAGGCGGCAGGTAGCCTAGTTGTTAGAGCGTTGGGCCAGTAACTGAAAGGTTGTAAGATCGAATCCCTGAGCTGACAAGGTCAAAAGGCAGAATGAGGCGCAGCATCAAATATGTTCCCTGTGGCTCCTATCCCATTTACATTACAAATGCAAACTATATGCGCGTTTGTATTTGCATAACACGAAATGTGTGTTAATGACAGGGCAACAATGCGCATTGTGTTCGGAATGTAATCACATTTGCCTGACCACCTCCGGAGGTGGATGGGCTCGCATTGTGTTCCAATCTCTGCTCTGTGTAAATGCAACCAGGCCAGCTGACCACATAAAAATATTCCTGTGTTATTTCAGCTCTGCTTCAGTGATCCACCTGTTCAACAAGTCCCTCATCACTGGATGTGTCCCTCAGCTCAAACTGGTGACACCAGTATATAAAAAAATGGATCTGGCCCTGACAACCTCCAGAACTACAGGCCTATTTCTAACCTGCCCTTCCTGACTAAGCTCCTTGAACGTGCTGTTCCTAGTCAACTTTAAAACCATCTGGCCACTCACAACCTACATTAGCCCTTCCAGTTGGGTTTCAAGGCTGGACACAGCATCGAAACTGCCCTGGAAAGGGTCTCCAATGACCTCCTCATGAATGCTGACTAGGGCTGCCAGCATCTTCATACTGCTCGACCTCAGTGCAGCATTCGACACTGCACTCCTTGTCAGCTGCCTGCAGGACATCAAAGCGTAGATGCAGTTGAGTTTCCTGCAATTTAGCTACAAAAAAGAAAGAGGCGGTCCTAATTGGCATCCGCACAATCATAAACAACATTAGCAGCTACAGCTGTCAAAGGTCTCGTTTGACATCAAGAGTGTCACCAAAGTCAAATGTTTCCATCGACTGAACATTGCCAGCTATCACAACCTGCAGCTGAGTGACTCATCCATGCCTTTATTTCATCCCGTCTGGATTATTGTAATGCCCTTTTTGTTGGCGCATCTGCCAAGTGTCTAAACAGGCTACAATATGTCCAGAACTGTGCTGCTGGTGGTGGGTGCCGGGACACAATGCAGATAGCCTGGTTAGCCAATGTGCGGGAGCATTGGTCGGTCTGCCCAATTGAAATAGTATGTACATGATTGTATAGTTAAAGGGACTATGCATATATGATAAACGGAGAGTAGCAGCAGCGTAAAAGAGGGGTTGGTGGGGCACACAATGCAAATAATCCAGTTAGCCATTTGATTACCTGTTCAGGAGTCTTATGGCTTGGGGGTAAAAACTATTGAGAAGCCTCTTTGTCCTAGACTTGGCACTCCGGTACCACTTGCCATGAGGTAGTAGAGAGAGCAGTCTATGACTGGGGTGGCTGGGGTCTTTGACAATTTTTAGGGCCTTCCTCTGACACCGCCAGTGATGTACTGGGCCGTACGCACTCCTCTGTAGTGCCTTGCGGTCGGAGGTCGAGTAATTGCCGTACCAGGCAGTGATGCAACCATGCTCTCGATGTTGCAGCTGTAGAGCCTTTTGAGGATCTCAGGACCCATGCCAAATCTTTTTAGTTTCCTGAGGGGGAATAGGCTTTGTTGTGCCCTCTTCACAACCCGCTGGGTGTGTTTTGACCATTCTAGTTTGTTGTTGATGTGGACACCAAGGAACTTGAAGCTCTCAACCTGCTCCACTACAGCCCCGTCGATGAGAACGGGCGCATGCTCGGTCCTCCTTTTCCTGTAGTCTACAATTTAAATAAAATAATAATAATATTTCACCTTTATTTAAACAGGTAGGCTAGTTGAGAACAAGTTCTCATTTGCAACTGCGACCTGGCCAAGATAAAGCATAGCAGTGTGAACAGACAACACAGAGTTAAACATGGAGTAAACAAGAAACAAGTCAATAACATAGTAGAAAAAAGAATCTATATACATTGTGTGCAAAAGGCATTACAATTTAGCAGATTAACACGAGTGATAAATGATCAGATGAACATGTGCAGGTAGAGATACTGGTGTGCAAAAGAGCAGAAAAGTAAATAAAATAAAAATAGTATGGGGATGAGGTAGGTAAATTGGGTGGTATATATACCGATGGACTATGTATAGCTGAAGCAATCTGTTAGCTGCTCAGATAGCAGATGTTTGAAGTTGGTGAGGGAGATAAAAGTCTCCAACTTTAGCGATTTTTTTGTTGTTGTTTTTTTGCAATTCGTTCCAGTCGCAGGCAGCATAGAACTGGAAGGAAAGGCGGCAATCATCTCTTTAGTCTTGGTTACGTTGAGGGACAGGTTGTTATTCCCGGCCAGGTCTCTGACCTCCCTTTAGGCTGTCTCATCATTGTTGGTGATCAGGCCTACCACTGTTGTGTCGTCTGCATACTTAATGATGGTGTTGGAGTCGTGCCTGGCCATGCAGTCGAGGGTGAACAGGGAGTACAGGAGGGGACTGAGCATGCACCCCTGGGGAGCTCCAGTGTTGATGATCAGCGTGGCAGATGTGTTGCTACCTACCCTCACCACCTGGGGGCGGCCCATCAGGAAGTCCAGGATCCAGTTGCAGAGGGAGGTGTTTAGTCCCAGGATCCTTAGCTTAGTGATGAGCTTTGCGGGTACTATAGTGTTGAACGCTGAGCTGTCAATGAATAGCATTCTCACATAGGTGTTCCTTTTATCCAGGTGGGAAAGGGCAGTGTGGAGTGCAATAGAGATTGCATCTGCTTCATCTGACCAAGTCACTAGTGCTCCCTGCTTTATTTTTTGCTTGTAAGCGGGAATCAGGAGGATAGCGTTGTGGTCGGATTTTCCAAATGGAGGGCGAAGGAGAACTTTGTACACGTCTCTGTGTGTGGAGTACAGGTGATCTAGAATGTTTTCCCTCTGGTTTCACCTTTGTTGATAGAAATTTGGTTGGACTGATTTAAGTTTCCCTGCATCAAAGTCTCCGGCCACTAGGAGCGCCACCTCTAGGTGAGTGGTTTCCTGTTTGCTTATTTCCTTATACAGCTGACTGAGTGTGGTCTTAGTGCCAACATCTGTCTGTGGTGGTAAATAAACAGCCACTAAAAGTATAGCTGAAAACTCTCTAGGCAAGTAGTGTGGCCTGCAATTTATTTATACTTCAGGTCAGCAAAATCTAGAGACTTCCTTAGATTTCGTGCACAGCTGTTGTTTACAAATATGTACAGACCGCCCCCCCCTCGTTTTACCGGAGTGTGCTCCTCTATCTTGCCGGTGCAGCATATTTCCCGCTAGCTGAATATCCACGTCGTCATTCAGCCACGATTCCGTGATACGTAGGGTATTACAGTTGATGTCCCGTTGGTTGGATATTCGTGATCGTACTTCGTCTAATTTATTGTCCAATGATTGCACGTTGGCGAGTAGTATTGACGGTAACGGCATCTTTCCCACTCGCCTTCTCCGGGTCCTCACAAGGCATCCGGCTCTTTGTCCTCTGTACCTGCGTTGCTTCCTCTTGCAAATAACGCGGATGTCGGCCCTGTCGGGTGTTTGGAGAATGTCCTTTGCGTCCTACTTGTTGTAGAAAAATATTTTGTCTAATCTGAGGTGAGTGATCGCTGTCCTGATATCAGGAAGCTCTTTTTTTGCCTTAAGATACGGTTGCAGAAACATTATGTACAAAATAAGTTACAAATAATGCGGGGGGAAAAAACACATAATAGCACAATTGGTTTGGCGCCCGTAAATCTGCTGCCATTTCTTCCAGCGCCATTTTAATAAGTGCTTTAGAAATTAAATGTATTATTATTTAATGCAAAAAGAACAAGGGCAGAGAATAGCAGACCAACATGGAATTATGTAAGAGGACGAGTGCTTTTAGTGGAAAAAAATCTGTACTTTAATCTGTGCTGTTTGTGACGTTTTTAGATTGTATCGTTGTTTATTCCTTTGAGCCAGATCTAGACCTCTTTTCAAAGGCAGTATCAAGAATATAAAATATCAAAAGAAAGGCAGTGCCTCTCGGATAAGCTCACAGAGAGGTAGATAGATCTGGATTCTTTGTTTAGTACAGATCTTCTGTGTAAAAAGTGTCTCACAAGGAAAGGCAAAAATGCACCTAATGACGCACTTAGCTGCTCCACGAGGGGTCTGAGGCAGTCGAGAAATAACAAGGGTTTTATGTGCAACTTTAGTAACAATGATTTTGACAAAAACAGCCCAGAGATTTAACATTGCTCATATGAAGGGCCTATTGATTAACTTAGCCTTAAGATGCTTTTGGGAAACCAGGCCCTGGTGCGTAATTTTGCAAGAGAACTGTGAGAGATAGGCTAGAGATCTCAAGCCTAAGTTAAATGCTTATGCATATCAACTCATCGGTTATTAGCTAAATATTAGGCCTAATACGGCAGTGAATTTACTACCTGTGCTATGCAACACAGTAAACAAATCTCTGCCCGTCTCCAGTTTACCAATGTCAAGTGGCTACACATTGTCACGCGCACTGATATAAAATTAAGAATCAGCATTTAACCACCTGCTTTACTAAAATCTATCAACGGCTGATCATTATTAGGACAATATCATTTCTATTTTATTGGTTTCATCTTCATCACTATTGCACTATAAAAGACTCTTCACGCATCAATTATTTTCATATTATCCTGTAGGCTACAGGCAACGTTATTTCTCATGTTTTTGTTTGTATTTTTTAAAACCGTACACCTACATATAAGCTTGGCCTACTGCAGAGGAAGACAACTACGACAGCAGCTCCGCAAACAATGGTAGTCATAGGCTCAGCAGGTGCACAAAGAGGGACTTGAAGGAGACACTAAGAAACCTTGTGGAAACTCTGGCATACCTGGTGTTCTTGGGCACCAGGACTATGGTGGTCTGCTTGAAACATGTTGGTATTACAGACTCAAATCAGGGATAGGTTGAAGATGTCAGTGAAGACACTTGAAAGTTAGTCAGCGCATGCTCGGAGTACACGTCCTGGTAATCCGTCTGGCCCTGCGACCTTGTGAATGGGGCTCCCGAGTGGCGCAGCGGTCTTTGATCACACAGTCGTCCGGAACAGCTGGTGCTCTCATGAATGCTTCAGTGTTGCTTGCCTCGAAGCAAGCATAGAAGTAATTTAGCTCGTCTGGTAGGCTCGTGTCACTGGGCAGCTCGCAGCTGTGCTTCCCTTTTTATAGCATGTAATGGAGAAAATTATGGACATTATTGTCTAGCTATAATTCTGAACGCATCCAAAATTGAGTCATTTAAACCCATTGGCCAGATTCCTCACTGCTCTCTTTATTTTGATAGGGTGCCCCCTGGAGATCGGGGGCTCCATGATAGCATATGAACACATCATAAACCATGGCAAAATATGTAAGATTGCAGGAACTTAGCTTTGAATTTGCAACAATGTTAGATGGGTTGATAGGCCCCCTTATCAGGCCCAATGGGTGGGGGGTGTTGGTCTATTTTGCTGCTCCTGTTTCTGACTTCTCTGTCTCTCTCTTACTCTAGGCATCCCCTACAGTGAGCACAGCAGCTACCTGGAGCTGAGGCGTTTTGTCCAGTGGCTGCGGCCCCTCAAGATTATCCCCACAGTCAACGTGGGCAGCTGGGCTAGCCGGAAGGCCATGGAGAGGTGCTTCAGCGAGTGGCTAACAGAGGCTTAAGAGGCTAATAATGTTAAAGGAATCTAAAACAGGACACTTCAGTGTTCATACACAGTGAAAACAGTATATGACACAATACTTGAGTGTTAGCTAATTGGTTTATTTGGATCCCCATTAGCTTTTGCCAAAGCAGCGGCTATTCTTCCTGCGGTCCACACTAAAACACAAATAACAAAACACTGATACACTAGAACAGTTATACAAATTTAAAATACACCGATATACAAACAATACAACTAAAGAATGTTTGTTACAATGTCTGTGTGTGCCATGAGATGTTGTTTTTAATCAATTATTTTTAAGGCAATTTTTCTGTTTGTTTGGGTAATTGGAGATGGGAGTTCCATGCAATCTTGGCTCTGTATAATACTATGCATTGCCGTGAATTTGTTTTAGCCTTGGGGACTGTAAAGTGACCCCTGGTGGCATTTTTTGTGGGGTATGTATGGGTGTCTGAGCTGTATGTTATTTGATTATGCAGGCAATCTGGGATTTTCATTCCTCATAAAAACTAGAAGAGAAGCAGTTAATCTCTTGTCATCCAGGAAACACTGGCATGCATGTTGTTGATGTTCGTTAGGTATGTGCAGTTAAGGGTAAGGCGTGCTGCTCTGTTTTGCTGCACTTGACCATATTACCAAACAGTAATCACGAAGTTCCTGAACAACTAGTATAGTAGAAAAATGCAGAACATATTTTTGTAAACAGACATGCATCTTCACAAATTTGTCAAGATTACTTTGCCCATGATAACTGAACATACAATGTTTTACCTAGTTTAGCTCCCTCAACTTTCTTATGCACAACTCCAGTTGAGATTTATCTCTTAGACAATGTTTTGAACCAAATACAATGATTTTAGTTTTAGATGTATTTAAGACCAGTTTATTATTAATCACCCATTCTGATACTAATATGTCCTTATTTAGAATTTCAGTCAGCTCACTGGCTTTGGGTGCTGACATAGAGTGTGGAATCATCTACCAACATAGTAATTCTAGCTTCGTGTAAGACCAGTGGCAAATCATTTGTAAAAATAGAGAAGAGTAACGGCCCAAGGCAACTGCCCTGAGGGACACCACACTGTACATCTCTGTTATATTGGATAAACAACTCTCCAGGTGATGTAAAGCCATAGCAAGTGAGTTTTTTTTCAATAACAATGCATGATCAATAACATCAAAGGCTGCACTGAAATCTAACAATATAGCTCCAACTATCATCTTATCCATTTATTTTAACCAATCATCAGTAATCTGAGTCAGTGCAGTTCAAGTTGAATGCCCTTCTCCAAATGCATGCTGAAAGTCAGTAGTTAAAGATATAGCAAATACCATTCTCAATAGTTTCACATCAAGGTTGATTATCATTATTGATGGATAACAATACATTTTACAGCTCTCCCACACTAACTTGACCCTTATTATTAAAATATGATTCACTGTTCAATGTTGTCATTTAACTTCTGAGTTTATCAACTTTACTCGTGAAATAGTAATTGAAATGATTGGCAATATCGAAAGGTTTTGTTATAAGTGACCCATCAACTTCAATGAACTATGAAGTCTATAAATAAAAATGATATTTAACTGGGCTCATATCTCACTTACTAGCAAAGATTATGAACGAAATGTGCAAACGTGTCTACATGCAGCTCTCACTTTGATCTCAAAACAAGCACATCTACTCATGACCGTTCATGCTGTAAACTCAGTTCAAAGTGAATGGCACAGATTCATGTATGTGACTCGTTTCAGGAAACTCTGCTTATGTCGTGTTGTGAATGAGCCAAGTCAGTATGACCTGGTGACTTCCAGACAGATATGTGGTAACACTGAAACAAGGAAGATGAAGCAGAAGGGCAGGAAGAGGCCTCAAACACAGGTAGCTGGGGAGCAGCAAATCCAGACAAAGGCAGAGAGGAAATGACGGTCAGAGGTTCATCTTACATTGCGACATCCCGTCAGATCTTGGCCCTGGGATGGAGTTGGAAGAGTTGCTTGATGGCACGTGGGCCATGAAGCAGATGACACCATGGATTTTTGTCACCTATGAAAGAACCAATGTGGTACCTGACTCTAGACATCCTGTGTAAAGGAGCAAATTTGTGTTAATAAACACAAAAGGAGCACTGGATATCTATTGTTAGTCCTTACTCAGACGAAGTGTCGAACCACGGCATTTCAGCTAAAAAATTAATTTCAAGAAATTAGTCTTAGCTGAAACCCTATACCCGGGACTTAGTGAGTGTGATTCACCCGTGAGGGTGAGGTCCGGTCAACTAGAAAGGGAGTACCAGCTGCTAGCAGGAGTGTCTGAGACTATGCCACACTTATAAAAACAGTATAACCCGACTTGCGGCGACGATATGGCGATGAGCAGCAGCTAACTAAAGAGGCTGTGTAGCTCCACTTGAATGAGAAGGTGTGTCCAAACATTTGACTTTTTATGTCTTCACTAATATTCTACAATTTAGACACATTTGCACACATATGGAATCATGTAGTAACCAAAAAAGTGTTAAAACAAATCTAAAAAATATATACAATGGGGCAAAAAAGTATTTAGTCAGCCACCAATTGTGCAAGTTCTCCCACTTAAAAAGATGAGAGAGGCCTGTAATTTTCATCATAGGTACACTTCAGCTATGACAGACAAAATGGCAGAAAGAACATCCAGAAAATCACATTGTAGGATTTTTAATTAATTTATTTGCAAATTATGGTGGAAAATAAGTATTTGGTCAATAACAAAAGTTTATCTCAATACTTTGTTATATACCCTTTGTTGGCAATGACAGAGATCAAATGTTTTCTGTAAGTTATCAATGAACCTACCAGGTACAACCCCAAATCCGTTAACTTCTTTGGGATAGGGGGCAGTATTTTTCACGTCCGGATTTTCACATCCGGATGAAAAGCGTGTCCAAAGTAAATGGCCTGCTGCCCAGGATATGCATATTATTAGTATATTTGGATAGAAAACACTGAAGTTTCTAAAACTGTTTGAATGATGCCTGTGAGTATAACAGAACTTATTTGGCAGGCAAAACTCCGAGGACAAACCATCCAGGATTATTTATTTTTTAGGTCACTCTCTTTTCATTGTGATTCTAGAATTCTTTAGAAATTGGTTGAGATTTTTCCTTTGTGTAATAAAGATGTACGGCCATCCAGAACGAGGGTAACTTGAAGTGTACTGTTAGATAGAAGCGCGTGACCAGAAATGCTCGCTACACGTTGTTATCATCCTGTATTGAACGCTGTTTAAATGTTTGGACAATACTTACAGGTAACTTTTGAGATATTTTGTAGTCACATTGCGCCAGTTGGAACCGGTGTTTTTCTGGATCAAACGCACCCAATAAATTGACATTTTGGATATATATCGACGGAATTAATCGAACAAAAGGACCATTTGTGATGTTTATGGGACATATTGGAGTGCCAACAAAAGAAGCTTGTCAAAGGTAAGGCATGAATTATATTTCTGCGTTTTGTGTTGCGCCTGCAGGGTTGAAATATACTTTTCTGTCTTTGTTTACCGGGGTGCTATTATCAGACAATAGCATTGTTTGCTTTTTGGTATATTGAATGTGTGATTTCATCAGTTTAATTTTTATAGTAATTTATTTGAATTTAGTGCTCTGCATTTTCACTGGATGTTGGCCAGATGGGATGCTACCGTCCCACATATCCCAGAGAGGTTTTAACAAGGGCACCCTCATAGATATCACCCTAACTAACTTGCCCTCCAAATACACCTCTGCTGTTTTCAATCAAGAGCTCAGCGATCACTGATCAAACGACCACACCTCATCACTGTCAAACGCTCCCTAAAACTCTTCTGCGAGCAGGCCTTTCTAATCGACCTGGCTGTGGTATCCTGGAATGATAATGACCTCATCCCGTCAGTAGAGGATGCTTGGTTATTCTTTAGAAGTGCCTTTCTCACCATCTTAAATAAGCATGCTCCATTCAAAAAAATAGAACTAGGAATAGATATAGTCCTTGGTTCACTCCGGAACGGTCTGCCCTTGACTAGCACAAAAACATACTGTGGCGTTCTGCATTAGCACCGAATAGCCCCTATGATATGCAACTTTTCAGGGAAGTTAGGAAATATACACAGGCAGTTAGGAAAGCTAAGGCTAGCTTTTTCAAACAGAAATGTGCATCCTGTAGTACAAACTCAAAAAAGACTAAAGTCCATGGAGAGTAAGAGCACCTCCTCCCAGCTGCCAACTTCTCTGAGGCCAGGAAACACTGTTACCACCGATAAATCCACTATAATTGAGAATTTCAACAAGCATTTCTCTACGGCTAGCCATGCTTTTCACCTGGCTACCGCTACACCGGTCAACTGCCCGGCACCCTCCACAGCAACCTGCCCAAGCCCCCACCATTTCTCCTTCACCCAAATCCAGATAGCTGATGCTCTAAAAGAGCTGCAAAATCTGGACCCTTACAAATCAGCCGGGCTAGACAATCTGGACCCTCTCTTTCTAAAATTATCTGCTGAAATTGTTGCAACCCCTATTACTAGCCTGTTCAACCTCTTTTTCGGATCGTCTGAGATTCCCAAAGATTGGAAAGCTGCCGTGGTCATCCCCCTCTTCAAAGGGGGGGAAACTCTTGACCCAAACTGCTACAAACCTATATCTATCCTACCCTGCCTTTCTAAGGTCTTCGAAAGCATAGTTAACAAACAGATTACCGACCATTTCGAATCCCACCATACTTTCTCCGCTATGCAATCTGGTTCCAGAGCTGGTCGTGGGTGCACCTCAGCCATGCTCAAGGTCCTAAACGATATCTTAACCGCAATCGATAAGAAACAATACTGTGCAGCCGTAGTCATTGACCTGGCCAAGGCTTTCGACTCTGTCAATCACCACATCCTCATCGGCAGACTCGGCAGCCTTAGTTTCTCAAATGATTGCCTCGCCTGGTTCACCAACAACTTCTCTGATAGAGTTCAGTGTGTCAAATCGGAGAGTCTGTTGTCCGGGCCTCTGGCAGTCTCTATGGGGGTGCCACAGGGTTCAATTCTTGGACCGACTCTCTTCTCTGTATCATCAATGATGTCGCTCTTGCTGCTGGTGAGTCACTGATCCACCTCTACGCAGAAGACACCATTCTGTATACTTCTGGCCCTTCTTTGGACACTGTGTTAACAACCCTCCAGGCGAGCTTCAATGCCACACAACTCTCCTTCCGTGGCCTCTAATTGCTCTTAAATACAAGTAAAACTAAATGCATGCTCTTCGACCGATCGCTGCCTGCACCTGCCCGCCTGTCCAACATCACTACTCTGGACGGCTCTGACTTAGAATATGTGGACAACTACAAATACCTAGGTTTCTGGTTAGACTGTAAACTCTACTTCCAGACTCACGTCAAACATATCCAATCCAAAATTAAATATAGAATTGGCTTCCTATTTCGCAACAAAGCATCCTTCACTCATGCTGCCAAACATACCCTTGTAAAACTGACCATCCTCCCAATCCTCGACTTCGGCGATGTCATTTACAAAATAGCCTCCAATACCCTACTCAATAAATTGGATGCAGTCTATCGCAGTGCCATCCATTTTGTCACCAAAGCCCCATATACTACCCACCACTGCGACCTGTACTCTCTCGTTGGCTGGCCCTCGCTTCATACTCGTCGCCAAACCCAATGGCTCCAGGTCATCTACAAGACCCTGCTAGGTAAAGTCCCCCCTTATCTCAGCTCACTGGTCACCATAGCAGCACCCATCTGTAGCACGCGCTCCAGCAAGTATATCTCTCTGGTCACCCCCAAAACCAATTCTTCCTTTGGCCGCTTCTCCTTCCACTTCTCTGCTCTAATCTCTAATCTTTGAAACTGGCAACACTTATCTCCCTCACTAGCTTTAAGCACCAGCTGTCAGAGCAGCTCACAGATTACTGCACCTGTACATAGCCCATCAATAATTTATCCCAAACAACTACCTCTTTCCCTACTTTATTTATTTTGCTCCTTTGCACCCCATTTTTTCTATTTCTACTTTGCACATTCTTCCACTGCAAATCTACCATTCCAGTGTTTTACTTTCTATATTGTATTTATTTTGCTCCTTTGCACCCCATTTTTTCTATTTCTACTTTGCACATTCTTCCACTGCAAATCTACCATTCCAATGTTTTACTTTCTATATTGTATTTATTTAGCTCATTTGCACCCCATTATTTCTACTTTGCACATTCTTCAACTGCAAATCTACCATTCCAGTGTTTTACTTTCTATATTGTATTTATTTATTTATTTAGCTCCTTTGCACCCCATTATTTTTATTTCTACTTTGCACATTCTTCCACTGCAAATCTACCATTCCAGTGTTTTACTTTCTATATTGTGTTTATTTATTTATTTAGCTCCTTTGCACCCCATTATTTCTACTTTGCACATTCTTCCACTGCAAATCTACCATTCCAGTGTTTTATTTGATATATTGTATTTACTTTGCCACCATGGCCTTTTTTTGCCTATACCTCCCTTATCTCACCTCATTTGCTCACATATATAGACTTATATAGACTTATTTTTCTACTGTATTATTGACTGTATGGTTGTTTTACTCCATGTGTAACTCTGTTGTTGTACGTGTCAAAATGCTTTGCTTTATCTTGGCCAGGTCACAATTGTAAATGAGAACTTGTTCTCAACTTGCCTACCTGGTTAAATAAAGGTGAAATAAAATAAATCAATAAAAAATAGGCGGTATCACAGGATTCCTACCCATCCAAGCAGTCCTTATCGATTCACTTACTCAACACGATAAGTGGTATCCCAGGATTTCTACCCATCCAAGCAGTCCTTATCCATTCACTTACTCAAAACGATAAGTGGTATCACAGGATTCCTACCCATCCAAGCAGTCCTTATCGATTCACTTACTCAACACGATAAGTGGTATTACAGGATTTCTACCCATCCAAGCAGTCCTTATCGATTCACTTACTCAACACGATAAGTGGTATTACAGGATTTCTACCCATCCAAGCAGTCCTTATCGATTCACCTACTCAACACGATAAGTGGTATTACAGGATTTCTACCCATCCAAGCAGTCCTTATCGATTCACTTACTCAACACGATAAGTGGTATTACAGGATTTCTTTTTCTATTATTTGACCATGCAGATGGACGGTTACCACTCCAAACTGGATCAAACAGAACAATCAACAGGGCAGACAGACAACCTGAATGAGACTGAACACCCACCCACTGAGACCCATCCCAGATGAGCATCTGAGCGAGCTGAATGAATTGAATGGCCCACTGACTCGGACTGATTGAATAAGATGAATGGGTTGCGTTTTGTGCACAAACTCAAGACAGGTCTAAACAAATAAGTCCAGCCAAACTGAATCAGACAACACAGTCAAAACTCAAACAGACTGAACAAACTGGTCAGATGAACCATCTGAACAAATGAGTGAATAACCTCACTCAACTGAGCCAGTCAAGACAGATGAAGCACACAACTCTCCCTCTGC
Organism: Oncorhynchus gorbuscha; assembly: GCF_021184085.1. Taxonomy (NCBI): domain Eukaryota; kingdom Metazoa; phylum Chordata; class Actinopteri; order Salmoniformes; family Salmonidae; genus Oncorhynchus; species Oncorhynchus gorbuscha. The sequence goes on from NC_060179.1 coordinate 48,151,284, forward strand.
AGTGGTCACACACCCATTACTATACATTATTCACATTTTCAACCCTCAAAGTTTCTTATTATACCCCCAATATTTTGCATGCATTTCATTTGAACTGAAAAGCTCCCAATATTTCTTTGGTTCGTCAATTTGGAGACCGACTTGGTGATCTACCGCTGAGACACGTTCCTGAAGCTAACCACACAAACTCTATACTATAGGCAAGAACTTTACCTTTGTTTGTGCTGTTCGTCCAAGAGGCCCATTCACAGCTGTAGATTTTCACCGTCTCTGGTCCCTTTTTGCCACTCCTGGCAAGCTCGTCATTTATCTTGTGGAAATATTCAGTCAATAATATTTCTGAAATACCAGAGCCTGTGAGTTCAAATAGACTTTATTACAAAGTAATATAAGCCGAGCTGGTTCATGAAGTAACTCCCTTTCCAGCCTTGGCGCACACTTTTTATACAGGTTTCATCCTTACGTCACACACATAGTAACTCCTCTTTATGTTCATGATTCATCCCCTCTGGCATTTAGCCACCATTATCTTTTTGCCTTGCACTCATTTTAGTTTGGTTTCACATTAGGGCATAGAAACATTATGCCTTAGCAATGGTAGAAAATTAAACAGGCATGCCCACTCCCCAGACAGGTGCATGTCTAATGGTGTCTAATGACCCAGACACACATACAGAGTGCACTTATCCTGTTGACTCCTCTGAAATAATATCATTTACTATCAATACTATCATTTGTTTTTCAATAGGACAATGACCCAACACACCTCCAGGCTGGCCTCCACAATCACCAATTGACCAATCAACCAATTGAGATGGTTTGGGTTGAGTTGGACCGCAGACTGAAGGAAAAGCAGCCAACAAGTGTTCAGCATATGTGGGAGCTCCTTCAACACTGTTGGAAAAGCATTCAAGATGAAGCTGGTTGAGAGAATGCCAAGAGTTTGCAAAGCTGTCATCTAGGCAAAGGCTGGCTATTTGAAGAATCTGAAATATAAAATATTTGTATTTGTTTCACCTTTTTGGGGGGTTCCATGTGTCATTACATTGCCTTCTTTGGGTATAGCAAGCCCCATCCCCCTCTCCCTGCCTCCTTCAACTAGGCTGCTGTGGTCAGAGAGGTCGTAAATTCCAGGAAGATCCTGCCTCATGGCCACACAGTATAGAGACAGAGTGAATTTTCAGAGAGAACAAAGAAATTTCTTCCACCTCCCAGAACTTGAGATCCGAACAACATTTATGTTCCGGAGAAGGTATAAAAGATCGGTGAAGAATCCTGCTACGAACTGGTCCGTTTGTTACATTTTGGTGAAGCTCATGGGAGACGGTGCGGCCACATTACCATAACGCTGTTTATATAATAGCCTCAGATATGAGGTTAACATCTAATTGTTGTATAAGATGAATGAGTGAGGATGATACTGTTTGTAAAATTGTGTAATGTGATTTTGGACTGTTTAATTAAGGAAGCTCCAATTCCATTTTGAGTTTGACTAATATCAGAGGACCGCCCAGGGTATCCTGGGACAGGCCCTTTTCTGCAATTCCGAATAAAACCCCAACTTTGAGAAGTTCTCACTAGACCATGTCATCCCACGTGGTTAAACTCTTAGACTATCGATACCGACAGAATAAGATATTAATTACTAGTCTGCAGCTAGGAATTCGGTATCATTGAACGAAGAACGACAACCGCCGAAACAGAAACTAACTTTTCAACAAAGGTCCCGACGACACACTGAGTGTAAATATATACACTGCTCAAAAATATAAAGGGAACACTAAAATAACACATCCTAGATCTGAATGAATGAAATATTCTTATTAAATATTTTTTTCTTTACATAGTTGAATGTGCTGAAAACAAAATCACACAAAAATTATCAATGGAAATCAAATTTATCAACCCATGGAGGTCTGGATTTGGAGTCACACTCAAAATTAAAGTGGAAGCCACACTACAGGCTGATTCAACTTTGATGTAATGTCTTTAAAACAAGTCAAAATGAAGCTCAGTAGTGTGTGTGGCCTCCACGTGCCTGTATGACCTCCCTACAACGCCTGGGCATGCTCCTTATGAGGTGGTGGTTGGTCTCCTGAGGGATCTCCTCCCAGACCTGGACTAAAGCATCCGCCAACTCCTGGACAGTCTGTGGTGGATGGAGCGAGACATGATGTCCCAGATGTGCTCAATTGGATTCAGGTCTGGGGAACGGGCAGGCCAGTCCATAGCATCAATGCCTTACTCTTGCAGGAACTGCTGACACACTCCAACCACATGAGGTCTAGCATTGTCTTGCATTAGGAGGAACCCAGGGCCAACCGCACCAGCATATGGTCTCACAAGTCTGAGGATCTCATCTTGGTACCTAATGGCAGTCAGGCTACCTCTGGCGAGCACATGGAGGGCTGTGCGGCCCCCCAAAGAAATGCCACCCAACACCATGACTGACCCACCGCCAAACCGGTCATGCTGAAGGATGTTGCAGGCAGCAGAACATTCTCCACTGCGTCTCCAGACTGTCACATGTGCTCAGTGTGAACCTGCTTTCATCTGTGAAGAGCACAGGACGCCAGTGGCGAATTTGCCAATCTTGGTGTTCTCTGGCAAATGCCAAACGTCCTGCACGGTGTTGGGCTGTAAGCACAACCCCCACCTGTGGACGTTGGGCCCTCATGGAGTCTGTTTCTGACCGTTTGAGCAGACACATGCACTTTTGTGGGCTGCTGGAGGTCATTTTGCAGGGCTCTGGCAGTGCTGCTCCTGCTCCTCCTTGCACAAAGGCAGAGGTAGCGGTCCTGCTGCTGGGTTGTTGCCCTCCACATCTCCTGATGTACTGACCTGTCTCCTGGTAGCGCCTCCATGCTCTGGACACTACGCTGACAGACACAGCAAACCTTCTTGCCACAGCTCGCATTGATGTCCCATCCTGGATGAGCTGCACTACCTGAGCCACCTGTGTGGGTTGTAGACTCCGTCTCATGCTACCACTAGAGTGAAAGCACCGCCAGCATTCAAAAGTGACCAAAACATCAGCCAGGAAGCATAGGAACTGAGAAGTGGTCTGTGGTCACCACCTGAAGAACCACTCCTTTATTGGGGGTGTCTTGCTAATTGCCTATAATTTCCACCGGTTGTCTATTCCATTTGCACAACAGCATGTGAAATGTATTGTCAATCAGTGTTGCTTCCTAAGTGGACAGTTTCTTTTCACAGAAGTGTGATTGACTTAGAGTTACATTGTGTTGTTTAAGTGTTCCCTTTTTTTTTAGCAGTGTATATTGATTGCAATTGTTCCCGAATGGGTGAGCGTTCATGTGCAAAGGATTAGCATTTAAATTGTTATAATTATCAACTTTGTCGTGTCTCATCTCAGTTGACCCACACTTCCCCTTTTATCCACCAAGCCGCGATTCCGGTTTATCCCACTAGGGAAACTCCATTATCATTTCCTTGTAACGATCTGTTTGTTTATGCATTTCTGTGAATTACTTAGTAAATAAATGATTTAAAACAATTGATGTATGGATGACTTATAGTGAAGACTGAGTTCGTGCAGATAACCAACAATTTACGGCGTTTGGAATGAGACTAACGTGAGGTAAAGTAAATAATTAATTAATTCAAAGACTAACTGATCAGATATAAAATATCTGAAAGGTTTTATTAGGAAATTATAACTTTGTAATCTGAATATTTTCCTTGGTGCCTCGACTTCCTAGTTAATTACAGTTACATGATTAATCAGTTTGATGGCGTAATACTAATTACAGAGAATCTTTCATAAAAACTAAGTCGTCAATTTAATGATAGTAAAGACACAACACGTGTGTTATTTCATAGTTTATGTCTACACTATTTTTCTACAATGTAGAAAATAGTCAAATAAAGAAAAACCCTGAAAAGTTGAAACTCATTGAACTACATTACCCTAGCAGTAGGCAAGCTGCTTATGCTGAAAAGCCTTGTTAGTGCATAGGGTAAATTAGCTTTTGGCTTTCCTGTTTTTGGGGGGGGGATTCAGACGAAAGCTAATATTTCACTTAACTTTTTTGTATTAATATGTTACAGGTTTCTAGTGATGCTTACAAAGACAATTTCCTCTGGGCTGTACATTAATTCACTTTCTTTTTGCTTTCTGTGTAAGGGACAATACAAACAAGACAATAATGAAGAGAAAGAGATTCATCTCTTTTATTCCCTGTAAACACCATATATACATATTGGATCTGGAATATTAAAAACATTTGACCATTTTACAGAAGATCATATCTACAAATGTATAATAATCACAGTTTGAATATTCAATCAAACAGAGCACATTGAACAACACCAAGACAATCAACAGAAAATACCAACATCTCGCTATAGTCAGTCATAATTTTACACTCACAACACATCTGTCCATATTGCTAATTTCACTGTTACGGGAGACAAATTTACCACTCTCTCTCTCTTTGTGGACTGGTCTCCCAGGCAAATAACATATTAATTTAACATTGCTCCAATGTTTTCATGTTGTGAGAATGTAGGCCTCGGTTGGACCACACATGGGAGTGCTTGACCCTTTTCACAATTCAAATGGTACTTTCCAGCAACTATGGTGGATGCGGAACCAGGCCAGTGCATGGCTTAGTCGTGTGAAACGGGTACTAGAGTTATGCTTCCAATGGTTTTGTTGTCATGGAGGACACATTTCTTTAACCATAAGAGTACCACATTATCCACAGTCACTACATTTGTCTTACCAAGATATCTAGTATATTTGACAATCAAATTAAACAGTAATGAAACGATTCAGGCAAATTATTTCGTGTCAAATGAACAATAATTGTTGCCTTTGTAACATAAGTTACAAAAATCATTGATTGGTGAAAGTCTTCATTGGTTGAAGATACTCTACAACGTTAATCTTTAAGCCATATCAACAGTTTGCTGATCAATGATAAACTGTTTTACCCATAGTGTATATAGCTCTGCTTCTGGGGTACTTGGGTAACTCAGTGCATAATAACGAGATGTCCGCCAGCCATTTCATTATGTTAATGTATTTATTCAGATGAATTCCTTCTTGAATATTCTATCAAGATGCTCCTGAAAAATCGATTGACTAATTTGCCCACGCTGCATGTTCTCTACGCACTGTTGCGGAGTAGAGAGCCAGGCTGGGAATCCTGTGTTTTAGGTTTGCCAAGTTGAAAGGGTGCAAAAAGAACAGTAGTGTTTCCCCTAGATTTTTTCCCCCTAGGCGGGAAGCCCTCAAACCAACAAGCCGTAAACATCAAATTACACAAATCGATCCTGTGATTGTTCAATAGCGGGGGGCCAAGTAGACTTGTTTGGGGGAGAAGGCATCCCACCTAAACAATGGTGGGAGAAACACTAAAATCCCAGAGGAGTCAAGAGGGGCCTCCTTTACACTATAGTCGAAATAGTTACACGTAGGTGACAAAAAACAAATGGGGGAAAATAACTAGAACCAAAGACTGCAGCTTAGGAGCTCGTCTTCATCTGAATTCTCCATACTTCTGTGTGTGTGTGGTGTGTTGGTTGTAGCATAGGCAGCCGTGGCTGAGGAAAAGTCACTCTTTATCATGTCCTTGGCAGAAGACAGTGTGTTGCAGGTGCATGTCAGCTCCTCTGCGAGTGGTCGGTTGTTGTGTTGTTTACACCCATCCCTGGGACCATAAGCCTCTAGCTCGGCCAGGTGACCCTCACTATGACAGCTGAAGAACATACTGGTGAAGAAGCAAATGGGGGGGGGGGGGGGGGGACTACAATGCTTTGTCCTACAAATTAATGACAGTAAAAACAAGGGAGTGTGTGAGAAAGGATGGAAACAAACAATTGAATATAAAATAATATTATAAAAGATTTCCTTCAGTGAATGGGCAAAATGAAGAACAAAAAGGAGAGAGCAAATGGACTTGATTTTAAACTAAAGAAAAGAAAAGATTAAATGCCAATCAAAACTGACAGAAATAAATAAATCACATTAAATTAACAACTAAAGACCAGCCCTAGATTATCCAGCTGAACTCATTATTATTTATACAACTTCATAGTAGGACATTTGGGGTCAAGCCAGGAGTTCTTCCTAGACATTGGTGTTTGCAGAATGTAGGCCAACTAGCGAATTGTGATGTCAATGGGAGATATGCATACAAATACAAGTTATGAATGATCATCTCAAGTATCATTTTTGCCTTAAGTGCTTTGTAGGGCTACAGTGAGAAAGGAAAGTGGAGCCTGGTGGACAAATGTCTGAAGGGTTGTGGGTTGAGTGCAGTAGTAGTCTTTAGTTACTGGTTCACAGTGAGTGTACTACTGTATGCGTTAGGGGTCACAGCGGTAATTCAAAAATATATTCAGCAAAAATATATTCAGCAAATTGGCACAAACACTTTTTTGGGAGAGTAATAAGGATTGGCATGCACACGGACCTGCATTAGCAACTGGCTTCAGAAAATGCTATCCAACATAATCCTGTCAATTCATTCATAAATAAAGCTATCCTTGGCATACCGGGAAAGTGTATTAGATTATGTGGGGGGGGAATAGTAGGGCAATCCATTGGTCAGAGGATCTGAGTACTCATCCCATTGGTGAGAAGAGTTGAGAACATGGGGGTTATCAAAAAGAACAGGCGACTGGTATTCAACATTCAAATTTCTCCTTTACACTGCGTGTGTGCATGTGTGTGCGTGTGTGTGTTCGCATGTGTGTGTCTCAGTTAAATTCTTGATGTGGCACAAGATAGTTAGTTGGTGGGGTCTTCAACATTCCCTCTTCACTTGGTCCTCTATAATTTCCTTCAGACACTGTTGTCTAGCATGCGCAACTTCCTCTGAGCAATGTCCTCCAGCTATCGTTGCTGTTTGATAAGTCGCTCAATCTCCGCCCCTAACGTCTGAAGATTTTCCTACAGAGAGATGGAGATAGAGACAGAGAGACACAGAGAGAGAGAGAGAGAGAGAGACATCAGGCAACCCATTCAACAGTGAAATATTCGGAGCTGGACTACATCGTTTCCCATTTGGAGTCCTTTGCCTTGCACATTTCTAGGTCATCAAAGTTAGAAGACTGGAGAAATTGGAAGATGAGAATGAGGACAGAGAGAGAGAGAGTACAAGACAGAGGGAACAAAATGGTGAAATAGACGCACAGAAGAAAGAACGAGAGAGAAAAACAGTGAAAAACAGAAAGATGCTTGCAGCAGGGATGGATGTGTATCGTCTTGGTGCTTTCCTCAGAGACTGATTGCCTGATCACCCAAGTAGACTAATCCTTCTACCATGGGCAATGCTCTGCTGGTCAAATAATTGGGCATCAACCTGGGTCTTCTGTGCAACTCAAAACCTCAATAACCCACTGAGCTTAAGTCTAGGAATTTGTTCTGGGAGCTAACATGGGATTTTGGGTTTCAGTCAAGGTAACTCATAATGCGATTTTAGTTCACCAAACCAGCGCTCTGTTACACAGGTACTGTATCTTACTTGTATTTATTTATTTAACTAGGCAAGTCAGTTTAAGAACACATTCTTATTTACAATGACGGCTTACCCCGGCCAAACCCTCCCCTAATCCGGAAGACGCTGGGCCAATTGTACGCCGCCCTATGGGACTCCAGATCACGCCCGGTTGTGATATCTGTGAAGCCAGCTACCATAATTAGTGGCTTTCCATAGCAATATCCCAGTGAGCAATGACCAACGCAGGACATTCATGGACGTTGTGGTTAGTGGTTGAAATTTGGTTCGTCTGCTCTGGCCTTGAATTCAACGTCTATTTTTGGTCAGGTCCGAACTGGCCTTGATTTAACCCAAACATAGACGTCAATACTGTTTTACTGTACTCTACTGAACTCTACTGTACATTTTGTGAAACAGAGGTCTATGATTGGTTCAGATTTGGTCCGGTTTATTTAATTGTCAGCCATTGTTGACATTAATGCTAATTATTGCTAGTTTGACCACCATAGGGCATCTTTGAGAAGCATTTGATAGTCGTCAATATTGGCTGTACTAGAGAATTTAAAACCCTTTTTTATAAGAACATAGTATATGGGATTTATTTGAAGAAATGTAGCGTAATTAATTGGTTAACATTATAGTGTTTCTATTCCAAGAAAAACGAAACCCTTGGTTTCCGTTAGGAAAATATGGTCCTGTACAACGTGACGGTCGGGAGTAGGTTACAGTACTAAGAGCATAACATTTCCACACCCTAATTATAGTCTAACCAAATTCCAAACAGAGATTAAGTGAAAATAAAAATCTCATTGATTTACTAAGACCAGTCCCCATGCTTGTCTCAGAGCAATATGCTTTCAAAATAAATAAGACATACACTACTTTTAACAGCACATTACTCAACACTAGTGAGACTCATGTTGCCTACGGTAGGCCTACAGCATATCTACAAATATTTTTTTCAATGTCATGACTCTCTGCCACATTACATTTAGAGGATTGGAGGATTCTAAATTAATATCTAAAGGGGCATTTTTCGTTAGGGCAAATCTGATGTGTGAGAATATCTAAGGGACTTTTATATAATTCTAAATGAAATAATAATAATTGCTTTGTTTAAAAAATAGCTATATTTTGGAGATTATTTCATTTTCAAATAACCAAAAGTGAGCGTTTGTAATCTGAATAAAGGCCAAAATTATATTTATTTCTATTTTTAGAGGGAGAGAAATCAAAAGGCCATGCCTATAAGGAAATCCCAGCCAGCCAAACCCTCCCCTAACCCAAATGATGCCCTATGGGACTCCCTATCGTTGTCGGATGTGATACAGCCTGGATTCGAACCAGGGACTGTAGTGATGCCTCATGCACTGAGATGCAGTGCCTTAGACCACTGCGCCACTCGAGAGCCATGCACAATATAACCAATATATATTGTCCTGCTAATAGCCCTTCCTAGAAACGTTGTTTGCAGAATTCCCTGCCTGCTATGCTTGTGAAAAACAAGGTTAATAACACTTTTTCACTTGTTAAAGGTTTCAATTGATTTTTTTAAAGTAAACAATTTGCATAGTTGAGTTTAACCATAATATTTGTTGTATTATTTGTTCTGTCTTTTCTGGTGGATTAAACTGAAATTGCAACCAACTTTCTATGGTTTATTTAAAAAATAATGATATTTTGGTTTCAACCGAAAGTGAGTGAAAAAAAGGCCATTTTTGAACACGAGGTGAGACAAATTTGAAAATAAAGCCAGTTTGTTATTTAGAATGGGACGTGACTTTAAGAAAGCTGAATTAATTTGAATAATATTATGGAGTTTCTATTCCATGAAAAACAAAAAATATGGCGCTGTACAACGTGACCTTTATTTAACTAGGCAAGTCTATTGTCCTGCTAATAGCCCATAATGCGGCTGTACAACGTGACTGGTCGGGAGCTCAATATAATTGAAAAGTTTATTTCTCTTAGAATAAAAACCTTACTGTAACAACAGTTTTAGTAAGTAATACTGGCGAGTAATAACACAAAAATAGGTGTATTTTTCTTGGTGTGCGTGCTGTACAGAGGAATAGCAATTCTTACGGAATTGTTCTAAATTCAATCACCTTCTTCATCCTAATCATTCAGGTCATTGAAATTAAATTTTGAAGTTGTGCACAATTATTAGTTTCTATTTGGTTTATGTCGCCCATTCATTGTCAGTTAGTGACACATTAGCGCCTTGGGACCCAAAAGCATAATCAGTGCTCTAAATCCCCCTTGCACTGGCCTGGAGCAATGAAGCAGTGACGCAGGGTACTGTACTAAACTACAAATTCCATATTAAGTTAATTATTAAGTCTCAACACTTTTAGTTGAGCAACCACTGTAAAAATGTTTCTGTAACCTTTACAGAGAATGTCATTGTAGTTGAAAGGTTCTGTTGGTTTGTGTTAGGAAACACTGCCAGTTCCAAAGCTCTTGGTTAACACAGTGGAGTAATAATACGTATTCCATACTGTAATCTTCATTTTGATCTATTATCCTTTATTCAATGTAACAACTTTTAAACGTGACAATATTTGTTGACATATAGATAGAAAAGTGAAATGATGTACGGTTGAAATTTGCCAATAGAAACAATGACCCCCCAAAAAAACATTTTCAACATCCGTAAAATACGCACGGTCAACATCCGTAAAATACGCACGTTCAACATCCGTAAAATACGCACGTTCAACATCCGTGAAAGACGCACGTTCAACATCCGTGAAAGACGCACGTTCAACATCCGTGAAAGACGCACGTTCAACATCCGTGAAAGACGCACGTTCAACATCCGTGAAAGACCTACGTTCAACATCCGTGAAAGACCTACGTTCAACATCCGTGAAAGACCTACGTTCAACATCCGTGAAAGACCTACGTTCAACATCCGTGAAAGACCTACGTTCAACATCCGTGAAAGACCTACGTTCAACATCCGTGAAAGACCTACGTTCAACATCCGTGAAAGACCTACGCTCAACATCCGTGAAAGACCTACGCTCAACATCCGTGAAAGACCTACGTTCAACATCCGTGAAAGACCTACGTTCAACATCCGTGAAAGACCTACGTTCAACATCCGTGAAAGACCTACGCTCAACATCCGTGAAAGACCTACGCTCAACATCCGTGAAAGACCTACGTTCAACATCCGTGAAAGACCTATTTTCAATGTCCGTAAAATAAGTATTTTCCACATCTGTAAAATATGTATTTTCAACATCCGTAAAACACTTATTTTAATCTTTCACTTAGAACCAAAAGTGAATGTGACATCAATGTCCATAAAATATGTATTTTGAACGTAATTTTGCTCACAAGAATGTCATTGTCCTCACACTGTACCTTGGCCAATGCCATACTATACAATGAGTCCCCAGTCCGTCATTGAAAACCATATAATAAAAAAAGATTTAAGAGGAAGAAGTAAATCATTGAAAACTTTCTAATGACTATCTTGGCCTTATTTGCCAGATCCTTGGAAATGTCAAGATCATATTGCTAGATTCAACGTATCAGAGCAGTCTCCTAAAAACCATTGCTACATTACAGCCAGTGTTTCTACTTGAATTCCCCATTTTTGCATTAAAGCCATGATAAAAAGGTTTTCAGTGTAACCTCAAACATCTAAAACCAGACAAAGTATGTAGAAAGGAGCAATATATTTTAAAAGTAATCTTTGAGTACTATCACCAAAATAAAAATTCATTGATTTTGTTATAATGTTCATGACAGCCATGACAAAATGTGTACTATTGCAGGAAATTTGCTAAAAACTGCACCGTTGGTCATGCCAACTAACTAGAATAATCCCAGTAAGCAAAACTACATTGAAATATTTTATTTTCCAGATGTTGAAGTTCATTTCAATTTAAGCTCTGAATGAAAGTTGAAAAGACGTATTTTCCAGACGTTGAAAATATTTTTTTTCCAGACGTTGACCAAAAACCAGACATGTAAACCAGCACCAAAAAAAAGACGTCCAAAAGGTGTCAGCGTCGGCCTGTGCTGACTGAGGTATAGCCTACAGTGTGGCCTGAAGTTACATTTTAGGAATGCCCATTTATGAGGTAGGCCTACCGTTTGTAAAAAAAAATTTTTTTAAAAGACAGCTGGTCTGGACAGGACCAGAAACAGACATCCAAAAGGCGTTGGCGTTGGTCCATGCTTACTGGGGTATAGCCTACCATGTCGGCCCGCTATGAAATTTTATGAACGCCCATATATGTGGTAGGCCCACTGTTTGTAAAACAGTCGGTTGTATTGGCTTTATTAGTCCTGATTCCTATGACTACTCAATTTGGGTATTTAAGATCTGAATGAGAGAGTGAGAGAGTGTGTTCGGGGGACCCACCTTGAGTGTGATGTTCTTGAGCAGCGTGTCCTCCAGCACGGCCTGCAGCTTCCTGTTGATCTCCAGCGAGAGGTCAAGGGTCAGGCCGCTGTCAGCCGGGTGGGAGGTGTATAGGGAGGCCATAATGCCCCCCCGCCTGCCAAATTGGGCTTTGTTAAAGTCTGAGGCCTCTGAAGAGAGGGCGCCCGACTCCTCTCTCAGCACATAGCTCTGGATGATCCTGTAGGGGGCAGAGAAACAATAGTCCAGTCAGTTGCGCACATTAGACTACCATTTCAGGTGACTGCCATCCACACTCAATACCCACAGGGCTGCCATTTTAAACTGTTGGGCACATTCAATCAGAGCCCTAATGGCAATAGTTGTGCACATAAGAGTTCATTAAGCAGGTCACCACAGGAGATAGTGTTGCCAAGACCCTATTAATCAAAATCACACATCTAATCAGTATGTGTGTGTGTGCGTGCGTGCGTGCATGCATGCATGCATGCGTGTGTAGGCTATAATGCTTCAATGTTTCACTTGTTCATTTTCTTAGTATCACCTCCAAATCATAGTCTATAAACAAGCTACAATGATCAACAATAAATGCAACTTAAAATATTTCAGAAATCAGTCAATTGAAATAAATTCATTAGGCCCTAATCTGTGGATTTCGCATGACGATGAATACAGATATGCATCGGTTGGTCACAGATACCTATAAAAATAAGGTAGGGGGGCCTCCCGAGTGGCACAGCGGTCTATGATAGCTAAAGTATAATAGCTAAAGAAATGGAGAAAACGCATGTCTCCAGATTACATCTTCAAACTAAGGGCAACTGTGGCATGGCATTCGTGACAGGGAGACGCGTCCATCATGCATGAGGATGTATACGGTTAAGATGTAGCTAGCTAACGCTAGTCTCTTTTCAGATATTACACATTTCTAATTTTGACAGAAAATGGTTTCATTTCAAGCTAAAGTGTACTGTTAGCTAGCTAGCTAACATTAGCTGACTGGCTCCCTAGCTGACGCTATTATTTATATCCCAGAGCTGTTTGCTTTGCTAGTTAGAGCCTAATGTTAGCTCCCAGCAGATTCATGCAGGGTAGCAATGACATGATTTGGCACTATGTTCATTGTTGTTTAACTACCTAACGTTAGCTGGCCTGCTCATTAGCTAACGTTACGTGACATGTGTGATCTTAGAAGTTGTTTACATAGCTAGGTTCATTGTTTCCCTAGCTAGCTAGCTACACATCTATCTAGCTAGCTACAAGTATTACAACATCCGGTGAATATGGCCGGTGTCAGTAAATGTTGGCAAAAAAGCGTAATGAAATTGTTACCAGCAGAGCTGGTTAGGATGTTTTCATGTTGTACAGAGGTAAACAAATAATTGGCCAGAGTGTGCGCTCTGAACGCTCCGAGAGCAAAACAAGATGGGTGGGGCTAAAGCTTAAGAAGGTGTAAATGATGCTGAATGGGTGTAGACAAATTAGAGCTCTTCACTAGATACTAAAACAGTTAGTCAACAGCAAAATTGACAGAAAATTGTGTCCCTAAAAAAACGATTGCATAACCCTAACTCTTTTCTCCAGCTATCACTCAATAGTCTGGCTGCTGATAAAGTATTTAATGTGATTAAACATGGTAAGGAGTAGCGTGTCCCCCTAGCTTGTGATGTGTTCCATACTGTCTGTTTGGCTTTGGAGGCTGGCATGAATATGGATATGCCATCGTTAGTGATCGACACTCACGCACCATGGACCGAGCAGCTATAAATATCCGATAGTCTTGTCTGTCAGAAGAGGGGATGGACAAGTGTATGTGTGTTTGTGAGAGAGAGAGAGCGAACGAGTGAAATGCTTACTGGCTGACAAAACATTGATAAAGAGATGACGTGCCAATCCCCTGCCAAAAATCACTCAAACACAAGAATCCAGAAGCCTTCAAGAATCCACCAAGCACTCTAAAAAGGAATGACGTCATGTGACACCACCTGACTCTGTGACGGTGTCAGCAAATCAAAGCAGAGTTTGTAAGAGCAGAGTGAGTTAGCAGAGGCTAAAGCCAGGTTAAGGCTATATTAAAGTTATTAGCTCCCATGGTAGAGACTCTGCTCGTCATTAGCATACACTTTGGTTAGACCTCTGCTAACCCTTACATTAGCATTAGTTTGCTGAATTTTCTAACCATTAACATCATGTTTTGCTATGTTTCTGCTTGCCATTAGCTTCCTATTTGACTAAGTCTTCATGTTTTTCTAGACTGCTTGTATTACCTGTTATAGCCATACTTTCCCAAGCATCTAGTGTGGCAAAACACAAACCATACCAACAAAAACAAATCAAATCCAGTGGCAAGCCAAAACCTGCCAGTAAAACAAATCCTTATCCGTCTCCAACATCTCTCTTTTGCCGCAAGGAGAAAAAGTCAAAATAAGGGAATTGAACTCAAAACCATCGGAGTTGTACATGTGTGCTTTATGCTGGGAGTGTTAACACTTCTCTCACTCACTTTGTCTTCTTGCGGATCTCCTCCACCAGCTGCTTGATGTGGTCCTCCATGAACTCTATCTTCTCCTGCTTGCGGGCGTGGGACTTCTGCAGACGCACAATACGCTCCACAAGCACGGCCTTGTCCACCTCGGGGTAGGTGTCCACCACCGTCGGGCCCGACTGGCTCTCCAGTGAGCGCTCCTCCATGCTGCTGCCGCCGTGCCGCGCATTCAGAGAGCCTGGAAAACATAACATAAATTCATTGTCTATCGAAACGTTTTCCTATCTTAAATTCCCAACCCCATGCACACACACACACACACACACGAAAGGCTGGAACGGCACAGGCTCAGCCACAGAGGAGCGTCCGTGCAGCAGGTTAGTTAAGTGCCTCAAGGGCACAAACATAGAAATCTAATTATTTTTCAGTAGGTGGCACCAGAGATTCTGATGCCAGCTACACTCTGGTTGCCGGCTCATTCCCCCAGATGTACCAAATCGGCCCTGGGATTTGAACGAGAAGGATGTGGGAGAACATAGGACTTCTGTAGATTCCGTCTGCAGCAGTGCACCAACCCTGGTTTGTTCCAGCCTAGCACTAACACACCTGATTCAACTCATCCTGGTCTGCATTGAGGATTGTTTGATTGTGTTAGCGAAGGGCTGGAACAAAAGCACATCCTGCAATTCTTCAGGTCTGGAGTTATTAGTACTAGCCCTACTCCTCACGCCCTCATCTCCTTCTTAAAACCCATTGGATGAGAAAGCCAGAGGTCCTTCCCCTCTGACCTTTCCTTCCAATGGGCTGTGAGAAAGCAATGAGGAAAGAGGACTTGAGGAGAATGCAATTGAGATCTTCCCTAGCACACGCTAGCTAGCTGTTCATTATAACAATGTTTTCTTATTTATACCTTATGTGCATTACAGTATAATATTTATATGCAATACAAAATGTATCGGCTATATACAGTGAGGAATATACAATGATACAACGACTATAAGGTTAAAGTGCAGACTGTGAGGGAATTTCCATCCATATCGCATGAAGCGTTTAGAAATTACAGCACTTTTTGATTATTTACCAATGAATGGTAAATGTGTTGTGTCATTACTAACAATTCATTAAGAATTATCTGTAGTCATAGCAGCATCTACTTTAATGTAGTGTTTATAGAAACATATGATATTGTAATTTACAATAACAGTGACTCCAAAATGACAAAATGAAGCAATTAGGCACCTCAGGGATTTGTGGTACATGGCAAATATATCACGGCTAAGGGCTGTTTTTATACACGACGCAACGTGGAGTGCCTGGATACAGCTTTCGGCCAGTAACCGAAAGATGGCTGGATCGAATCCCAAACGCTGACAAAGTAAAAATCTGTCGTTCTGTCTCTGAACAAGGCAGTTAACACACTGTTCCCCGGTAGGCCGTCATTGTAAATAAGAATTGGTTCTTAACTGACTTGCCTAGTTAAATAAAGGTTAAATAAAATAAATATACCACAAACCCCCCAAGGTGCCTTATTAACTGGTTACCAACGTAAATAGAGCAGTAAAAATACATGTTTTGTCATACACGTGGTATACAGTCTGATATACCACCGCTGTCAAACAATCATAATTCAGGCTTCGAACCACCCAGTTTATAATACATTATTTACTATAAATTTCGATTGGGCACAAAATAATCTGAAACTACCAAAACAAACGGCAAATGCGTCCAACAAGTTAGTTGCAAATGCAAGGAATATAGGACCAAATAGAAAACTTTATCCTACTTTAATACACATAAGTGAATTTTCCCAAATACTTTTGGTGCCATAAATATGTACAAAAATTGCTCTGATTTCTAAACAGTTCACCCGATATGCATGAAAATACACGATAAAACTGACAGTCTGTAGTAACCGTCCAGTCACGGTAATTAGGCTTCTTCAAGCTCTGATGCGGCTGATAGCCTTCCAAACTTGCTAACTACCTGGTACTCAGCACTCGATTGTCCCTCTAATCACTCTGACATCAATAAAAATTTAATCTAACACTTCTACAGGCTATGGAATTGCGTGAGAAAACAGTGATGGCCTCTATTACAGTAAAAACAGGAGGATCCCACCAGCTACAGTGGGGAGAACAAGTATTTGATACACTGCCGGTTTTGCAGGTTTCCCTACCCACAAAGCATGTAGAGGTCTGTAATTTTTCAACTGTGAGAGACAGAATCTAAAACAAAAATCCAGAAAATCACATTGTATGACTTAAGTAATTAATTTGCATTTTATTGCATGACGTAAGTATTTGATACATCAGAAAAGCAGAACTTAATATTTGGTACAGAAGCCTTTGTTTGCAATTACAGAGATCAAACGTTTCCTGTAGTTCATGAGCAGGTTTACACACACACTGCATTAGGGATTTGGCCAACTCCTCCATTCAGACCTTCTCCAGATCCTTCAAGTTTCGGGGCTGTCGCTGGGCAATACAGACTTTCAGCTCCCCCCAAAGATGTTCTATTGGGTTCAGGTCTGGAGACTGGCTAGGCCACTCCAGCACCTTGTGATGCTTCTTACGGAGCCACTCCTTAGTTGCCTTGGCTGTGTGTTTCAGATCGTTGTCATGCTGGAAGACCAGGCCACGACCCATCTTCAATGCTCTTACTGAGGGAAGGAGGTTGTTGGCCAAGATCTCGCGATACATGGCCCCATCCATCCTCCCCTCAATACGGTGCAGCTGTCCTGTCCCCTTTGCAGAAAAGCATCCCCAAAGAATTATGTTTTCATCTCCATGCTTCACGGTTGGGATGATGTTCTTGGGGTTGTACTCATCCTTCTTCTTCCTCCAAACACGGCGAGTGGAGTTTAGACCAAAAAGCTCTATATTTTGGCTCATCAGACCACATGACCTTCTCCCATTCCTCCTCTGGATCATCCAGATGGTCATTGGCAAACTTCAGACGGGCCTGGACATGCGCTGGATTGAGCAGGGGGACCTTGCGTGCGCTGCAGGATTTTAATCCATGACGGCGTAGTGTGTTACTAATGGTTTTCTTTGAGACTGTGGTCCCAGCTCTCTTCAGGTCATTGACCAGGTCTTGCCATGTAGTTCTGGGCTGATCCCCCACCTTCCTCATGATCATTGATGCCCCACGAGGTGAGATCTTGCATGGAGCCCCAGACTGAGGGTGATTGAACTTCTTCCATTTTCTAATAATTGCGCCAACAGTTGTTGCCTTCTCACCAAGTTGCTTGCCTATTGTCCTGTGGCCCATCCCAGCCTTGTGCAGGTCTACAATTTTCTCCCTGATGTCCTTACACAGCTCTCTGGTCTTGGCCATTGTGGAGATGTTGGAATCTGTTTGATTGAGTGTGGGGACAGGTTTCTTTTATACAGGTAACGAGTTCAAACAGGTGCAGTTAATTCAGGTAATGAGTGGAGAACAGGAGGACTTCTTAAAGGAAAACTAACAAGTCTGTGAGAGACTGAATTCTTACTGGTTGGTAGGTGATCAAATACTTATGTCATGCAAATTAATTACTTAAAAATCATACCATGTGATTTTCTGGATTTTTGTTTTAGATTCCGTCTCTCACAGTTGAAGTGTACCTATGATAAAAATTAGACCTCTATATGCTTTGCAAGTAGGAAAACCTGCAAAATCGGCAGTGTATCAAATACTTGTTCTCCCCCCTGTATCTATAGGCTAGGTCTACTTTATTGATCTCTCAACGTTCCTAATATTAAGCACATTGCTTATATTTACAACAGGAGTATATAGCCTACCTGGCTGGCATGAAAATGACATGGGGAAAAGCATCCTCCATTCGCTATTTAAGTGTATAGATGAAATGTATTTTCCCCCCATGTGCATGATAATGGTCCATTCAAAATCAAAACAAATTTCACACATATTATTTAGTATATGTAAAGACAAGATTAAATCAAGAATAGTTTGATGAGTGACAATATTAGTCTATCACTTATTAATTATATATTATCACTTGTGAATGATGACCAGCACTTTTTCTAATCATAGTCGCACACATCATGTAGCCTAGCCCATAGGCCTATATGTTTGGATAAGGTTTATATCACAACTAAAGTGGCCAAATAATTTGTTAAAATTAAGCCTCATTAAACCGCTTTACAAGGGGCGTAGAGCCTAACTGGCATATATAAGCAGCGTGTGACATTCAAGTTTGGGGAAGATAATTTTCACCATAAAAATGCACATTTATAATAAACGCATTACATGAATAATCACATTTGTGGTCACTTTTGATAATGGTGTTTTCCGCTAATGGAAGATTCACGCTTATAGCCTACTGATGTGTGTGTAGAAATAGCCAAATAGTTTATCATCATTTTAAGCTAAACATTCTGATCTGTTGCGTCATTGCGTAAAAAAGATGTACTGATGCTAGTGGTTGAATTAATTTGGGATCTACCACATCCCACAACTGTTCCAAACTATATTTGGAATATTTATTTTAATTGTATTTATTCGCACAGAATAGGTAAACTTTTGTACTATGGGGGAGAGTATATTGACATAGGCTAGTGCTTTTGCTGTTCGTTAGGCTTAGTCATCTTGTTGGCTGACGAAAAGTAAATGTGGACTTTTCCCAATATCTCCAATATGCACCTCGGAATTGGGTAAGGACGTGCGTAGTTGCGTCCTTGATGTATCGGTCTTGTGAGTGAGAGGTGCAGCACTCAGGAAGAAGGGAATTATAATTATTATATTTAGCCCAAGGGCACAAAGACCACTGGCCCCAAAAGCCATGGATTTTTTTTAGGGGGCATTAGGGCCACACAAAGGGGATGCCAAATTATGAATGAGAGACTGATGTTGTGTTGTGTGGAAGCCAGGAGAGGATAAATGCGTTTATGCTCATTAATGGTCAATTACCGAGAGCTTGACAATCACCGGCTGACAACATTTAGTGACCGCCACATCCTTATCTGCAGTTTAACTTCATAGTCATTGTATCATTAAAAATCTGCTGGAGTACAAAGCCAAGATACAAACAAATGTGTCACTGTCTAAATACTTTTGGACCTCACTGTATTTCAATTGTAAATGGCATGTGCTGATGACTGAAAATGTTTATGCATGAAAATGCTTTTCCTACACCCAAACAAGGGCACTGCGTTCATCCACCTCTGGCCTGCTCGCCTCCCTACCACTGAGGAAGTACAGCTCCCGCTCAGCCCAGTCAAAACTGTTCGCTGCCCTGGCCCCCCCAATGGTGGAACAAACTCCCTCACGACGCCAGGACAGCGGAGTCAATCACCACCTTCCGGAGACACCTGAAACCCCACCTCTTTAAGGAATACCTAGGATAGGTTAAGTAATCCCTCTCACCCCACCCCCCCTAAGTTTTAGATGCACTATTGTAAGTGACTGTCCCACTGGATGTCATAAGGTGAATGCACCAATTTGTAAGTCGCTCTGGATAAGAGCGTCTGCTAAATGACTTAAATGTAAAATGTAAATGTAATGTCACACACTTGCAGAGCAAAAAAAAACTTAATACACCAGCTGCGTCAGAGAACCGCGAATCAAACCATACCTGAGAAAACTGACGAGCTGGGTAACAAATGTATTGATGATTCAGAGGTCAATTCATGCTTTTTGTAACTTTTACTCACAATTATACACTTCAGAATCTGCTGGTAATCCTACCTTACTCGACACCTTCTTTGAGAACTTAGTTATTCCTACAGTTGAACCTGAGATAGCTGCTGAATTAGAAAAACAGTTCTCTGTAGAATATTGTTTTAGCAATTAAATCTATGCAGTGTGGCAAATCCCCTGGACCCGATGGAATTCCAGAAAAAATATATCAAAAAAATTATCAGATCAACTCTCTCTTCTCTTGCTTTGCGTATTTGAGGAATCATTCTCCTCAAACTCTTTACCCTCAACAATGAGACAAGCATGTATCTCAATTATTCTGAAAAAGGGGGAAAAAACTTGAATGTGGTTCATATAGCCCAATTTCTTTACTGAATTGCGATGTAAGGATACTTTCTAAGATGATTGCCTGCTGTTTTGAGTCAGTCATTCTATTTTTCAAAATTAGACATCTTTACAATATACGTTATAATCTCTCTTCATCTGACAGAGATATTGTTATCACTTGATGCAGAGAAGACCTTTGATCGGGAGGAGTGGGATTATCTATTTTATACTCTCAAACTATTTGGATTCGGTCCCAATTTTATGTCCTGGTTCAAAGTCCTTCACTCTTCCCCTACAGCTGCAGTGCGCACAAATAATGACCTTCCTAGTTTCCAACGTGGACCAAGACAGGGGTGTCTTCTATCCCCTCAGCTGTTTCCTTCTGCCATGCAAACTTCTTTTAGACATGTGACGACACAGACATGTAAATATTTGTGAATTTGGGTCACACACAATTTCAAAAGATCTCTACAAAGCCAATTTCCTTCCCTTGATACTCCGCCTGAAACAGAATCTTGAACAATTTACTTTCTTTGGGTGGAAGAATTAGTACTGTTAAAATGAATATATTACATAAATTGTAATACTTATTTCAATGTATTCCTATCTCCATAGATAAACTGATATCTGCTTTTATCTGGAACAAGAAAAACCCTTGGATACGTAAGAGCGTATTACAGAGATCTCGTCCCCAGGGTGGTCAAGCACTTCCAAACTTCCAATATTATTACTGGGCAGCTAATATAAGAATCATTCTATATCGGATGACAGAAATCCCTGTTACAGGCCCAAAATGGATGACGTTGGAGATCTCATCCTGTGGCCCCACCGCCTTAGCAGTCTTCCTCTGCTCAAAACTTGCATTACTAGTTTCCAAATACACTAAAAACCCTATCGTTAAAAATTCTCTAAAAATATGGAAACAGTTCAGGCCATCGTTTGGTCACAGTGAATTTTCAACTTCTGCCCCAGTATTAAAGAACCATACATTCTCTCCATCATTAATAGACCGGGTGTTTCATATCTGGTCTGAAAAAGGGATCTTCTCACTGAACGGCGGTTCTCTAAGATACTGGAGAGTCCTATAGAACCTTCTGCCTTTATTAAATTATTCGGAGTGTCACCACAGGAGGCCCCTCAACAGTTCTATGGGCAACATGCTGGCATTTACTACTCTTCTAGCTAGATGTTTTCTTCTATTTTAGTGGCAGGATTGTTTTCCTACTTTTAACCATTGGATAAAAAAGTAGCTTTGCAACATCTCAAGCTAGAGAAAATTCACAACTCTATTAGGGGTTACTATCCTTTGTAGAAAACATGGACCCAGGTAATTTCACAACTCCATAAACAACCCAAATTGGAATTGGTATAATTATTTTGACTACTTTTAAATACTTTTTTTGGGGATAAAGAGTTAGTTGGTGAGGTATTTTATGAATATTAAAGCAAATGTAAATAGTTTTGTTTTGTATTTATTATGGATCCCCATTAGCTGCTGCTTTGGCAGCACGTTACAATACATTTCACTACACATTAAATGTGCGCCCTCAGGCCACTACTCTACCAACACATTTCTATAACACAAAATCCATGTGTAGATGTGTCCTAGAGATGAACGTACTTTGGTGCAAAAAGTGCAAATAAATCCCAGAACAGCAGCAAAGGACCTTGTGAAGATGCTGGAGGAAACGGGTACAAAAGTATCTAAATCCACAGTAAAACGAGTTCTATATCGACATGACTTGAAAGGCCACTCAGCAAGGAAGAAGCCACTGCTCCAAAACCGCCATATAAAAAGCCAGAATACGGTTTGCAACTGCACATGGTGACAAAGATCATACTTTTTGGAGAAATGTCCTCTGATCTGATGAAACAAAAATAGAGCTGCTTGGCCATAATGACCATTGTTATGTTTGGATGAAAAAGGGGGAAGCTTGCAAGCTGAAGAACACCATTACAACCGTGAAGCACAGGGGTGGCAGCATCATGTTGTGGGGGTGCTTTGCTGCAGGAGGGACTGGTGCACTTCACAAAATAGATGGCATCATGGGGTAGGAAAATCATGTGGATATATTGAAGAAACTTCTCAAGACATCAGTCAGGAAGTTAAAGCTTGGTCGCAAATTGGTCTTCCAAATGGACAATGATCACAAGCATACTTCCAAAGTTGTGGCAAAATGGCTTAAGGACAACAAATTCAAAGTATTGGAGCTGCCATCACAAAGCCCTGACCTCAATCCTATAGAAAATGTGTGGGCAGAACTGAAAAAGTGTGTGTGAGCAAGTAGGCCTACAAACCTGTCTCAGTTACACCAGCTCTGTCAGGAGAAATGGGCAAAATTCACCCAACTTATTGTGAGAAGCTTGTGGAAGGCTACCCAAAACATCAGACCAAGTTAAACAATTTAAAGGCAATGATACCAAAAACTAATTGAGTGCATGTAAACATCTGACCCACTGGGAATGTAATGAAAGAAATAAAAGCTGAAATAAATCACTCTACTCTTATTCTGACATTTCACATCCTTGAAATAAAGTGGAGATCCTAACTGACCTAAGACAGGGTATTTTTACTGGGATTAAATGTCAGGAATTGTGAAAAACTGAGTTTACAGGTGTATGTAAACTTCTGACTTCAACTGTAGATGGTAAAACAGAAGGGTGCCTAAGTTGGACCCTCGTGGGATGCCGATGTTTCAGTAAAGAGAGTCCAACTGAGTGTCCCCCAGATGAACCCTTTGACTTCGGTTTGTCATCCAATTAGTGGCTTCAGTGGACACATTAAGGGAGGATAGTTTGGATAGGACCTCATGATTCACACTATCAAAGGCCTTTTTAAGATCCAAAAAGACTGTGCCCACTTCACCACCTATGTCCAGTTTAGATTTAATGCACTCCAGAAAATAGCAATTGGCTGTTTGTGTAGAATGGGTAGTTCTGAACCATTTGATGTATGGAGTTGCCCTGAATGAGGTGATCAGTCAGCCACCCATCTTTCAGCTACCTTTTGATAGCACTGGAAGAATGCTTATAGGTCGGTCATTTTCCACCAGTCGCCAGATTTTAAAACGGGTATCATTGCAGCATACTTCCAATCATTGGGGAAGAACCCATATTTGATGGGACAGATTAACTGTATGTACAATAGGGGCAATCAGATAATATTTGTATTTCTTTAGGAATACAGTGTCTAGACCAAATACATATTTTGTTCTAGAGCTCCTGAAGAAGCTAATAATACTGTCCACTGCTGATGCTGAGATTTCAAGAATTCTGAATATTGGTTTATTATTATCTATGGGAGTGAGAACTGTGGTCTTGGTTGAAAATCGTTGAGCCAGTTCCCTGACAGAGTCAACAAAACATTGTTAAAGGTGGTGGATATGAAATTGGAGCCTTGAATTAGAATCCCATTCATCTTTAATTCAGGATGCTTTTTGGACTTTTCAGCTCCTCTCCCTGTTAGTTTGTTGAGATTTTCCCAAATCCCTTTGCCATTTCCTTTTGCTTCATTGATCAGGAAGAACTGAAGACTTAAAAAATATATATATGCCACCGTACTTCTCAGTGATGTTAAATATACATCTGTCATCATTCTTACCAGACTTCAGTGCCTTTTCAAGGAAAACTCCCGTTCTCTGATCTGCCTCCAGAGGTCCTTGTTGAGCCATGGTAGAGAGGTTTTCCGTCTTGGCTTACGTTGAAATTTCCTGGTAAAAGAGGTATCCACTTTGTCAATAGCTGACAGAAATGTTGTGTATCCAGACTCTGGGTCTTCATTGCGTAATAGATCAGACCAGTCAATTTGACTCATAGCTTCATCACTTTTCAGGATTTTCAGATATGCCAGTTAGTAAGTTAATGGATGTAGTTATTCAATCAGGTCTGTTAAGTGAACACCAGATCAATTATAGTCTGGGATGTCTGTGTTACTCTGGTTGATCCTTGTATTATTTGACTCAGGTTGAAATGCTCTGTGATTCTTTAATTTTTTTTTACAAGTTTTGTTTTTCCAGTTTATATTGAAAATCGCCCATGAAGATGAGCTCCTTCTTATGATGACATTCTTTAAGCATGGCATTAACATGGTGAAAAAAATTAGATATCAGATGTTGGTGGTCAATATAATCCAATAACAGTTTAAGACATTAGGGGAGAGGAAGACATTCAGCCCCATACATCCAAGGTCATTGGTATGTTTACGTATGATACGATTGCATTTAAAGTTATCGTTCATGTACATAACGAATCTAACCCCCTCTGCCCTCTCCCTCTGGAATATGGGATATCCAGGGACAGTAAAGGCAGAAGTAGGAGAGGATTTATTCAGCCATGTTTCAAAGAAACAGAAAGAAATCAAGATTAGAAATAATGTGATGAATTTTCAGATGACCTCCTAATATTTCTCTAGGCTTGGAACGAGGGTCCCAGAGTATTTTAGCCTGATTAACGGTTTGAAAAATGTACAATGTTTTCTAATAGCTGGGTTAAGGGAACTGAGTTTCTGTCTCGAAGGCAGATTTTGTTTGTGACACAGATTGCTCATTCTCTTGAAAAGCCATGTTAGTGACAGAGGTTATGCTCACATACACAGAATGTCCTTCTCTGAACCAGGTAAAATAGGCTACTCAAATATAGATTATTTCAAATCATGCATGTTCCACCATTCATCAATGATTTCGGGTCTGGATAGCTAATTAGGGGGACTTTGCCACTTCTCCCAGAATTACATCCTCCATATCAGCCATTTTTCTCTGCAGGTGTCCTAACTCCAGAGAGCATGTTATCCTGGGCTGCTTGGGTGTTTGTTGATTCCAGATTGTTTAAATAAAGGCCAGCATTGATGTTTGGCTGCCTTCTATTGTATTCCCCAGAGAGTTGCACCGCCTTCGGGGTCCCTTATTATCCTCAGAGTTTTTGGGTTATGATTGTCACTGGTCTCAGTAGCCCCTTTCCCAGCTTCATTTTAAACATCTTCCCTCTTCTTCTTCCTCTTCTTCTTATTTTTCTTGGAATGAGAGGTCATTGCTGTATACTCTGGCTCACCAGATACCAACTCAAATAATTAATTTACTCCACCATTGTCCTCGGGAGCCGAGAAGTTCTGTTCTTCAACCTGTCTCACTTTCTGTCATTTCAGCTGGGATACGTCTGCCCTACTCATGGGGACTGGATTGTTGTCCTGCACAGTGTGAAAAAGTTTCCTCTATGCACCTTATGTTGTCCAGTGTAGTAGGACTGTACTCTACCATCTCCTGACCCCCTCTAGAGTGAGATTGTGTTTGCCAGTCCTGTCTACACGCAGGGCCTTGTCCATTATAAAATACTTTGATCCAGTGAGGGCCTACCTTTACAGACTGTGTCATGGGAGTGATGGGTGCTGCTTCAACATATACAAAACTATCTTCATAGGAGCAGTTTGTGAGTTGACCCTTGTATCTTATCATGTGCCTCAACAATCTCCCCACCACCTTACATCCAGCTTTAGCCAGAAACTCAGTCACAACACTATTATCTGCTGATTCAGGTAGTTCTTTAATTGTAACTTGAATTGAACACAACATGTTTTCCTCTGACTGTTATTCCTTTGATCAGAAGCTTTGCCCTTGCTTCCTTACTGAGAAGTGAAGTGAACGTACTCTCTGTACTGACCTCAAGTGACCTCGGGCCATTTGAGAATCCATAGGCGAATGAGTACACTCACACTACCATCAATTTACTTGCTAACATGCAATCATTGGAAAATAAAATTGATGATCTATGATTACGAATATCCTACCAACAGGACATTAAAAACTGCAATGTCTTATGTTTCACCGAGTGGTGGCTGAATGACGACACAGATAATATAGAGCTGTAGGGATTTTCAATGCACCGGCAGAACAGCGAAGCTACGTCTGGAAAGATGAGGGATGGGGTGTGTGTATTTTTTGTCAATAACAGCTGGTGCGCAATGTCTAATATTAAAGAAGTCTCGAGGTATGGCTCGCCTGAGGTAGAGTACCTAATGATAAGCTGTAGACCACACTATCTACTAAGAAAGTTCTCATCTATATTATTCGTCGCCATCTATTTACCACTAAGATGTTGGTAGCCATGAAGTGCTTTGAAAGGCTGGTCATGCCTCACATCAACTGCATCCTTCCAGATACCTGTGACCTACTCCAATTCACATACCGCCCCAACAGATCCACAAATGACACAATCACACTGCACTTTCCCACCTGGACAAAAGGAACACCTATGTGAGAATGCTGTTCATTGACTACAGCTCAGCATTCAACACTATAGTGCCCGAGAAGCTCATCACTAAGCTAAGGACCCTGGGACTAAACACCTCCCTCTGCAACTGGATCCTGGACTTCCTGACTGGCTGCCCCCAGGTGGTAAGGGTAGGCAACAACACATCTGCCAAGCTGATCCTCAACACTGAACCCCTCAGGGGTGTGTACTTAGTCCCCTCCTGTACTCTCTGTTCACCCACGTCTGCGTGGCCAAACACAACTCCAACACCATCATTAAGTTTGCTGACAACACAACAGTGGTAGGCCTGATCACCAACAATGATGAGACAGCCTATAGGGAGGAGGTCAGAGAACTGGCAGTGTGGTGCCAGGACAACAACCTCTCCCTCAATGTGAGCAAGACTAAGGAGCTGATCGTGGACTACAGGAAAAGGCGGGTCGAACAGGCCCCCATTAACATCAACGTGGCTGCAGTGGAGCGGGTCGAGAGTTCCTTGGTGTCCACATCACCAAAAATCTATCATGGTCCAAACACACCAAGACAGTCATGAAGAGGGCACGACAAAACCGTTTCCCCCTCTGGAGACTGAAAAGATTTGTCATGGGTCTCCAGATCCTCAAAAGGTTCTACAGCTGCACCAATCGGGAGCATCCTGACATGCTGCATCACCGCCTGGTATGGCAACTGCTCAGCATCTGACTGTAAGGCGCTACTGAGGGTAGTGCATACGGCCAAGTACACCACTGGGGCCAAGCTCCCTGCAATCCAGGACCTAGAGTTGAAGTCGGAAGTTTACATACACTGAGGTCGGAGTCATTAAAACATGTTTTTCAACCACTCCGCAATTGTCTTGTTGACTATAGTTTTGTTAACCGAACCCGTTAGCGGGATTAAATTCAACAACATACGGTGATCGCTACAAAAATAGTCATATTAAACATTCATGAAAATACAAGTGGCTCACATGTATCGAAAGCCTAGAATCTTGCTAATTCAACTGCGTTGTCAGATTTAAAAAAGGATTTACTGCGAAAGAATATGATGCGATTATCTGAGGACAGAGCCCCATAAAAAAAAACTTTCAACCAGCACAGGTGTAACAAAATCACAAATGGCAATAAAATAAATAATTTACCTTTGACGATCTTCCTCTGTTTGCTCATTTTACATAATGAATGGTCTTTTGTTTGATACAATCCATTTTTATAGCCTAACACGAAACATTTTGTGAACCGCTTGTGTCGTGAACTCCGTCTCATTCAATTTTCGACGACACATTCGATGTAAATATACACACTAAACGTGACTTTATCCAGTCATGTTTGGTTTCATTGCAATCAACTGGTTGTTTGTAACACAACCAAACTTGATGGGTCATTTCGCGGGACGTATTAACTGAAAGAAACCGATTTGAAGATAAGTAATGACATCATTGTGCACCAATGATATGACCACTGTTTTGTTGATTGACTGTATTTTAACCCAATGACCACTGATCGTCTTGAAATCTAGCTTGGTTGATAGCCAATGAGCTGAGGTAAACGGCAATATGTAATGGTTATGTGTTGGAAGACCAACCCATGTAGTAAACTCCGGCGTAAAGAGGGTCATTCACCATTGAAGATTCATACTGGAGCCACGCATGTTACGCACAGCACTATTTTGGTAAAGCGCATCTTCAGCTGTTTATATATCAATAAGTATGGCGACTAAGTCAGGGAAAGCTAAATCTAGGTCTAGATATACAGATGTACACACAATTTTATAAGAAATTGATCGGGAATGTGAGACAGAGATTGTTGGAGGACGATTCATTTAGCTAGCATAGCTTTGATTTCCAAATGGAGGAATATGTTTAGAATGGAGAGGACATCGTTTTGGACTGGTAAGTTCTTCTCATGCTAATGCCGTTGTTTGAAATTAATAATATAAAACATGGGATTTTTTAAATTTTAGTAGCAATTTATAAAAATGTAATGAAATGTGTGAAGTACACGTTGGATATACATTGTGGGTGGGGGTATGTTTGTATGTATGTGTATGACCCATAGCCTATGTTTGTATGTATGTGTATGACCCATAGCCTATGTTTGTGTGTGCATATATACATATTGTGGATTAGAGGGAGCATGGCCGAGATGAGTGTGTCTGCCGCTCCACCTCACCCCACCCCCACATGAAATAGCCTATTTGAGGCTGTTGAGGAGAGGGCAGGCCCACAACAATGGCCAAAGTGAAATGGAGAGAGTAGATACAGCTGGTCTGTTGTAATATAATAACGACAGTAGATCTAGCTTGTCTGTCATAATATAATAGAGATAGTAGTATATATATATATATATATATATATATTTATTATACCTGTTGATATGTCAAACTATTCTAACTGAACATTTTCTTTCACAGTGACACTGACTCCGAATGAGAGCCCCCAGTGCCAAGGTGTCCATCCCCCACTGAAGCTGGTTCATCCAGCCGGACACCTGTTGTCTCAGCACTACTTGGGCATGGCCCGCAAAAAAATGTCCCCATTCCAACTGCACTAAAGGACTTTAAGAGCATGGGAGGTGTGGACCTGTCAGATGCGCTGATAGGCTATTACAATGTTCTCCATAAGACGATGAAATGGTACAAGACCTTCTTGTACGACATTGCTGTGGTGAATGCATTCATCCTACACAAGGAAATGGCTAAGAGCTGTGAAAAGCACCCCATCTCACAGCTAGCCTTCAGAGAGCTGCTCATCAAGGAGCTTGCTGGCTACAGCACCACATTCTGCTCCTGCCACAAGTGGTGTTCATCTGCCCAAATGTATTTATGCAGGCATGGATGTGCCTCAGGGCCAAAAGGGCACAAGCATAGAGGCGTCGCTGTGTTCTTTGCAAAATGAAGTCCCCCATCACCTGCACATGCTTGGTGACCCTCTGCTTTACAGCAGAAAGAGACTGCTATGGCACCTGGCATCGGCAGCACAATATTGTGTAGATGACTGAGGGTTCAATTCAAAATGTATAACTTCACCAATTTGGCCACTTGGGTACATTTGGGCTACTTGTGTGGGACACCTGGGTGACTTCATGATACATGTCATGTAGCACAGTCATTTTGGAAGTTATCATTCTGAAACTTTGCACACGTACTGTTGCCCTCTTATGTTTTTCACTGAAATTGTCCCCATCATCCTATCTGAATGTTTGTTTTGTCTTGTTCATTTTAAAGACTGAAACTTTACAACAATAAAAATAAAAAACGCATGTTTTTTTCATTGTATTATCTAAACCAGATCTATATTCTCCTACATTCAATTCACATTTACTAACTTCAGAGTGTTTTCTTTCAAATGAAACCAATAATAAGCATATCCTTGGTTCTGGGCCTGAGCTACAGGCAGTTAGATTTGGGTATGTCTTCAGGCAGAAATTGAAAAAAGTAGGGGGTAAGAGGTTAAGTCAGTTAGGTCATCTATGACAACTAATTTTTCCAACCATTTTTATTTTTTTATTTTACCATGCAAGTCAGTTAAGAACAAATGCTTATTTTCAATGACGGCCTAGGAACAGTGGGTTAACTGCCTGTTCAGGGGCAGAATGACAGATTTGTACCTTGTCAGCTCGGGGATTTGAACTTGCAACCTTCCGGTTACTAGTCCAACACTCTAACCACAGATTATTTCACTTATAATTCACTGTATCACAATTCCAGCAGGTCAAAAGTTTACAGACAAAGTTGACTGTGTCTTTAAACAGCTTGGAAAATTCCAGAAAAGGATACATACATAATACATACATAATTTCAGTCAATTGGAGGTGTACCTGTGGATGTATTTCAAGGCGTACCTTCAAACTCTGTGCCTCTTTGCTTGACATCATGACAAAAAAAAACAGCCAAGACCTCAGAAAAACAATTGTAGACCTCCACAATTCTGGTTCATCCTTGGGAGCCATTTCCAAACGCCTGAAGGCACCACATTCATCTGTACAAACAATAGTATGCAAGTATAAACACCATTGGACCACATTGCTGTCATACCGCTCAGGAAGGAGATGCATTCTGTATCCTAGAGATGAACGTACTTGGTGCAAAAAGTGCAAATCAATTCCAGAGCAACAGCAAAGGACCTTGTGAAGATGCTAGAGGAAACAGGTACAAAAGTATCAATAGCCACTCAGCAAGGAAGAAACCACTGATCCAAAACCGCCATAAAAAGCCAGACTACGGTTTGCAACTGCACATGGGGACAAAGATCATACTTTTTGGAAAAATGTCCTCTGGTCTGATGAAACAAAAATAGAACTGTTTGGCCATAATGACCATCATTATGTTTGGAGGAAAAAGGGGGATGCTTGCAACCCGAAGAACACCATCCCAACCGTGAAGCACGGGGGTGCAGCATCATGTTGTGGGGGTGCTTTGCTGCAGGAGGGACTGATGCACTTCACAAAATAGATGGCATCATGAGGAAGGAAATTATGTGGATAAATTGAAGCATCATCTCAAGAGATCAGTCAGGAAGTTAAAGTTTGGTCGCAAATGGGTCTTCCAACTGGACAATGACCCAAGCATACTTCCAAAGTTGTGGCAAAATGGCTTAAGGACAACAAAGTTAAGGTATTGGAGTGGCCATCACAAAGCCCTGACCTCAATCCCATAAAACAGTTGTGGGCAGTTGCGAGCAAGGAGGGATACAAACCCGACTCCGTTACACCAGCTCTGTCAGGAGGAATGGGCCAAAATTCACCCAACTTATTGAGGGAAGCTTGTGGAAGGCTACCCGAAACGTTTGACCAAAGTTAAACAATTTAAAGGCAATGCTACCAAATACTAATTGAGTGTATGTAAACTTCTGACCCACTAGATTTTGATGAAGGAAATAAAAGCTGAAAGAAATAATTCTCTCTACTATTATTCTGACATTTCACATTCTTAAAATAAAGTGGTAATTCTAACTGACCTAAAAAGTTGAACTTTTACTCGGGTTAAATGTCAGGAATTGTGAAAAACAGAGTTTGAATGTATTTGGCTAAGGTATATGTAAACTTCCGACTTCAACTATATATAATAGGCGGTGTCAGAGGAAAGCCCATAAAATTGTCAGACACTCCAGTCACCCAAGTCATAGACTGTTTTCTCTGCTACTGTACGGCAAGCGGTACCGGAGCACCAGGTCTTGGACCAAAAGGCTCCTTAACAGTTTCTACCCCTAAGCCATAAGACTGCTGAACAACTAATCAAAAGGCCACCGGACTATTCCATTGCCCCCCCCCCCCCTCCATTTGTTTTGTACACTGCTGCTACTCACTTTTTATTATCAACGCATAGTCACTTCATCCCTACCTACATGTACCAATGACCTCTAACGTGTACCGCCGCACAGACTCGGTACTGGTACCCCCCTGAATATAGCTCCATTATTGTTATGGTGTTACTTTTAGGTTATTTTTACTTTAGTTTATTATTTAACCAACAGTGCAGTTAAAGAAGAGTTAAGGGCTTGTAAGTATTTCACAGTAAGGTCTACACTTGTTGTATTCGGAGCATGAACAAATAAAGTTAGATTCTATTTGAAATGGTTTGGATGAGTTTCATGTATGAGACTATGGTAGAGATTATCCTCCTTAATGGGGTTGGCTATGGCCTCCTCCTTTGTCAGAATTTCTCTCTCATGATGAAAAATAGGTAGGCTTTTTTGACATTTGTCCCACAACCTTGCTCAAGGTCTCATTTTCCTTGACATTAGTTTTTGCATTGCTGGAAATAGCCACAAAAACAGCAGCCATTTTAATTGTAGTGTTAGTGTTTAAAGTAATTTGTTTAACATTGAAATGTATCAACAATTCAGCATTATACAGTGAAGATACTTCCTACTCAATAATTGATGGATGGTTGATAAACATTTTTAAGAATTTGAAGTTAGGATAGCCTGAATATGTGAATTTTTGGTTTGGTGCCTCTAGCTTAAACGGTTCAAGAGTTACTGTGGTAAGTCATGTTATGCTAATTTATGCAAATGTATATATTAATTAGTTGATAAGTGTTTAAGAAAATGTACTTATGAACATGAGCAAAGTAGTTTAGAATCTCCAACTTAAATATGTATAATGTAGATAGTAGATGTATGTAGATGTAGATAACTCTATTTCTTGAACTGCATTGTTGGTTAACTTCTAATGGCTGGGGGCAGTATTGAGTAGCTTAGATGAATAAGGTGCCCAGAGTAAACTGCCTGCTACTCAGTCGCAGTTGCTAATATATGCATATTATTAGTATATTTGGATAGAAAACACTCTGGAGTTTCTATAACTGTTTGAATGATGTATGTGAGTATAACAGAACTCTAATGGCAGGCAAAAACCTGAGAAAAAATCCAACCAGGAAATGCGAAATCTGAGGTTGGTCGTTTTTCAACCCATTCCCTATTGAAGATACAGTGGGATATTGGTCATGTTGCACTTCCCAAGGCTTCCACTAGATGTCAACAGTCTTTAGAACCTTGTTTGATGCTTCTACTGTGAAGTGGTGGCGAATGAGAGGGGAATGAGTCAGAGGTTTGCCAGAGAGCCACGAGCTGGTGATGCTTGTCCACGTGAGAGCGAGCTCTGTTCCATTGCATTTCTACAGACAAAGGAATTCTCTGGTTGGAACATTATTGAAGATTTATGCTAAAAACGTCCTAAAGATTGATTCTATACTTCATTTGACATGTTTCTACGGACTGTAACGGAACTTTTTGACTTTTCGTCTGCTCCTAGCGAACGCGCTTCGTGAGTTTGGATTTGTTTACCAAACGCGCTAACAAAAGGAGCTATTTGGACATAAATGATGGACATTATCGAATAAAACTAACATTTATTGTGGAACTGGGATATCTGGGAATGCATTCTGATGAAGATCAAAGGTAAGTGAATATTTATGTTATTTCTGACTTCTGTAGATTGCGCAATATGGCAGATATCTTTTTGGCTTGTTTGGGCTCTGAGCGCCGTACTCAGATTATTGCATGGTTTGCTTTTTCCGTAAAGGTTTTTTGAAATCTGACACAGCGGTTGCATTAAGCAGAAATATATCTTTAATTCTGTGCATAACAATTTTATTTTCATCAACATTTATTATGAGTATTTCTGTAAATTGATGTGGCTCTCTGCAAAATCACCGGATGTTTTTGGAACTACTGAACATAACGCTCCAACGTATACTGAGAATCTTTTGATAATTATGAACTTTATCGAACAAAACATACATGTATTGTGTAACATGAAGTCCTATGAGTGTCATCTGATGAAGATCATCAAAGGTTAGTGATTAATTTATATCTCTATTTCAGATTTTTGTGACTCCTCTCTTTGGCTGGAGAAATGGCTGTGTTTTTCTGTGACTTGGCTCTGACCTAACATAATCGTTTGTGTTGCTTTCACCGTAAAGCCTATTTGAAATCGGACACTGTGGTGGGGATTAACAAGAAGTGTATCTTTAAAATGGTGTGAAATACTTGTATGTTTGAGGAATTTTAATTATGGGATTTCTGTTGTTTTGAATTTGGCGCCCTGCACTTTCGCTGGCTGTTGTCATATCGATCCTGTTAGCGGGATCTCAGCCATAAGAAGTTTTCAGGGCTTGTAAGTAAGCATTTCTCGGGAAGGTCTACACCTGTTGTATTAGGCGCAGCTTGGCTCCTGGACTCCGTCCACACATTTCAAGGCTGAGTTGAAACAATGATTTATCGATGACCCAAGACCAGTTCAGTTAATCCCTACCATTGTGACAATGAGTCGTCATAATGCTGCATCAAATGTACATTATCCTTCGGGCATTGGAAGACACAATGTAAGTAACGTAATTTATGTCCCTCTAATTTCCCTGAATACCTCTGTTGATCCTACAGCTATTGGATGCGTAATCATGAGCCTATGAACCAGAGTTATAAGGTTAGCACTGAGGCAGTGTGCCTTAGTAGGAAGACCAGGATGGGTAGCAAGGGATACGTTTGTCCTAAATAATTCCAAAACTAAAAGCAATGTATTTGTGAGTAATCAGTCACTAAACCCTAAACCTCAACTACATCTCGTAATGAATCATCTGGAAATTGAGGTGACTAAACTGTTTAAAGTAACCCTAGATTGTAAACTGTCATGGTCAAAACAAGTAGGAATCAGATTTTTTTTTAACAGATAAATATACACCTTATGGAACAATGGAGGCTGTGAAGAGACACACACAAAGATACAGACCCATTCATACACACACATTGTGATATTGTTGTATGGTGGTATTAAACATATTGTATTGTAGATATGTAGTGGTGTAATAATAGTATATGATGGACTGTTATCTTTTGTTTTATATGTAAGTGCTTTAATGTGTTTGGACCCCAGGAAGAGTTGCAGCTGCCTTAGCAGCAGCTAATGGGGATCCCAAATAAATACAAGTACAAATGTGAGAAATAAAATTGTATTTTATATAGTTAAAAAGTATATATACTTTCTAAAATCTTTTGACAAGTAATCTAAGTATGGTCAGTCTAAATATCTCAGCGTTGTTTTTTTACCATTCTAGTCTATGGCACCTTTTTAGCATTGAAATGTACTGGTATCCATAGCAATGTCTCCATTTGGGCTGCTCAATGACATTAAATGCTATTATTTCAGCTTTGAACAGCAGAGAAGTACAGGAAGATTTAATATGCCCCAACTTGTTGTCTCAGTTGATTGCAAAGTGGGGAGCTTTAGAATGCTGAAAAAACTCCCATTACAGTGAATGAAGATGGACAAAAGAAGGACAAAGTGTATTAGTTTAAAAGATATCAAAACGTTGTATGCAAGCAACCAAATCCACAGTCTACACGTTAAAGTTTGAAAGGCGTTTCCAGCTTAAATGATGTAAGAGTAGCGTGAAGAACAATAAGAAGAAGAAGTATGACGAAGATCTAAAGTCGGGACTATTGCTGTGCAAGTCCCACTTAATAATAATATGAAAGAAATCTAGAGTTATGCATTGCTTTGCAGGCACATCAAAGAACACTGATTCAACATATTTCTACCGAATGTGTATACTGAGGTCTTGTGGGTAATGTAGTCAGAGATGAACAGGTGCCAAGTGAACATACCTGAGGAGCTGGAGCGACTTCCCATGCTGCTGACATCCCGGTCACAGCCACCATTCTCCACCTGCTCCAGTCTCTTACGGGCTGCTCACAGTCAGAGAAAACACACCGGTCAATTAAACTGATACACACAGAAAGGGACATGCACTAAAACACACAGCACATAAACATACAGTATAAAGATGTATCCTTGAATGCTCACGATCTCACACACACACACAACACACACACACTTCAATTTGAATCAGTATACATCATTCCAGTGATGGCAAAGGCTTACGACCAATGATAGTACTTCGTCCCGTGAGAAAGTCTGCCTGAACTGCATGTCAAAATACCTTAAACCAAGAGCTTCTCCAGCTGAGGTAGGGAGCAGCTGACATGAAATAATTTCTATTAGCACATATAGAGAAGGAGCAGTGTGGCTCTTTAAAATATCCCCACCTTTGTCTTTCTCAAAGTCCTAAGAGTGGGTCCCTGAGCGCTCTAGCTCCTGCACTCTCTCTCTATTTCTCACTCCATTTCACAGCGTAACTGGAGCAAAATCCTTACCTTCCAACAGCTTAGCCCAATGCTAGTCTGCAACTTCATTGTTTTGTTAGAATGTGATACATTTCTGACCTAGCATTAAGTTCGTTCTTGAATAGCAGTGGTATTTGGGCATGGCATTTTGGAAGAAATTAAGTTTCTAGATTTTGTATTTATTTAAAATGTATTTGGGTACATCTTCCGACTCCAACTCAACTAATATGCTTAATGACTAACATTTACCACCACGATAACATTGTGTCACCAGTAGGATTAATTGAGGATTTTCATAAATGGAAGCCACAGAATCTAAGGACATTCATTTGTAAAAATAAATAAAAAATGCATTTAGTGGCCTCTCGAGTGGCGCAGTGCTAGCTGTAGTTCGAGTCCAGGCTCTGTCGCAGCCGGCGGCGCCTGGGAGACCCATGGGGAGCCGTACAATTGGTCCAGCATCGTCCGGCCGGCAGGGATGTTCCTGTCCCATTGCACACTAGCGGATCCTGTGGCGGGCGCACGCGGGCGCACGCTGAGTACATTGTTTCCTCCAACATATTGGTGCGACTGGCTTCCGAGTTAGAGGCACCAACATATCGAAGTAAACTTAGAAGCACGCCATTTATTTTCATTTTTTTACCTTTATTTTATTTTACTAGGCAAGTCAGTTAAGAACAAATTCTTATTTTCAATGACGGCCTAGGAACAGTGGGTTAACTGCCTGTTCAGGGGCAGAACGACAGATTTGTACCTTGTCAGCTCGGGGATTCGAACTTGCAACCTTTCGGTTACTAGTCCAACGCTCTAACCACTAGGCTACCCTGCCGTCCCAAACCACTAGGCTACCCTGCGATGACACTAGGATACAGATGAAATAAGGATACAGATGAAATAAGTTATGAAAGCTTAATGCTGCTTTCCAATAAATATCGAGGGTCTTATTCTGGTGACATGATCATTGACGCCTGGCTGCCGTTCGACAAATAAACATTAATTTGCTCTTTTGTCCATAATAATCTCATCATGTAGGCTTATACGTGCGCTCTAGCCAACAGTGCACGGACTCACTATATAACACAATATTTTTTTGTGAGGAAAAACATCAGTTTAGTTAAAAATGCGATGGAAGGGGAACAAAATGGCGCCGTAGAGAGAACACGGTGTTTCAGCGAGCTCTCGTGGCATTCGTAAATTTATATTCTTACATTAATCTCCTAGCTTGAAAAAGTGGTAGAATTGGCTAAATAAGTTACCATATAATGAGTCTTGACGACTATTTCGCAAAAATCTCCGACAACATGCCCAATAGAACTACTAAGAAGTCGACCAAAACCACCACCCCTGTGGATGTGCACGAGGAGCTAGCTAACGTTAGCGAAGCTAACACCATTGCGGACCCAGGCACAATGGACCTGATAATTCAAAAGATGACTGATAACATTACTAAAGTGATCGATGCTAAAATAAGAACGGTCTTGGAAGCAATAGCAAGCCATTCAGCCGAAATACAGAGCGTTGTGAAACGTGTTGTTGAGGCGGAAGGAAGAATTGCTGCAGTGGAAACTCAACTACATCTATGGACGCTAAGATAAAAGCACTTGAGAAACAGGTGCGCGAAATGGCGGAGCACATTGACGACTTGGATAATCGAGGACGCAGATGCAATATTCGTGTTGTGGGACTCCCGGAAAATTCTGAAGGGACACGTTCAGTAAAATTCTTTGAGGAATGGATCCCTGGCTACCTACAAATGGACACTAAGGCTGGTCGTGTGAAGCTGGACAGAGCCCATCGCTCTCAAGCACCGATACCGGGCCCCAATCAGCGCCCACGGCCGGTGGTTATAAAGTTCCACAACTTCACCGACAAGCAGCGCGTCATGGATGCGGCTAGAAACATCGGTTCTGTTGGTAGTCTACATAAAAGTCCAAAGGTCTCATTCTTCAATGATTACTCCACAGCGGTTGTACGAAGACGCAAAGCGTTTGATGAGGCGAAGGCTCGACTCAGGAGAATGAAGATGGACTACGCACTGTTGTACCCGGCCACATTGAAGATTATGGTCAACGGATCACCTAAAAAGCTCTACACACCTGAAGAGGCTGCTGCGTTTATTGACTCTCTCGGGTAAATAACTCTAAGCTGCGCCTCCACAGCATTGGATAACTTTGCTTATTTTTGGTTGAATCTGATCATGAAACAGTGGTGTGAGTCCTCACGTACTCCAAGCTCAGTAATATTCGTATCTTTATTATTTTTCTTGCTAAAGTAATAGTCACTATAGCTCAGGCTGAGATATGTGTGAATCCATATTGGTGCCCAGGCTTGGTTTTAGGTGGAATAGCCTCAATCTTCTTCTATTGATTTTATTTTCCATATATATAAAGGATGAGGCTATTGAGCGGCAATGCGGACTTAAGAGTCTACATTTGAGAGTGGAAATCCCTGTATGTTAGCTAGTGGGAAAACCCCCTTTTGGATCTTTACATGTTTAATTTTTGGGTTCAGTATAGTTCGAGTTCAGGGTTCATATTTTTTGTTTATGCTCAGTGAGATGGAGGAGAGTTCAACACATGGAAAAAGGTACCACCCCACTTTTACAGTAGGATCCAGTCTGAATATTGAATGGTCAAGATACAATGGCAGATAACAGACTGCGTGTATGCACGTGGAACATTAGAGGGAGCCATAACCCCATTAAGAGGAAGAAAGTATTGTCTTTTTTGAAAAAAGAAAATATTGATATTGCCCTGTTACAGGAAACCCATTTGGATGATAAGGAGCACTTGAAATTACAGCAAGGAGGATTTGGTCAAGTGTTTTTCTCATCATTTACATCCAGAAGTAGAGGGGTAGCAATTCTGGTGAAAAAGAACTTACCACTTAAGGTCTTGAATTGTGTGAAAGATAAATTTGGTCGCTTTGTTATAATTAATGGTACTTTACAAGGGCAGAACATTTCCATAATGAATATTTACTTCCCCCTGCTCACCCCCTGATTTCCTTACTAAAGCATTTCTAGACTTTTCAGAATTAAACTCAGACACTGCAGTGGTTGGAGGAGATTTTAACTGCTTGTTGAACCCCTTATTGATAAGTCTCCCAGCGGTATAGCTTCACTCTCTCCTCAAGCAAAGTCACTTACAGCTATTTGTGATGATCTGGGGTATGCGGATGTCTGGAGAGCTTTCCATCCCTCCAACAGAGAGTTCACTTTTTCTCTGCACCTCATGGATGTCAGACTAGAATAGACTATTTTTTATGCCCAGGACGTCTTTGCAGTCTGTTTTATCTGCTAGGATAGGAAGCATAGTCATATCTGATCATGCTGAGGTGATCCTGGACATAAAACTCAACGGGGCATTCAATCGGTCAAGACATTGGAGGTTGAACACAACCATTCTTAAAGACCATACATTCACATCATATTTTATAACAGAGTTTAAAGCATTTTTCTCTATTAACTCTCAATCAACAGATAACCCCTCGCTCCTTTGGGAGACCTGTAAAGCGTATGCCAGGGGTCTGATTATGTCATACACAGCTACTAAGAGACGGAAAAAGCGGGAAAAGCAAAAAATGTTAGAGGGTGAATTAGGAACTAAAGAGAAGGACTACATTAAAACGCCCACTCCTGCCCTATTAAAGGAAATATCAGTCATTAGATCAACGTTAGACTCTCTCCTAACACAGGACACTGAAAAGAAAATGAGATTTGTCAGGCAAAAGCTATATGAACATGGCGATAAGCCAGGAAAGTACTTGGCATACCTAGCTAAAAAGAGGGCTGACTCTCAGTCAATTGCTACTATTACTGATTCTGATGGTAATCATTTATATGAAAATAAATTGATAAGTGACTCATTTAAGAAATTTTATACAAACCTTTATGCCTCAGAACTGCCAAAAGATGCACCCAAATTAATGGAGAACTTCTTTGGTAAGATTGAGCTCCCTACTATCTCCGAAGAACAGAGGTCCCTCCTCAATGCCCCTATTACCAAGGAAGAGATAATGTTCGCAATTAAGAATCTGCAAAATGGTAAGGCCCCAGGACCAGATGGGTTTTGTAGTGAGTTATATAAAGAGTTCCATGGCCTGATCCTTGAGCCATTGCGTGATATGTTTAACCACTCATTTTCAAATGACCAACTCCCTCAAACGCTGAGAGAAGCCAACATTTCACTTATTCTCAAAAAGGGAAAATGTCCAGAGTCTTGTTCCTCGTACAGACCAATTTCCCTTCTGAATGTGGATAGAAAATTGCTTTCTAAAATTCTAGCCACAAGATTAGAGGACTCATTGCCACTAATTGTGAAAGGAGACCAAACTGGCTTCATTAGGGGCCGTAAGTCATGCAACAACGTCAGGCGGCTTCTTAATGTAATTCAAGCCTACCAACAAAGTGCTGTGGATGGTCTTGTGCTCTCCCTAGATGCTGAGAAGGCATTTGATCGTGTGGAGTGGTCTTACCTATTATTTGCTCTAAATAAATTTGGTCTGGGGGACAACTTTATAAAATGGGTGAAAGTTTTATATGATGATCCTCAGGCTGCTGTCCTTACTAATGGGCTACGGTCAAATAGCTTCCCTATACACAGAGGTACCAGACAGGGCTGTCCTTTATCCCCCCTCCTCTTTGCACTCGTTATGGAACCACTAGCCGAGGCCATCAGGGTAACGCCTGCTATACAGGGGCTGCTCATTGGTGATGTTCACCATAAAATAAGCTTGTATGCTGATGATGTCCTGATATTCATCTCTAGTCCCGAGACTTCAATTACACCTCTTATTAATATTATTGAATTATTCAGCGGATTCTCAGGCTACAAGATTAACCTTACTAAGTCAGAGGCTATGCCACTTGGTAGCCTGCATTCTGTACCTAATACTTCTCCCCCCTTCCCTTTTAAATGGTCTCCCTCAGGTTTCAGGTATCTGGGTATATTTGTAACTCCTAAATTCCAGCTAATGTACAAAGCCAATTTTGTTCCTTTGTTTGATACAATAAGACAGGATCTGGAGCGCTGGAACTCCCTCCCCATTTCTTGGTTGGGTAGAATATCCCTCTTGAAAATGAACGTTTTACCCAGACTACTTTACCCAATCCAAATGATCCCAGTATTACTCTCCAATAAGGTAATAAAGGATGTAAATGGATGGCTAAGTTCCTTTATATGGAGTAAGCGCAAGCCAAGACTTAAGATGGCAATATTGCAGCTGCCAAGTTCTATGGGCGGCTTGGACCTGCCCAATATCAAGTTCTATCAATGGTGTGCCCACCTTTGTTATATTTCTGACTGGATCACAAATGATGACTCCTCTATTTGGTTAGACATTGAGACTTCTCTTTCAAAATACCCCTTACACGATCTTTTATTTTTCAGAAGTTTCAAGTCTGTAGAAGAACACTGCAATAATCCAGTTACACTTAACACACTCAAAGTATGGAGGTCAGTTCAACGCTTCCTGGGAAGGTCCAAACTAACCTCTGCTCTTACCCCAATTCTTAACAACCCAGATTTCAGCCCAGGATTGCTGGATGCTGGCTTTAACTTATGGCTTAATAAGGGCATACGCAGGCTAAACGACTTATTTGCTGATAAGATTTTGTTGTCATTTGAGCAGATGGTCGAGAAATATCGACTCCCAAAGCAGGACTTTTTCCGCTTCCTACAAGTAAGACATTATATTCTGGAGAGCACCACCTTAATTGGTAACCCTGATGTGTCTGTCATTGAAAGAATGCTTTTTTTTCCACAAAGGAAGATGTCTGTAAGTCTGTTTTATGATACTTTAAGGTCCTTTTCTGCTGTCAACACACAGAGGGTGAAACAAGTGTGGGAGAAAGAATTGTCTGTTACTATTGACGAAGAGATGTGGGAGGACATTTGGAGATATGCAAAAACAATATCTATATGTAACCGTACTAGAGCAATCCAATTAAGAATAATACACAGATTGCATATATCCCCAAATCGCAGACATGCTTTTAGCCCCACTTCCTCTTCCCCTCAGTGTCTCAAATGCAAAACTGATACAGGCACCCTAACACATTGTTTATGGTCATGTACCAAAATACAAAGATACTGGTCTGGTGTCCTGCAAGAAATTGAAAAGATCCTAGGGGTTGATCTAGAATTGGACCCAGTTTCTTTACTGTTGGGTCTCCCTAGTAGGCATGTTACTTCTGTCTGTAAAAGGAGGCTTTACAACATCCTTACCTTCGCAGCGAGGAAAAACATCCTTTTACAGTGGATTAGTGATAAGGTTCCTTCTATTAAAGACTGGCATAAGATACTATTTGAATGGGTGCCTCTGGAATATCTGACATGTACATTGCATTCTAAAACAGACCAGTTCTACAAAGTATGGGAACCTTATCTAAATTATCTAGAACCTGAGGTATCAACTATTATGCTGCAAGGTTTCTCTTAGAATGGCGGGGATCTATGTATTTCAGAACTACACTGTACGTTCCATGTGTGGAACCTAACCTCTTGGTTTAAACTGAGCTTTTTTGTTTAAATTTCTGTTTATAAGTTTGTTTAAAATGTATGTATTGAGAGACGCAATGATGGTGATGGGGTGAGAGAGGCACAGAGCGGGAAGAGAAATGGTGTACGTATGTATAGGTGGGTGCGTGCGTGCGTGTATGTATGCATAGGTGTGTGTATATGCATGGGTATATGTATGTATGTATGTATGTATGTATGTATGTATGTATGTATGTATGTATGTATGTATGTATGTATGTATGTATGTATGTATGTATGTATGTATGTATGTATGTATGTATGTATGTATGTATGTATGTATGTATGTATGTATGTATGTATGTATGTATGTATGTATGTATGTATGTATGTATGTATATGCACGTAAATATGGGTAAGTGGGGGCTGTTTTTCTTTTTGTTCTGTGTGCTTTGTCTCTGTATCTCTTAATATGGGTGAAAATTGTGAAATTTCAATAAAAATACTGTTACAAAAAAAAAAAAATGCGATGGAAACCCATCGCACACAAAAATGATTATAATTTAGTAGAATAACAACATGTTACAATGCCTGTGTGTAAAATTGATTTCTACGTCGTTTAGAAACTAAATCGTCCATGCACTGCACTGCGTTGTTCACCTTTTACTTAGTTGTTTCTGTGGGCTGGCCCTCATCAGCTCTGTAATCAATGTAATCCCATAGTTCGCTTCTGCAGCCAGTTTTGACAAACTACAGACATAAAGGTATGATGTTTTCATTAGAAGAAGCCATGCTGTTTGCAATTTCTCTCTCCTCTCTCTTGCTTCTCTTGCTTCTCAAAAGTGTCTCTCTTGATTCTCTTGCTTCTCAAAAGTGTCTCACACTATCAGCTGCATGCGCAAGTGCAAGTAGCCTGGCTAGCTACTGCTCCCATGAGAACATTCAGACAAATTACTAGACGGACTCGATGTACTCAATTCGTAACATTTTGGCAGGGAAGAACACATTTTGCTGTTTTAAACCTAATTTCCTCCAATTCTACACATTTTGTCATGGAGCTGAGAGAATTGTGGTTTTAA
The DNA here is from genome assembly GCF_021184085.1 of Oncorhynchus gorbuscha. NCBI lineage: Eukaryota > Metazoa > Chordata > Actinopteri > Salmoniformes > Salmonidae > Oncorhynchus > Oncorhynchus gorbuscha. The sequence continues at coordinate 48,195,015 of NC_060179.1, forward strand.
AAGCTACACTGAACAAAAATAGAAATGCAACATGTAAAGTGTTGACTTGTTTCATGAGCTGAAATTAAAGAGCAAAGAAAATGTTCATGCGCTTATTTCTAATCAAATTTTGTGCAAAAATGTGTTTACATCCCTGTTCGTGAGCATTTCTCCTTTGCCAAGATAATCCATCCACCTGACAGGTGTGGCATATCATGAAGCCGATTAAAATGTGTAGTTAAGTCACAACACAATGCCAAAGTTAAGGAAGAGTGCAATTGGCATGCTGACTGCAGGAATGTCCACCAGAGCTGTTGCCTGAAAATTGAATGTTAATTTCTCTACCATAAGCCACAAGAATTTGGCTGTACATCCAACAGATCAGATCTAAAACTCACATTTCTCAGGTCGCCCAAAAAAGTCACATACTGCAGCTTTAACTTTTCTAAATACCTTCGATCTGGTTTAACTGTTTGTTTACATATAAACCTTGTTTATTTTTTGTCATTTTTAATTAATTGTTTTACACCTAGATGGTCTGCCCAAGACTTTTCTAGGCAGAAAAAAACCCACCAAGTTGTCTAAAAAAACACTATTTAGCTGGAAAAAAATGTTTTTACCCTTAAGTATGTGTACATTACTGTATTTATACTTGGGATATTGTTTGACCAATTGTTTGATTGCTTGCCAACCCTGCCCGGGGTAGGGCTTCATCCTTTTGGTTACCAGCCCAACGCTCTTAACCACTAAGCTACCTGCCGGTTCCCCCGAAAGGGATGAGGGAGACTTCTCACCAGATTGGCCCTCTTGCACGAGGGATGAGGGAACCATGGCTTGGGGCGTGTTATACAGTATAGGCAGGCAAGGCTTACACCCGCAAATCTCTTATTTGCCTGTTAGGCGAGATTGAATATGTCTTCAGCGAATGACCCACACAAGGCCATTTCCCATAGTGAAATGTCTCCCTCAACTCCTTCAGAGAACCGGGGTTACATACCATAACTAGGGCTGTGACGGTCATGGAATTTTGGATGATGGTAATTGGCAATATTTCCATTTTAAATACTTTCAAATAGAAATAGCTGACTTGGCAACAGTATTAGAAAATAATTGTTTAAATAGTAAATATTTCACGTCACATGTAATTGAACCCAGATCTGAAACGTGGAAGGTTTCTAACCTTGTGATAACATCTTGATTTGAGTGTGGTTGATTTCTGACGCACCATCAACTATGTAGTTAGACTGTAGACAGTTTCTGACCTAGAATTAGCTGCTTGGTCAGGTCCTTGATGTTGGCCGCCTGTTTCCTCTTCTGGGTATGCAACTCGTCCCTCTGCTCCTCCACACGGGTCTTCAGCTGGGCCGTCTCTATCTGCAGCGTGGACCTCTCCGCCTGCAGAGCCTGGACCTCATCCTGCCGCAGGGCCTCCTCCTTCCGGAGACGCTCAGTCTGCAAAATACATTGAATATGCAAGTCATAAGACAAGATAAACACACAAACAGAATTACATTTTTTAAGGGCAGGGGTGCTCAGCTCCAATTCTGAAGGTCTGCAATCCTTGGGCCCCGTTTCCTAAATCATTAAAACGCTCATAGGAGCATTGTTATATCTGAGCTGTTTCTCAAAACCATTGTTACTAAAGCTGTACCTAACCCAAACTCTTGTAATTAAAGACTTGGGATACTCGTAGAACAGATAAGTGCATTGTTAAATTATGCTTTGCCCTCCCGCTAGAGGTTGATATTACCTTGGGAGTCCCGCAGGTCTTAAGGGTCCTGCGGGACTCCTACAGCAATGGGCATGAAATTCTAAAAAAATTCAGGACAGGATGGGAAAGGAGTGACAATCCACAGGAATGGGCAGTACAGGAATAATATCAGTCAAAAGTTTGGACAGCTACTCATTCAAGGCCTTTCCTTTATTTTTTCCAATTTTGTACATTGTAGAATTATAGTGAAGACAAAAAAAAACTATGAAATAACACATATGGAATCATGTAGTAACCAAAAAAGTGATAAACAAATGAAAATATATTTGAGATTTGAGATTCTTCAAAGTAGCCACCCTACTACAGGTACTCAAGAAGGTGGTGTGATTTCATAACTACTAAAACAGGACCCAGGTGGTAAGTATAAAGATCCAGTCCATTTAAAAAACTGGAGGCCTCATACACTTCAATGTTGTGATGCGAAAATCCTGGCGAAATGCATAGCACATAAAAAAGGTTTTACCAGATATTGTTCATCCTGATCAGACAGGTTTTCTACATGGACAATATATTGGAGATAAGTGAAGCAACGGTCTAAGACACTGCATTGCAGTGCAAGCTGTGTTGCTACAGATGCTGGTTCAATACCCGTGCCGCCCGCCACACTGGCAACACTTTAAGGGGCATTTCACTAATAATGGCGCTGACTAGGGAAACGTTCCCGCTGTTCTTAGTGCCAGTCTGCACATTCAAACTAAAACAATGTAACTAATAATGACATCTTTATGCTTTCGTTAATAAAATCATTATAAAAATACTCTTTCAAAATGATGATGTTTATTTAGTTATGGATCCATAACGAATTACTATTGGGAATAAAAATTACTGAATTACAGAAATATCCTCTAAATGTAATTATTGGTGGAGAATCACGTCATATTTTTCGATATACCATAGGCGATGAGAGTCTCACTGGTATTGAGTAATGTGCTGTTAAAAGTGGTGTAGGTCTTATTTATTTAAAGAACATATTGAAGTTAGAAGCAATAGGATTTGAAGCAATAGCCTACAACTATTTTAGCACCATTTCGCGCTGCTCTTAGACAAGCATGGGGACTGGTCTTGATAATGAGATTTTTATTTTCACTTAATCTCTGTTTGGGTCTTGGTTTAGACTAGAATTGGACAATTAATCTGTAGAAATGTTATGCTCTTAGTGTAACCTTTATTTAACTAGGCAAGTCAGTTAAGAACAAATTCTTATTTACAAGGACAGCCTACTCCTTCCTCCCCATCGGGGAATTGAACCCCAGTCTCCCGCATGCCCGCACGACACGGAGCTTCTTTAGCTAAATAGCCCAGTAGTGTGCTCCCGACCGTCACATTATACAGTGCCATATTTTCCGTTTCATCCTAACGGAAATCCAGAGGGTTTTTAGTTTTTCTTAGAATAGAAACACCATAATATTAATCTAATTAATTAAGCAATTACCAGTCAAAGGTTTGCACATACCTACTCATTCCAGGATTTTTATTTATTTTTTACTATGTTCTACATTGTAGAATAATAGTGAAGACATCACAACTATGAAATAACAAACATGGAATCAGTTAAGAACAAATTCTAATTTACAAGGACATCCTACTTCTTCCTCCCCGTCGGGGAATTGAAACCCGGTCTCCCGCGTGCTTGCATTCTCTAGTACAGCCACTATTGAAGACTATCAAATGCTTCTCAAAGATGCTCTCTGGTGGTCAAACAAGCATTAACTAGCATTAATAGTACCAGTGGTTCACACTTAATTAACGTGCCATAGAATTCTGTGGCACCATGCAAGCTGCGCCACAGTACATTGCAACTTTTAACAGACAAACCACTGTATTTAGTCTAGGGTGTTAATATATCAATTTAAATCCGAAAATAAGTATTAAGTTCTGAATCAAAGTCCACTTCCGGGTTGGAGCGAGTGGTCGCATCGGCACTTCGCTCCCGCGGGTAGTATAACTTTTTCATTACATTTCATTATATTTCATTATAGCACAACGGTTTGATTTGTCTAATCTTAGCAATTTCTTCTCAGCTAGCTACATAGCCGTCTTTGTATCAAAGATAATTGCGTAATTATCGTATTTCGCCGTCCTAACGTAGTCTTCACTAGCCAGCTAGCTAACGTCCACTGATTAGCTGCACTGGGAAAACTATTACACTAAACTGAACGACTTGATTAGTGTAGTGTTAGCTAGCTACATAGCTGTCTTTGCTGTCTTCGTATCTTCGTATCCAAGATAATTGTGTTGTTTAGGTTTAGAGTGTGTAGTCTTAGAGTGATTATCTTAATTTACCGAGGTTAGCTAGCCAGCTATTTGTCGTCCTTAACGTAGGAGACTCTGCTAGCTAGCCAACAGCTAGCCAACGCTAGCCAACGTTTTCTGAATAGAACTCAACAACCGGGTCGCATTCACAGGTAATATCACATTTTCACTTCATTTCATTACAGTACAACGGTTTGATTTGTTTGATCGTAGCTAGCTACATAGCTAGCTACATAGCCGTCTTTGTATCAAAGATAATTGTGTAGTCTAGAGCGATTTTCTAGGTTAGCTAGCCAGCCATTGTCGTTCTTTTAACGCAACGTAACGTAAACAACACTGCTAGCTAGCCAGCTAGCCCCCGAATAGCAACACTGCAGAAACTATTACACTCAACGGAACGACTTGATTAGTGTAGTGTCAACAACGCACCCACTGCCAGCTAGCCTACTTCAGCAGTACTGTATCATTTTAATCATTTTAGTCAATAAGATTCTTGCTACGTAGCTTAACTTTCTGAACATTCGAGACGTGTAGTCCACTTGTCATTCCAATCTCCTTTGCATTAGCGTAGCCTCTTCTGTAGCCTGTCAACTATGTGTCTGTTTATCCCTGTTCTCTCCTCTCTGCACAGACCATACAAACGCTCCACACCGCGTGGCCGCGGCCACCCTACTCTGGTGGTCCCAGCGCGCACGACCCACGTGGAGTTCCAGGTCTCCGGTAGCCTCTGGAACTGCCAATCTGCGGTCAACAAGGCAGAGTTCATCTCAGCCTATGCCTCCCTCCAGTCCCTCGACTTCTTGGCACTGACGGAAACATGGATCACCACAGACAACACTGCTACTCCTACTGCTCTCTCTTCGTCCGCCCACGTGTTCTTGCACACCCCGAGAGCTTCTGGTCAGCGGGGTGGTGGCACCGGGATCCTCATCTCTCCCAAGTGGTCATTCTCTCTTTCTCCCCTTACCCATCTGTCTATCGCCTCCTTTGAATTTCATGCTGTCACAGTTACCAGCCCTTTCAAGCTTAACATCCTTATCATTTATCGCCCTCCAGGTTCCCTCGGAGAGTTCATCAATGAGCTTGATGCCTTGATAAGCTCCTTTCCTGAGGACGGCTCACCTCTCACAGTTCTGGGCGACTTTAACCTCCCCACGTCTACCTTTGACTCTTTCCTCTCTGCCTCCTTCTTTCCACTCCTCTCCTCTTTTGACCTCACCCTCTCACCTTCCCCCCCTACTCACAAGGCAGGCAATACGCTCGACCTCATCTTTACTAGATGCTGTTCTTCCACTAACCTCATTGCAACTCCCCTCCAAGTCTCCGACCACTACCTTGTATCCTTTTCCCTCTCGCTCTCATCCAACACCTCCCACACTGACCCTACTCGGATGGTATCGCACCGTCCCAACCTTCGCTCTCTCTCCCCCGCTACTCTCTCCTCTTCCATCCTATCATCTCTTCCCTCCGCTCAAACCTTCTCCAACCCATCTCCTGATTCTGCCTCCTCAACCCTCCTCTCCTCCCTCTCTGCATCCTTTGACTCTCTATGTCCCCTATCCTCCAGGCCGGCTCGGTCCTCCCCTCCCGCTCCGTGGCTCGATGACTCATTGCGAGCTCACAGAACAGGGCTCCGGGCAGCCGAGCGGAAATGGAGGAAAACTCGCCTCCCTGCGGACCTGGCATCCTTTCACTCCCTCCTCTCTACATTTTCCTCCTCTGTCTCTACTGCTAAAGCCACTTTCTACCACGCTAAATTCCAAGCATCTGCCTCTAACCCTAGGAAGCTCTTTGCCACCTTCTCCTCCCTCCTGAATCCTCCTCCCCCTCCCCCTCCTCCTTCTCTGCAGATGACTTCGTCAACCATTTTGAAAAGAAGGTCGACGACATCCGATCCTCGTTTGCTAAGTCAAACGACACCGCTGGTTCTGCTCACACTGCCCTACCCTGTGCTCTGACCTCTTTCTCCCCTCTCTCTCCAGATGAAATCTCGCGTCTTGTGACGGCCGGCCGCCCAACAACCTGCCCGCTTGACCCTATCCCCTCCTCTCTTCTCCAGACCATTTCCGGAGACCTTCTCCCTTACCTCACCTCGCTCATCAACTCATCCCTGAACGCTGGCTACGTCCCTTCAGTCTTCAAGAGAGCGAGAGTTGCACCCCTTCTGAAAAAACCTACACTCGATCCCTCCGATGTCAACAACTACAGACCAGTATCCCTTCTTTCTTTTCTCTCCAAAACTCTTGAACGTGCCGTCCTTGGCCAGCTCTCCCGCTATCTCTCTGAATGACCTTCTTGATCCAAATCAGTCAGGTTTCAAGACTAGTCATTCAACTGAGACTGCTCTCCTCTGTATCACGGAGGCGCTCCGCACTGCTAAAGCTAACTCTCTCTCCTCTGCTCTCATACTTCTAGATCTATCGGCTGCCTTCGATACTGTGAACCATCAGATCCTCCTCTCCACCCTCTCCGAGTTGGGCATTTCCGGCGCGGCCCACGCTTGGATTGCGTCCTACCTGACAGGCCGCTCCTACCAGGTGGCGTGGCGAGAATCTGTCTCCTCACCACGCGCTCTCACCACTGGTGTCCCCCAGGGCTCTGTTCTTGGCCCTCTCCTATTCTCGCTATACACCAAGTCACTTGGCTCTGTCATAACCTCACATGGTCTCTCCTATCATTGCTATGCAGACGACACACAATTAATCTTCTCCTTTCCCCCTTCTGACGACCAGGTGGCGAATCGCATCTCTGCATGTCTGGCAGACATATCAGTGTGGATGACGGATCACCACCTCAAGCTGAACCTCGGCAAGACGGAGCTGCTCTTCCTCCCGGGAAGGACTGCCCGTTCCATGATCTCGCCATCACGGTTGACAACTCCATTGTGTCCTCCTCCCAGAGCGCCAAGAACCTTGGCATGATCCTGGACAACACCCTGTCGTTCTCAACCAACATCAAGGCGGTGGCCCGTTCCTGTAGGTTCATGCTCTACAACATCCGCAGAGTACGACCCTGCCTCACACAGGAAGCGGCGCAGGTCCTAATCCAGGCACTTGTCATCTCCCGTCTGGATTACTGCAACTCGCTGTTGGCTGGGCTCCCTGCCTGTGCCATTAAACCCCTTCAACTCATCCAGAACGCCGCAGCCCGTCTGGTGTTCAACCTTCCCAAGTTCTCTCACGTCACCCCGCTCCTCCGTTCTCTCCACTGGCTTCCAGTTGAAGCTCGCATCCGCTACAAGACCATGGTGCTTGCCTACGGAGCTGTGAGGGGAACGGCACCTCAGTACCTCCAGGCTCTGATCAGGCCCTACACCCAAACAAGGGCACTGCGTTCATCCACCTCTGGCCTGCTCGCCTCCCTACCACTGAGGAAGTACAGCTCCCGCTCAGCCCAGTCAAAACTGTTCGCTGCGCTGGCCCCCCAATGGTGGAACAAACTCCCTCACGACGCCAGGACAGCGGAGTCAATCACCACCTTCCGGAGACACCTGAAACCCCACCTCTTTAAGGAATACCTAGGATAGGATAAGTAATCCCTCTCACCCCCCCTTTAAGATTTAGATGCACTATTGTAAAGTGACTGTTCCACTGGATGTCATAAGGTGAATGCACCAATTTGTAAGTCGCTCTGGATAAGAGCGTCTGCTAAATGACTTAAATGTAAATGTAAATGAATCAAAAACAAAGGTCCTGTAATATTAACAGTAAAATAAAGATCTGTCAAGACCAAATACTTCACTCAATTTCAACTTATTTTTAGGGGAAATTGTGAGTTACTTTAAAAAAATTGTCGTGGCCAAAAATATCACCACCACGTTTCCATTTCCTTTCTCGAGCGTGCAGAGGGGCTGTCAACGGTTTAGTGAAATAGGTTTTGTTGCAAAAACATGTTACTATCGATGTTTCACTAGGTTTCCCAAATTAAGTACTGGGTAGCTGTAGGAACAGGGTTTGGAGAGCCCATGGCATATTAATAAATATCACCTGTTGCACAGTGTGAGCATGTTCCTCAAACAGTGGTTGATGCATGGAGAGAAATAAGTGTTCTTGTATTTATTTCTCAGCTGCTCATTTTATGTACAGCTCTGCTATAACACCAAAATGGGCATCATTGAAAAATGGACCGGTAGGTAACCAATAGCCTATAGTTGCATCATGCAGCCCGTATATGTTTTGATTTCTAAGACATTCTAAGGTTTGTATCGTTCACAACTAATGTTGCCAAATAACCCTAAGTCTAGCGTATAGGACCTGTTTCAAATGATCACTTTTACTCTAAACATAGCCACTTCATGTGCACTCGCTCCAGAATGGGAATAATATCCTTTGTATTTTTATTCAATTATATTTTCTTACTATAAAAATAATATATCTTGTCAGCTAAATGAACAAGCCTACAACCTGTCATGGAGCATAGCCAAATAACATACAGTAGGCTACCTCATACTGTTTTTCGTTAAAAGTTTCTTCAGATCTGACCAAAATAAATAATGGATTTATTGTGATGGTGTATATTAAAGTGATTTATTCTACTTTTTAAAAAAGTTTTCAGATTCAGAATCAAAAACAATAATAGAAATATACACATAACGACTGTGGCAGTGATTAATAAATAAATGTCCATTGGGGTAGAGGCAGAGTAAAGACTGTTGATGCGGTGGGGAGAATGACCATAGGGAGAGCAACATGACCCTTGAAGGGGTGTGGGGATCAAGTGAAATAAAAACAATAAAATACATCCATAGGAGGAGTAGCAGGGGGACCAGGCGTTCCACGGCGGTGGAGTTGTCGTACCAGGCTGTGGTGCTGCCCGACAGTATGCTCTCAATGGTGCTACTGTAGAACACTGTGAGGGTCCTCGGGGACAGGCCAAATTTCTTCAGGATCCTGAGGTTGAAAAGTCTCTGTAGTGCCTTCTTCACAACGGTGTCCGTGTGATTAGAGCATTTCAGCTTCTCTGAGATGTGTATGCCGAGGAATTTGAAGTTATTGTCCACGTGATGATACTCAGTGTCGCGGAGGTAATGTTGCCTACCTTCACCACCTGGGGGCGGCCTGTCAGGAAGTGAGCTTTGTAATGAGCATATAGGGAGGGCACTATGATATTGAAGACCGAGCTGTAGTCGATGAACAGCATCCTTACATATGCATTCATTTTGTACAGGTAGCTAAGGGCAGTGTGCAGTGCAATGGCAATTGCATCGTTCGTGGATCTGTCAGTGCGGTAGCCGAATTGGAGAGGGTCGAGTGTGTTGGGGAGGGAGGCGATTTGATCTTTGACTAGTCTCTTGAAGCACTTCATCATAACTGAAGTGAGTGCTACTGGTCGGTAGTCATTTAGTTCAGTTACTTTCCCTTTTTGGGCACGGGATGATAGTGGACATCTTGAAGCAGGTAGTTATAGCGGCCTGAGCTAGGGAGAGATTGAACATGTCCGTGATGTGGCTGGCTTTCTTTTTTTATACCATGATCGTTAGGAGCCCCTACCACATAGGCCTTGTGTCCAACCCGCTGAATCGCTCCTCCACTTTGTCCCTATGCTTGTATTTCTCCTTCTTGATTGATCTGCGTAAGTCATATTTGTACTGTTTAACCAAACTATTGTCCCCGGTCCCCTTGCCCTGTTTATAAGCAGAATCTCTTTCAGTTTTCCTTCAAGTAGATGTTCCAACGGTGCACATCAGCTGCTTGTATGCATAGGGGCCTGGAGATGCTAAACTGGTGTATGTTAATTAACGGTCAATTACCGTGAGACCGGCAGTCTGTTGCATAGCAATAACCGGCAGACAAAATGTCATGACCGCCACAGGCAATCTTACAAGAGCATTATCATCATGTGAACTATTTCACAGTACTATTCCAACCTCAGTATGGAAATATACAGTACCAGTCAAGAGGTCGTGATTGCTGCTGATGAGTCTCTGATCCACCTGTATGCAGACGACACCATTCTGTATACTTCTGGCCCTTCTTTGGACACTGTGTTAACAACCCTCCAGGCAAGCTTCAATGCCATACAACTCTCCTTCCGTGGCCTCTAATTGCTCTTAAATACAAGTAAAACTAAATGCATGCTCTTCAACCGATCGCTACCTGCACCTGCCCGCCTGTCCAACATCACTACTCTGGACGGCTTTGACTTAGAATACGTGGACAACTACAAATACTTGAAGTCTGGTTAGACTGTAAACTCTCCTTCCAGACCCATATCAAACATCTCCAATCCAAAATTAAATCTAGAATTGGCTTCCTATTTCGCAACAAAGCATCCTTCACTCATGCTGCCAAACATACCCTTGTAAAACTGACCATCCTACCAATCCTCGACTTTGGTGATGTCATTTATAAAATAGCCTCCAATACCCTACTCAACAAATTGGATGCAGTCTATCACAGTGCAATCCGTTTTGTCACCAAAGCCCCATATACTACCTACCATTGCGACCTGTACACTCTCGTTGGCTGGCCTCATACTCGTCGCCAAACCCACTGGCTCCATGTCATCTACAAGACCCTGCTAGGTAAAGTCCCCCCTTATCTCAGCTCGCTGGTCACCATAGCATCTCCCACCTGTAGCACACGCTCCAGCAGGTATATCTCTCGTCACCCCCAAAACCAATTCTTTCTTTGGCCGCCTCTCCTTCCAGTTCTCTGCTGCCAATGACGGGAACAAACTACAAAATTCTCTGAAACTGGAAACACTTATCTCCCTCACTAGCTTTATGCACCAACTGTCAGAGCAGCTTACAGATTACTGCACCTGTGCATAGCCCACCTATAATTTAGCCCAAACAACTACCGCTTTCCCTACTGTATTTAATTTATTTATTTATTTTGCTCCTTTGCACCCCATTATTTTTTATTTCTACTTTGCACATTCTTCCATTGCAAATCTCCCATTCCAGTGTTTTATTTGCTAGATTGTATTTACTTTGCCACCATGACCTTTTTTTTGCCTTTACCTCCCTTATCTCACCTCATTTTCTCACATCGTATATAGACTTGTTTATACTGTATTATTGACTGTATGTTTGTTTTACTCCATGTGTAACTCTGTGTTATTGTATGTGTTGAACTGCTTTGCTTTATCTTGGACAGGTCGCAATTGTAAATGAGAACTTGTTCTCAACTGGCCTACGTGGTTAAATAAAGGTGAAATAAATAAAAAAAGAGTTTGGATGCACCTACTCATTCAAGGGTAATAGACATCAAATCTATGAAATAACACATGGAATTATGTAGTGAGCAAAAAAGTGTTAAACAAATCTAAATATATTTTATATTTGAGATTCTTCAAAGTAGCCACCCTTTGCCTTGACAGCTTTGCACACTTTTGGCATTCTCTCAACCAGCATCATGCGGCAGTCACCTGGAATGCATTTCAATTAACAGGTGTGCCTTGTTAAAAGTTCATTTGTGGAATTTCTTTCATTCTTAATGCTTCCTTCAACCAGCTTCACCTGGAATGCTTTTCCAACAGTATTGAAGGAGTTCACACATATGCTGAGCACTTGTTGGCTGCTTTCCCTTCACTCTGTGGTCCAACTCGTCGAAAACAATCTCAATTTAGGTCCGATGATTGTGGAGGCCAGGTCATTTGATGCAGCAGTCCATCATTTTCCCTCTTGGTCAAATAGCCCTTACAGAGCCTGGAGATGTGGGGAGTAATTGTCCTGTTGAAAGATAAATTATACTCCCACTAAGCGCAAACCAGATGGGATGACGTATCGCTGCAGAATGCTGTGGTAGCCATGCTGGTTTTTTGTTTACTACATGATTCCATATGTGTTATTTCATAGTTTTGCTGTCTTCACTATTATTCTACAATGTATAAAACAGTAAACAAATAAAAAGCCTTGAATGACTAGGTGTGTCCAAACTTTTGACTGGTACTGTATATAAAACACAGGCAAAATACGTTTTCGAATGCACTGGGCCTTAAACAAAAAGGAAAGAATGGGAGGCAGTACTTTTTGGGCTCTTTCTCTGTAGGTAATTAAATATTGCTGCCCTTTTTGTAAAGTGCATGTGTGTCGTACTATGTTTTTCTCTTTCTATTCTGTTTTCTTCTGTTCTATTATAGTCAGTTTGATCATTTTTTCCTTTCCTCTGGGAAAAAATGTACAACCTGAAATTACCTTGAAAACCTCAATCAAAAATTACAAAAACATTGAAAACAACAGTCTGTTATGTCAACTCACCTGGTCGGCCAGTGCTGTCTGCGTCTCGTCTAGGCGGCCCTGCAACTCCATGGAGTTGGTGCCCAGTCGGTCCAACTGGGCCTGTAGGCCATTGCTCTCCGACTGCAGCAGGGCGTTCTTGCTGCTTAGCTTCTCCGTGAAGCCCAGGAGCTCAGCCTCCCGCTCCCGGCTGCCTTGCACATCCAGCTGGAGGTCGCAGATCTGGACGTTCACGCTCTCCACCTCCTCGCGTAGACTGACCATCTCATGCTCATCCCTGAGGAAGACACATTGCACATCACATTTTGTTTTCTAATTATCTAGCAGACAATTATTTGTAGCGATTTACAGTCACAGCGCATTCAACTAAGGTAGGTGTGAAAACCACATTTCATACAAAATCACAGTCAGTGAGACACACACATACCATAAGTCAGTGTGCCCTTAGAAGTGTACGTGTGGATTAGTGCACAGGGATGTCAATACAGACAGTGACAGCCATCTCTCTTAAGTTGCTCCCTTTCCTATGGCCCAAATGGGATGGAATGTCAACCTCTACTGTGTTGCGTTTCCCTTTACAGTGCTGTCGAATCAATGAGGATTGGGAGAGATAGGACAGGATGCCACTTCAGAGAATTGGCATTCATTCACAAGGTCACACACTAGAATCAGTCAAATGGTGCAGAGGCAAGCAATACAAGACTAGTCTGTGTGTGTGTGTGTGTGTGTGTGTGTGTGTGTGTGTGTGTGTGTGTGTGTGTGTGTGTGTGTGTGTGTGTGTGTGTGTGTGTGTGTGTGTGTGTGTGTGTGTGTGTGTGTGTGTGTGTGTGTGTGTGTGTGTGTGTGTGTGTGTGTGTGTGTGTGTGTGTGTGTGTGTGTGTGTGTGTGTGTGTGTGAAAACGAGTGTGACTGTCTTTGTTTGTCTGTGTGTGTGCACAAGTGTTGGCTCACCGTTGGTGCTGTTCCTCCAGTGCGTGTATCTCTCCCAGCTTGTCTCTCTGCCTCGCGATCTCAGCCTTCTGCCTGTTGATGATCTCTCTGTACTTGGAGAGCTCATCCTCCCAGCGAGGCCTCTCATCCTCCAGACACTTCACCTAGGACCCAGCACCGCGCATGCACAAGCGAGCGCGGACACACACACACACACACACACACACACACACACACACACACACACACACACACACACACACACACGAGAGAATCCCAATTTATACCTGGTGCTAACATGTCTTCTTTGTCCTGATCTTGTCCACATTCTGTTTGTGCCCACATTTTTTGAAAGGTGTCAGTGTTTTCCATATATGCATTTAGCAGCGGCGCACCTCCACTGCTAAATCACAGCCACCACTGCAATTTTAAAAATATAATAATACAAATGATTTAATTTCAATCATTTTTGGGGGGGTAAAACATTTTCAGTGTAAACTTAAATGAGTAAAAACAGATATAAAGCATGTAGAATAGATAATGGAGCTATATATTTTGTAATGACATCATCTTTGAGAACTAACAAATCATCCCCCCCAAAAAATAGACAGTCAGGGAGATTAAAAAATTCCAGACATGTCATGGCATGAGGCCCCCCCATTGATTTTGTGATAATGTTTGAGTCACTCAGATAGCATAAGAACAAGGCATAAGCCATGGCAAAATGTGTATAATTGCAGGAAATTTGCTTTGAAACTACAATTTTCTCTCATACCCATGACTAAATGTGTAGAATTACAGGATAATAGCTTTAAAACTGTCAAATGTTCTCTCTGCCCAATGGCAAAATGTGTAGAATTGTAGGAAATGATATTTAAAACAGCAACATTTTATCAGCAAAATGTTTTGTCTCCGGACGTAGTAAGGCAGACACATTTCAATACCATGTGTAAACGTGACAGAACTTAATTAGATAGTGAATGGATTATCTTGATTGGATAATGAAAGCCACGTTAGTGCAAGGTGTAAATTAGGCTAGAGAGACAGACACACACACGCAGAGGCCAAGACACATACACACACCTTTGCCCGCAGAGTGGTCAGTTCATCCATTCCCTCATTGAATGTCCTCTTTAGGTCTTCTAGCTCCTTGGCCTTGGAACGGTGCATCTGTCAATTAAAGCAGAGGAATCGCTCAGTTAGCTAACAGTCTGAAAAGCTAGTGTTTCAGATCCAATTGCCACCTATTCGCGATGACGTTACAAAATGCTTTCTAGAATATGTACAGTAGTAAGAATAGCTCAATTAGCATAATTTTGAGAATATTTTTTATAGTGTATTATTACTTATTGTTATTGCACTGTCGAGAAGGAACCTGCAAGTAAGCATTTAATTTGACGGTGTATACCATGTGACTAATGAAACTACTGATGCTTTCCTACAACATTTTGGAATGTTCATTCAGATCGTCCATCTTTAACTGTTCTAAATGATTTAGCCAATGAGATATGGTTTTGCTTCCATTTCAGAATATCTGCTTTTGTTTTGGACACCGTTAAAGTTTGTTCATGTTAAAGCTTTCCTATTTCTCAGTAGCATGAAGTGACTTTGGGATATTACTCAAGCAATATGTGAAAGGTTTGAATCTGGAGAGCATAGGTGAGGTGAATGCAAACCAGAAATATCACTTCCAGTAAAGCAACATTAATCAAATCGAAGCTAAAACATCCTCATAAAAACAAACTTCCCAAAATACTACAAAATGTGCCCTTGAATTAAGTTGATATCCATGGCAACGGGGCATTGCATAAATGAGAAACAGCAGGTCTGAAGTGTTTTGAGTTGTGAACCGATTGCTTAAATATTGATAATTTCTTAAATCTTAAAAGAAGGTAGTGGATATGGGGCAGTGTGTAAGTGTATGTCGGTGTGTGTGTGTCTGTGTTGTGTTGGACCTCTAGCTGGTCTGTCTGTTCTTGTTTGCGTTTCTCCAGTTCGCCTTTGGTCTCGCGCAGCTTGGCGTCCAATTCGTTCGACTTGATCTCTTCTGACTCCTGAGAAAGCCGGGGGGGGGGTTAGAGAAAGCACAGAGAGGAACAGGGGGAAGGAGCAACAGATGGAGTGAGAGAGGATGGGGATAGAGAATTGAAAAATAAACAAGGGTGTGGTAAGAGAAAGAGGAGTAAAGACGGATGGAGAGAAATCATAAGAGAGGAAGGAAAGAAACAAGAAGTAAAGAGATCGATTTAAGGGTAAGATCGTGTCAGAATAACCAGTGATTTCCACAAGAACATAGATTAGCCAGCCAAATAGAAAAAATAGCCAGCCTAGCGATGCCAGGCCAGGGGGGGGTCTGGCCCAAGAAGCTCTATTTTGGTGGCTTCTGGTACACTCTAATGCCTTGGTTACATCTGAAATACACAGCGAAATAATTTAATACTTTATAGTTCATCTCCCAGATTGGAAAAATGTGTTGTGGTATTGTGTAGGAAGAAATGACTGTACAATTTAAATGAAAATGTATGAATTCAGTGAATTGTTAGTTGTTTTGGATATTATCTTGGTCTAGGCCTACATGATCAGGAATAGTTTCCAAGTAGAACATTAAACCTTTTTTAACATTTAACTTGTCTTCTCTTGAGATTAAAGTCTATTTACAGTTTCACTGCCAAATATTTATTGCAACAATAAGGTTAGTTCTTCAAATAATATATTTTCTTAAAACAAAAAAAATTAGGTAAATAGCCCACATTATCTTTAAAAATAAAAAGGTTTTGTTTTTCCAGGTAGAGTACGCAAAACAAATTTCCACTGGATTCATTAAAATAATCATGATGTCATTCTGCCAGTTAATCATAGGCTACTTCGTAGTTAACATTTAATTGAAAAGGTTTTTGGGAAAGCTTTTCCATCTACCAGTAGACTGTTTTCATTAGCATCATCGCTAACGGCTACACAGTGGTATACGTGCGAGCACACACACACACACACACACACACACACACACACACACACACACACACACACACACACACACACACACACACACACACACACACACACACACACACACACACACACACACACACACACACACACACACACACACACACACACACAGGCTTGCAGAAAAATTCATAAAGGATTCATACATTTAAGGGTTTGTATCATTTGATTTACACAACATGCCTACCACTTTGAAGAAGAAAAATATTTTTGGGTGTGAAATAAACAAGAAATAAGACAAAAAAAACAGAAAACGTGAGCGTGCGTAACTATTCACCCCCCAAAGTCAATACTTTGTAGAGCCACCTTTTATAGCAATTACAGCTACAAGTCTCTTGGGGTATGTCTCTAAAAGCTTGGCTCATCTAGCCACTGGGAATTTTTCCCATTCGTCAAGGCAAAACCGCCCCAGGGCCTTCAAGTTGGATGGGTTCCGCTGGTGTACAGCAATCTTTAAGTCATACCACAGATTCTCAATTGGATTGAGGTCTAAGCTTTGACTAGGCCATTCAAAGACATTTAAATCTTTCCCCTTAAACCACTCAAGCGTTGCTTTAGCAGTATGGGTCATTGTCCTGCAGGAAGGGGAACCTCTGTACCAGTCTCAAATCTTTGGACGACTGAAACAGGTTTCCCTCAAGGATTTCCCTGTATTTAGCGCCATCCATCATTCCTTCAATTATGACCAGTTTCCCAGTCCCTGCCGATGAAAAACATCCCCACAGCATGATGCTGCCACCACCATGCTTCACTGTGGGGATGGTGTTCTCGAGGTGATAAGAGGTGTTGGGTTTGCACCAGACATCGTGTTTTCCTTGATGTCCAAAAAGCTCAATTTTAGTCTCATCTGACCAGAGTACCTTCTTCCATATGTTTGGGGAGTCTCCCACATGCCTTCTGGCGAACCCCAAATGTGTTCACTTATTTTTTCTTTTAGCAATGGCTTTTTCTGGCCACTATTCAGTAAATGCCCAGCTCTGTGGAGTGTACGGCTTAAAGTGGTCCTATGGACAGATACTTCAAACTCCGCTGTGGAGCTTTGCAGCTCCTTCAGGGTTATCTTTGGTCTCTTTGTTAACTCTCTGATTAATTTGTTTTTCTGAGTGGCCTTCTCTTGGCAGGTTTGTTGTGGTGCCATATTCTTAATGGATTTAAAATGGTGCTCCGTGGGATGTTCAAAGTTGCTGATTTTTTTTTATAACCCAACCCTGATCTGTACTTCTCCACAAATTTGTCCCTGACCTGTTTGAATAGCTCCTTGGTCTTCATGGTGCCGCTTGTTTGGTGGTGTTGCAGACTCTTGGGCCTTTCAGAACAGGTGTATATATATACTGAGATCATGTGACAGATCATGTGACACTTAGTTAAATAAAGTCCACCTGTGTGCAATCTAATTATGTGACTTCTGAAGGTAATTGGTTGCACCAGATCTTATTTAGGGGCTTCATAGCAAAGGGGGTGAATACATACGCACGCACCACTTTTCATTTTTTTTTTTATATTTCACTTCACCAATTTTGACTATTTTGTGAATGTCCATTAGATGAAATCCAAATAAAAATCAATTTTAAATACAGGTTGTAACGCAACAAAATAGGAAAGGGGGATGAATACTTTTGCAAGGCACTGTAACTACAACAAGTTAGCATGTCGAAGATTTTAGAGTTCCGACTAGCACATGAAAGCGGCATAATTCCAACGTATGCATGCCAACTGGAAATCATTGCATAAGTTATTGTACCCTACTGATGACGTTACAAGCGTAATTGAGAAATTAGGGAGAGGTTTAATTAAAGAAGAAAGGATTGACTTTTTTCAAATGCTAGTTAACCTGTTTGGGCTAGGGTGCAGCATTTTCATGTTTGGATGAAAAGCGTGCCCAGAGTAAAAACTGCCTGCTACTCAGTCCCAGTTGCTAATATATGCATAGTATTAGTAGATAGAAAACACACTGAAGTTTCCATTTCTGTTTGAATGATGTCGGTGAGTATAACAAAACTCATATGGCAGGCGAAAACCTGAGACAAATCCAACCAGGAAGTGGGAAATCTGAGGTTTGTAGTTTTAACTCTTGGACAATGGAATACACAGTGTCTGTGGGGTCATTTAGCACTTCCTAAGGCTTCCACTAGATGGCAACAGTATTTAGAACCTTGTTTGATACTTTTACTGTGAAGTGGGGCAGAATGAGAGGGGAATGAGTCTGGCAGGGAGCCACGAGCTCGTGACGCGCGTTCCATTGCTTTTCTTCAGACAAAGGAATTCTCCGGTTGGAACATTATTGAAGATTTATGATAAAAACATCCTAAAGATTGATTCTATACATCGTTTGACATGTTTCTACGAACTGTAATATGACTTTTCGTCTGAACTTTTGCCTGGATCTGCCCGCGTGTCGTGAGTTTAGATTGTGTACTGAACGCGCGAACCAAAAGGAGTTATTTGGACATAAATGATGGAACAAATCAAACATAAATTGTGGAACTAGGATTCCTGGGAGTGCATTCTGAAGAAGATCAAAGGTAATTTAATATTTATAATACTATTTCTGACTTCTGTTGACTCCACAACATGGCGGATATCT
Organism: Oncorhynchus gorbuscha; assembly: GCF_021184085.1. Classification (NCBI taxonomy): domain Eukaryota; kingdom Metazoa; phylum Chordata; class Actinopteri; order Salmoniformes; family Salmonidae; genus Oncorhynchus; species Oncorhynchus gorbuscha. Next base: position 48,213,720 of record NC_060179.1, read on the forward strand.
TTTTGGGTTGTGTTGGTCTCTGAGCGCCGTACTCAGATTATTGCATGGTTTGCTTTTTCCGTAAAGTTTTTTAAAAATCTGACAGCGGTTGCATTAAAGGTCATCACATTTCACATTGGATTTCATAACAAAAAGGTAAGACTGCAGTGGCGTTCTGCACATACAAGCTTGTTAGCAATCTAGCTAAATGTTTGCTCTGGTCCAACGTTAAACAAAATCTGAAGTTCAAAGACATTAAACTTTCCTCCATAGAAGCCGTTCATCTGTAGGTATAATTCTGTGGGCCTAATTCAGCTTCAAAGCAAGCTTCCTCCATCCTCTCTCGCTGTCTCCTCACCCTCAAAATTTCAGTTGCATCTCGCACCCTACACTGACAGGCAGCAGTGTGTTTGTCTTTCATTATGCTTAAATCATGAGCTCTTAAATCATGAGCTCTTAATGAATTTCCTATACAGATTAAATTGCTTACCCGCTCCACAGCAAGCTACTTTATCTGCACTTAATTTAATGTTTGCTTAAATCATAATAATACAAAAAGTATATTTCAGAGGTTTAAAAAGGAACAGAAAGGAATGATGTAAACCGGTACTTTTTGGGGGTTCGAACCAGTTCAGAACTTTGCTGGTCGGAGCAGTGGAATAGAACAACAACAAGTATCATTCTGTTCAGAAGTAAACGGACTGGCAAATTGAAACTTTTAATTTAAAGTAGCCTAGTTAATATGAGGTGGAAAATGTAGCCGTCTGTAACTGGCCGATTTGCCCACAGCCGGCACTAATGTAAAAAACATAGAATAAACATAATCAATTCCAAAGCAAAGATCTGAGGCCATATGTATTAAGTGTCTCAGAGTAGGATTTGCTGATCTAGGATCTTGAAAACACAGACGCACACCTGATATGTGCGGATCATGTCCTGGCAGTTCTTGCGGATCTGCTCCGTCTCCTCCTTGGCCTGGGTGAGTTTGGCCGTGGTCTCTCGTAGTTTAACTTTAGTCTCCTGTGACGAGAAGAAGCCAGTGAACGTTACAGTTTTTCGCAATCACAGACAAGCATTTTGTGAACAATGTCATCAATTTTCAAAACCCTGTACACACGACACAGAACTGTGGCCTTTTGCAAAACAGTAAATGTATTTTCAAAATGTAGTTGCCATCAAAAATAAATGGTACCATAAAAATTGCAAATACATTACACAAAAGAACACGACTGCCGACAAAAAGATGATCAAACTTACATACCACTTGAGTCAAGTTGACAAAACAAAGTTAGCTTGTCTAAATAAATAAACATTTAAATCAATATTTCATTAAAGTCCATCAAAAATGCAGTCACACAAATACAACCATCAAAATGTGCAGAATTATGGGTCATTTGGCTACTCTCATTTTATCCTTATTTCACCAAACAATTTCATACGCATCAAATCAAAGATTGTTCCATCGGTATAATCACAAACCAATTACAATTACATTGCAGAGGTTGTCATTAACGGTTGCCTGATGGCCTGGGGATAAGGCGACCTGAACAGTCAGGCAGGTGGAATTTGGTCCCGAAGACAACCGTTACTTTGCATTGACTATAGTGTTCCATTTGTTCATGTGCATCACACAACACCAAAGAAACAAGGCAATATATAACAATTCTTCTCCCTACATTGTGTTCATGAAAGAAAATAGATTATTTTCATCAGAATAATTTACTTCCTTGCATTTTTAACAAAAGCCTGACCACCTAGTTTAAGCTCAAAAAGTAAACACAGGGGGGAAAAAAATGTATGCCTGCCAAATGCGGGTAACTTGGTTAACCTGTTACACCTACCCCCTACTTTTTTGAACATTCTGTTAAAAATCGCGCAACATTTCAGCGCCCTGCTGCTCATGCCAGGAATATAGTATATGCATATGATTAGTATGTGTGGATAGAAAACACTCAGACGTTTAGAAAACTGGTTAAATCACGGCTGTGACTAACAGAACGTGTGTTTCATCGAAAAGCGCAGGAAAATCTGATCACTGAAAATGGAAATATATATCCATCCGCCACTTCAACCCATTGATAAAGGCGAACCACAATAAATGGGGCTGAGGTTGCAATACCTACAGCTTCCACACGATGTCAACAGTCTTGTAATTTGCCTAGGCTTTGTTTCTTGGTCAAACGAAGAAGAGACGAGCCATTTCTTCAGGTCTCCGACTGGATTTAGTTGAGATTTACCCGGACATTATTTCCAGACGGACAGCTAAAGAATATACATCGCCTCGTGATCAATTTGATTGCTTATTAACGTGTACTAATACCTAAAGTTGCATTACAAAAGTATTTCGAAGTGTTTTGTGAAAGTTTATCGTCGACTTTTTTAATTTAAAAAAAATGACGTTACGTTGTAAGACGCTATTTTTTTTCGTTTATCACACAGTCTTCATAGATCGATATCTGGGCTATATATGGACCGATTTAATCGAAAAAAAGACCCAATAGTGATTATGGGACATCTAGGAGTGCCAACAAAGAAGATGGTGAAAGGTAATGAATGTTTTACATTTTATTTGTGCGGTTTGTGTAGCGACGACGATGCTCATTATTTTGTTTACGTCCCCTGCGGGTCTTTTGGGGTGTTACATGCTATCAGATAATAGCTTCTCATGCTTTCGCCGAAAAGCATTTTAAAAATCTGACTTGTTGCCTGGATTCACAACGAGTGTAGCTTTAATTCAATACCCTGCAGTGTATTTTAATGAACGTTTGAGTTTTAACTAGTACTATTAGCATTTAGCGTAGCGCATTTGTATTTCCAGATGTCTAGATGGGACGCCTGCGTGTCAGGTAGGAGCAAGAGGTTAAGTTCTTGGTGACAGGGGGGCAGTATTGAGTAGCTTGGATGAATAAGGTGCCCAGAGTAAACTGCCTGCTACTCTGTCACAGATGATAATATATGCATATTAGTAGTAGTATTGGATAAAAAAAACTCTGTAGTTTCTTAAACTGTTTGAATGATGTCTGAGTATAACAGAACTCATATGGCAGACAAAAACCTGAGAGAAAAATCCAACCAGGAAGTGGGAAATCTGAGGTTTGTAGCTTTTCAACTCTGCGTATCCAAGACAGTGTAAATTTGGTCCGATTGCACTTGCACTAGATATCAACAGTCTTTAGAACCTTGTTTGAGGCTCCTACTGTGAAGGGGGAGATAATGAGAGCTGTTTCAACCAGAGGTCTGGCAGAGTGCCCTGAGCTCAGTCTCGCGCGCCCGTGAGATTTCGCTGCGTTCCATTGCATGTCTAAAGACAAAGGAATTCTCCGGTTGAAACATTATTGAACATTTATGTTAAAAATATCCTAAAGATTGATTCTATACTTCGTTTTACATGTTTCTACGAACTGTAACGGAAACTTTTGACTGGATCTAGTGCTCACGCGCGAACAAAAAGGAGGTATTTGGACATAAATTATGGACTTTATCAAACACAAACATTTGTGGAACTGGGATTCATGGGAGTGCATTCTGATGAAGATCATCAACGGTAAGTGGTAACTTTAGTGGTCCTTCTGTAGCTCAGTTGGTAGAGCATGGCGCTTGTAACGCCAGGGTAGTGGGTTTGATCCCCGGGACCACCCATACGTAGAATGTATGCACACATGACTGTAAGTCGCTTTGGATAAAAGCGTCTGCTAAATGGCATATATTATTATTATATTATAAGTGAATATTTATAATACCATTTTTGACTTCTGTTGACGTTACAACATGGCGGGTATCTGTATGGCTTGCTTGTGTCTGAGCGCTGTACTCAGATTATTGCATGGTTTGCTTTTTCCGTAAAGCTTTTTTAAAATCTGACAGAAGCGGTTGCATTAAGGAGAAGTGGATCTATAATTCCATGCATTACACTTGTATCTTCTATCAATGTCTATTATGAGCATTTCTGTAAATTAGTGTGGCTCTCTGCAAAATCACTGGATGTTTTGGAAGCAAAACATTACTAAAAATAACACACCAATGTAAACTGAGATTTTTGGATATAAATATGAACTTTATCGAAACAAAACATGCATGTATTGTGTAACATGAAGTCCTATGAGTGTCATCTGATGAAGATCATCAAAGGTTAGTGATTAATTTGATCTCAATTTCTGCTTTTTGTGACTCCTCTCTATGGCTGGAAAAATGGCTGCTTTTTTCTGTGACTAGGTGCTGACCTAACCATCGTTTGGTGCGCTTTCGTCGTAAAGCCTTTTTGAAATCGGACATTGTGGTGGGATTAACAACAAGTTTCTCTTCAAAATGGTGTAAAATACTTGTATGTTTGAGGAATTTTAATTCTGAAATTTCTGTTTGAATTTGGCGCCCTGCACTTTCACTGGCTGTTGTCATATCGATCCCGTTAGCGGGATCTCAGCCGTAAGAAGTCAACGCACAGTCAACTTAGTCTACGTACACTTCTGACCCACTGGAAGTGTGATACAGTGAATTATAAGTGAAATAATCTGTCTGTAAACAATTGTTGGAAAAATGACTTGTGTCATGCACAAAGTAGATGTCCTAACCAACTTGCCAAAACTATAGTTTGTTTACAAGTCATTTGTGGAGTGGTTGAAAAATTTGTTTTAATGACTCCAACCTAAGTTTATGTAAACTTCCACATTTAACTGTGTACGGGTAAGAGTTTAGCTACAGTTTCAGATATACGTTTCAAATTTTGACAGAAAGTTGTTTTCGTCGCAAGTTAAAGCATGATGTTAGCTAGCTAACATTACGTTTATGATTTGTGTGTAGTAATGATCTCTCAGAATGTCAATTCAGGATTGCTAGTTATAGCCAAATTTTTGCTAGCTAACTAGCTAACATTGAACCTATTTGGTTAACTTTAGCTAGCTATGACAATCGGTTTGTATTGTTTAAACAGGGAGATAGCTAGCTTAACAAAAGACCCCAAATTAAAGCTGACTGTTAGCTAGCTAGCTGACGTTACGTTTATGATCTGTGTGTAGTAATGTTATTTCAGAATGCCATTTTGCATTGCTAGTTATAGCCTAATGTTAGCAAGCTAACTAGCTAACTATGACTATCAGTTTGTATTGCTAGTGCTCTATGGATTAGGATTATGGTTCATTGTTTAGCTAACATGTCTAAACAAAAGACTCCACTTCGCCAGATAATTACATGACCCATCAAAATAGCCAGGTGTGTCTGACGGTGATAACGGTTATTTATTGTATAATAACGCAAAAATATTTAGATCTGGAATTAGTCTTTCAGCATCAGTAAAATGCCTGACTCTCCTCCACCAGTCTTACAAGAAGAATGGTCTAATGCCTCCCATCCCATCAAAAAGAGAGCTGGCCCAAGCAAGCACAGGTTGCACCTGAAGCATGAGGACTTGCAGCGAATTGTGAACTTCAACAACTACGCAGAGGATAATGCAATAGTGTTATCAAGACACCACCCAGGACACAAACACTTTGATGGAAAACGGATGCCATCCCATGTGACAAAAGCAGCAGTGTGGCATCTCTACAAGGAATAAATTACTACACTTGGTATGTAAAGCATAAACAACACGTTTTGATTATTTAATTGACCTCCAACATGATTGGCACTACATTTATTTATCTGACATTATTTCTGTATTTTCCAGAGGTTACGTGAAGTCAGGCTGTGTGTTATCATTTTAGGTGTGTTATCACTTTCAGTTTCCAAGATGTTTCAAATCAAATTGTATTGGTCACATGCATATATGTTCAGCATATGTTATTGCGGGTGTAGCGAAATGATTGTGTTTCTAGCTCCGACAGTGCAGTAATATCTACAAGTAATATCTAACAATTTCACAACATATACCCAATACACACAAGTCTAAGAAAAGGATTGCAATTAAGAGTATATAAATATATGGACGAGAAATGTTAGAGTGGCATAGACTACATTACAGTAGAATAGTATAGAATACAGCATATACATATGAGAAGAGTAATGCAAGATATGTAAACATTATTAAAGTGACTAGTCTATGTATATAGGCAGCAGCCTTACTGTGCTAGTGATGGCTATTTAACAGTCTGCTCAATGCAACAGTGATGCATTGGGCAGACCAAACCACCCTCTGGAGAGCCCTGCGGTTGCGGGCTGTGCAGTTGCTGTACCAAGCGATGATACAACCCGACAGGATGCTCTCGTGCATCCAAACGTTTGAGGGTTTTAGGTGCCAAGACAAATTTCTTCAGCCTCCTGAGGTTGAAGAGGTGCTATTGCACCTTCTTCACCACACTGTGTGTGGGTGGGTGGACCATTTCAGTTTCTGTTTGCAGTATTGTATTTGTATTTATTATGGATCCTGCTCTGCACATTTGGAGGTAAGTGAAACTTACCTGATAATAATGCATAAAAAAATGATTACGTTTTACATTACATTTTCCTTTGATAAACTTATTTTAATGTTATTTTGTTGTTTGCAGGTGCACTATCCTTCTGATCCTATGCAGCCAGGTTCCATCAAATTTTTAACCCATCGCAAGTGTAGCTTGTTTGGTGTCTGCTGTGAAGGAATACCACAAGTCAACTACTTGACTGATGAAGGCATGTCATCCAGCAAAGGCAGCAGCGCAGTCATCAACTACATGCACCATTTCTTCACCAACTACGGAGTTGGGGAAACATGTGTGGACCTGAATTGTGATAACTGCAGTGGTCAAAACAAGTCTGTACCTGGCAGACCATGCACAAGCTCCACCACAGTCTGAACCTTCACTTCCTGATCACAGGCCACATCAAGTTTGTGCCGACGGGTGCTTCAGCCTCATCAAGCAACGCTTCAGAAAGACCATTGTGACCATTTGTCTGAGATTGCTGGTGTTGTGAAGGACAGCACTGTGACAGAGGTCTGGAGGACTGGAGAATGGTATGGTGCTGGTAGAAAGCTATTTCAGGTGAATATCATTTTCATTGCATTGTATGAGGTTATTCTTCTTATCTAAACTTGGGAGGTTAATTGACTTTGTCAGCCTAAAAGATGAGTAGACCTAATGAACAGCAAATTCACTAGTCTATGTCAATCTACTATCCCTCATAGTACAAAAGTTGACCCATTCTATTCTGTGTGAGAAATACATATTCCAAACAGTCTGGGACAGTTGTGGGATGCTCTAGATCCCAAATTAATACAACCACGAGCATCAAAAAAACTGTTTTAAGCAATGAGCCTGACGCAACAGATCAGAATTTTCAGCTTAAAATGGTGATAAACTATTAGGCTATTTCTTCACATTATAAGTGCAGCAAGGCAGTAGGCTATAAAGCGTGAATGTTCCATTAGAAGGAAAATACCATTATCAAAAGCGAACACAAATGTGATTATGCAGGAAATCCTTTTATTATAAAGGTGCATTTATAATGGTGAAAATGGTCTTCCCAAACTTGAAACTCACGCACTGTGTATGAATGCCAGTTAGGCTGTACACTCGTTGTAAAGCAGATTAATGTGCTTCATTTTAAAAAGGTATTTGGACACTTTAGTTGTGATTAAAACCTTATCACAACATATAGGCCTTAATCTTGTCTTTACATATACTAAATAAGTGTGAACTTTGTTTTGATTTAGAATGAACCATTATCATGCATCTGTCTCTGAAATAAATACATGTCATTTGGATGCTTTTCCAATGGTTAATTTTCATGCCAGCCAGGTACCCGATACTCCTGTTGTAAAGACAAGCAATGTGCTTAATACTAGGAAAGTTGATAAATATAGTAGGCCTAGCCTTTTGAAAGCTGATGGAATCCTCCTCTTTTTAATAGAGGCCATCACTCTGTTTTCTCCTGCAATTGCAAAGCCTATAGAAATGTTGCGCGACATGAGCTCATACGCTCTCGTGAAGTGTTTGATTAGATTTTCGATAACATTTTCATTGATGTCAGAATGATTAGGGGGACAATAGAGTGCTGAGTAACATGCAGTTAGCAAGTTTGGCAGGCTATTAATGACCATCAGCAGCATCATAGCTTAGAGAAACCTAATTACCGTGACTAAACAGTCACCTGGAATTTGACTGCCATCATGACTCATTCCTGCCTGTGTGGCGGTAATATGGTCACTGTAACAGCTTCTTTTTACGATGTAAAATATAAAAGAGAATGATATCAACCCGCAAGGTGTGCAGTCAAATTACTAACATGAGCACCAATTCTGATAAATATGCATAACACAAACTCCTTACACTATTGTTGTTCTAAATTAAAACAACCTCAACTTACAGTTAGGCCTAATTAAAATTGTATTGTTAAGTAATTTGCACAATTATCGCCCATTCCATTTGTCATTAATTCAGTAATTGGCATAGTCTGCGTCGCTTGACAGACTCAAGGATATGTTTCGCATTATTCCAGAGGTCTACTGCAACATGATGAATGTTATCGTTTCCCTTACAAGACATTCGATTAGTAAGAGTTATAGTAAATAAAACAGTTCCATAAGTGCTTATTTTTACAAAGTAAAACATAAAATAGAATAGTATCAACCCCCAAGGCACACATCAAATGATTTGCTGCTGATATAAGCATAACAAACTCATCATTACACAATTCTCTTTAAATTAATTCAACCTCATCATTCAGTTAATCATTCAGTTATTTCAATTGTGAAGTAGGTGCACAATTATCGTCCATTCACCTATTTGTCATTCATTCAGTAAGGAGAGAGACGCATTTGCGCCTATAGCACATTGTCTTGGCGGGTTAAGTTACGAATAGATGTGAAAAAACAGGTTAAAAGGCTCTAAATACTTTTCTATTTGTGATTTTAAAAATCTGATAAATGAGCAGTTTAAAATACCACCATTTAGGAAAGTCAAGGAAGGAGCCGGACAAAGCTTTTAATTTTTTTTATTTGCAAAATCAAGCGTCAAAGTCCATTATTTTTCAATGTCGATACCATTGCAAATGTGTGTTTCCAGGAGTCGCATTCTTGCTTTGTCATCAAAACAGAGGTGAGGCATGATCTCTCTTAGGCGATCCCATGAAATGTTTTCTCCAAAGGAAAGGTATCCCATATACAGTACCAGTCAAAAGTTTGGACACACCTACTCATTATTTTTTACTATTTTCAACATTGTAGAATAATAGTGAAGACATCAAAATGATGAAATAACACATATGGAATCATGTAGTAACTAAAAAAATTGTTTAAACAAATCCAAATATATTTTATATTGGAGTAGGCACCCTTTGCCTTGATGACATCTTTGCACATTCTTGGCATTCTCTCAACCAGCTTCACCTGGAATGCATTTCCAACAGTCTTGAAGGAGATCCCACATCTGCTGAGCACTTGTTGGCTGCTTTTCCTTCCCTCTGTGGTCCAACTCATCCCAAACCATCTCAATTGGGTTTAGGTCGGGTGATTGTTTAGGCCAGGTCATCTGATGCAGCACCACACTACTCTCCTTCTTGATCAAATAGCCCTCACACAGCCTGGATATGTGTTGGGTCATTGTCCTATTGAAAAACAAATGATAGTCCCACTATGCGCAAACCAGATGGAATGGAGTATCGCTGCAGAATGCTGTGGTCGCCATGATGGTTAATTGTGCCTTGAAATCTGAATAAATCCAAACATTTGACTGGTACTGTATGTCTGACCAGAAGCTCTCCATATATACACCAGTCTCCTTGCTCCCTGTGCACGTCAGCCACAGTACAGTGCCTGATATGCCGTAGCATGTCAGAAAACAACAAAAGCTGGTGAGTGCGTTGCTGATGTTTTTTGCTTGAGATGTAGGGCCTGCTCTCTCAGTGATGAGATTTTTTTCTGATAATCAGACTGTGGCTTGTTCTATCCCAACGATGCGGTCGCTTCCACTCTCCTGCCTCTCACCGTTTAATTTGGTGGTGGCACAGGCACCTGCTCAGTGCGCATCGTTCACGCTTTTTAGAGCTTATGCCTCGGAAGTGTAGGTTCAGGCTGTGGCTCAGAATAATAGATAGAGATATTAATGTCTTCCCCACCTTCTGAGTCGTTTTCATGTAGATCTTGTAACGGTGCTAACGCAGCATGTGCATCCATCAAGTGTTATTTGTGTGTTCATTTGTGATGCTATCCTTGATATGATCCTGCTAATGTCATATGCACGTGTGCGCACATGCAGCTGTCCATGCAACGTTATCATGATTTGTTATAATAGATATTATACTTTAGTAATCCACAATGACCTGGCAATGTAAAATTCTAATAATGAAATTATCTTCCATATTCCTGCAACTGGAGATTCCTTCAAAATCATGGCCTACAGTGGTTCCTCCTTTAAAAGTTGTGAGCTTTCACCGTGGGACTTAGAGGTAGGCGCCAGGGCTTCATTGCTCTTGACCACCACAAGGGGTGGTTCCAGTGATGATTTTTTGACGCGAGCCACCCGTCCCTAGGTGAAGATGGCTGACAAAATGTACAATTGAGATGAATATTTTAATTAATGTAGAGACAAACATTTGTGCATATTTTTTTTTCATAAAGTTCATTTACGGAAATCGCTATTTAGCAAGTTCTGACTTGCTTGTGTTGCGCGACTGAATTTGTAATTCGTGTTGTTTAATATTTTAGGGACTCCTGAGAAAACCAGCAAACCAGGCTGTCGTCTTGTGAAACATTGGTGTAAACGATCTAGCTAGCTAAAGCATTTACTGCAAATTGAATGTACAATTGTGTAAGCTTGCCTTGCAATGCAGCTGAAGTAACATAGCTAGCTAACTATTTACTTTCTTATTGTGTAGTGGAAGATAAAAAAATAACTGTATGCCTATGGATGTGTAGCTAGCACAGTTGACATTATCGAGGTGCGGATGTTTACTTTCTACACTAGTTGTTTTTTTTCCAGTTTTGTCCGACGAACAGATTGTAGTGGTAAAATAAAAAGGGATACATTTTTATGAAATTCTAAGCACCACTCTAGTCAAAACAGGGTCTGCGAACGTTCGATTACATTGATTTTCTATGGGCTCACGCTAGTGTTTCGCCAACGTTTTTAAGCCGTTTTCAACCTTGGGTGAATTTTGACTTGTTCTATTGTCCAGCCTATAGATAGCCAGAGCGAACTTAACACCCGAATGTCCATTGAGAAAGCACAACGACTATAACATTTAGCTAAACTAATAATGTTAGTTAGCCTATAGTTAACATACTGGCAAGTGTGATGTATAACTACTACTACATACTGCTGTAATGATATGCTGTGTGGTTCGTAAGGACAGCGTAGCTAACAAATTGTCAGCTAACATAACGTGCAAGGTAACTTATTTGAAAAGTCATTACTTTCTTACATTGAGAAGCAAGCTACCCCTTGGTCGTTAGGGCAAATCTGGTCTGTGATGGGGGGGGGGGGGGGGGGGGGTTCCACACCTAGCTTGGCTATTTGACTATTCTTTAGTAATGGTTGAATAGTCTATTGTTCAGCTATTAGCCCCCCCTCCCGAGTTATGCAGCACATTTTTATTCCCATCTCATTCCTTTCCCTCTTCCATGCGTCATCATTCTTCTCCCGAGTGGCTCGCTTGTGGGCGTGCTGGCAGGATATGGCAGCATCTTCGGTTGTGTCAAGAATTCTGCATACAGTAACACTATTGCATAGTTACAATGTGTAATCATTGATGTCCCAGGAGCGGTAAACACTGTTGAAGTGTATAATTGTAATACATACATGCAGACACAGCATCATTCAAAGACTGGAGTTTGATATGACTGAAAAAGAATGTCTCAGAGATTCATACCTGAACCACACCTTTATTTGCCAAGGAAAAGTGCATGATCAGTGAATATATTCAATGTACAGGCTAGAATGTGGGAATCTCATGCGTGGTAATAACTACAGTACGTGTGTATATAGGACTTGCATCCTTGGCACAATAAAATTATTATACTCTACTCTATCCATATGTAACAGTATAGCTTCCGTCCCTCTCCTCGCCCCTACGTGGGCTTGAACCAGGGACCCTATGCACACATCAACAACAGCCACCCTCGAAACATTGTTACCCATCGATCCACAAAACCCGCGGCTTTTGAAGAGCAAGGGGAACAACTACTTCAAGCTCCTCAGAGTGAGTGACTTCACCGATTGAAACGCTATTAGCATGCACCCTGCTAACTAGCTGGCCATTTCACACCGGTTACACCCGACTTGAAAAAATAAATATATACACAGTGAGATATTTGGCGAAATACACCGACATGCCTCTCCATAGGAAAACAATGGGGGGAGCTCAGCGTTCCAAGGGCAAAAAGTATTTTGGGGCTAGCATTTGATGACAACCAAGCTAGCTGCCCAGGCTTACATAATTAGAAAGAGGAGATTCTCGTGAATAAAATGGCGTCTGACTTGGGAAAAAATCTAAATATACACATTGCGAAATAAACAGACATGCCTAAATTTCCTCCCCATAGGAAACAATGGGAAGACCGCAGAGTTACAATATTATTTTTGTTGTTTACATTTTAACTATAAAACAATGTGAGCAGGTCTCATTGCCAACCATAGCAAAGCAGGCATTGTGACATTGAACAATAAGCTGGGAATAGAACTTTCAGAAGGCGAGTTGGTGCGACGGTGCTCAAATTAACTAATAGGAGCTGGCAACACTAAAATAAGGCATGTTTTTTCACGATTACTTCAAAACGACACCAAGCAGCTGGGAAATATGGTCATATTATGAAACTGGGCTCCACGGCAGATGCAATTAACTTGTTCTTATCAGAAAATAACGTTGTTAAAAAATGTATGTGTCTAGCCTACTATCTACATGGATTTCATAGCACTCTCGTCGAGTGTACCAGAGCGCAGAATACCAGAGCACAGTATCCTAATAAACAAATAACCACATTTTGTTAAAAAAAATTGGTGAAAAAATACAGATGATTTAGTTATGGATCCATAACGAATAAATATCACTGATTTATAGATGTATTGGAACAAAGTTGTCTAATAAAGGCGAAAAATTTAGAATCCTCCAATCCTGTAGCCTACTCCCGACAATCACGTACAGCACCATATTTTCCATTCCATCCAACAGAAACACCATAATATTAATCAAATTAATTAAGCCAAATTTGTTCAAATCAATTCCATATACTATGTTACTACAAAAAAGTTTTTAAATTCTCTGGTAATGCCGATATGGAATACTATCAAATGCTTCTCAAAGATGCCCTTGGGTGGTCAATCTAGCAATAACTTGCAGTAACAGAAGAAATGGCTGAGAATTAAGTGACGTGCCACAGAATGCAAGGTGTGCTGCAGTATGACGCAACTTTTAAAGGAGGAACCACTGTAGGACACTGCACGGTTGCGTGATCAGGGCCACCTGAGACTGCCTCCTGGGGGAATTTGAGCGTGTGAAGGCGACCTGTGTCCTGCATAACTTCATGGACACGAGGACCAGGAGGATCTGCACCTCGCTGCCGTGTGCCAGAGGAAAGGTCTGCTGCTCTGCAGGATGTTTCAAGGATGGGGTCGAACAACGCAGTAAGAGAGGCAATCCTTGTGCAGGAGATCTTCATCTCCTACTTCTTCGAAGAGGGTGCTGTTCCCTGGCAATCCCATAGACTATACTATTTACAACCAAAGGCTCTTTCAAGAGCCTTCCGCATAGCAATAAGAGTAATCTTCCATTTGCTTAGCTATGTCAACTGTAGTTATTAAATTCCCAGTTTTTCTCCCTTTGATTTCTACTTCTCAAGTGAGGGTGCTGGGTGATGTCTGTACAAAACCAAAACATGCTCTTAAAATGTGTGAAAGCTAAATATTTCTCAAGAAATATTTTTGAATTTCCCGTGCCGCTGCATTTGCAGTCTTCCCTGCTCCTCTGTTCTTACCTCTTTCCTTTTACAGTCTCTCACACCCCTCTCCCCACCTTCTCCCTCTGTTTTTATCATGCACACCAGATGTGCATTGAAGTACAGATTTAACTTGTATTCATTAAATTACAATTCTAATATTTAGAATGCATGTATGTATTTAGAACACTTGGATAATTAACTTATTTCAATAAAGCGTTTCACATTCCCTACTGGTTGAAATTCTCTCATTTGATGAAATACTACACCTATCCTGTGCTTATCAGATCAATGCAGATGAAGGAAATTAACCGGTTTTAGAGTATTTACATGACACATAGGAAGTGTACTGTTTTTAAAATTATATTTCTGTATATATGAATTACAAATGAGCCTTAAGCTAGTTAAATAATGTTTCTAGTCAATTGCATAGTTACAACGTGTAACCATTGATCTCCCAGGACCAGGACTTGTAAACACTGTTGAAGTGTATAATTATAATACATTAATGCAGACACAGCATCACTCAAAGACTGGAGTTTGATACTCCTGGTATTGGATATGACTGCAAAAGACATTAATTCCTGAACTGCACCTTTATTTGCCACGGTAGAGTCCATGAATGTGTGCCAAGGTAGAGTCAATGAGCATATTCAATGTGGAGATCTAATGCTTGGTAATAACTAAATGTATATACACGACTTGCATCCGTGGCACAATAAAGTTAAATTACAGTGCCTTCGGATAGTACTCAGACCCCTTGGTTTTTTCCACATTTTGTTACTTTACAGTCTTATTCTAAAATTGATTTTTTTTAATGTAAAACGTAGCAATCTACACACAATATCCCACAATAACAAACCAAAAAAGTATACATTTTTAAAAAATGAAATACCTTATTTACATAAGTATTCAGACACTTTGCTATGAGACTCGATATTGAACTCAGGTGCATCCTGTTTCCATAGAGATGTTTCCTTGAGATGTTAGTCCAATTTGGAGTCCACCTGTGGTAAATTCAATTGATTGGTCATGATTTGGAAAGGCACACACCTGTCTATATAAGGTCCCACAGTTGACAGTGCATGTCAGTGTAAAAACCAAGCTATGAGGTCCAAGGAATTGTCCAGTTTCCAGACAGGATTGTGTCGAGGCATAGATCTGGGGAAGGGAACAAAAACATTTCTGCAGCATTGAAGGTCCCCAAGAACGCAGTGGTCTCCATCATTCTTAAATGGAAGAAGTTTAGAACCACCAAGACTCTTCCTAGAGCTGGCCGCCCAGCCAAACTAAGCAATCGGGGAAGAAGGGCCTTGGTCAGGGAAGTGACCAATAACAGTATGGTCACTCTGACAAAGCTCCAGATTTCCTCTGTGGAGATGGGCCAAAGGGCACTTAAAGGACTCTCAGACCATGAAAACCAGATTCTCTGGTCTGATGAAACGATGATTGAACTCTTTGGCCTGAATGCCAAGCATCACATCTGGAGGAAACCTGGCACCATCCCTACGATGAAGCATGGTGGTGGCAGCATCATGCTGTAGGGATGTTTTTTAACGGCAGGGACTGGAAGACTAGTTAGGATCGAAGAAAAGATGAACGGAGCAAAGTACAGAGAGATCCTTGATAAAAACCTGCTCCAGAGCGCTCCGGACCTCAGACTGGGGGCGAAGGTTCACCTTCCAACAGAACAATGACCTTAAGCACACCGCCAAGACAACGCAGGAGTGGCTTCTGGACAAGTCTCTGAATGTCCTTGAGTGGCCCAGCCAGAGCTTGAACCTGATTGAACATCTCTGGAGAGACCTAAAAAAATAGCTGTGCAGCAACGCTCCCTATCCAACTTGACAGAGCTTGAGAGGATCTCCAGAGAGGAACAGGATAAACTCTCCAAATACAGGTGTGCCAAGCTTGTAGTGTCATACCCTAGAAGACTTGTTTCTGTAATTGCTGCTAAAGGGGCTTCAACAAAGTACAGAGTAAAGGGTCTAAATACTTATATAAATGTTATAGTGTGTAGATTGATGAGGGGGGGGGAAACAAATGATGAGGGGGGGAAACAAATGAATCAATTTTAGAATGTAAAGTAGCAAAATGTGGCAAAGGTTAAGGGGTCTGAATACTTTCCGAAGGCACTGTATATTCTACTCAATCCATGGGCTTCATTAATACAATTCAGACTGTTTTGAAGTTGATACAACCAGCTATCATAGCTGAGGTTCATAACAAGGTTTGATACTAATATGTATACCAAACGTTTTAGGGTCCATACACAGATCGGCTACATAGCTAGCTACACATCCATAGGCATACAGGAATTGTTATCCTCCACTGCACAATAAGCAAGAACATAGTTAGCTAGCTACATTACTTCTGGTTGCATAGCATGAACATATCAGCAAGGCAAGCATTTTTTCTTCAATTTGCAGTAACCGCTTTAACTAGCTAGATTCTTTACATCCACTATTTCACAAGACAACAGCCTTGTCTGTTAGTATTCTCAGTAGTCACGAAAACAACACGAATTATAATTGCATACTCATGTCACAACGCCCATAAAGCTAGCTAACTGTACATTTTTTGATGATTTGTTGTGATGTTATAGTTACTTACATTTGCTTCCATCCTAGTATTTTTGTCAGACATCTTTGCTGAAGAAAGTCTCCAGTGTTGGGTCGCATAGCTTCAAATTCGTCATGGAAACCACTCGATATGACTGGTCATCGCCCAGCGGTCGCTGCTAGTGATTGACATAAAGTTGTAAAATGTACTTTTTCCACCGCCTCCCACACCACGTTCGTGCCGCCCAATGGTCCCCTGCCCACACCGCTTCTTACCACTTTCCTTCCATTGAAATTAAATGGGAAGTGGCGTTTCCCCACGCAGCACCACGCGCTAGTGTATGCGCTAGGGTCACGGAGTGATGAAACTCGGAGACTCCAACAGGGTGAGTCAACACGTCCGTGAGGCAGAAACATAATTTGTTTGTTTTGAGCATTAAGAAATATGGAAAGTAAATCGTTTTGAAGAACAGTGAGGATGAAGTAGATTATCTGGTCCAGACAGCTTCCTGATTATGATGAACAGGATGAAATTCATTGTGGCAGAATCGTAGATTATCTGGTCAGGACAGCTTCCTGATTATGATGAACAGGATGACATTCATTGTGGCAGAATCGTAGATTATCTGGTCCAGACAGCTTCCTGATTATGATGAACAGGATGACATTCATTGTGGCAGAATCATAGATTATCTGGTCAGGACAGCTACCTGGTTATGATGAACAGGATGAAATTCATTGTGGCAGAATTGTAAGTAGGCCTACCTCATAATTGTGACGGTATATAATTGTGTAATTGTAAAGTAATTGTGCTGTTATTATTTACTTAAAACCTCTTAAATGTAAAGTCCACATATTTGGGGACCCGATGAGATGTATTTTATTCAATTCAGTCTGGTATGAGAACGGTTGCCCCTATCTGCAAAAGCAGGATGTCTGCAGAAAGCTGAGTATCTTGGATATTGACCTGAGACACTTACTACCCTATATGGGCATACGAATGTATAAGGGAAGGCGAAGCCGATGAACCTAATTTCAAGATGGCTGCTACCTACATTCCGGTTAGCATAGTGAAGCATAAACTAAATAAACACGGAATACATTGATTCACACCGAAAGACGGGTCTCCACAGATCATGAGGATGTCTTATTTGTCTGCCTGTGACCTACCGTTACTGACCACCAGCCCCGAGAGTCAAAATGTTTTTTTACACAACGTTTTCACCAAACAGCAAACATTTTACAAGGTAAGTTTTGATTTGGTCTGTGTTTGAGCTATAGCTACATGGGGGTATGAAATTATTCCTAAGGTTTGGTAGGAACAAATTTAGGCTATTGCCAATGTCATATGAGTTAATGGCAACATTGAATGTCCACCGAGTGACTATATCTTTGCGCATTAAAAATATGATGAAAACACTTGGATATCCCCTGTATGTCCTCCTACACCACCACAATGTTTGACAGAGGTTGGTGTTGTATACATTTTTTTTTAATAACAAATAGCATTTAGAAATTGCAAATATATAATAGCACTGGAATGATCTAATAAGACATAAGCCACTTTGGAGAGGTTTAGTGACACTTGGAAAAGTCCTGTGACCACACCTGACACCACAACATCTGCTATAGGCTATAACATTCTTACCTTTCAAACCTCCATTCCCATAGATCATTTAGTTTAAAAAGTATGAATGTTTGTCATGAAGGATTTTCTGCTTTTGAAATGTGGCAATTTTTATGTTGAACTAACTCCTAAATCTATTTTTCTTTTAGTCAAGATGATAAGACGAGCCAGACGAGTCAACCAACCCCACTGAGGTGGACAGAGATGGCAACCTCTTCCTTACCAGGTGGATGAATACTACAGTACTACTCTGCGCACCACAAGACTAAGAGATGGCACAGGACCCTTTTTTACCATCTCATTGACATTGCTGTGACCAACTGCTTCATCATGTACAAGAAACTCTGCCTATAAACAGTCATTAGTTTGAGCTTTCCCTTGGGTGCAATATTCATGAAGGTCAGTAGATGGGGACCTAGTCCCACTAATGAGTGTGAAGGGATGGCTTTCACCTGTGGCAGAGCATGTGAAGGACAGACAATTGTGTGATTGGGCTTTTTGTTTTGCTGAAAATTTGATGTGGACAGAAGTGCCAAAATTTTATATAGTCATTGGCTTGATTGATATTTGTGACTTATTTGAGGAAACTAGGCATATGTCGTGCGTCATAACTTCACAGCAGCGCCATTTCAACGTACATTTTAGTTGGTTTAGCCACGGGAAAAGCCAGCAACCTTTCGGCTAGTCATGATTGGCTGAGATAATGAGTGGGAAGGACATGCCGAGAGATGAGTTCGGATTGGTCTGCCATGTCGCAAGCTTTTTTGAAAGATATCACGTAGTAGAACAGCATAACTGTTGCTCTCTACTTTCCGGAGGACCGAGTTTTGAAATCAGTGGAATTAGAGTATGATACCTAAGGAGATGGGTTGTTGTATAAAACACCTGTCTCCGGATTACATCTTCAAACAAAGGGCAACTATGATATCCGTGACAGTGAGGGAGAAACGTCCATCTATTTATACGGGTAAGAGAGTCTAGCTAGCTACATTTTCAGATATTACACACTTCTAATGTTGTCAGAAAGATGTTTTCATTAAGGCAACAAAAACAAATACGGCAAAATGTAACAAAATGTGGATAAAGAGAATATGGCTGAATACTTTCCGAATGCACTGTATCTCATTGTTACCATACACCTGCAAAATGATAGCTCAGATATGCGATTGCCTTTTTAAATTTTGAACGTGGATATGATAAGTATGGTAGAAGCTCTGTACAACAATGTGGAAAAATAAAAGTATCCAAAACACATAAAGACCTCTATGGCCTATTTATTGCCTTTACCTCCCTACTCTTCTGCATTTGCACACACAGTACATAGGTGTGTGCAAATGCAGTTTCTATTGTGTTATTGACTGTATGTTATTGACTGTATGTTTGTTTATGTGTAACTCTGTGTTGTTGTTTATGGTCGCATTGCTTTATCTTGGCCATGTCGCAGCTGTAAATGACAACTTGTTCTCAACTGGATAAACAAAGGTAAACATTTTTTTTTAAGATTGAGAGACTAGTCAAGGATCATATCACCTCTACTTTACCTGACACCCTAGACCCACTTCAATTTGCTTACCACCCCAATAGATCCACAGACGATGCAATCGCCATCACACTGCCCTATCCCATCTGGACAATAGCTCAGCATTCAACACCATAGTACCCTCCAAGTGCATCATTAAGCTAGAGGCCCTGGGTCTGAACCCCGCCCTTTGCAACTGGGTCCTGAACTTCCTGACGGGCCGCCCCCAGGTGGTGAAGGTAGGAAAAAACACATCTTCACATTGCTGATACTGAACCCTTTGGCCCCACAAGGATGCATGCTCAGCCTCCTCCTTTACTCCCTGTTCACTCATGACTGCATGGCCATGCACGCCTACAACTCAATCATCAAGTTGCCAGACGACAACAGTAGTAGGCCTGATTACCAACAATTACGAGACGGCCTACAGGGAGGAGGTGAGGGCCCTGGGAGTATAGTGTCAGGTAAATAACCTCTCACCCAATGTCGACAAAACAAAGGAGCTGATCGTGGACTTCAGGCACCCCCCTACCCACATCGATGGGACCGCAGTGGAGAAGGTGGAAAGCTTCAAGTTCTTCGGCGAACACGTCAATGACAAACTGCGGCGAAGAAGGGACAAGTGCCTCTTCAACCTCAGGAGGCTGTAGAAATTTGGCTCGGGACCTAAAACATTCAAACTTTTACAGATGCACAATTGAGAGAGTCCTGTCGGACTGTATCACCGTCTGGTACGGCAACTGCACCGCCCACAATCGCAGGGCACTCCAGAGGGTGGTGAGGTCTGCCCAGCGCATCACCAGAGGCAAACTATCTGCCCTCCAGGACACCTACAGCACCCGATGTCACAGGAAGGCCAAAAAGATCATCAAGGACAACAACCACCCAAGTCACTGACTGTTCACTCCGCTACCATCCAGAAGGCGAGGTCAGTACAGGTGCATCAAAGCAGGGACCGAGAGACTGAAAAACAGCTTCTATCTCAAGGCCATCAGACTGTTAAATAGCTATCACTAGCACCTTAGAGGCTGCTGCCCTCTATACATAGACCTGGAATCACTGGCCACTTTAATAATGGAACCGTAGTCACTTTAATCACATTTACATATTTTACATTACACACACACAATTCTATACTATTCTACTGTGTCTATGACGCTCTGACATTGCTCACCCAAATATTTTTATGTTCTTCATTTCAATTCCTTTACTTTAGATTTGTGTGTATTGTTGTGAAATTGATTGATATTACTATTAGATATTACTCCACTGTTAGAGCTAGAAACACAAGCATTTCGCTACAACCGCAATAACAACTGCTAAACACATGTATGTGACAAAAACAATTTGATTTGATTAAAATCTTGAATTTGTTTTTAAATCTCCATTATACAAATAGTGCAAATTCATAATGCCCTTGAAAATAATAAACTAAGTCACACACAATCACACTGTATTTGGGCGTATAATAGTGTAGACTATTATACTTCTGCCACTTCCATCATGTTTCTTTCTGTCTTTTAACTTTTGTTCTGATGCGATTAATATTCAGGCTTTGACCACAGCGATTCTATGTCTGAAAATCACAGATTGAGTCAATGGTTTTTCAATGGGAGTCATCCGTTGATCATCAACAGAGATGATTGTCTATCAAAAAACACGATGTCTGCTTTTTTAGTTGTCCAAAAATAAACTTGAGTTGAACTTTTGACAGACAAAAATAGACAATTGAAGAACGCATGTAGGATTTCATCCATGTTCATTCTTTGTGGCCGTCGCCTTACTATTCAACAGTGTAAAGAAATGCAGTTGGTCTTACCTTATGGGCCTCGGTCTCACTACTCAGCTTGTTCTGGGCCCATTTGACCTTGATGAGGTGTGAGTTGATCCCCTCCTTGACGTTCTCCAACTCCCGATTCAGCCTGCTCACCTCTCCCTCCTGAGGACAACAAGAGATGGATTCCATTAGGATGTAACAGGCACGGTATGCCATTTCATTTGTAATTCATGTTAAAGGATCACTTTACTCAAAAAACATATTTCAGTATTTTGTTCGTTAGTCCACTGTTATGGTCAGCAGTAAAGTTTCAGTAAAAAGCACAAGTTGTAATAATGCAAAAAGCATCAGGTACAAAGAAAAACATTCCACCACTATCATGTTCATAATCATCAAAAGCCTTCGAGCAGACTCCTTCCAATTACCTACAATAAATATGAAAGACTCAACGCGAAATAGATTTTCCAGTGCAATTAAAGCAGCGGTGTCAGAAAGTCCATCTAATATTGCACGAGCGCCACCTTAGCAGCTGAACGTGGAACTTTGTTGCTTAAACATTAACCCTGCGTTACCTTAGCGTCGTGGAGCTGCTGCAGCCGGCCTTTCTCCTGGGCCAAACTGTTTCCCCTGAGGGCCTGGCGGTCCACCTCCTTGGTGGCCTCCCTCAGCCTCCTTTCCAGCCCCTCCTTGTCCCTGCGCAGGTCCAGAGCCTCCTTCTCCCCGCGAACATACTTCATCACCATGGCCTCCTTCTCCTGACGCGACTCCTCACACTTCTTCCCAGCCTGGGAGGGACACATGAATTAGTAGCTGTTACATTGATTGTATCATTATGTATTACATTGATTATATCATCAGTATAGGCTGGTGAGAGGAGGACGGCTCATAGTAATGGTGGATGGAATGGAATCGATTGAATGGCATCAATCACATGTTCCATTAACTTCCAGGCATTAGTCCTACTATGAGCCTGTCCTCTGATGTAAAGTGCCACCAGCCACCACAGGTTAGTATGCAGTTATGTGGACAGGTAGACACAGACATGGACAAACATGCAGACACACATTCACTGATCTCCACAGAAACACAGGCGCATGCTTTATGCAAGTTTACACACAGACATGCAGAAAAATAGACAGAAATTATGCATGCACAAGTGCACACTCATTCATGCTTAATTAAAACTCTTGTATTATATCTGGGGGTGTAGTGACGGTCTCCCTGATTGCATGTTGTAAGTGGATAGTGCTGCAATTGAACGTGGCAGTTTGGTTGAGGTTTCAATACAAAAATCCACAATGAGTATGTGTGAGATCTAAACTAGAGCCATACAAATGGTAGGGCAGTGCATTGATAGGTCAACTTGTAATCTGCCAGTTAGGAAAATCCTCAGTTATTGGTCAGGGTAAAAAATGCCAGCTGGCCCAAGGACAATTGGGTGTTCTCACACAGGTGTGTTCATTTCTCAAGAGAACGCTTTCCCCTCGATCTGTCAGACAATATTGGCAAAACGTTACCATGCTCATCCTCAATTGATATCTCCATCAACACAAACACAGGGGACTATGTGCGAGGGAAGGTCAGAAAGAGTGAAAGAGATATAGAAATAGATAGAGAGAGACAGACCGAGAGAGAGGTGGTATATTGCAGTAGTGTTCATGTCTGTATGGCAGAAATTGTTTGAGACTTTTAGAGATTTAGTGAGGGTAGAATGTAGGCGTCATCTTGAAATATGGAGTAATATTTAGATGGCGTGAAAAAGCTAATAAACTTCCCCAAAACAATCTTATATTGTTCAGCGAACAGTGAAATGGAATGTGTTATCCTTCCAGAGCTACCAGACCGTCACAGGCCATTTTAGCTGAAAAACTTGGCTGCAAGTGGATCTTCTAGCATGTCAATAACCAAAAGCACACATAAAACTGCACTAAGAAATTGTTAATTGAACACAAAAAAAAATGTTCAATGGCCTTCTCAGTCTCCAGTTGAACCCCATTGAAAACCTGTGATTTGAATAGAAGAGGGCAGTCCATAAACGTAGATGGACTTCAAGGATCTGAAAATATTCTGTATCGAGGAAAGGTCCAAGATCCCTCCAAATGTGTTCTCCAATCTCATAAAACATTTTAGTAAAAGGCTCAGTGTCATTATCCTCACAAGCGGAGGGTTCTGGAGTATTGAAGAGGGGTTCCAATCATTTTGACCCCTATCTTTTCGAGAAGAAAAATGTATTATTTGAAAATGTATTACTTTCTATGAGCAATTGTCTTAGTATAAAATTACATTTTTTTGCATACAATATAGCTCAGAAAAGTATTATTTATTGTATAGAGTATTTGTTGCTCATCTATATCAAGGGATCCAATAATTGTGGAACCCACTATATAGGAATGGAATCACCTTTTTCACTGCACCCATGTGATTTGAAGAAAACATTTCCATACACGTTTATAAAAGTTGTCAGGAAGATACCTTTTGGACCTGAATGCAAAAACATTCATGCGATAGAGGTTCTCAAAGTTCACCCATTATGCATACCACACACTACCATGTAACTTCATCACTGAAAAAGGTAAAACCGCTGCAAATTATATCAGTTGAAGGCTTACAAAGAGGGTTGTCAAATAATGTATAATTTTTATTTTATTTTTTATGTTGTTAACTAACGTCAACTATGTAAAAAAAACACAAACTCCACACAAAACAAAATACTTGCAAATGTTGTAGCTTGGACCCTATTTTAAATAATCTGAGGTGTTTGTGTTGTGCTCACCATCGGTTGAGACCCAGCATACGCTTTAATACATGATGAGTTTTTTATTTATACCTTCATTTAACTAGGCAAATAGGTTAAGAACAAATTCTTAGTTTCAATGACTGCCTAGGAACAGTGGGTTAACTGCCTTGTTCAGGAGCAGAACAGATTTTTACCTACTCAGCTCGGGGATTCGATCTTGCATCCTTTCGGTTACCAGTCCAATGCTCCAACCACAAGGCTACCTGCCGCCCCGTGTGTCATTTCAATCATAGAAAAATCCCTTCAGACCACCGTAAACTAGCTGAAACACAACTGACATTTTAATTGAATTGTCCACACACGGTCGAATATCAACTTGAATGGGAATACCTATTGTATTATCTGAGTTTCTATGATTTCAATTAAGTTGACTATGAAAGTTTACTATTGACAAAATAATTTAAAACAATGTGTATTCCCATTCAAGTCAACAGTTTATAATGGGTTGGACCTGCAACCATCTTGTGGTACCATTTTAAAGTTGAAATTTCTAATATTTTCACATTTTAGTACATTTATCAGCCAAACATGACACCCACCCTGCATTCAAGAATATTCTTAGTCTCATCCGATGGCGGGCACACATACACCTCAGATGATGTGGAAATAAGTGGTGAACTAAAACATGCGATGATGACATCTGTATTTACGCTTATTTAGATAATTGACTTCAAAATAAACATTTGAGGGCTCATTCAGGTCCAATATTCACATTTTGACCTTTTCTACCATGGGCAAATATGTATGTAGTCTGTTCAAATCAGAGGTGCGGTCAAAATTCCCCTTTGTGATTGGTTTCATGTGGAACGAAATTAGCCAGTTCAGCTACTCTAAATTGGGAGGGACTGTGTTTTCAATGCAGGGCTTGACATTAACCTTCTAATTTTTACTTGTCCGAAAGCTCAAATCACACAAACATTTTCTGCAACAACATGGGCTAGAAAGGTGAATGAACATGTTGCTTTATGCAGGGAACCACTTTACAAAATAAAATTCATCATCATCATCATCGTCATTATTACCATACAGAAAATCAGACAAAAACGTAGGATAACCTCTTGACTTCCTTGTATATTCAAGCCTGTCTCAACATACCGTTCTGTAACAGTTCATGTAATAACACTGGTTATTGTAATAATAAAAAGTAATAGCGTACCTTTCACATTTTTTATGTAATAAAACCTGTTCATGTAATACCTTGCCGGATAACGTAATAGGTAAGGGATAAACGTTGTGTACATGATCTGGAAATAATGGACGACGTGGTAAGGACTAAGCACAGCGGAGTCCCTCCGTGGAGTTCCTTAGTTCCAGAGAATGTACAGAGGAGGCGTTTATCCCGCTTATACCAAGGTTGCCAAAGAAAACAATACTAAATCACACATTCAACAAAAGAAATTGAATGTTTTCATGAATATTTTAATTTTGATAAGTCCTACTATTTCATCCTTTCACTAAACCTGGTCGTTAATTATATCGGTTAGGTTGCTCGAGAAGCGGAATGGTCGTTCATCCGATTTGAAATGTTGCTAGAGAAGCGGACATTGATTTGTTCGATTGCTATGCAGACTGGCAACGTTCTTATCTCTTGCTTGCTAGCAAGCCAACTACAGCTAACACAGTCACGTCAAACTCTGCAAATAGAATAAGAGCAAAGGACCTGCACTTCCGTTTAAGCTGTTTTCTAGTGACATTTGTTTGGATACATGATACATACAAGTTAAGTTTTAATGGCACATGCACAAGTACAGTGAAACGCCTTTCCTGAAAACGCAAAACCCAACAACACAATAATCAATAACAATGTACTACAAGACAAAAAACACGTGAAAAAATAAGAAAGATTGAAGAACACAATAGGCAAGTAAGTAAGTAAGTAAGTAAGCCTACTATATACAGGGTCAGTTCCAATACCATATTTACAATGTGCAGGGATAATGGAGTGACGGAAGTATAGTTGTAGTTGGAAGTTTTCAGAAACTTAAGTTGGAGTCATTTAACCTAGTTTTTCAACCACTCCACACATTTGTTAACTTGTTCAAACTACAGTTTGGCAATTGTTTTCAGACAGATTATTTCACTTGTATCACAATTCCAGTGGGTCAAAAGTTTACATACACTAAGTTGACTATGACTTTAAACAGCTTGGAATATTCCACAAAATTATGTCATGGCTTTAGAAGCTTCTGATAGGCTAATTGACATCATTTGAGTCAATTGGAGGTGTACCTGTGGATGTATTTCAAGGCATACCTTCAAACTCAGTGCCTCTTTGCTTGACATCATGGGAAAATCAAAAGAAATCAGCAAAGACCTCAGAAAAAAAAAATTGTAGACTTCCACAAGTTTGGTTCATTCTTGGGAGCAATTTCCAAACGCCTGAAGGTACCACGTTCATCTGTACAAAACAATAGTATGCAAGTAGAAACACCATGGGACCACGCAGCCACCATAGTACTCAGGAAGGAGATGTGTTCTGTCTCTTAGAGTTAAACGTACTTTGGTGCGAAAAGTGCGAATCAATTCCAGAACAGCAATAAAGGACCTTGTGAAGATGCTGGAGGAAACAAGTACAAAAGTATCTAAATCCACAGTAAAACGAGTCCTATATCGACATGACCTGAAAGGCCGCTCAGCAAGGAAGAAGCCACTGCTCTAAAACCTCGACAAAAAAGCCAGACTACGGTTTGCAACTGCACATGGTGACAAAGATCAGACTTTTTGGATAAATGTCCTCTGGTCTGATGAAACAAAAATAGAACTGTTTGGCCAAAATGACCATCGTTATGTTTGGAAGAAAAAAGGGGGGTGGCTTGCAAGCCAAAGAACATCATCCCAACAATGAACCACGGGGTGGCAGCATCATGTTGTGGGGGTGCTTTGCTGCAGGAGGGACTGGTGCACTTCACAAAATTGATGGCGTCATGTGGGATGAAAATCATGTGGATATATTGAAGCAACATATCAAGACATCCGGAAGTTAAAGCTTGGTCGCAAATGGTTCTTCCAAATGGACAATATCCCCAAGCATACTTCCAAAGTTGTGGCAAAATGGCTTAAGGACAACAAATTCAAGATATTGGAGTGGCCATCACAAAGCCCTGACCTCAATCCTATAGAAGATTTGTGGGCAGAACTCAAAAGGCGTGTGCGAGCAAGGAGGCATACAAATCTGACTCAGTTACACCAGCTCTGTCAGGAAGAATGGGCCAAAATTCACCCAATTTATTGTGGGAAGCTTGTGGAAGGCTACCCGAAACATTCGACCCAAATTAAACAATTTAAAGGTAAGGCTACCAAATACTAATTGAGGGCCCATGTTAAACTCCTGAGGGGGAAGAGGCACGGTCACTCCTTCACAACTGTGTGAGTGTGTTAGGACCATTTTAAGTCTTTAGTGATTTGGACACCAAGGAACTGCTCTCGACCTACTCGGCTACTCCGCTCCGCACAATTGGCCCAGTGCCGTCTGGGTTAGGGGGGGTTTAGCCGCAGTGCATGCTGACCAGATCGCTAGGTGTACGGTGTTTCCTCCGACACATTGGTGCGGCTGGCTTCTGGGTTGGATGTGCATTGTATCAAGAAGCAGTGCGGCTTGGTTGGGTTGTGTTTCGGAGGACGCATGACTCTCGACCTTTGCCTCTCCCGAGTCCGTACGGGAGTTGCAGCGATGAGATAAGACCGTAACTACTACCAATTGGATACCACAAAAATTGGGGAGAAAAAGGGGGGGTAAAAAAAAAGAAGAGAGATTTGGAGTTAGATGAACTTGGATTTTTTTTGGCAACGCTCGCAGTGTGGACAGCATGTTAAAGCCGTCCTGACACTGAATTTATCACAGTGGGGATTGTTGCGGTCTGCAGGGGCGAGGTCTTTTGTTTGTGTTTTCTGCGAATGTGATACAAGAGTGTGTGAGGGTAGAAATAAGAGTTCATCTTAAATTCTGATAATAGGATATAGACATTTGCATAATAAGATGATTGAAATTTGGATAATAAGTTTTGATATAACGTTATCTTGGGGTTCTGTCCATCACTGCCCATCATAGAATATCTCTGGGTGGTATTGAGAGAGGGATGTTATTTTAGATAGTAGCAGCAATTCTACAGTTTCTGGGAGGCTAGAGAACCATCTAGGATCCCATGACCGGGCAGGGCAGTGTCCAGGTAACTTCCATTTTTTCCGCCGGGAGAAGGTTTGCTGTGAGTACCTAATTTCTAAACGTTCTATATGGATTCTGTGAATATATGAAATTAATTAATTGTATGTGTGCGTAATTGATTACTAGAGATTTGCTAAAATAATAATTGGACTAATATTCATATACTAACTTGCGCACCAAAGAGTTGGTCCCTTTTATGGATCATTTGATAAAGATGAGGTTCAAACATTATTAAACTGTCTACAAAGTCTGGGCAATTGTCTCAGAAACTGATTGGAGTGTGTCCACTTTTGGTTAACTTACCCTAACGATGTAACTATAAAACACTTATTGTTTGGGATTCTCTCCATCCAGGTACTACATTTAACATCCAACATAAAGAAGTATGAGAAGATTTGCTATATGTATCGAATAAACCTTTTTTCATACAGTTAGAGGGAATTCATATGGAAACTTGACGTAACTTATAACGTCGTACAAAGCCTAGGGTTTCCATAAAACAAATTATCATTACGGAGCTAATGTAGTAAAATAATTTGAATGTGTTGCATGAGAAATGATAATCCGCTTTTATTACAAGGAGCAAGATCTGATTTTACGTCGATGGATGTTTGACTGCTATGATTGTGAATAAATCCCCTATTGCGCATGTGAAAATCTCTGTGGAGAAACACTAAGGCTATTTTCAGGGAATTGTGTCATTATTATGTGCCAGATGTTAAGACTACAAACCATTGTAATTGGGTTATTTGTGGGATTAATTTTGTAAATTCAATAGGATTGAATCTATGGTATTGACTAAAATCTCATAATCAAAGTTGTGGGCAGTAAGAGGCTAGTAGTATTGTGCCCACCGAAATGTGCCTTTCCTTAAGAATGGGTTGATGTATTTTATACATTTGGCGCATTACATGTTAATCTTAAAATTATAGACGTTTAATAAGTGTGAAGCAGAGGTTGGTCATAAAAATATAGAGTAATATTGTTAGGGCAATGAGACTACAATGAAAAAATTGCCTTCTAGTTTATTTTAATTTTATCTTTATTTAACCAGGCAAGTCCGTTAAGAACAAATTCTTATTTTCAATGACGGCCTAGGAACAGTGGGTTAACTGCCTGTTCAGGGGCAGAACGACAGATTTGTACCTTGTCAGCTCGGGGGTTTGAACTCACAACCTTCCGGTTACTAGTCCAACGCTCTAACCACTAGGCTACCCTGCCACCCTAGTAAGGAGAGAATAATCATGAATCGTTTCCTTTGTTTTCAAACCATATGATGGGTGACAGTGGCAAAGACATTGATACGGAGGATTGATGTAAACTTAATGAGTGTTGACTGTATGTAAATGGTAATATGTTAGTGTTTTCTTTTTGGATAGCACTCCAATGATGCAATATTTTAGTAAACTGATTGTTTCAATACAAGGTTTAATGATTGAGCCTTGAGGTTGTAAAATATATTTGCTGCGGTTGACCTCGAGCAGGCTGTAAGACCATTCATGTGTGGGGTTGCTTCTTAGCCAAGGGAGTGTGCTCACTCACAACTTCATGTAATTGTCAATAAAAGCCTTTGACACTTACGAAATGCTTGTAATTATACTTAATTATTCCATGGTAACATCTGACAAAAATATCTAAAGACACTGAAGCAGCGCAACTTTTGGCCACAACTGTACAGTGTTCCCTTAAGTGGAATCAACACCTAAAATAAACAAACCCATAACCCCTTTCCGGTAATCTAATCATTGCAACCTGTTGCATTAATTTAGTAAAAATATAAACCTGTTGAACAAGTCTAGAACCTTCAAAAGTTGATGCTGTCTCATCAGCGTAATAGTCAAAACTAAGTCACTTTAATGACTGGACACGGTTCCACGTAACGGAAACTGATTATAATTTTAGAATATATTACCTTCCTAATTAAATTTAATAGTGTTACCTAAACTATAAAACCCAGGAACATTAATCAGAAACTATCAAAGGAGGTTTCCAATTCAACTAATCTAAATCTGAGTTTGGTATATTTTCAAACAATTCCCTATTGAAATCACATTGCGATATGAATGAAGATTAATTTCCTAGTGCTTCCACTAGTTGTCAACTGTCTATAGAAATTTGAATGAGGCTTCTACTGTGTTGTGGGACTGAATAAGAGCAGAATGAGCCATGTGTCTGGCAGTCAGCCATTTCCTGGTCAAGCGCATTCCACGATATCCACTTGCGTTCCGTTCCTCCTCAAGACAAAAGGAATTCTTCGGTTGGAACTTTGTTGAAAATGTATGATAAAAACATCCTAATGATTGATTCTGTACTTAGTTTGAAATGTTTCTTCGACCTGTAATATAACTAAGATTTTGTCCGAAAAAATGGTCGACCAGCACCAGCGTTTGGATATGTTTTCCAAACGCGCTAACAAAAGTAGCTAATTAGACAAAAATAACAGACGTTTTCGAACAAATCAAGCATTTATTGTGGACCTGGGATTCCTGGGAGTGCATCCTGACCAAAGATAAGGGAATATTTAGCATGTCATTTATGGTTTATGTTGACTACAACATGGCGGCTAATTTGACTATTATTCTGAGAACAGTCTCAGATTATTGCATGGTTTGCTTTGTCCGTAAAGTTTTTTTGAAATCTGACACAGCGGTTGCATTAAGGACAGGTATATCTATAATTTCATGTGTATAACTTGTATTATCATCTCCATTTATGATGAGTATTTCTGTTGAATCGATGTGGCTATGCAAAATCACGATGTTTTTGGAACAAGTGAATGTAATGCGCCAATGTATACTGAGATTCTTTTAAGTAAAAATATAAACTTTATCCAAAAAAATCATGTATTGTGTAACATGAAGTCCTATGAGTGTCATCTGATGAAGATCAAAGGTTAGTGATTAATTTTATCTCTATTTGTGCTTTTTGTGACTCCTCCCTTTCGCTGGGAAAATGGCTGTTTTTATTGTGGTTTGGTGGTCACCTAACAATCGTTTCTGGTGCTTTCGCTGGAAAGCATATTTGAAATCGGACACTGTGGTGGGATTAACAACAAGACTACCTTTAAAACGGTATAAGATACATGTATGTTTGAGGAATTTTAATTATGAGATTTCTGTTGTTTTGAATTTGGCGCCCTGCACTTTCACTGGCTGTTGTCATATCATCCCATTAACGGGATTGCAGCGGGAGACTTTTTAATAGATGCCTGGGATCAAATATCACGGATTCCTTATGCTAAGAAATGGACTACATTTCACAGAAAAAAGTAATACATTTAGGGGAGGTAACAGGAACAATCTAAGGCAAAACAGCTATTACATACAGTGGGGCAAAAAAAGTATTTAGTCATCCACCAATTGTGTAAATTCTCCCACTTAAAAAGATGAGAGAGGCCTGTAATTTTCATCATAGGTACACTTCAACTGTGACAGACAAAATAAGAAAAAAAAAACAGAAAATCACATTGTAGGATTTATAATGAATTTATTTGCAAATTATGGTGGAAAATAAGTATTTGGTCACCTACAAACAAGCAAGATTTCTGGCTCTCACAGACCTGTAAACTTCTTCTTTAAGAGGATTCCTCTGTCCTCCACTCATTACCTGTATTAATGGCACCTGTTTGAACTTGTTATCAGTATAAAAGACACCTGTCCACAACCTCAGTCACACTTCAAACTCCACTATGGCCAAGACCAAAGAGATGTCAAAGGACGCCAGAAACAAAAATTTTGACCTGCACCAGGCTGGGAAGACCTAATCTGCAATAGGTAAGCAGCTTGGTTTGAAGAAATCAACTGTGGGAGCAATTATTAGGAAATGGAAGACATACAAGACCACTGATAATCTCCCTCGATCTGGGGCTCCACGCAAGATCTCACCCCGTGGGGTCAAAATGATCACAAGAACGGTGAGCAAAAATCCCAGAACCACACGGGGGGACCTAGTGAATGACCTGCAGAGAGCTGGGACCAAAGTAACAAAGCCTACCATCAGTAACACACTACGCCGCCAGGGACTCAAATCCTGCAGTGCCAGACATGTCCCCATGCTTAAGCAAGTACATGTCCAGGCCCGTCTGAAGTTTGCTAGAGAGCATTTGGATGATCCAGAAGAAGATTGGGAGAATGTCATATGGTCAGATGAAACCAAAATTTAACTTTTTGGTAAAAACTCAACTTGTCGTGTTTGGAGGACAAAGAATGCTGAGTTGCATCCAAAGAACACCATACCTACTGTGAAGCATGGGGGTGGGAACATCATGCTTTGGGGCTGTTTTTCTGCAAAGGGAACCAGGATGACTGATCCGTGTAAAGAAAAGAATGAATGGGGCCATATATCGTGAGATTGAGTGAAAACCTCTTTACATCAGCAAGGGCATTGAAGATTAAACGTGGCTGGGTCTTTCAGCATGACAATGATCCCAAACCCACCGCCTGGGCAACAAAGGAGTGGCTTCGTAAGAAGCATTTCAAGGTCATGGAGTGGCCTGGCCAGTCTCCAGATCTCAACCCCATAGAAAATATTCGGAGGGAGTTGAAAGTCTGTGTTGCCCAGCAACAGCGCCAAAACATCACTGCTCTAGAGGAGATCTGCATGGAGGAATGGGCCAAAATACCAGCAACAGTGTGTGAAAACCTTGTGAAGACTTACAGAAAACATTTGACCTCTGCCATTGCCAACAAAGGGTATATAACAAAGTATTGAGAAACCTTTGTTATTGACCAAATACTTATTTTCCACCATAATTTGCAAATAAATTCATTAAAAATCCTACAATGTGATTTTCTGGAATTTTTCTCTCTCATTTTGTCTGTCATAGTTGAAGTGTACCTATGATGGAAATTACAGGCCCCTCTCATCTTTTTAAGTGGGAGAACGTGCACAACTGGTGGCTGACTAAATACTATTTTTCCCCACTGTATGTCGTTGGACATTGGGGGCAGCAGGTAGCCTAGTGAATGGTTAGAGTGTTGGTTAGAGTGTTGGGCCAGTAACTGAAAGGTTGCTGGATCAAATCCCTGAGCTAACAAGGCAAAAATCTGTCATTCTGCCCCTGAGCAAGGAAGTAAACCCACTGTACCCCAGCCCTCCCCTCCCCCCCTCTCCGATTCAGAGAAGCTGGGTTAAATTCAAAGATACATTTCAGTTGTACAACTGCCTAGGTGTCCCCCTTTCCTTTCCTGGTAATAATACCAGGATAATTGTACATGGTTATGTAAGAGAGAGACCAGTCATTTAATATGGTATGGTAGTGAATGGTTATACTTGTTGGGAAGATATATGTTGCCGTGTCTAAGTGTAGGGCATGCTAAATTAAGTGCACATAAACATTGGGATATATTAAAACAAACTATTAATGATTTGGGGGAGTACAGTGCATAAAAACATTGTTTTGTTTGTAGTCAAAACCTTATGATATATTTTGTCTCTCTTTGAAATGTTTCCTGAGGCTATGGTCTTGGGAGAGCAGTGAGTGAAATTCTGCAGTGTTGTTAGTATAAAGGTATCCGAACTGTTTGTTTTTGCCATATGGTTTACAACACACACACACACACACCTTACTAGTTATGAATATGGGTTAGTGCCGAAGTATCTTAAAGAGGCACACACACACACAATTTTCTGAAGTCTTTATTTTCTGAGTTTTAATTAAACAATTATTTTGATAAGAAATGTACTGGAAACTTAATGTCAACTGGGATATGAAATGTTTGACTGTTTTTCATGAATTAGTCTAATACAGTGAGAAACACTTCTTTGAAGGGTTTGTATGACCTCTGTCCTGACTTTCCAGTGTGGTTTAATCGCCTTCAATGGACAGCCATTTGGATGATGAATTTAAGGTAATTTGTAATACTGATAATTATGATGAAGTTTATAGTTCATAGCCATATTTGTAATTCGGACCATCGGGAAGAAGGAGAGGGCGTTGCCTTTGATTAAGGGTAGGCTGTCTTAAGTCAATTTTACAATGTCCATATGGGTATAAAAAAAATCTTTATGGAGTTATGGGTAGTGATCCTAATTCAATTTTGTTATTTGAAATTGTTTTGTTTTATTTTTAACCATTAGTGTTTTTTTTTTTACACATGACACAAGGAATTACCAGTCCTCTGGGGGTTTGGATTGAAGTTTACACACCTCAAGTGATATGTAAGAGTGTATTGAGTGATATTTGAAGGAGTATATTGTTGTGTTGCTTGTTCTGTTCTGTTTCGATACTAATCTCCCAGATTTGAGTCTGCTGGAATGTTGGGATTTCTCCTGGTGGGTTAGAGGTCTGATCCTGTGGCTCTGCGATGAGGGGAGTATAAGCCAACTTGAAAAAAAACTGTTCCAATAGAATGTGTTGTTATTCTCTTTCACATATGTTTAGAGATTTGTAGTAAAGTAATAATTTGTCATATAGTCAATGTTTGTCTGGATTTCCAGAATCAGAAATTAACTGAACTAAACTGTTGTTCTGATCTGTCCTCTCTCGAGGTTATCATGAAAGGTGACGTCAGATGGTGTCTTGATGTATAGCAGGGATAATTTGGCCGGGAACGGTGTGAACCTCAAAACCCCCTCTAACCGGCTGAAGAAGAGTGACAAAGGCATTCAATAAGGCCCTGTCCGCACCACTTCTACCGAGAGACCTGAGTCTGAGCCAACAACCAGTGTACAGCCTCCAATCGAGACTGTCAACTGTTTTTTCTCTCATGCTTTTTATCTCAGGAGTATGACAGGAGTCCACGTGGAGTGAGCATTGAGAGAAATCCGTTCCAAAACTACACTCATGTTGCTGGTATATTGGTTGGGAAATGGACAAGACATAATTGGTGGTAGAGGTGGTGGCGGCCCAGAAGGGATATTGAAATTGGGACATTATCATGGGCCATCCACTTTGAACTGTAAAGCTATCTGAAGAAGATAATGAAGAAGACGCCAGAAGAATCAGTGCCTGACGGGGGGGGGGGGTTAAATGTGATTTTCACAATGAGTGATATGACCAATGTGAATCACTGGAGAATGTCACTAAATTTTTTATTAGGTTTTGATTATGATTTGGAAAATGGAAGATTTTTTTAAACGGAGTTTAAAATGTGAGTTTAGTATGTTAATAACTATACGAGAGAAGTAATTCACGTATTATAGCTTGATTGGTGAATGGAGAGGGTGACCTCTGATCCTAATCTATTTGCTCTCTAGGAGTTGCCTTATAAATAGTGGAATCGTGATGCTTGTCCTGGGTCATTTTCATTAGGCACCAACACAACATATTTTACTTAAACCAGGAGTCACTACCTGGATTTGTCCAACAAGATATGCTAATTTTAGTTTCTGGGATTTTTTCCACCAGGCTGGTCCATTGGAGTGTGCTAGATAACTAAAGCTTATTTTCTTAAACTCCATTGTTGCATGCACTGCATTATGCTTTTAATATGTGCTTTTCACTATGAATATATAGCCTTGAATCATATAAACTGTATGCATCTTTAGTTTTCTTCATGGGTTCGTGCATATGACTGTGTAGCATGACCTCTCCAGATAAATTAGTAGAATGCTTTAAATTGGAGACGGTGCCAAGATTCTTGGAAGGAGGCTTAGCCCGTGCTATAGCAGCCGGTCACATGCAGGAACCCATGAAATTAAATATTGCTTTTATGCTTCTTGTTTTATGAGTAATGTATGCATTTTCTAGAAATAGTAATGTCTCTAAACCTTGTAATTTCCTTTTAAATTGAAAGATTTTGCAAAATGGGGGAATGTGAGAGTGAAATTACAAGATTGCTATAATGCTGTTATAGCATCAACTGATTGTTTTATGCAACTGAATAGGGTTCTTAAAAGTTTGTGTCTGTGTGAACTGAGAGAGGGCCTCAGACTTAATACTGACAAGTAGATGTACGATGCATGAGGCCACATTTTCCGAGATTGCGCCGGTTTGACTGGAAGGTACAAGGGATAGATGGCTCAGGTATGGATAATTATGAGGAACCTTGTTTTGGGGACCAAACCCTGGTTTCTACACAATAAGAACAGTATTCACTGCAAATACTGTCTGCTGTGAATTATTAGTATCTTTCATACGAATCCTAACCTTGTGACGATTCCATACATCTGTTGTTTGTTATGAACATTCAGGAGGGTGTGTCTTCGCTATAAAAAGGTGTTGTATTCTTTGTGTCGGGGCTTTCAACGAATCACCTACGGGTGAGTCATCGACCAGCCATCGTTATTGCAAAGCACTCAATCGATTCACTTTGTATGTGTGTGTTGTATTGACCTGCTCCCTTATTAATAAGTGAATACAGATTTAGTATAATTGACTTGTGTGATAAGTTTGTCTCTCCTCATTTGATAATACAGAAAAGAACCACCACAACACCTACTCCCGTTGCCTGCTGCACTGTTGCTTGGATTCCACTTGGTGATCTGTTCACCATCTACCCTGGCCTGTCTCCCCGTCTGGTACAGCTACCCCCACCACACTCACCCCTCTCTCCCGAGCCTCCAGCACACACTGGAGCGAGTGACTCTGGGGCGAGTGACTGAACTTACAATGGCCCAAAGTTGTTATATATATTTATTTTTTTAATATTGTGCATTTTGCTATTTGCCTCATGACTCCTGCATGCTTTGTTGACTATGAACTATCTTGTTTACCCAACCATGGGCCAGATTGTGTTTGTTCCCATACTCAGGACTCTGTCTATTGGTTACACAGCCCATCTACAGTTGCTAGCCCCAATTCTGACTTGTGCTCTGATATCTGCTAACACTAGAAGCTTATTGCCTCAAATGGATCAATTGAAAGTGTGGGTTCACAGCTCCAATCCAGATGTGTTGGTCATTACTGATACGTGGTTAAGGAAGCGTGTTTTGAATACTGACAACCTTCCAGGTTATAACCTTTTTAGGCAAGACAGATCTTCCAAAGGTGAGGGTGTGGTAATCTTTACCAAGGATCACCTTCAGTGCACCTTCAAGCTCGCTCCTGGCCACTTACATTGAGTCTGCATTTGTCCTGCTAGGTGACCTACACCGGGACATGCTTAAACCATCTGTGTCACGAATATTACAGAAGGTGACTCCCCTTCTTGTTCGGGTGGCGCACGGCGGTCGTCGTCGCCGGTCTACTAGCTTTCGCCGATCCGTTGTTCTGTGTTCCTTTATTTCTGTCTAATTGGTAGCACCTGTTTCTTGTTTGGTTGTTAGGGTAGGGTTATATATATAGTCTGTTCAGCCCGCTTCTGTTTCGTGCGGGCTTGTTCAACTGTTTTGTTGTTTGAGTGTATTTTTGTTTGCATTTGGGTTTCACGCTGTCCGTTTATATTTCTGTTCATTTGTGTTTCCACTTTTGTTCTTGTTATGTTTCCAGGACATTAAAGCGTGTTTTTTTCCCCACATCTTTTGCTCTCTGCGCCTGACTCCACACCTCATCACTCATTTACCATAACAGATGCCCGCACCACGATATGGAGTCAGCAGGAGCAGCGACCACTCCTCTTACCACTATGGAGGAGAGTCCATCATCACACATCCATCCTCCATCGCCTAGGATCAGCGATGGATCAGATGATGGAGAGGATGGATCGTTGGGAGAGGAATGGTCTCCCTACTACCCCACCGACCCTCCCACCAGCAACTCTACCATCTCCCCCATCTGGATCCGGTTCCAGCGCTCTGCTCATGACGCCTCCGAGGAAGTACGATGGAGCAGCGACGGGGTGCCAGGGATTCCTGCTTCAATTAGGCCTTTACCTGGCCACCGTTCGGCCGGCTCCCTCGGAGGAGGGAGTAGGGGTCCTCATCACATG
The DNA here is from genome assembly GCF_021184085.1 of Oncorhynchus gorbuscha. NCBI lineage: Eukaryota > Metazoa > Chordata > Actinopteri > Salmoniformes > Salmonidae > Oncorhynchus > Oncorhynchus gorbuscha. Next base: position 48,251,785 of record NC_060179.1, read on the forward strand.
CCTTACCGGTAGAGCCCTGGAGTGGGCTAATGCGGTCTGGAACGGGCCCGACTCAGCGAGGGACAACTACCCGGAGTTCACCCGCCGTTTCAGGGCCGTGTTCGATCACCCTCCAGAAGGTCGAGCGGCGGGTGAGAGATTGTTCCATCTTAGACAGGGGACGAGGAGCGCGCAGGACTTCGCGCTGGAGTTCCGGACCTTAGCTACGGGAGCAGGGTGGAACGACAGGGCCCTGATAGACCATTACAGGTGTAGCCTGAGAGAGGACGTCCGTAGGGAGCTGGCCTGTCGAGATACTACCCTTAGCCTGGATGGACTGATAGACCTGTCGATCTGGTTGGACCATCTGCTAGCTGCTCATGGACGTTCTGAAAGGGTCCTGTCAGTTCTACCTCCTGACCCTCCTGCTCCTATCCCGATGGAGCTAGGAGGGACCGCGTCAAGGGAGATCGGAGGAGGAAGCTACTCCTGTAACATTTGTGGCCGGAGAGGGCACACGTCTGGTCGGTGCTGGAGGAATTAATCTGGGAATCGAGAGGGCAGGCAGAACACTCATCGGTCACCCCAGGTGAGTAAGCACCACACTCTCCCAGAGTTTCCCGTTGGTCACATGTTCCTATTAATTTGTTTCCCTAATTATTCTCCTTCTCTCCAGCATAAGGCACTGGTAGATTCAGGCGCAGCTGGAAACTTTATAGATCGCGGAATCACTCAGAGGTTGAGGATTCCGTTAGTAAAAGTAGACCCCCCTTTTACCGTGCACTCTTTAGATAGTCGACCATTAGGGTCAGGGCTGGTGAAGAAAGCCACAATTTCGTTGGAGATGATTACACAGGAGAATCACAAGGAGCGAATTAGTTTGTTCCTTATCAATTCACCTGCGTTTCCAATTGTACTGGGGATTCCCTGGCCAGCTATTCATAATCCTACGATTTCGTGGAAACAGGGAACTCTACAGGCGTGGTCTGATGAGTGTTCAGGCAGGTGTGTAGGGGTTTCCATCGGTGTGACAACGGTGGAGAGTCCAGACCATGTTTCCACCGTGCGCATTCCAGCTGAGTATGACGATTTGGCTATCGTTTTCAGTAAAAAGAAGGCGACCCAATTACCACCCCATAGGCAGGGGGATTGCGTGATAAACCTCCAGGGTAACGCTGCGCACCCCAGGAGTCATGTGTATCCTTTGTCCCAGGAAGAGAAGGTGGCTATGGAAACTTATATCACCGAGGTTCTGGGACAGGGGTACATTCGGCCCTCCATGTCACCTGTCTCTTCGAGTTTCTTTTTTGTGAAGAAAAAAAGATGGTGGTTTACGTCCGTGTATTGATTATAGAGGTCTAAATTCCATCACAGTGGGTTTTAGTTACCCACTACCTCTCATTGCTACGGCAGTGGAATCATTTCACGGAGCGCAGTTCTTCACTAAACTGGATCTCAGGAGTGCTTATAATCTGGTGCGTATTCGGGAGGGAGATGAGTGGAAAACTGCATTTAGCAGTACTTCTGGCCATTATGAGTACCTCGTCATGCAATACGGTTTAAAGAATGCTCCAGCTATATTTCAATCCTTTGTGGATGAGATTCTCAGAGACCTGCACGGACAGGGTGTAGTGGTGTATATTGACGATATTTTAATCTACTCCGCTACACGCACTGCGCATGTATCTCTTGTGCGCGACTGCTGGAGCATGACCTGTATGTGAAGGCGGAGAAATGTGAGTTTTCCAAACAATCAGTTTCCTTCCTGGGTTATCGCATTTCCAGCTCTGGGTTGGTAATGGAGGGTGACCGCGTAAAGGCCGTGCGTAATTGGCCGACTCCGACCACGGTAAAGGAGGTGCAGCGGTTCTTAGGGTTTGCTAATTACTACCGGAGGTTTATCCGGGGTTTTGGTCAGGTAGCTGCCCCTATTACCTCACTGCTGAAGGGGGGGCCGGTGCGTTTGCAGTGGTCAGCAGAGGCGAACGGAGCTTTTCATAAGTTGAAGGCGATGTTTACTGAGGCGCCGGTGTTGGCGCATCCGGACCCTTCTTCGGCGTTTATAGTAGAGGTGGACGCATCCGAGGCTGGGGATGGAGCGGTGCTCTCACAGCGTTCGGGTGCGCCACCGAAGCTCCGCCCCTGTGCCTTTTTTTTCAAAGAAACTCGGGCCAGCGGAGCAGAATTATGATGTGGGGGATAGGGAGTTGTTGGCTATGGTTAAGGCCCTGAAGGTGTGGATACACTGGCTTGAGGGGGCTAAGCACCCCTTCCTTATCTGGACTGACCACCGTAACCTGGACTATATCCGATCAGCTAGGAGACTGAATCCTCGTCAGGCAAGGTGGGCCATGTTTTTCACTAGATTTCGTTTCACTATCTCGTATAGACCAGATTCCCTCAACACTAAGGCCGACGCGCTGTCAAGACTGTGACACTGAGGACAGGTCCATCGATCATACTCCCATCATTCCGGCAGCTAAGCTGGTGGCACCAGTAGTATGGGATGTGGACGCGGACATCGAGCGGGCGCTAAGGGAGGAACATGCGCCTCCACAGTGTCCGGAGGGTCGTAGGTACGTGCCGCTGGCTGTTGGTGATCAATTGATTCGATGGGCTCATTGTCTACCCTAGTCGGGTCACCCAGGTATTTTTAGGACAGTGAGAGGTCTTGAGAGGAAGTACTGGTGGCCCACTTTGAGGAGGGATGTGCGATTCTGTTTTCTCCTGTTCGGTGTGCGCCCAGAGTAAGGCTCCTAGACACCTGCCAAGAGGTAAATTACAACCTCTTCCCGTTCCACAACGGCAGTGGACCCATCTATCGGTGGATTTTCTTACTGACCTTCCCCCCTCTCAGAGTAACACAACTATCCTGGTCGTTGTGGATCAGTTCTCTAAGTCCTGCCGTCTTATCCCATTGCCCGGTCTCCCTACGGCCCTACAGACTGCGGAAGCTCTTTTCACCCATGTCTTCTGGCACTACGGGGTGCCCGAGGATATAGTTTCTGATCGGGGCCCCCAATTTATCTCCCGTGTTTGGACGGCATTTATGGAACGTCTGGGGGTCTCAGTCAGCCTGACCTCAGGGTATCACCCGGAGAGTAATGTGCAAGTGGAGAGAGTTAACCAGGAGGTGAGTAGGTTTCTGCGGTCATATTGCCAGGACCGGCCAGGGGAGTGGACGAGATATATTCCCTGGGCTTAGTGAGCCCAGAACTCACTAAGCCACTCCTCTACCAACATGTCACCATTTGAGTGCGTGTTGGGGTACTTGCCAGTCCTGGCACCGTGGCATCAGAGCCAGACTGAGGCTCCTGCGGTGGAGGAGTGGGTACAGCGCTCTAAGGAGACCTGGAGGGCGGTCCAAGAGTCATTACGCAAAGCTAGTATAAGGCAGAAGAAGAGCGCTGACCGTCACCGCAGTGAGGCCCCCGTGTTTGCACCTGGGGACAGGGTCTGGCTCTCGACCCGAAACCTGCCCCTCCGCTTGCCCTGCCGGAAGCTGGGTCCGCAGTGTATAGGGCCATTTAAAGTCCTGAGGAGAATAAACGAGGTTTGTTATCGATTATTACTTCCTTCGTATTATCGCATTAACCCCTCGTTTCATGTGTCCCTTCTCAGGCCGGTGGTAGCTGGTCCCATGCAGGAAGATGAGGTTCCGGAGGTTCCTCCGCCCCCTCTGGACATCGAGGGGTCCCCCGTTGTACAAGATACGAGCTATTCGTATCTTCGTATCTCCCAATCTCTGTACTTGAAGCCTACGCACTGGGCATATGTGACCGACTGGCTCAAATCGGTCTTATGTAGCAACATTTTTAATTGTGTTTTTTACAATGGATAAAAGTAGAGACTCAGAGATACAAAATTGTATATCATAAACTACAGTTGAACAATGTGAAAGTAATTTGCTTTGAAAGTTGATAAACTTGTAAACTCACTTTTGAGAAAATGGCATTTTAATGTTTTGGCACTACTATTGGAGACCCCTTCTTTGTCTACACCAATTCAGCATCGTTCACACCCTCTTTAGTTTTAGTCCCACCCATATCTTTTAGGGTTGATCAGAATGTACTAGGAGCAGTCAAGCACCCAACCTAACTTGCGAACAGCTCACTGAACATTACTCACCCTAGCAGAGAAGGCTGTTATGTTATCCAGGGGGTTGGTGCAACTGTGCTGTCAGATTATCTGTTTGTAAATTCAGAGCGTTTCGCGTTCAGAGCGCACACCGGACGCTCAGGTCGATGAGTACGGTTGATCCGAACGGTCAGACCTCACAACGACAGTCAAGAACAAAAGCTAACTGGCTAACATTGGCTAGCTACTTCCAGACAAATAATGAGAGAACACCCCACTCTGACCATTTTACTCACCCAAGCAGAGCTGGTTAGGCTGTTTTCATGTTATCCAGAGCTTTTTGGACTAACTGTTGGCAACATTTTAATTCGCTTTTTTGCCAACGTTTACTGACACCAGCCATATTCAATGTGTGTTGAACGTTCGTAAATTTATCTGCACTCTCTGGCAAGAGTGCTCTGAAATCGGAGCAGACGGCCAGACTGAATTTACGAACGCACTCAAAATGGTTACTTGCAGTCTTTTGTAAAGACATGTAGCTATCTAGGTAAACAATGAACCATAATCCCAACTCATGATGTTACTACCCTGCAGGTAGCTAACCAACCAGATTCAATGTTAGCTAGCTAACATTAGGCTATAGCTAACTAAGCAAATAGCTCTGAGATACGAATAAGTTCATACACGTAACGTTAGCTAGCGAGCCAGCCAGCCAACGTTAGCTAGCTAGCGAGGTAAACAATGAACCATAATCACAACTCACTACATTACTACCCCACATTAATTAGGTAGCTAACCAACCAACCAGGTTCAATGTTAGCTAGCTAACATTAGGCTACAGCTAGCCAAGCAAATGTCTCTTCCTGTCAAAATTAGAAACATGTCATATCTGATAATGTAGCTAGCTAGACTTTCTTACCCCTATACATCATCCATGGTTGGATGTGTCTCCTGTTGGATGCCATGGTTGCCCTTAGTTTGAAGATGTAATCCGGAGACAGGTGTTTTCTCCATCTCATTCGCTATCATACTCGAATTCCACTGATTTCAAAACTCAGTCCTCCAGAAAGTGGAGTTTTAATACACAATACATTTATAAAAAAAACGTGTTAGACAGGATTACCTAGACATACTGACCAGCTCAAAAGACACAAGTGTGCTATATGGCAAACCAATCCGAACTCATCTCTCAGCATGACCAGCCCACTCACTATCTGAGCCAATCATGGCTAGCGGGAAGTTGCCTTTTTTTCTGTGGCTAAACCAACTAGGCTCGTCATTTAACAATTTTCGTGTTTACTGATGGCATACAAGTTTGTTATAAAGGCACATGAAAGTTCACAGGAGAGCCGTTTGAACGTAGACTTTACATTGTTATCAAAATGTTTTTTGAGGCAGAAATGCCTTCACGAACATGTGAAGTAGTGACCCGCGACATATGCCTGGTTTCCTAAAACATATTTTCATAGTGATAGGTGTAATGGAATGGCAGAGATAGGGAGTTGACCGTGTGAAACTCACTGCATTCTGAAGACACATTGAGCTAATTTAAATCTATTATACTGCTTGTCCGACAATTTTTTTCTACCTGTCTCGGACTGTCATGCACTGCTATGCAAGGGTCTTCTTGACATCCTCTTTCTCCGGGAGCTTACCTGCTCCAGCCGGTAGGCAGTCTCTCTGTGCAACTGCTGCAGGGCGTTCTTCGCGGCGCCATCCTGGTAAACCAGTTTGTCCCTGGACTCCTTCAGCTCCCTCAGCAGCTCCTCCACCCGGCCCTCCAACTGGGAGAGACACAAAAGACATTGTAGGGTGAAGTTGCCCCTAGAGACTTATCTTTGTGCCTTTCCCCCCCTAGTTGTTAGGATAGGGGGAGGAAAATATGATCCTAGAGCTGTATCTAGGAGAAACATCACCCAGGAGCAACAAAGAGTAGAGGACAGGTCCGTCAGGTTAGAAAGGGACAGACCTGGCTTAACCTGCCTGACTGACAAGCATGCCAACATACATAACAGTGCTTCAGAAACTATTCAAAACCCTTCACTGTATCCACATTTTTCTGTATTATAGCCTGAAAAAATGTATTAAATGTAGATTTTTTTTGTCACTGGCCTACACACAATACCCCATAATGTCAAAGTGTAATCACATTTTTTCTAAATGTAAACAAATGATTTTAAAATTAAAAACTGAAATATTTGTAGTCAATAAGTGTTCAATCTCCTTATTTACGCTTGCAATAATACATTCTGGAGCAGAAATCACTCTGTGACGACCTCATCTCTGTACCCCACACATACATTTGTCTGTAAGGTCCCTCAGTAGAGCAGTGAATTTCTAACACAGATTCAACCACAAAGACCAGGGAGGTTTTCCAATGCCTCTCCAAGAAGGACACATATTAGGAGATGGGTGAAGAAAAAAGCAGACATTGAATATCCCTTTGAGCATGGTGAAGTTATAAATTACACTTTGGATGGTATATTAATACAACCAAGCACTACAAAGATACAGGCGTTGCCGGAGAGGAAGGAAACCGCTCAGGGAATTCACCCCGCGGCCAACGGCGACTTTAAAACAGTTACAGAGTTTAATGGCTTTGATAGGAGAAAACTGAGGATGGATCAACAACATTGTAGTTACTCCACAATGCTAACTTAATTGAAAGTGAAAGAGTGAAAATTAAGAAGCCTGTGCAGAATAAAAATATTCCAAAACATGCATCCGGTTTGTAACAAGGCACTAAAGTAATACTGCAAAAAATGTGGCAAAGCAATTAACACTTTTTATTCCGGACAAAAACGTATGTTTGAGGGCCTCCCGGGTGGCGCAGTGGTTAAAGCTGTGCCACCAGAGACTCTGGGTTCGCGCCCAGGCTCTGTCGCAACCGGGAGGTCCGTGGGGTGACGCACAATTGGCCCAGCGTCGTCCGGGTTAGGGAGGGCTTGGCCGGTAGGGATATCCTTGACCCATCGCACACTCCTGTGGCGGGCCGGGCGCAATGCACGCTAACCAAGGATGCCAGGTGCACGGTGTTTCCTCCGACACATTGGTGCGGCTGGCTTCCGGGTTGGATGCGCGCTGTGTTAAGAAGCAGTGCAGCTTGGATGGGTTGTATATCGGAAGACGCATGACTTTCAACCTTCGTCTATCCCGAGACCGTACGGGAGTTGTTGCGTTGAGACAAGATAGTAGCTACTAAAACAATTGGATACCACGAGATTGGGAAGAAAAAGAGGTCAAAATAAATAAATAAATCAAATAAACGTATGTCTGGGGCAAATCCATTACAACACATTACAGAGTACCACTCTCCATATTTACAAGCATAGTGGATCATGTTATGGGTACGCTTGTAATCATTAAGGACTGCGTAGTTTTTCCAAAGGCCAAATTGTCATTGGAGATGCTTACCAAGAAAACAGTGATTGTTCCTGAGTGGCCGAGTTACAGTTAAATCTACTGGAACATTTATGGCAAGATGTTCAAAAAAATATTTCTGCTAAATGAACAAGTGTAGGCCACATTGCCAGATCAAGGCCAAACATAAGGACAACTCAGAATATGCTATTCTGTTCATCTGAAATAGGCTACATTTCCCTCATATCATGTTTCTTTAGACCTGCCTAAAATAAATATATTTACTGTGATGGTGGAGGCTATATTAAATAGATTTATTAGACATTTTAAAATGTAGATGTTCCAAAAGGTCTACATCAGTGACTTTTAGGCTGTGCACGGATGCCCGGAGATGCTAAAAGTGTTTATCAACAGTCGGCAGTTATTTGCATTACCGACACAGCCCTAGCCAGACAAAGAGGATGGGCTCCACCTCAAGAGTAAGATTTCTCAACAGTCAGTTCTCTTGCCCCCATGGCTTGATCTTTTGAAGGTTCAACCTGGGTTTTCATTAGTACTGTAGGTTGAAATGCATTTGTGGGGGGGGGGGCAGTATTATTGCGGCATCAGTATCATTCACAAATGAGTGAATTTGTAGCATCTCGTTAAACTACCGATATTAGATCATTCAAAAGGGAAACTCAGGTGAGAAGATGTCTAAATGGAAACCGTTGGAGTAAGAAGTAAGCCAGCCTTGTCCGAGCCAGCCATGAGGCAGCTTAATGGACGTGACACCAGTCTGGAGATGGAGTGCTTACCTTCTTCACGGTGCCCATGTGCTTTTTCTCAGTCTCCACCCTCCTCTTCAGTTCTTCCCTCATTATGTCCTTCTCTGAGCAGATACCCAGGACCAGCTCCTGATGCTTGTTGTTTTCATCCAGTAGCCTATAAAGGTCAACAATCCAAGCGTAAGGGTACAGCCACACAGACGCATGAACAGGGATGGAAATTGTATATGAAGTATGTTTTTGTCCTTCAAAAGTACAATATCTCTATTAAAAAGCATAGCAAAACTTTTCAAATAGACAAGAGGCCATTTTCTACAGAACAAGTTTGGGATATTACAGCTTGTCATCTATCCACAAAAAAGGCAGGGATATACAGTAGACCTACAATGGTATCGTGTGAATGTTTACTTGGCACACAATATACCAAATTATAGCGACATAGAACATAGAATATTTTGAAGATAAATACACCACGCATACTAAAGGTCAAGAGGGAATTAACGATCAATGGAAAGTGTTTTTTTCTGTAAAGGGGAATTAATTATATATGGGTCACAGACATGGGAGGAATTTGTCTAGGCATTGAGCCTGAAACAAGATACTTGTTATCTGGCCATTGGCCAAATTTTATTGCAAGGAATTCTAATTGGTCAACCACAGGCTAGGGTTGAGTTATAAAACTACATCCTGTCCCTTTGTTCTGTAGAGAGAATCACGGAGGACAGGGGAGAATGAACATCTACCTCTCTGCATAACATTTATGATTTGTCCCCTTTGAATAAACCACATTTCGTCCCCGATTTGCTTTGGGGTTATTGAAGAGTAACATCAAATGCTAACAAACGTCAAGACTTTGTTACACATCACCATGGAATGGATTACCTTTTAATAGCCTTTTCCTGCTGCACATACTTATACTGGATGCACTTCTCGAAAACCATTGGGGAGCCATCCTGGTCAGCCTGCATGCCATTTACATGGGGTCCACCCTTGCGCCCCCTTCCCCCTCTCTCAGGCAGCTGGCAGGAGAACAGCTCCTGCTCCAGCTCATCCAATAGGGACTCCTGGGAGACCGACCGCTGGATCTGAGTCATGAGCTTACGGCTGCAGTCCGTGTCGTAGGGGCTGGGCAAAGAGTTGGTGTTCGTGGGGGCCATCATTCGTGGACTGGAAATTCCAGGGTCCGCAAAGGCAGAGCTGGGTGTGGAGGGTGTGGCTGGGCTATTGGTGACGTTTTCCTTTGTGGGGGAGGGTTCCACGGAGCATTTGAAGGGGCCATCGACACCAGCTGGTTGAGATTCTGCGTATCTGTTCGGAATAGAGGTTGAGCAGTCACCCACTCCAACTTGAATAGCGGGTGGAGATTCCACTGCCTTGTCCAGAAGCGACGACAAGCTTTCTATCGTCACCTCTAAAACAGAGTTGGTGCTTTCCATTACCTCATCGTAGGGGCTGGGCAAAGAGTTGGTGTTCGTGGGGGCCATCATTCGTGGACTGGAAATTCCAGGGTCCGCAAAGGCAGAGCTGGGTGTGGAGGGTGTGGCTGGGCTATTGGTGACGTTTTCCTTTGTGGGGGAGGGTTCCACGGAGCATTTGAAGGGGCCATCGACACCAGCTGGTTGAGATTCTGCGTATCTGTTCGGAATAGAGGTTGAGCAGTCACCCACTCCAACTTGAATAGCGGGTGGAGATTCCACTGCCTTGTCCAGAAGCGACGACAAGCTTTCTATCGTCACCTCTAAAACAGAGTTGGTGCTTTCCATTACCTCATCCAAGACCGAGAGTGGACGTTCAGTGTTCTCATCTACAAGAGTTCTTGCGTCTTCGATTGATGCTGTCCTAATATCACAGCTAATGTCCACATTGACAGACTCCTCTCCACCCTCTTGCTGGCACTTTTTCTTCTTCTCGTGTTGTATTCCATCTCCCTCCAGACTCTCCTGTTTGATGTCATTCCCCCTTTCTGCACAGACCTCATTTTCCTCCATCGTTGTGTCACTCCTGTTGCTCGTGTTGACCACTGATGACCCCTTTGGCAGGGAGTTGACCTCTGATTCCTGGGCCAGGTCTGAGGCAGAGGCTGGGTCAGACTGCTCCATGGTTTTCCTCAGCTTCACACCTGACACACAGAGACAGAGAGGGATGTGGGGTAGAGAGAGATGAATGGGATAGAGTAATATGAAAAACTTTGAGCATAAATTGCACATATAAAGGATTCCAAAGGATACCCTTTGGAATTTGACAGGGCAGGAGGTAGGCTAATAGTTTAAATGGGACTAACACCACTTCCTTTTACAGTAACAGACAGTAACAGACAGCGATGATGAAACTAAATTCCTTTTCCTTCTTACCATTAACCCAGCGGGGCAAATCAGGGGTTCTACACTAACTTTTCCCACAGCATATGATTTGGTCACACCATTTAAAAAATAAATACAAATATAATTGATAATGACCTGGCCTGTGTCCCATAATGTGCCTGCATTCCATACAGAACCTGATGTGCCTGCATTCCATACATACCTAGCTAGCTAACGTCAACAGGTTAATGTCAACACACCATGGTCATGGATCCACAAAAATCAATCAAATGGTACTCTACTCATGACAAAAAATCTGATTTGACATTATAGTGGCCATCTGTGTTTTGGCTGTTTGTTTTTTGCTTATTGACATGGTAAATATAATTTTGCCACAGTGCTGGGAGCTAACCAACCATGTTCAATGTTAGCAAGAATAACTGATGAATTTAGGAAAACTCAACACCAGTTGAAGATTGGTCTGTAAGTAAACGTCGGCAAAAAAGCATTCTTAAATTGTTGCCAGGAATGTTAGCTAGCTAACATTGAACCTATTTGGTTAACTTTAGCTAGCTATGACAATCCGTTTGTATTGCTAGTACTCTATGGATTAGGATTATGGTTCATTGTTCAGATAGCATGTCTAAACAAAAGACTCCACTTCACCAGATGATTACAATGACCCATCAAGTTAGCCAGGTGTGTCTGACGGTGATTACAGTTATCTGGAATGTCTTTCAGCATCCGTAGAACACACCTGAATGTTCTAATGCCTCCCATCAGAAAGACCTGTAGAACACACCTGAACTCTCCTTCACCAGTCATACAAGGAGAATGTTCTAATGCCTCCCATCAGAAAGACCTGTAGAACAGACCTGACTCTCCTTCACCAGTCATACAAGGAGAATGTTCTAATACCTCCCATCAGACAGACCTGTAGAACACACCTGAACTCTCCTTCACCAGTCATACAAGGAGAATGTTCTAATGCCTCCCATCAGACAGACCTGTAGAACACACCTGAACTCTCCTTCACCAGTCATACAAGGAGAATGTTCTAATGCCTCCCATCAGAAAGACCTGTAGAACAGACCTGACTCTCCTTCACCAGTCATACAAGGAGAATGTTCTAATACCTCCCATCAGACAGACCTGTAGAACACACCTGAACTCTCCTTCACCAGTCATACAAGGAGAATGTTCTAATGCCTCCCATCAGAAAGACCTGTAGAACACACCTGACTCTCCTTCACCAGTCATACAAGGAGAATGTTCTAATACCTCCCATCAGAAAGACCCGTAGAACACACCGGACTCTCCTTCACCAGTCATACAAGGAGAATGTTCTAATGCCTCCCATCAAACAACTAAACTAAGCAAAAAAAGAAAATGTACCTTTTTCAGGACCTGGTCTCTCAAAAATAATTTGTAAAAGTCCAAATAACTTCACAGATCATTGTAAAGGGTTTAAATACTGTTTCCCATGCTTGTTCAATGAACCATAAACAATTAATGAACATGTGGAACGGTCATTAAGAGACTAACAGCTTACAGACGGTAGGCAATTAAGGTCACAGTTATGAAAACTTAGGGCACTAGAGGCCTTTCTACTGACTCTGAAAAAATACCAAAAGAAAGATGCCCAGGGTCCCTGCTCATCTGCATGAATGTGCCTTAGGCATGCTGCAAGGAGGCATGAATGCTGTAGATGTGGGCAGAGCAATAAATTGCGATGTCTGTACTGTGAGACGCCTAAGACAGCGCTACAGGCAGTTAGGACAGACAGCTGATCGTCCTCGCAGTGGCAGACCTAATGGAACAAACACCTGCACAGGATTGGTACATCCAAAATTCACACCTGCGGGACAGGAACAGGATGGCATTAACAACTGCCCGAGTTACACCAGGAATGGTCGGATTCGCGTTTATCGAAGGAATGTGCGTTACACCGAGGCCTGCACTCTGGAGCGGGATCGACATGGAGGTGGAGGGTCCGTCATGGTCTGGGGCGTTGTGTCACAGCATCATCGGACTGAGCTTGTTGTCATTGCAGGCAATCTCAATGCTGTGCATTACAGGGAAGACATCCTCCGCCCTCATGTGGTACCCTTCCTGCAGGCTCATCCTGACTTGACCCTCCACAGCATGACAATGCCACCAGCCATACTACTCGTTCTGTGCGTGATTTCCTGCAAGACAGGAATGTCCGTATTCAGCCATGGCCAGCGAAGAGGCCGGATCCCACATCTGGGACCTGTTGGATCAGGGGGGGGGGCCATTCCCCCCTAGAAATGTCTGGGAACTTGCAGGTGGAAGAGTGGGGTAACATCTCACAGCAAAAACTGGCAAATCTGGTGCAGTCCATGAGGAGGACATGCACTGCAGTTGCAAGTTGGGTTGCAAAGGGTCAGAAACATTCCGGTAAATTTTCTGAATAGTTCTATTGTTCTATACTATTTTAGTTAAGCTCGGGAATTTTACTTAAATTCAGCAAAAAAGTTAGCTTACAACATTGAACTTTTTTGTGGACACAAGGCAAATCTAGGTCTTGTGGCATATTTTGGTTCAACTATCCCCAAATCAATGGAATTGCAACCCTCTGCATGCACAGTGCATTCTTCCATCACATGTGCAGTGCACTCTTCCATCACATGTGCAGCTGATTCTCAATATCACACACTAATGAGATGCTATTGAGCCCACACTATTACAGTCGCGGCCAAAAGTTTTGAGAATGACACATATTAATTACCACAAAGTTTGCTGCTTCAGTGTCTTTAGATATTTTTGTCAGATGTTACTTTTATTTATTTATTTTTATTTCACCTTTATTTAGCCAGGTAGGCAAGTTGAGAACAAGTTCTCATTTACAATTGCGACTTGGCCAAGATAAAGCAAAGCAGTTCGACAGATACAACAACATAGAGTTACACATGGAGTAAAACAAACATACAGTCAATAATACAGTATCAACAAGTCTATATACAATGTGAGCAAATTAGGTGAGAAGGGAGGTAAAGGCAAAATAGGCCATGGTGGCAAAGTAAATACAATATAGCAAGAAGTAAAACGCTGGAATGGTAGACTTGCAATGGAAGAATGTGCAAAGTAGAAATAAAAATAATGGGGTGCAAAGGAGCAAAATTAATTAATTAAATAAATACAGTAGGGAAAGCGGTAGTTGTTTGGGCTAAATTATAGGTGGGCTATGTACAGGTGCAGTAATCTGTAAGATGCTCTGACAGTTGGTGCTTAAAGCTAGTGAGGGAGATAAGTGTTTCCAGTTTCAGAGATTTTTGCAGTTCGTTCCAGTCATTGGCAGCAGAGAACTGGAAGGAGAGGCGGCCAAAGAAAGAATTGGTTTTGGGGGTGACTAGAAAGATATACCTGCTGGAGTGTGTGCTACAGGTGGGAGATGCTATGGTGACCAGCGAGCTGAGATAAGGGGGGACTTTACCTAGCAGGGTCTTGTAGATGACATGGAGCCAGTGGGTTTGGCGACGAGTATGAAGCGAGGGCCAGCCAACGAGAGCGTACAGGTCGCAATGGTAGGTAGTATATGGGGCTTTGGTGACAAAACGGATTGCACTGTGATAGACTGCATCCAATTTGTTGAGTAGGGTATTTTGTAAATGACATCGCCAAAGTCGAGGATTGGTAGGATGGTCAGTTTTACAAGGGTATGTTTGGCAGCATGAGTGAAGGATGCTTTGTTGCGAAATAGGAAGCCAATTCTAGATTTAACTTTGGATTGGAGATGTTTGATATGGGTCTGGAAGGAGAGTTTACAGTCTAACCAGACACCTAAGTATTTGTAGTTGTCCACGTATTCTAAGTCAGAGCCATTATCAGAAGAAATTGTGTAACCTAGTGATGTTGGACAGGCGGGTAGGTGCAGGTAGCGATCGGTTGAAGAGCATGCATTTAGTTTTACTTGTATTTAAGAGCAATTGGAGGCCACGGAAGGAGAGTTGTATGGCATTGAAGCTTGCCTGGAGGGTTGTTAACACAGTGTCCAAAGAAGGGCCGGAAGTATACAGAATGGTGTCGTCTGCGTAGAGGTGGATCAGGGACTCACCAGCAGCAAGAGCGACCTCATTGATGTATACAGAGAAGAGAGTCGGTCCAAGAATTGAACCCTGTGGCACCCCCATAGAGACTGCCAGAGGTCCGGACAGCAGACCCTCCGATTTGACACACTGAACTCTATCAGAGAAGTAGTTGGTGAACCAGGCGAGGCAATCATTTGAGAAACCAAGGCTGTCGAGTCTGCCGATGAGGATGTGGTGGTTGACAGAGTCGAAAGCCTTGGCCAGATCAATGAATACGGCTGCACAGTAATGTTTCTTATCGATGGCGGTTAAGATATCGTTTAGGACCTTGAGCGTGGCAATTACTATGGAATACTGAAGTACAATTACAAGCATTTCAAGTGTCAACGGCTTTTATTGACAATTACATGAAGTTGATGCAAAGAGTCAATGTTTGCAGTGTTGACCCTTCTTTTTCAAGACATCTGCAATCCACCCTGGCATGCTGTCAATTAACTTCTGGGCCACATCCTGACTGATGGCAGCCCATTCTTGCATAATCAATGTTTGGCAGAATTAGTGGGTTGTTGTTTTGTCCACCCGTCTCTTGAGGATTGACCACAAGTTCTCAATGGGATTAAGGTCTGGGGAGTTCCCTGGCCATGGACCCAAAATATTGATGTTTTGTTCCCCGAGCCACTTAGTTATCACTTTTGCCAAGGCGCTCCATCATGCTGGAAAAGGCATTGTACGTCACCAAACTGTTCAAGGATGGTTGGGAGAAGTTGCTCTCTTGAGGTTGTGTTGGTACCATTCATGGCTGTGTTCCTAGGCAAAATTGTGAGTGATCTCACTTCCTTGGCTGAGAAGAAACCCCACACATGAATGGTCTCAGGATGCTTTACTGTTGGCATGACACAGGACTGATGGTAGCCCTTGCCTCGTCTTCTCTGGACAAGCTTTTTTCTGGATGCCCCAAACAATCGGAAAGGGGATTCATCAGAGAAAATGACTTTACTCCAGTCCTCAGCAGTCCAATCCCTGGCTTCTTTGATGCCCTTCTTGACACCAGGCCATCCTCAAAGTCTTGGCTAAACTGTCCGTGCAGATGCATTTACGCCTGCCTGCAGCCATTCCTGTACTTGTGGGGCCCGATCCCGCAGACGGTCCTGGCGCTTGTTGGACTTTCTTGGGCACCCTGAAGCCTTCTTCACAACAATTGAACCGCTCTCCTTGAAAGTTCTTGATGATCCAATAAATGGTTGATTTAGGTGCAATCTTACTGGCAGCAATATCCTTGCCTGCGAAGCCCTTTTTGTGCAAAGCAATGATGACGGCACGTGTTTCCTTGCAGGTAACCATGGTTGACAGAGGAAGAACAATGATTCCAAGCACCACCCTCCTTTTGAAGCTTCCAGTCTGTTATTCCAACTCAATCAGCATGACAGAGTGATCTCCAGCCTTGTCCTCGTCACTCACACCTGTGTTAATGAGAGAATCACTGACATGATGTCAGCTGGTCCTTTTGTGGCAGGGCTGAAATGCAGTGGAAATGTTGTTTTGGGATTCAGTTCATTTGCATGGCAAAGAGGGACTTTACAATTAATTGCAATTCATCTGATCACTCTTCATAACATTCTGGAGTATATGGAAACACACAAATCGGCCGATTTAAACGGTATCAGCTTTTTTTGGTCCTCCAATAATCGGTATTGTTATCTGGGTTGAAAAATCATAACTGGTGGACCTCTGTCTACAGATTTTCCCTTCTCCGTGTTTTTTTGTTTGCTTGGAAATGTCGATGCTGGTAGGCTAATGCAAAAAAGCAGAAATTACAGTTTCAAAATATTCTGTGGGACACCAAACATATTTTCATACTCAGGTCGTTTATAGGACAGTCCGCTCCCGCTTGCAGCAGGAAAAATGGAGACCGCACCGCAATTATCAGAAGAAATTGTGTAACCTAACATTTATAGTATAAATGCTTTGCCATTTAATTGGAAGTTTTGTTATCCTCCCACAATGTATGGAAGAAATGTCAAGTTATGTACAGTATCACTAGATTTGTTTTAAGTTATACTGTGCAACTTTTACAAGGTCTGGATGCCTTATGTGGAATACAATACAGCTGCATTAAACAGAGACCTTTTCACACAAGCACTGATATTTAACCCTTTCTCCTAGGCTGTCTCCTCCTACACATCTGTACAAACACTGTATAATCATTGTATCTTTATTGCTAGGCAGGACACTAAGTGATACGGGCCATAAACTTTTATTTCACCCTTAACGTGACCTGACCTGATGTCGACCCCCCCTGCCCCCCATCCCTAATCCAGGGCTCTCTCCTCTAATCAATGCCTGCCAAGCTTAATTAACCATATACTTTCCTCCTACAGATAACCATTAACCTCTGGTGTAGCCCCTCGGCTATGGCACCCCTCATTTCTCTATTACAGCTGATGATTAATAAGGATGTAAACTCCATATATCATCACTTTCCAACCTTGTTGAGGATGGCTCGTTGTCAGGCTCAAAAAGCCTCAAATTTGCCTGGATGGCCACCAATTTGTCAAGCCTTGTATTGGTCAACCTGTTACGTAGTGACAGGGGTCTCAGGGTCAGGCGGCCAGGGAAGACCAGTCTGTGACAGAGGTGAGGTGAATTTTTGCAGGTACAACATTTTATTGTCTCCGTTCAGAAAACACTGGACAATCCAGATGAAAAGAAGGAGGGCGCCCAACAAACGTGAGTCAAAGTGCAATCAAAATGTTTTATCATAATTGAAAAGGAAAAAGGCACAACACGCACATAGGTTAAGCTACTATGGTGGGCGAGAGGCACAACCTTTTCAGTTTTCAATAAGTATGGATTACCTATTTATTAGTCTCTGCCAGCAAATAGTCCCCCTAAAAGGTAGGCTATGTCCTATAGGCCTATGCAAACATAGCAAGTGTCACTCATCATTCTTGCTGCCTCTATTGCTCTACTGCTATTAGATAGTAATAATAGCCACCTCATAACAGCCACCTCATATCGCTATTTGACAAGATAACTTGAGGCTAGAGCTGACCTTGCTGTAATGTAAACTCACCCCATTCCGTACAAATGTGCGCAACCGCGACTTTCAAACGAGGCTACAAAGAAAACTAATGGGACTGTAGCGACTGTGTTGACTTCAAAATCTGGGGTGTGAACTAAGTTTCTATTCAAGCGTTGATCGACATTGTAATGGCTCTATAGTATTGGAGAAAAGTAGAAAAAAACGGACCCTCTGTTACACCGTGATGTGTCATGCCGTAACGTACAGCACGCATAAAGCAACTATTTCTGTCTTACAAATCTCTCTCCACCGGGTGTAGCACTTCTAACATCCTTTAAAAACAAGAAATGGACAGTGACGGGGGTAAGGGGGGGATACCTAGTCCTTTTTTGCGTCATCATTGCATGCGATCATCATTCTCAAAGCCGTTGTTTACTTCTAAGATCACTTTAGCACCGCCCTAAAAACCTGATTCAAATTCGACATAAACCTTCAAATAGGTGTGTAATGACACATTATGTAAACTCTTTAGTGTTTTATTTACATGTTAGAGGCGATAAGGTGATAAGTTGGACAGATCGAGTGAAAAAAAGCCATTTTCCCACACAAGATCTCTCCTTCTCACTATCACGCATTAGTTCCGCTTCCCCACCCGCCATTTTCTTTTAACCCGAAGGAGCTCATTGCCTTCTTGAATTATGCAGAAATGGGCAGCGTGGAGGTCATCTCATTCATTTTGTTGGAAAGGGGAGAGAATGTGCTTTACAATGGTATTGACATTACAGTTGATGTGAAAGTATTAAGTTTTTGGGGCGCTAAAATAAGGTCAATTGTACGGACCAAGGCGATGTACAAAAGTGACTGAGTTTACGTTAGTAGCTACTCACTAGCTTAGCTTAATCATTCACCTCAAGAGAGGGAATGAAACAATAGCTAACATTACATGTCAGTTAAAATCCTAGCTCAGCATTGCGAATAACCCCTCGTTATAAAAAATGTATGTTAAGTTAAACAGCAGTTACCTTGCCAGCTGTATACAGTCAACTAAAGAGTAGAAAATGAATGTTATTTTTAAACAACTCGGTGAAAGAGCGCAACATGTACACTGGAATATGCTTAACTCTCCTGTGCTAGTCCAGCCAGCCTACCAGAAGCTTTGCCTTCACACAGCCTGTCAGCCCACTCAGTGGTGTCCGTGTCATCCTAAAGCACACTGTTGCCCTGTTTTGTAGCGTATTCCAATGATAAAACTGGGGGACACACAAATTGTAGAATGTGGTGGGGTCATGCCCCTGACTGTAATTGCATGCATGTATTTTCAAAAGTCAAAAAAGTGGTCTTAAAAAGCACAAAATAAAAAGTTTATGCTTAAGTAATTTCTCCAAGGTCTTTACAGGTTGTTACACACACATACATATATATATATACAGAGAGAGAAAGAGAGAGATGTGGTTCGAAGGTATTTTAGATGTATTTCTACATTTAATGGGATCCTATGGGCAAATGGCGTAACATGGTATGCCTATAAAGTATCTAAATATGTGGGATATTGACCTAAAACTTTCTTGGGATATCAAACAGCAGTATAGGTAAGGGCTAAAACAGGTACACATGTCAAAATGTGGAAAATACTCCTTTAAGTGGAGGATGCTCTTTACTGAAAAAACTCCAGATTGATTCTTTAAGTAAATTAAACAGGATTTATAAACTCATTTCTATAAACCCTAACTTAATCAATCCAATTGTTTTCAAAAAATATATCATAATAATCGATACAATAGTTGTAAGCATTGGTCCAAGTAAATAATTAAAGTTACCAGCAACTATACATTAGTACATCACTAACATTTTCTTAACATTTCGTATAATAGGTTAAAGCAATGAATTTGTATCCCTTCTTGTTGTACATCCACTGCATATTGTCCTTCGTTTCCTTCTAATCTGAAAACGTTGTGAAGCCCCGCCCATTTCCTGAAGAACTGCATTATGGGCCCTAAAAGCACGGAAAGTGTCCACTGCTGATATACTTCGTATGTTGGCGAATTTAGTACGACATCCGGGAACTTTTGGTATACTACCTATACCCATACTATGACCAATAAGCATACTATATACTCAATTTACGTCACAAATAGTATGGCAGTGTGAGTATTCAAACACAACTAAAGTATTTTGTTAGAATACCCAAGGATGTGGGCAGTGGTAATTTAAGATGGCACGAGTGCCATATAACCAGGATTATGGTAATGACTCTGCCTGTGTCAAAAGTCAATAACCGAACTTAGCTACATACCCTATGTAACAAGTACAACCTAAATTTGTATACAAGCAGGTGGCTAGACAGCTAGCTCATATGCCGCGTTTAGACCACCTGGGAACTCGGAACATACGAAGTCATGACGTCGGAGCTCTACAAAATGTCCCGAGTTGGGTTAACGTTAAAAAGATTTGTCCTAGTCGGGGCTCTACAAACTGTCCCGAGTTGGGTTAACGTTCAAAAGATGTGTCCTAGTCGGGGCACTACAAACTGTCCCGAGTTGGGTTAACGTTCAAAACATTTTTCCTAGTCGGAGCAAATGTTTTTCCGAGTTCCTAGTTGTTTTGAATGTGGCAATTATGATGCATAGCTGGTATGTTGGCTAGCGCAAGTCATATTGAATGCCATATATATTGATGTTGGAAGTCATTTTCTATCTAGTAATAATTACAACGACCAATAGAAATAGCTAGATAAACACATCTAGCAAGTTAGCTTACGTTAGCTAGCTAGCTAACCAACGCGTTAGCTACCACTAAAATGTATTCTGAAAATAAGATAAATTGATAGTTTGCATTGCAAATACCCACCTTATATGACATATCCATTTTGTAAGGTTCCGATGTTTCAAAAAAAATCGACACTTTCCTTGACAGCTGATCCAGCTCAGCTGGTTACCCCCAACAAGTCGCTGAGGTGACAGTAACACCAGAGACGGAAAAGAAAACGAGACACCCCTCTCGCTTTTTTCCCCAGTTTTTTTCTGGTTGAATGAAAGTCAATTAACTAAGTAGACCAACCCGGAACTGACAATCGTAAAAGTCCTGAGGGAGCTATTGACCACGTGAAGGTCCTATCTTCATTAATCCACCATCTTTGGTGACACATCAACAAACATGGCCACTGCAGGAAAGATCCTTGCTAGATTGGTGTGAACGGGAAGATGGCGGAAGTGGATGCTGAGTTCGAATTAAGCAGCGCGTCGAGTGAATTCGGTGAAGACGAATGTTGTAAATCGACTACAGAAGTATCTAAAACTGTAACTAAAAGGACATGGTCTAAAATTGGAGGATACGTGTATAAATGATAATGAATCGCTTCTTGTTGCGATGCGTTTGTTGAGTAAGGATGCATATGTGGGAAACCCGTTTAAGGTGTCAAATGGTGAAGTATGCGCTTGGAAAAGTGGAGTCTATCAGAGTGACCAGGAGTGGTCTTATTTTGATGAACTGTATTCATGAAGAACAGAGGAAGATGGCATTGGGCAAAATAATCCGGACAACAGAAGTTGTGTTTTGAACTTCGGAAGACAGTACCCGTCATGTGGTGTAAAAATACTTGAAAGTACTACTTAAGTAGTTTTTTGGTGCATCTGTATTTTACTTTACTATTTATATTTTTGACAACTTTTACTCCACTACATTCCTTAAGAGAATAATGTACTTTCTACTCCATACGTTTTCCCTGGCACCCAAAAGTACTAGTTACATTTTGAATGCTTAGCAGGACAGGAATTCATGTATTTACACAAAATCCCTGGTCATCCCTACTGCAGCTGATCTGGCAGACTGACTAAACACAAATGCTTTGTTTGTAAATTATGCCTGAGTGTTGGAGTGTGCCCCCTGTCTATTTGTAAATGTTTTTTTTAAATAAAATATATGTATGTTGTCTGGTTTGCTTTAATTATTTGTACTTTTGATACTTAAGTATTTTCAAAACCAATTACATGTTGACTTTTAATTTAGTGGTGGGTGACTAACTTTTACTTGAGTCATTTTCTATTACGGTATCTTTACAATTCCTCAAGTATGACAATTAGGTACTTTTTTTCCACAACTGCACATGTCAAAGGAGTCATCTCAGGGTTGACGACATGTGTTCAGGTTGAATAACTGAAGAGAATTCCTGGTGTGGGTTGTGCCCAGTGTGACCCGGTGGGTGAATGGAGAAAAATAAGAAAGTCTGTCGGTCCTGTTGTTTTTTTAATAAAGAGCAAATACCTACACGTGTGATGAACCCATCATCGCTGCAGTGATTATTGAGTATCAAACATCTAAAGAACAATAAATACCCAGGTATTGATGGAATGTCAGAATTTTGCAAGTTATTTCCTGAACAAGTTGCTCCCTTCCTACTTGTGGTATTTTTAGAGAGAATTAAAAACATTGTTCTCCAGTCTACAATGAATCAGGGATTAATAACACTGATCCCTAAGCCTAAAAATAAATGCTTCTCATTGATAACTGCCATCCAATTTGTCTTCTTAGTAATGACTATAAGATATTAGCATTGCTACTTGCAAAGAGAATAAAGAAGTCCTGGATTCAATCATTGATGACACACAGTCATATCTCTAACAATCTCAGACTAGTACTGATGTAAACAATATGTAACAATATCTGTTGGTCTGTGGTGTGTAGTGAGGAGCAAACAGACACTGGACTTAACACATTTATGAAATTGCTTATTCCAGTTGCTAATAAGCATGCACCCATTAATAAATTGACTGTAGAAACTGGAATTGAAAAATTATATGGTTGAGAGGGATGAATGGCAAATAAGTCATACTGCTCAACCAATTGGCAAATGTATTGCAAATTGAGAAATCATCTGACTAAGCTGAATAAAAATAATAAGAAGCTAGACTATGAAACAAAGATAAGTTAAATAAAGAATGCATGTAAAAGCTATGGAGCACCTTAAATTAAGTTCTGGGAAAAAAGGCAAACTCAGCTCCATCATTCATTGAATCAGATGGCTCATTCATCACAAAACCAACTGATTTTTTCAACTACTTTAATGATTTTTTCATTGGCAAGATGAGCAAACTTTAGAAATGACATACCAGCAACAAATGCTGACACCACATCCAAGTATATCGGACCAAATTATGAAAGACAAGCATTGTCATTTGAAATTCCTAAAGTTAGTGGGAAAGAGGTGAACAAATTATTGTTGTCTATCAACAATGACAAGCCACCGGGGTCTGACAACTTAAATGGAATATTACTGAGGATAATAGCGGAAGATATTGCCACTCCTATTTGCCATATCTTCAATTTAAGCCTACTAGAATGTGTGTACCCTCAGGCCTGGAAGGAAGCAAAAGTCATTCCACTACCTAAGAATAGTTAAGCCCCCTTTACCGGCTCAAATGGCTGACCAATCAACCTGTTACCAACCCTTAGTAAACTTCTGGAAAAAATTGTGTTTGACCAGATACAATGCTATTTCACAGTAAACAAATTGACAACAAACTTTCAGCGTTCTTATAGAGTAGGACATTCAACAAGCACAGCACTTACACAAATGACTGATGATTGGCTGAGAGAAATTAATGATAAAAAGATTGTTAGACTTTGGGGTTTTAGGCTGGGTTTCTGTACAGCACTTTGAGATATCAGCTGATGTACGAAGGGCTATATAAATACATTTGATTTGATTTTGATTTGACTTAATATTAAGTGTAGCTTTTGACATTATCGATCATAGTCTGCTTCTGGTGTCGTTGAAATATTCAGTCAATAATAATTCTCAAATAGCGGAGCATGTGCGTACAAGTAGACTTTTATTACAATATAACAAAAGCCGAGCTGATTCATGAAGCAACTCCCTTTCCAATCATGGCACAGACTTCTTATACATGTTTCCTCCTTACGTCATACCCATAGTAACTCCTCTTAATGACTCATCCCCTCTGGCATTTAGCCACCATTGTCTTATTGCCTCACACTAATTTAAGTTTGGTTTCACATTAGGGCATGGAACCCGTAGATCCACAGAGACTGTTCAAATAGACAGACATGTTTTCTACTAAAACTGGTGCATAAATGTAGGACCCAAGCAACAGTCTTAGGTACTTAGGTAACCAGACATGTCATCCTGCTAACTCCTCTGAAAGAAACACCCATGTTCTGACAAAAAACCAAGAGGTGTAACCATAGCAACAGGACAGTGGTAGGCCATAACACAGTTACAGGAATAACCAGTCGTGTCCACACCCCAGACAGGTGCATGTCTAATGGTTTCTAATGACCGAGCACATATAGAGTGCACCCATCTTACTAGCTCTTCTACATTTAATAATTAACACGCATGGTCTGGACAATTCTCAATATATCCCTCCTCTCGGGCTAAAAATGTCATGTTTTGTCTTATATTGTCTTGTCATTTTGCTTTTCCTTCTGTTCGTTTTCCCCCTGCTGGTCTTTTTAGGTTCGTTCCCTTTTTTCTCTCTCCCTCCCTCTCTCTCTTCTCTCTATCGTTCCGTTCCTGCTCCCAGCTGTTCCTATTCCCCTAATCAATCATTTAGTCTTTCCACTCCTGTTCCCTATCTTTTCCCCTGATTAGAGTCCCTATTTCTCCCCTTGTTTTCCGTTTCTGTCCTGTCGGATCCTTGTATATTGTTCACCGTGCTGTGTCTTTGTATCGCCCTGTCGTGTCGTGTTTCCCTCAGATGCTGCGTGGTGAGCAGGTGTCTGAGTCTGCTACGGTCAAGTGCCTTCCCGAGGCAACCTACAGTTTATGATCGAGTCTCCAGTCTGTTCTCGTCATTACGAGTGGAATTGTTTTTTATGCTTTATTTCCCGCTCCGATTTGTCTAGGAGTATTGCTTATTTCCTTAACTGGATTAAAGACTCTGTTTTCGCCAAGTCGCTTTTGGG
The DNA here is from genome assembly GCF_021184085.1 of Oncorhynchus gorbuscha. NCBI lineage: Eukaryota > Metazoa > Chordata > Actinopteri > Salmoniformes > Salmonidae > Oncorhynchus > Oncorhynchus gorbuscha. The sequence goes on from NC_060179.1 coordinate 48,276,266, forward strand.
TCCTCATTCACCTGCATAACAGAAGGATCCGACCAAAGAATGGACCCAGCGACTACAGACGCTCGTAACACTGCCGTCGAGATCCAAGGAGCCATGCTCGGCAGACACGAGCAGGAATTGTCTGCTGCTCGTCATGCCGTGGAGAACCTGGCCGCTCAGGTTTCCGACCTCTCTGGACAGTTCCAGAGTCTTCGTCTCGTGCCACCTGTTACTTCCTGGTCTGCCGAGCCTCCGGAACCTAGGGTTAATAACCCACCTTGTTACTCCGGGCAGCCCACGGAGTGCCGCTCCTTTCTCACCCAGTGTGATATTGTGTTCTCTCTCCAACCCAACACATACTCTAGAGAGAGAGCTCGGGTTGCTTACGTCATATCACTCCTTACTGGCCGGGCTCGAGAGTGGGGCACAGCTATCTGGGAGGCAAGGGCTGATTGTTCTAACAATTACCAGAACTTTAAAGAGGAGATGATTCGGGTTTTTGACCGTTCAGTTTTTGGTAGGGAGGCTTCTAGGGCCCTGGCTTCCCTATGCCAAGGTGATCGATCCATAACGGATTACTCTATAGAGTTTCGCACTCTTGCTGCCTCTAGTGACTGGAACGAGCCGGCGCTGCTCGCTCGTTTTCTGGAGGGACTCCACGCAGTGGTTAAAGATGAGATTCTCTCCCGGGAGGTTCCTTCCAGTGTGGACTCTTTGATTGCTCTCGCCATCCGCATAGAACGACGGGTAGATCTTCGTCACCAAGCTCGTGGAAGAGAGCTCGCGTCAACGGTGTTTCCCTGCTCCGCATCGCAACCATCTCCCTCCTCTGGCTCAGAGACTGAGCCCATGCAGCTGGGAGGTATTCGCATCTCGACTAAGGAGAGGGAACGGAGGATCACCAACCGCCTGTGCCTCTATTGCGGACTTGCTGGACATTTTGTCAATTCATGTCCAGTAAAAGCCAGAGCTCATCAGTAAGCGGAGGACTACTGGTGAGCGCTACTACTCAGGTCTCTCCATCTAGATCCTGTACTACTATGTCGGTCCATCTACGCTGGACCGGTTCGGGTGCTACATGCAGTGCCTTGATAGACTCTGGGGCTGAGGGTTGTTTCATGGACGAAGCATGGGCTCGGAAACATGACATTCCTTTCAGACAGTTAGACAAGCCTACGCCCATGTTCTCCTTAGATGGTAGTCATCTTCCCAGTATCAGATTTGAGACACTACCTTTAACCCTCACAGTATCTGGTAACCACAGTGAGACTATTTCTTTTTTGATTTTTCGTTCACCCTTTACACCTGTTGTTTTGGGTCATCCCTGGCTAGTATGTCATAATCCTTCTATTAATTGGTCTAGTAATTCTATCCTATCCTGGAACGTTTCTTGTCATGTGAAGTGTTTAATGTCTGCCATCCCTCCCGTTTCTTCTGTCCCCACTTCTCAGGAGGAACCTGGCGATTTGACAGGAGTGCCGGAGGAATATCATGATCTGCGCACGGTCTTCAGTCGGTCCCGAGCCAACTCCCTTCCTCCTCACCGGTCGTATGATTGTAGTATTGATCTCCTTCCGGGGACCACTCCTCCTCGGGGTAGACTATACTCTCTGTCGGCTCCCGAACGTAAGGCTCTTGAGGATTATTTGTCTGTGTCTCTTGACGCCGGTACCATAGTGCCTTCTTCCTCTCCGGCCGGGGCGGGGGTTTTTTTTGTTAAGAAAAAGGACGGTACTCTGCGCCCCTGCGTGGATTATCGAGGGCTGAATGACATAACGGTTAAGAATCGTTATCCGCTTCCCCTTATGTCATCAGCCTTCGAGATTCTGCAGGGAGCCAGGTGCTTTACTAAGTTGGACCTTCGTAACGCTTACCATCTCGTGCGCATCAGAGAGGGGGACGAGTGGAAAACGGCGTTTAACACTCCGTTAGGGCATTTTGAGTACCGGGTTCTGCCGTTTGGTCTCGCCAATGCGCCAGCTGTTTTTCAGGCATTAGTTAATGATGTTCTGAGAGACATGCTGAACATCTTTGTTTTTGTCTACCTTGACGATATCCTGATTTTTTCACCGTCACTCGAGATTCATGTTCAGCACGTTCGACGTGTTCTCCAGCGCCTTTTAGAGAATTGTCTCTACGTGAAGGCTGAGAAGTGCTCTTTTCATGTCTCCTCCGTTACTTTTCTCGGTTCCGTTATTTCCGCTGAAGGCATTCAGATGGATTCCGCTAAGGTCCAAGCTGTCAGTGATTGGCCCGTTCCAAGGTCACGTGTCGAGTTGCAGCGCTTTCTAGGTTTCGCTAATTTCTATCGGCGTTTCATTCGTAATTTCGGTCAAGTTGCTGCCCCTCTCACAGCTCTTACTTCTGTCAAGACGTGTTTTAAGTGGTCCGGTTCCGCCCAGGGAGCTTTTGATCTTCTAAAAGAACGTTTTACGTCCGCTCCTATCCTCGTTACTCCTGACGTCACTAGACAATTCATCGTCGAGGTTGACGCTTCAGAGGTAGGCGTGGGAGCCATTCTATCCCAGCGCTTCCAGTCTGACGATAAGGTTCATCCTTGCGCTTATTTTTCTCATCGCCTGTCACCATCTGAACGCAACTATGATGTGGGTAACCGCGAACTGCTCGCCATCCGCTTAGCCCTAGGCGAATGGCGACAGTGGTTGGAGGGGGCGACCGTTCCTTTTGTCGTTTGGACAGACCATAAGAACCTTGAGTACATCCGTTCTGCCAAACGACTTAATGCTCGTCAAGCTCGTTGGGCGTTGTTTTTCGCTCGTTTCGAGTTTGTGATTTCTTACCGTCCGGGTAGCAAGAACACCAAGCCTGATGCCTTATCCCGTCTTTTTAGTTCTTCTGTGGCTTCTACTGATCCCGAGGGGATTCTTCCTTATGGGCGTGTTGTCGGGTTGACAGTCTGGGGAATTGAAAGACAGGTTAAGCAAGCACTCACGCACACTGCGTCGCCGCGCGCTTGTCCTACCTTCTTTTCGTTCCTGTTTCTACTCGTCTGGCTGTTCTTCAGTGGGCTCACTCTGCCAAGTTAGCTGGTCATCCCGGCGTTCGAGGCACTCTTGCTTCTATTCGCCAGCGCTTTTGGTGGCCGACTCAGGAGCGTGACACGCGCCGTTTCGTGGCTGCTTGTTCGGACTGCGCGCAGACTAAGTCAGGTAACTCTCCTCCTGCCGGTCGTCCCAGACCGCTTCCCATTCCTTCTCGACCATGGTCTCACATCGCCCTAGACTTCATTACCGGTCTGCCTTTGTCTGCGGGGAAGACTGTGATTCTTACGGTTGTCGATAGGTTCTCTAAGGCGGCACATTTCATTCCCCTCGCTAAACTTCCTTCCGCTAAGGAGACGGCACAAATCATCATCGAGAATGTGTTCAGAAGTCATGGCCTCCCGTTAGACGCCGTTTCAGACAGAGGCCCGCAATTCACGTCACAGTTTTGGAGGGAGTTCTGTCGTTTGATTGGTGCGTCCGTCAGTCTCTCTTCCGGGTTTCATCCCCAGTCTAACGGTCAAGCAGAGAGGGCCAATCAGATGATTGGTCACATACTACGCAGCCTTTCTTTCAGAGACGCTGCGTCTTGGGCAGAACAGCTCCCCTGGGCAGAATACGCTCACAACTCGCTTCCTTCGTCTGCTACCGGGTTATCTCCGTTTCAGAGTAGTCTGGGTTACCAGCCTCCTCTGTTCTCATCCCAGCTTGCCGAGTCCAGCGTTCCCTCCGCTCAAGCGTTTGTCCAAAGTTGTGAGCGCACCTGGAGGAGGGTGAGGTCTGCACTTTGCCGTTACAGGGCACAGACTGTGAGAGCCGCCAATAAACGTAGGATTAAGAGTCCAAGGTATTGTTGCGGCCAGAGAGTGTGGCTTTCCACTCGCAACCTTCCTCTTACGACAGCTTCTCGTAAGTTGACTCCGCGGTTCATTGGTCCGTTCCGTGTCTCCCAGGTCGTCAATCCTGTCGATGTGCGACTGCTTCTTCCGCGACATCTTCGTCGCGTCCATCCTGTCTTCCATGTCTCCTGTGTCAAGCCCTTTCTTCGCACCCCCGTTCGTCTTCCCTCCCCCTCCCGTCCTTGTCGAGAGCGCACCTATTTACAAGGTACGTAGGATCATGGACATGCGTTCTCGGGGACGGGGTCACCAATACTTAGTGGATTGGGAGGGTTACGGTCCTGAGGAGAGGAGTTGGGTTCCGTCTCGGGACGTGCTGGACCGTTCACTGATTGATGATTTCCTCCGTTGCCGCCAGGATTCCTCCTCGAGTGCGCCAGCAGGCGCTCGGTGAGTGGGGGTACTGTCATGTTTTGTCTTATATTGTCTTGTCATTTTGCTTTTCCTTCTGTTCGTTTTCCCCCTGCTGGTCTTTTTAGGTTCGTTCCCTTTTTTCTCTCTCCCTCCCTCGCTCTCTTCTCTCTATCGTTCCGTTCCTGCTCCCAGCTGTTCCTATTCCCCTAATCAATCATTTAGTCTTTCCACTCCTGTTCCCTATCTTTTCCCCTGATTAGAGTCCCTATTTCTCCCCTTGTTTTTCGTTTCTGTCCTGTCGGATCCTTGTATATTGTTCACCGTGCTGTGTCTTTGTATCGCCCTGTCGTGTCGTGTTTCCCTCAGATGCTGCGTGGTGAGCAGGTGTCTGAGTCTGCTACGGTCAAGTGCCTTCCCGAGGCAACCTACAGTTTATGATCGAGTCTCCAGTCTGTTCTCGTCATTACGAGTGGAATTGTTTTTTATGCTTTATTTCCCGCTCCGATTTGTCTAGGAGTATTGCTTATTTCCTTAACTGGATTAAAGACTCTGTTTTCGCCAAGTCGCTTTTGGGTCCTCATTCACCTGCATAACAAAAAAGCCCCATACCTTATAATTTACCCCAGTACAAGTGAGAAAGGAAGCACCTCAGCCCCCCCCTTTCTCATTCGTACAAGAGGAGGTAGGACCAAACAAACCTCCTCCCATAGCTAGAAAGAAGTATAATATCCCTCCTCAAGCCAATTATCCTTTAACATACAGTGTAAAAGCAAATGCATGCATTTCTCAGCCTTGCCCGAGAGTTTTAGTTCTGTAAAATAAAATAAAAACAATAAAAACATAAAAAATACTAAACCAAACCTCATCAACCCTTATAATTGTATTGTAAAGTGATTGTTCCACTGGATGTCATAAGGTGAATGCACCAATTTGTAAGTCGCTCTGGATAAGAGCGTCTGCTAAATGACTTAAATGTAAATGTAAATGTAAATAATGTTGTTCTTAATATGACACCTAAACATATGGCCCTCCCACACAGACAGCTCTCTAACAACTATTCGGGTCTGTAATGAAAAGACCTGTTAAAAGGAATAAGGGCATGATCCATGGACTCTTGTAACCGGAAAACCCTATGTCACATGTCTAGGAGAACATATTAACAGAAGGTCTAACTTAATTTACTAACTTTATTTAAGAAACATACTCTTTATCACAACACAATGGACAATCACCCCTTTGATACAATGCACAAAGGTTCAATGTGGTGATAATGTCCATCCCCTTCTGTTCAGTCTTTTGAGCACCACTTACATTGGTTAACACGTGTGATCAGGATCAGGATCCTCATTATCCTCGACAGAACTGGATATATGTCAGGAAGTTCAACATCTATTACATTCTATAACAATTGCTGTCGTTCTTGATAGGTACAACAACCCCATCCTCCCCCTGGAGCTACACCCCATAGGCATTCTGGATCTCCAAATGGACAGTCCAACGGTCCACCTTTTTAGTATTGCATGGTTTTCCACTTTAGTCAGTGTATTGTCCAGGAGCTCCAAAAACAGGGTACACCTCCACAAATAGGTTTTAATGACAGTTTGTACAGACATCTGTTTTACTGTGGTTTGGATGAGGAGATTTCAGTAAAGGTAAAACATAACAGAATACAACACCCATCACCACTAGTGCTATCCCTATCATGATTACCATTTCTGTAAACATCGCACCCCATTTTCCCAGGGTTGAGTCCAACCAGACCCAGGCATGGGAATCATGTCCAGCATTGTCCTTTACTTCATGTCGTAGTCCTTTCAGCTTGGTCATTGCTTTAGTAAATGAACCATCTGGTGCAGTGTTATGGGGATGAAGGTTCAGCATTCATCTCCAAACATAACACAAACCCCACCTTTCTCTGCCAAGAGCCAATTTAAAGCTTGCCTGTTCGGCCATGTCATTTTGCTAGTGGCCTGTACTTGTTCTCCCAAAGAGTCTGTATAGTTAATTAATCATTGTTGGTTATAGTAAATGTCATTTATCCATTCTAGGTTTTTGTTTGGTGTTATCCAAATAAATATTGATTCAAATCCTGACTTAACTCATCTCTTGCTTTGTATTCCCTGGGGGCATCTAAATAGACTTTGGGGTCAGACTTATATTCACTCCTTTCTCTATGTTTTGTACTTTGTGGCTTAGCATCACTGGGATTCCATTTAACAATAGTTATCTGTTGAATCAACCTAACCCTTGCACAAAGGCCTGTCCATCCTTTTGGTAATGTCGCCCTTATCCAGAATAAATCTGCCACTACCACTGTCTGTTCTACATATGGTTCAATTAATGGTAGTGCTAGAGTTTGATTGAACTATCAGGAGTTATTACTGTTCCCACCCAACTCCCAGCTGCTTGATACGCAGCCCTTTTTGGTGTGTCTGCATTCCAATTGGTGTTATTAGTTAAGTGCCATGTGGTCTCACGTGTGCCTCTAAACTTCCCCATCTCATGCTGTCCTTTTGTGCTGTTAAAACATTCATATGGTTGTTCATAATCTATTCAATATTTATATGGGGTCTCTAACCTCTGTGCTTCCACCCGTACATTCAACTCTTGACACCATTTTCCCAAGTCTGTTTGGTTGTAATATCTGTGATAGTGTGGATTTCCCAAATATGACAAACATTCAGCTGCACAATAAGGCCTTTCTGACTCCCTCCAATAACAAACGTTTTTATTAAAGTCAGTCCCTATAATCATAATATTGCCATTTAGCGGATGCTTTTATCCAAAGCGACTTACAGTCATGTGTGCATACATTCTACGTATGGGTGGTCCCGGGAATCGAACCCACTACCCTGGCGTTACAAGCGCCATGCTCTACCAACTGAGCTGGGATTAGGTACCACCCACTAACTCTTTTAGTGGAGAGTAAGCAATTTGTCAATCTTAATTTAGACGCTGGGTCACGACTCCCGCCAAAGTTGGCTCCCCCGCCTGTTCGGGTGGTGCTCGGTGGTCGTCGTCACCGGCCTACTAGCCGCCACCGATCCCTTTTTCTTTTCGGTTAGTTTTGTCTCATTTGTTACACCTGTTCCTATTTTGTACAGTATGTGCTTGATTTTCTTCCCTATTTAGCGTACAGAACTACCCACCACCAAAGGACCAAGCAGCGTGGTGTAATGGACTCCTGGACATGGGAGGGTATCCTGGATGGGAAGGGACCCTGGAGGCAGGCGGGGGAGAATCGCCGTCCACAGGAGGAACTGGAGGCAGCTAAGGCTGAGCGGCAACATTACGAGGGAACACGGCTGGCGAGGAAGCCCGAGAGGCAGCACCCCCCCCCACAAAAAAAAATGATGGAGGGGCACACGGGGAGTGTGGCAGAGTCAGGTCGGAGACCTGAGCCAACTCCCCGTGCTTACTGTGGCGATCATGGGACTGGTCAGGCCCCGGGCTATGGGGTGAAATTGGAGGTGAGAGAAGGAAGCGAAGCCGAGACTGTGAAGGAGTTGATGGGGAGATTGGAGGAGAGAGAGATGAGAGAGCTGCTGTGTTGGTGCATGAGGCACGACATCCGCCCGACGAAGCGTGTCCGCGATTTGATGTCACCTGAGTCAGATCTCCATACTCGTCCTGAGGTGCGTGTTAGCCGTCTGATGAAGACTGTGCCAGCTCCACGCACCTGGCCTCCTGTGCGCCTACCCAGCCATGCACGTCCTGTGCTAGCTTGGCGCTACAGATCTCCAATACATGCTCTGAGCCCGGTGCTCTACATTCCAGCTCCCCGCATCTTGCTTTCTGTTTTTGTGTCTGCACCAGACAGAACTGTTTCGGTTGTTCTCGTTGTTGTTTTGTTATTCAGTGTTCAGTTCAACTAATAAAAGGATGAACACGTACCCCACGCTGCACCTTGGTCCTCACCTCCTTCCAACAGCCGTTACACGCTGTATATTGAGCCCATTCATACCATTCATTACTTGCTACTTTCTTTACTATTTTGTCATTGTATTGTTCTGGGGTTGAATCACCAATTGTGGTTATAGTCACCATTTCTTGGCGTAAACTACTGGGATTGATTGGAGTGTTCCAAATGTTTTGGAGGTACTCAACTGGCACTGACGTTTTTGACCTATCTCTAATGGCAGTGGGCGGTAGCTGGGTTGTCACTGCTGCTGTTTTAATTACATCTATTACTGCTGTTGTCATTACTACAGCCGTTACTTCTGTCTGTCTTGTCAGAGGCTCTAGTTTGTGGTCAAGCTGGATAAGACACATTATTCCCTTCAAACCATTTAGTGCTAACTATTTCTATTATATATTCTTCACCTTCCTTTTGAACACACTTGTCCATGGTAATCAGCCAATTAGCTTCTCCTTTGTTTATTTTTATTTGACATCCATTTAAGTCCCAGATGGCTTCTCCCAACGTCTGATGATGATCCACAGAGTGCCATTTCTGGTAGAGGTCTGATTCTCCTAACTGAGAATGACCTCTGAACTTCTGCATCCGTTATTATTTGTGATGGAATGGGGATGCTAATCCTACTTTTATCCAAAGGAGATTTAATAGACACTTGTTTTCTAACCCTACGTCTGACATACTCTGTAGTTAAAAGTGGATCTATGACCATGTTTCCTAGGTTTGCTGCTGTTGCTGTCAAGCCTATCTTACCACTCTTCAGTTGTTTTGATTTCCACTGTCAGACAGACCATGTGAGGGCAGAGAAGTCGATAGTAGGGAAATCTCCTCCCCATCCTCCTGTCGATGTTTCTCCGTCCACTTTGACAGTGCCTCTGTCAGGGGTATCTGCCAGAGTAGGTGTGTCATCAGGAGCAACAGGCATGTCACTCCTCTCCATCCCTGGACTTTCCAGATCTTCAGGCTAGTGTATCTGTTGACTATTGGGAGTTGCGCCGTGGATCTTCTCTTCTTCTGTTTCCTCCGGACTCCTGCCTGCAGTATCAGCATGCTCTCCTTCCATTCCCTCTGGACCCCTGCCTGGTGTATCAGCATCCTCTCCTCCGTTCCTTCAGGCCCTGCCTAGTGTATCAGCATCCTCTCCTTTCATTCCCTCCTGGCTCCTACCTGGAGTATCAGCATCCTCTCCTTCCGTTCCCTCTGGACCCCTGCCTGGTGTATCAGCATCTTCTCCTCCGTTCCTTCAGGCCCTGCCTAGTGTATCAGCATCCTCTCCTTCCGTTCCCTCCGGACTCCTGCCTGGAGTATCAACATCCTCTCCTCCGTTCCTTCAGGCCCTGCCTAGTGTATCAGCATCCTCTCCTTCCATTCCCTCCGGACCCCTACCTGGAGTATCAGTATCCTCTCCTTCCGTTCCCTCAGGGCTCCTGCCTGGGGTAGCAGCATCCTCTCCTTCCATTCCCTCCGGGCTCCTGCCTGGGGTATCAGCATCCTCTCCTTTCATTCCCTCCTGGCTCCTACCTGGAGTATCAGCATCCTCTCCTTTCATTCCCTCCTGGCTCCTGCCTGGTGTATCAGCATCCTCTCCTTCCGTTCCCACCGGACTCCTGCCTGGAGTATCAGCATCCTCTCCATTCATTCCCCGTGGCCTCCTGCCTGGAGTATCAGTGTCCTCTCCTTCCATTCCCTCTGGTCCCTACCTGGAGTATCAGCATCATCTCCTTACAATCCCTCCAGACTCCTGCCTGGAGTATCAGCATCCTCTCCTTCCATTCCCTCCGGACTCCTGCCTGGAGTATCAGCATCCTCTCTTTCCATTCCCTCCGGGTTCCTACCTGGAGTATCAGCATCCTCTCCTTCCATTCCCTCCAGACTCCTGCCTGGAGTATCAGCATCCTCTCCTTCCATTCCCTCCGGGTTCCTACCTGGAGTATCAGCATCCTCTCCATCCATTCCCTCCGGACCCCTGCCTAGTGTATCAGCATCCTCACCTTACATTCCCTCCATGCTCCTTCCTGGAGTATCAGCATCGTCTCCTTCCATTCCCTCCGGACTCCTGCCTGGTGTATCAGCATCCTCTCCTTCCGTTCCCACCGGACTCCTGCCTGGAGTATTAGCATCCTCTCCATTCATTCCCCGTGGCCTCCTGCCTGGAGTATCAGCATCCTCTCCTTCCATTCCCTCCGGACTCCTGCCTGGAGTATCAGCATCCTCTCCATCCATTCCCTCCAGAGTCCTGCCTGGTTTATCAGCATCCTCTCCTTCCATTCTGTCCGGGCTCCTGCCTGGTGTATCAGCATCCTCTCCTTCCGTTCCCACCGGACTCCTGCCTGGCGAATCAGCATCCTCTCCTTCCATTCCGTCCGGGCTCCTGCCTGGTGTATCAGCATCCTTTCCTTCCGTTCTCTCAAGGCTCAATGGTCATTCAATCACCCTTGGAGCTTTGCTGCAGTGGTTTAGATGGTACCACATGATGCTTCCTTCCACCTGGGCGGCTGTTTGTGTTGCTAGGACCACCTTGTAGGGACCCTCTCACCTTGGCTTGTTCCACTTCCTCTGGAACACACGGATGTAGACCTGGTCCCTTGGGATCACCGGGCTTGGAACCTCTGGTCCTGGTTCAGGTTTTTGCCTTCTTTCTGTGAGGCTTTCAAACTCAGAGACTTATGGCCTCTGTTCGATGATCACACCATATACAATCTTATTTCCATCTCTCATCACATAACAGAATGACATTCCAGCTGAAGCTGGTGACTTCCTTCACTTCAGCTGAGCTTCTTTTAGTTTCTCCACTTTCTCCTTCTGGTTCATAAGAGAGTGATAGCATAAGACTTGGAAAGCAACGAAAAACACAAAACATAACAGTATTAGCAATGTGATAAGTTATGCATAAGTAGAAATGCATGAAAACCAAAGTCTGAGACCATGAAAATTCCCAACCTCTCTTCACCTGACTATATGCCTGCAGGATACTTTTTTGCTGGACTCCACAAAAATGAAGGACCTATAAAGCCTCCTCATGCTTTCGCCCAGTCTTCCCCTTTCGGCCCCAGGTTCCGAGAGTTGGTCCCAAGTCATGTCATTTTCACTTTGTTCCCCATCTCCTCCATTTCACCTGATAGGGACATCACCTGATATGCAAGTGTATATCCCTAATCAATGTTGCATCCTCTTGAGGTAACCCAGCACTGTATATGCGTTCACATCAATGCCTTCAAAATGTTTAGAGTACAATTACCCCAACATCTATCCTCTTTCATATGATGCATTAACCAATAAAGCAGCCAACCCAACTATGATGTTAACTTAGCACACGTCATCCTGGTTAGAATGTACATTTGTAAAGGGAACCTTTTATTATCGTTCATAACTCTTCACATTACAACCTCCCTTCGTTCCTGGTTTCCTATCGCAAAGTGAAATAAAATAAATAAAAGACCAGTTATCACTATGCATCCTTAGTCTACTTATTCATAGTGAATAGACCCCCGTTCCCCTTTAGTCTTCCTTCTCCCGGCACATATCATTCCAACATGTCTATTTCAGATAGGGTTCACAGGTCATCTTCCCAACGGACATGGTTAGAAGTGTTAGAAGTCACTGTCACATAACAAACATTTGTCCCTCACTCTTCAGCCAGTTAGGGAGGGTTTTGAGGTTCATTCCCTACCATGCATTAAGACACGATCTGAGGTCACCTTCCATGATAACTCCCTTATTCTACTGGCGATTCACCTTAACCCCTCGCAAAATCCCACACTGCAGTATCCCAATCTGGTGCATTTTATATTGAAACAAAAACACAAAATGAAATCATCAATACATATACCACAATCCATTCAAAGTAACTCTCATCCCTTAATAACATATATTTTCCCTTCTATATGCAGATTGAACAAAGTACCTCTGTATATTTACCCAAAGACCATAACCCCCAGGGAACAGGTCATTTTCCCTATGAACGTGATTCAAAAATAACATGTTAAATTAAAAAAGCTATTAGAATAACTAATCAACTTAGAGTGTTCTCTCTTTCTGAGTATATTCTTACTTCAAATGTTCCAATTTCTATATACTGTATATTCTTCCACCTTTCAATACAGTATACCATTTTTAATGGCCTCACCGGGCATTCGCTGATGTTGTTTTGACATTTATTACTAAGTTACTATAATGTTCATGTATTTTTCCAATTTATCCTTACTGTTCAAACTTCTAGTATCATATTCCTTCAATGGGTACATTTATTTCAGAGCAGTATCCACAGATTTATTTTCCTGTCTGCACAGTCCTCTATTCATCTATTTATAGAGTGGTAACTACAGATTTAATTTCCTGTCCGAGCAGACCTCTATCAATCCATTTATATGGCGGTATTCACGGATATGACTATCCGTCTATGCAGTCCCATTATCAAACACCTGATTATACAGCACTTTCCTGATTCTCCTCATTGACACAGACACGTTCAAATATACTTTTATTACAATATAACAAAAGCTGAGCTGATTCATGAAGCAACTCCCTTTCCAATCTTGGCACAGACTTCTTATACATTTTTCCTCCTTACGTCATACCCATAGTAACTCCTCTTAATGACTCATCCCCTCTGGCATTTAGCCACCATTGTCTTATTGCCTTACACTAATTTTAGTTTGGTTTCACATTAGGGCATGGAACCCGTAGATCCACAGAAATTGTTCAAATAGACAGACATGTTTTCTACTAAGACAGGTGCATAAATGTAGGACCCAAGCAACACTCTTAGGTACTTTACATAAATAACCAGACATGTCATCCTGCTAACTCCTCTGAAAGAAACACCCATGTTCTGAAAAAACAAGAGGTGTAACCATAGCAACAGTACATTAGGCCATGACACAGTAGGCCATAACACAGTTACAAGAATAACCAGTCGTGTCCAATCCCAAGACAGGTGCATGTCTAATGGTGTCTAATGACCGAGCACATACAGACTGCATCCATCTTACTAGCTCTTCTACAATTAATAATTAACACACATGTTCTGGAAAATTCTCAATACTGCCAAAACTTATGTTATGGTTTTACACTCCCTGCTATATTGTGAATAAAGAGTTACCTGTCTAACGGAAGCCTCTCCAAAATAATCCAGGTAAAATCAGGAATTACCCAGGGCAGCTGTCTAGACCCGTTACTTTTTTCAATCTTTACTACTGACATGCCACTGGCTTTGAGGAAAGGCAGTGGCCTGTATGTGGATGACTCAACACTATACATGTCAGCTACTACGGTGACTGAAATGACCGCAACACTTAACAAAGAGTGGCAGTTCATTTCAGAATGGGTGGCAAGGAATAAGTTAGGCCTAAATATTTCTAAATCTAAAAGCATTGTATTTGGGACAAAACACTCACTAAACCTCAGCTAAATCTTGTAATAAATAATGTGTAAATTGAGAAAGTTGAGATGACTAAACACAGTACTCGATAGAACCATGAATACATGGCACGCTATTCCACATCAGGTAACTGATGCAAGCAGTAAAATTAGATTTAAAAAAACAGATCAAAATACACCTTATGGAACAACGGGGACTGTGAAGCAACACAAACATAGGCACAAACACATGCATACACACACACCCACGATAAAATATACACTATATACTGTGGTATCCCGGGAGGTCTACCCCGGGGGATGGTAATAGAGGGGAGGTACGTGATGCGACGTTGGCTCCCTCTGCTGGGAATACGGGACCTGGGCACCCCGACACACACAGCTAAGTGTAGGTAATTAGGGTAAAGTGCCAACCAGCCGTGGAGGCCAAATAAAAGGAGCACTGTGGCACACTGCTAGGGAGAACGGGAAGAGCCCGACACCAAACAAAAGTAGAGGAGAAGGACCGAGCCAAACTTCAGTGATTTTCTTTGTTATGCTTATTTTCTCATAGCGAGGTTGTTTTTGCAGACTAAAACCTCCCTGTCTCGATGTCAATCTCTGCACGCTCAACCCAACATCCTACGGTTTACCACAATACACACATACACATGGATGTAGTACTGTAGATATGTGGTAGTAGAGTAGGGGCCTGAGGGCAAACAGTCTGTTGTGAAATCTGTGAATGTATTGTAATATTTTGACATTATATAAACTGCCTTAATTTTGCTGGACCCTAGGAAGAGTAGCTGCTGATCCATAATAAATACAAATACTGTTCAGTCGTGTGGTTAGGTTCCACAAAAAAAAGGACCATCACTGCTTGCATTTATGAGTTGTGTTGACATGTTGAATGCTCCGAGCTGACTATTTGAACTACTGGTGCACAGCTCGGACACCCATGCATACTCCATAATACATGCCACAAGAATGCCAGCATCCCGGAGTCACATCTTCACTGTTAACGTTGAGACTGATGTTTTGCGGGTACTATTTAATTAAACTGCCAGTTGAGGACTTGTGAGGCGTCTGTATCTCAAACTAGACATTCTAATGTACTTCTCTTTCTCAGTTGTGCACCGGGGCCTCCCACTCCTCTTTCTACAGTTTTCAGCTGTGCTAACATAATTGCAAAATGGTTTTCTAATGATCAATAATCCTTTCAAAAGAATAAACTTGGCTTAGCTAACACAACATGCCATTGGAACACAGGAGTGATGGATGCTGATAATGGGCCTCTGTACACCTATGTAGATATTCCATAAAAAATCTGCTGTTTCCAGCTACAATAGACATTTAAAACATTAACCTCTCTAGGGGGTGTGGGACAGTGGCCAACATCCAGTGAAATTGCAGAGCGCCAAATTCAAAAACAGAAATACTCATTATAAAAATGCATAAAACATACAAGTGTTATACATTGGTTTAAAGATTAACTTCTTGTTAATCCAACCACGGTGTCAGATTTCAAAAAGGCTTTACGGCGAAAAACATACCATGCGATTATCTGAGAACAGCGCCCAGCAGACAAATCATTACAGTTATCAGCCAAGTAGAGGAGTTACACAAGTCAGAAATAGTGATAAAATTAATCACTTACCTTTGATGAACTTCATATAGTTGCACTCACAAGACTCCCATTTACTCAATAAATGTTTGTTTTGTTCGACAAAGTCCCTCTTTATATCCAAAAACCTCCGTTTTGTTTGAGCGTTTTGTTCAGTAATCCACAGGCACAAAGGCAGACAGACGAAAAATCCCAAAAGTATCAGTAGACTAAAGGCCAAAGTATGCAAACTTGCAATGTATTCGATGGTTAAGTCTGAAACCACGGTTGTGAAAAACAAAATTCCTCCATCTGTCTATCACTACTGTAAATAATACACAGAATATCTAATGCATTCATGGATTAAATCACAATTGCCAACATATTGCGGTTCATCTGATGAAGGTGCACATGGGCAGATTTATATAATGAATATGAATTCAGAGGGCAGAAAGACCTCTCACTAAAGGCATCAGTCACAGAAAAGTTATACTTAAATCAGAACTGTTTGGAGATTATATGAGTACATGGCCATAAAGGATAGATCATTTTTAAGCTGTTAAAACAATTATAGATGACCAGCAGGGTCAAATAATATAAACAGTGGTTACATAGGGTGCAACCGGTCAGCACCTTAGGAGTAAATGTCAGTTGGCTTTTCATAGCCGAGCATTCAGAGGTCAAGAGAAAAAGAGATAATCGAAACACACACACACAGTAAAGCGTGTTAATGAGTTCCGAGAGCCGATCTGTTATCCAACAATTAGCTTAATAGTCCGGGTACAGCGTGAAAATCCCCCATAAATGGTGGGGGCTTGGGCGGGTTGCTGTGGAGTTGCTGTGGAGGGTGCCGGGCAGTTGACCGGGGTAGGGGTAGCCAGGTGGAAGGCATGGCCAGCCGTAGGAAAATGCTTAATCAAATTCTCAATTATCGTGGATTTATCGGTGGTAACAGTGTTTCCTAGCCTCAGAGCAGTGGGCAGCTGGGAGGATGTGCTCTTATTCTCCATGGACTTTACAGTGTCCCAGAATTTTTTGAGTTTCTATTACAGGATGCACATTTCTGTTCGACTGCCTGTTTATATTTGTTCCAAACTTCCCTGAACAGTTGCATAACGAGGGGGCTATTCGATGCTAACGCAGAACACCACAGAATGTTTTTGTGTTGGTCAAGGGTAGACAGGCCTGGAGTGAACCAAGGACTATATCTGTTCCTAGTTCTACATTTTTGAATGGAGCATGCTTATTTAAGATGGTGTGGAAGGCACTTTTAAAGAAAAACCAGGCATCCTCTACTGACGGGATGAGGTCAATGTCATTCCAGGATACCCCGAGCAGGTCGATTAGAAAGGCTTGCGTGCAGAAGTGTTTTAGGGAGCGTTTGACAGTGATGAGTGGTGGTCATTTGATCGCAGACCCATTACGGATGCAGGCAATGAGGCAGTGTTCGCTGAGATCTTGATTGAAAACAGCAGAGGTGTATTTGGAGGGCGAGTTAGTTAGGATGGGATCTATGAGGGTGCCTGTGCACGGCTTTGGGGTTGTACCTGGTAGGTTCATTGATAATTTGTGTGAGATTGAGGGCATCAAGCTTAGATTGTAGGATGGCCGGGATGTTAAGCATGTCCCAGTTTAGGTCACCTAGTAGCACGAGCTTAGAAGATAGATGTGGGTAATCAATTCACATATGGTGTGGAAGGCACAGCTGCGGGCAGAGGGTGGTCTATAGCAAGCGGCAACAGTGAGAGACATGTTTCTGGAAAGGTGCATTTTTTGAAGTAGAAGCTCGAATTGTTTGGGTACAGACTTAGATAGTAAGACAGACCTCTGCATCTTTTCAGTAGATTGCAACACCGCCCCTTTTGGCAGTTCTATCTTGGCAGAAAATGTTATAGTTAGAGATGGAGATTTCAGGGTTTTTGGTTGTTTTCCTAAGCCAGGATTCAGACACGGCTAAAACATCCGGATTGGCAGTGTGCTAAAGCAGTGAATAAAACAAACTTAGGGAGTAGGCTTCTAATGTTAATGATACAAAGGCTTTTACGGTTACAGAAGTAAACAAATGAGAGCACCTGGGGAGTGGGAGTGGAGCTAGGCACTGCATGACCTGGATTAACCTCTACATCACCAGAGGAACAGAGGAGAAGTAGGATAAGGGTACGGCTAAAGGCTATATGAACTGGCCGCCTAGCACGTTCGGATCAGAGAGTAAAAGGAGCAGGTTTCTGGGCGCGATAGCATAGATTCAAGGCATAGTGTACAGACAAAGGTAAGGTAGGATGTGAGTACATTGGAGGTAAACCTAGACATTGAGTAATGATGAGAAAGATATAATCTCTAGAGACGTTTAAACCAGGTGATGTCATCGCATATGTCGGAGTTGGAACAACATGGTTGGTTAAGGCATATTGAACGGGGCTAGAGGCTCTACAGTGAAATAAGATAGTAATCACTAACCAGGACAGTAATGGACAAGGCATATTGATTTTAGAGAGAGGTATGAGTAGCCAAGTGATCATATGGGTCCAGTGAGTGGTTGGGCTGGCTGGGGACACAGCGATTCAGTTAGCAGGCCGGGGCAAACAAGCTAGCAGTTAGTAGGCCGGGGCTATCAAGCTAGCAGTTAGCCGACCGGGGCTAGCAAGCTAGCAGTTAGCAGACCGGGGCTAGCAAGTTAGCAGAAGGGCCTTTGGGGAACGTCGCAATGGAGGTAAGTCTCTTTTTGCCTCTTCGTGCGGTGACGTCGATAGACCAGTTGTGGATTAGTAGGGTTCCAAGTAGCTCTAGATAGCTAGCAGGCCGCGGTTAGCAGAAAGGTCCTTCACCGGACGTCGCGCCTGAGGGGCCTGTTGGAATCCTCGGGCAGATTATGTCATTATTCTAGTCGTAGAGGATCGGCGGGGTTCCGTGCCCCGTACCGGCAGTAGAACGGGTCCGGATATTGTAGCCCAGGAGCCCTAGCCCGGCTTGCTTCAGGCTAATTGGTGCTTGCTCGGGATGGAAATGCTAGCCAGGAGTAGTCACCCGGGATTGCGGTTAGCTAGTTGCGAAGATCCAGATGAAAAGGTTCAGAGTTTGCGTTAGGAATCTGGGGATATGGAGAGAAGAAAAGGTCCGTTATGCCCTGGTTTGAGTCACGTTGTACGAACTGGCGAGAGCTTTCCGAGCTAAAGGTTAGCTGATGACCGCTAGCAGTGGTTTGCTGACTGAAAGCTGGTAGCTAGTTAGCTGGCTAGCTTCAGTTGAGGGATTCCAGATCCGAAGTAAATAGAAAAACTTTAGAAAAAAATCAGATCCACGCCTTGGGTGACGCGGGTTGCAGGAGAGTATTTAGAAGTTGAGGTTTAGGAAAATATTTTTAAAAGATATGCGAATAAAAAGATATAAAGTGGGGCAAAAAAGTATTTAGTCAGCCACCAATTGTGCAAGTTCTCCCACTTAAAAATATGAGAGAGGCCTGTAATTTTCATCATATGTACACTTCAACTATGACAGACAAAATGAGAAAAAAATCCAGAAAATCACATTGTAGGATTTTTTATGAATTTATTTGCAAATTATGGTGGAAAATAAATACTTTTTTGCCCCACTGTATACAAGGGACACGACAGGACAAAGATGTCTGACTGCTACGCCATCTTGGAATAAGATAATTTTAAGTCACGTTATTTAAGTGTCAGCCATTGTTGCCATTGGGTATTGGTTAGCCTACAATTAGGGTGTGGACATTTTAGGATTATTTTCCTCTTAGTAGCCCACTCCCGAACAGTCACATTGTACAGTACCATAGTTTCCTAACTGAAACCCTGAGGGTTTCGTATTTCTTCGAATATAAACACCATAATATTAATCAAATTAGTTAATATCAATCCCATGTTCTTACAAATGTTTTTTTATTTATTATCTAGTACAGCCGATATTAAAAACTGTCAAATGCTTCTCAAAGATGCTCTCTGGTGGTCAAACTAGCACTAACTTGCATTAACGTAAAAAATGGCTGCAATTAAAGAACGTGCCATAGAATGTTTCAGCAGCCCACAAGGTATGACGCAACTTTTAAAGGAAGAACCACTGGAGCTCGCACATGGTCTTAATCAAAATTATGGATTGCCTCTTATCCGCTTGTTGTCATTTTACGCCACAGTTTGTACATCTCAATTTCAATAGAACCACATTTCTTTATGAAAGTCAGCCATATCAGCTATGCTATTTTCAAAGGCATTAAATTAGGCTGAATAAACTGTTTCGCTGCCAGACAAGGCTCCGCTGATAGCCAGGTACTTTGCTGTTGGCCCTAAAGGATTGTGGAGACTGTTTGTCACCGTTATAGTGCAATTAATGTAATGTTTAGTGTTGTGTAGTGGCATTGCTGGCATGCATCCCACATTTTTTTTGTTAGGGCCACACCAAGATTTACATGCTAAAATTTCCACTGGCCACGAGTCTTCTTGGGTATGACGCTACAAACTTGGCACACCTGTATTTGGGGAGTTTCTCCCAATTTTCTCTGCAGATCCTGTCATGCTCTATCTGGTTGGATGGGGAGCATTTCTGCAAACCTATTTCAAGGTCTATCCAGAGATATTTGATCTGGTTCAAGTCTGGGCCACTCAAGGACATTCAGAGACTTGTTCCGATGCCACTCCTGCGTTGTTTTGGCTGTGTGCTTTGTGTCTTTGTCCTGTTGGAACCTTCACCCCAGTCTGATGTCCTGAATGCTCTGAAGCATGTTTTCATCAAGGATCTCTCTATACTTTGTTCCATTCACCTTTCCCTCAAACCTGACTAGTCTCCCAGCCATAACACTGAAAAACACCAGCACAGCATGATGCTGTCACCAACATGCTTCACCGTAAGGATGGTGCCAGGTTTCATCCAGATGTGATGCTTAGCATGGAGGCCAAAGAGTTCAATCTTATTTTCATCAGACCAGAGAATCCTGTTTCTCTTTTATAATATGTTTATTATTTTACAATAAAAAATTTTTTTTTAAAAGACAGCAATACTAACAATGCATTCATTGTACTGTTGAATGGGATGGCCAATTTAGATGGCCAATGGTCTGAGACTCTTTAGGTGCCTTTTGGCAATCTCTGTCATGTGCCTTTTACTGAAGAAGTGGCTTCCGCCTGGCCACTCTACTATAAAGGCCTGATTGGTGGAGCACTGCAGAGATGGTTGTCCTTCTGGAAGGTTCTCCTGTCTCCACAGAGGAACTCTGGAGCTCTGTCACCTCCCTGACCAAGGCCTTTCTCCCCTGATTGCTCAGTTTGACCGGGCGGCCAGCTCTAGGAAGAGTCTTGGTGGTTCCAAACTTTTTTCATTTAAGAATGATGGAGGCCACTGTGTGTTTGGGGACCAACGGTTCAAACATTTTTTGCTACCATTTCCCAGAACTGTGCCTTCGACGCAATCCTGTCTCGGAGCTCTACGGACAATTCCTTCAACCTCATGGCATGGTTTTTGCTCTGACATGCACTATCAACTGTAGGACTGTCAGGAGAATTTTGTTCTCAATGTTCATAAACTGAACTTCAATTAAAATCCTCTGTTACTAAGAATTTGTAAGGTTCTTATTCAAATGAAACAGACAGAGGCCACTACAATAGTCAGCATGTTTATTTACGAGAGCTCTGCTTATCATTTCCTGTACATTGGTCTATATACCTCACATTTCGTCATAAATGTCCCTCCTCTCAGAAACAATGACAATATAGTTCACAAGTCTTCTCCTACTCATACATTGTCTGCCACCTGTTATACAATCTACTACAAGCCCAAGGTCTCTCCCCTCCCTGGGTGGGGACAGAATGTCCTGTAAGGAACACAGTAGTACAACTTGTCTGTCAATAGCTCCTCTTATAATTTGTTTCACACTTGCACCCTGGAAACAGGATGTACCTGCGCTCAATTTCGTGTTTCATAGCAAAGGGTCTAAATAGTTATGTAAATAAGGTATTTCAGTTATTTATTTTTAAAACATTTGCAAACATTTCTAAAAACCTGTTTTCACTTTGTCATTATTTATTTTAGATTTAATCCATTTTAGAATAAGGCTGTAACGTAACAAAATGCGGAAAAAGTTAAGGGGTCTGAATACTTTCCGAAGGCACTGTAGATTTGAGTTAAGGAGGACTTAGGACAACCTTGCCTAACCAATCACTGTCTCAGTTTTTATTAGTCACCCAACTTCTTACAGTTTCTATAAATAAAGGTATATCTATAGCTGGTAAAGAAATTATTATAAGCCAGCTGGCTGACAAAATACTACACTTTTTCTGAAAGAAGCCATTCTAAGCTAGAAGCTAGTATTCCCATATCGATCAATGTGATAGAATCCTTTCCCAAAGCATCTGTTCTATGTCTTTAACATTAATAAGTGTGAACTCATGGCTGTCAAAGACTAACACCCTCATATTATGATATTCCAGTGAAGGAAGAACTTACATATTTAGGCATAACCATTCCTCGAGGCTTACTAAATTTTAACCCTCATATTTAAAAAAACTCCGAAGATGCTAAATCAATGGCTATAGCAGGACTTATCTTTAAAAGGAAGAGTTGTATTAATCAAGTCTGAGGGTATCTCTAGAATAACATACACTGCTCTATCTTTATAAGCTAAGGTAACTGAGCTAAACGACTACCGCCCCGTAGCACTCACTTCCGTCATCATGAAGTGCTTTGAGAGACTAGTCAAGGACCATATCACCTCCACCCTACCTGACACCCTAGACCCACTCCAATTTGCTTACCGCCCAAATAGGTCCACAGACGATGCAATCTCAACCACACTGCACACTGCCCTAACCCACCTGGACAAGAGGAATACCTATGTGAGAATGCTGTTCATCGACTACAGCTCGGCATTCAACACCATAGTACCCTCCAAGCTCGTCATCAAGCTCGAGACCCTGGGTCTCGACCCCGCCCTGTGCAACTGGGTACTGGACTTCCTGACGGGCCGCCCCCAGGTGGTGAGGGTAGGCAACAACATCTCCACCCCACTGATCCTCAACACGGGGGCCCCACAAGGGTGCGTTCTGAGCCCTCTCCTGTAGTCCCTGTTCACCCACGACTGCGTGGCCACGCACGCCTCCAACTCAATCATCAAGTTTGCGGACGACACAACAGTGGTAGGCTTGATTACCAACAACGACGAGAAGGCCTACAGGGAGGAGGTGAGGGCCCTCGGAGTGTGGTGTCAGGAAAATAACCTCACACTCAACGTCAACAAAACTAAGGAGATGATTGTGGACTTCAGGAAACAGCAGAGGGAACACCCCCCTATCCACATAGATGGAACAGTAGTGGAGAGGGTAGCAAGTTTTAAGTTCCTCGGCATACACATCACAGACAAACTGAATTGGTCCACTCACACTGACAGCGTCGTGAAGAAGGCGCAGCAGCGCCTCTTCAACCTCAGGAGGCTGAAGAAATTCGGCTTGTCACCAAAAGCACTCACAAACTTCTACAGATGCACAATCGAGAGCATCCTGGCGGGCTGTATCACCGCCTGGTACGGCAACTGCTCCGCACTCAACCGTAAGGCTTTCCAGAGGGTAGTGAGGACTGCACAACGCATCACCGGGGGCAAACTACCTGCCCTCCAGGACACCTACACCACCCGATGTTATAGGAAGGCCATAAAGATCATCAAGGACATCAACCACCCGAACCACTGCCTGTTCACCCCGCTATCATCCAGAAGGCGAGGTCAGTACAGGTGCATCAAAGCTGGGACCGAGAGACTGAAAAACAGCTTCTATCAAGGCCATCAGACTGTTAAACAGCCACCACTAACATTGAGTGGCTGCTGCCAACACACTGTCATTGACACTGACCCAACTCCAGCCACTTTAATAATGGGAATTGATGGGAAATGATGTAAATATATCACTAGCCACTTTAAACAATGCTACCTTATATAATGTTACTTACCCTACATTATTCATCTCATATGCATACGTATATACTGTACTCTACATCATCGACTGCATCCTTATGTAATACATCTATCACTAGCCACTTTAACTATGCCACTTTGTTTACTTTGTCTACACACTCATCTCATATGTATATACTGTACTCGATACCATCTACTGTATGCTGCTCTGTACCATCACTCATTCATATATCCTTATGTACATATTCCTTATCCCCTTACACTGTGTATAAGACATTAGTTTTGGAATTGTTAGTTAGATTACTTGTTGGTTATCACTGCATTGTCGGAACTAGAAGCACAAGCATTTCGCTACACTCGCATTAACATCTGCTAACCATGTGTATGTGACAAATAAAATTAGATTTGATTTAATATAATAATAATAATAATAATAATAATAATATATGCCATTTAGCAGACGCTTTTATCCAAAGCGACTTACAGTCATGTGTGCATACATTCTACGTATGGGTTTGATTTGATATTTTGACAGTAAAAAAAGCAGAGACAGACCAGATCCTTTTCAACTTTCTGTGGATAAACCGTATTCATTACATTAGGAAAACAGTTGTTATGAACAGTTATGATTGGTGGGCTGAATGTTCTGGACTTTCCTACATTAAATAATACATTTAAGATCAGTTGGATAGGAGGGGGGGAGCTAGCATGTTGGAGTGAACCGCTGTGTGTGAGAGGCTCCTGCAACTTTTTTGCGAAATAATTTAACCTACTTCATGGCACATTTTACAACAAACGTTTCTTTGTAATACAAGATTGTAACTTTCTATGTGAAAATGCCGAGTAATAAGCGACCAAAGGA
Source organism: Oncorhynchus gorbuscha (assembly GCF_021184085.1). Classification (NCBI taxonomy): domain Eukaryota; kingdom Metazoa; phylum Chordata; class Actinopteri; order Salmoniformes; family Salmonidae; genus Oncorhynchus; species Oncorhynchus gorbuscha. Next base: position 48,300,148 of record NC_060179.1, read on the forward strand.
CAATAAATCCACAGCGGAGGCCTACTCCCCACTAAACAATGAGACAGACATGGCGGAAGGCACAGGCAACAACATGACACTTACAGAACTTACCCGGGCTTTGGGGGAACTAAGTGTTGCTATAGCTGAGGATCTTAAGGCTACTAAATCAAATCAAATTTATTTATATAGCCCTTCGTACATCAGCTGATATCTCAAAGTGCTGTACAGAAACCCAGCCTAAAACCCCAAACAGCAAACAATGCAGGTGTAAAAGCACGGTGGCTAGGAAAAACTCCCTAGAAAGGCCAAAACCTAGGAAGAAACCTAGAGAGGAACCGGGCTATGTGGGGTGGCCAGTCCTCTTCTGGCTGTGCCGGGTAGAGATTATAACAGAACATGACCAAGATGTTCAAATGTTCATAAATGACCAGCATGGTCAAATAATAATAAGGCAGAACAGTTGAAACTGGAGCAGCAGCACAGTCAGATGGACTGGGGACAGCAAGGAGCCATCATGTCAGGTAGTCCTGGGGCACGGTCCTAGGGCTCAGGTCAGTTGAAACTGGAGCAGGAGCATGGCCAGGTGGACTGGGGACAGCAAGGAGTCCTCATGTCAGGTAGTCCTGGGACATGGTCCTAGGGCCCAGGCCAGTTGAAACTGGAGCAGCAGCATGGCCAGGTGGACTGGGGACAGCAAGGAGTCATCATGTCAGGTAGTCCTGGGGCATGGTTCTAGGGCTCAGGTCCTCCGAGAGAGAGAAAGAAAGAGAGAAGGAGAGAATTAGAGAACGCACACTTAGATTTACACAGGACACCGAATAGGACAGGAGAAGTACTCCAGATAAACAAACTGACCCTAGCCCCCCGACACATAAACTACTGCAGCATAAATACTGGAGGCTGAGACAGGAGGGGTCAGGAGACACTATTGCTGAATTGGACACCAAAATCGAGAGTATCATTCGAACAGTCGCTTCGCATGGCCAGAGTATTGTGGACCTTGAGAAAGCTTCTGAATTGAACGCTGGTAGGATCGACGAGTTAGAGAAGCTATGCACGTCCTTGCAGGATAGTGTGCAGAGGCTTTCTGTGAAAGTGATCGACCTAGAGGGCCGATCCAGGCGTAATAACCTTTGTGTTGTTGGTCGGGCAGAGGGGGTGGAGGCCGGCTCTCGCCCCACCGACTTCTTCACCAAGCTATTGAAGGATGCAATGGGATCGGATGTTTTGGATTCGGATCCCCAGCTGGACCGTGCACATCGCTCCCTTGTCCCAGTGCCTGGACCGGGCCAACATCCTCACCCAGTAATCATCTGTTGTCACAGTTTCAAGACCAAGGATCTTATCCTGCGTGAAGCTTGAATGAGGGGCAACCTGTCACATAAAGGGCACCCACTCCATGTCTATGAGAATTATGCGCCCAATGTGGCAAAGCACCGCGCCGGCTACAGAGATGTCATGACGAAACTCTACAAACTCCATCTTCGCCCAGCCTTGCTCTTCCCTGCAAGACTAAGAATTACCCCGCCTTCCGGTGAGAAGATTTGGCTCTCCTTGGTTTTGGACGCAGAGAAGTTTATCTAGGAATAATCCCCGGTACAGGTCCAAGATCCCACTGCACTGAGGCTAGGTAACACGGTCACCACAGATAAATCCATGATAATCGAAAACTTCAACAAGCATTTCTCAACGGCTGGCCATGCCTTCCTCCTAGCTACTCCAACCTCGGCCAACAGTACCGTGCAGCCGTCTTCATCGACCTGGCCAAAGCTTTCGACTCTGTCAATCATCATATTCTTATAGGCAGACTCAGTAGCCTCGGTTTTTCAAGTGACTGCCTTGCCTGGTTCACAAACTACTTTGCAGACAGAGTTCAGTGTGTCAAATCGGAGGGCATGTTGTTCGGTCCTCTGGCATTCTCTATGGGGATACCACAGGGTTCAATACTCAGGCCGACTCTTTTCTCTGTATATATCAATGATGTTGCTCTTGCTGCGGGCGATTCCCCGATCCACCTCTACGCAGACGACACCATTCTGTATACTTCTGGCCCTTCCTTGGACACTGTGCTATCTAACCTCCAAACGAGCTTCAATGCCATACAACACTCCTTCCATGGCCTCCAACTGTTCTTAAACGCTAGTAAAACCAAATGCATGCTTTTCAACTGTTCGCAGCCTGCACCCGGACGCCCGACTAGCATCACCACCCTGGATGGTTCCGACCTTGAATATGTGGACATCTATAAGTACCTAGGTGTCTGGCTACACTGTAATCTCTTCTTCCAGACTCATATCAAACTTCTCCAATCTAAAATTAAATCTAGAATCTGCTTTCTATTTCGCATCAAAGCCTTCTTCACTCACGCCGCCAAACTTTCCCGAGTACAACCGACTATCCTACCGATCCTCGACTTCGGCAATGTCATCTACCAAATAGCTTCCAATACTCTACTCGGCAAACTGGATGCAGTTTATCACAGTGCCATCCGTTTTGTTACTAAAGCACCTTATACCACCCACCACTGTGACCTGTATGCACTAGTCGGCTGGCCCTCGCTACATATTCGTCGCCAGACCCACTGCCTACAGGTCATCTACAAGTCCATGCTAGGTAGAGCTCCACCTGATCTCAGTTCACGATGGCAACACCCACCCATCGCACTAAAGAGTGGCAAGACCCCGGGCCCAGATGGATACCCTGGTGAATTCTATAAAACATTCAGCAACATGCTCTCTCCCTGGAGCTCTCATCTACTTTGGATGAAGCGTTCATTGCAGTTATACATAAGAAGGATAAAGATCTGGAAGAGGTAGGGTCATACAGACCAATACCTCTCCTTAATACAGACCAAAAGATTTGAGCAAAAACTCTGGCTAAGAGGCTTAGCACTTTATTTGGCAAATTGGTCCATTCGGACCAGACCGGCTTTATCCCTAACAGAAACTCATTCTTCAATCTCAGGCGCCTCTTCAACATTATGTATTCTCAGAGGTTACCCAACGTGGACCTTGCCGTCATATCTCGACGCCGAAAAGGCCTTTGACAAAGTTGAGTGGTCCTATCTGTTCAAGGCCCTACAGAAATGTAACATTTCGCCGTCCTAACGTAGTCTTCACTAGCCAGCTAGCTAACGTCCACTGATTAGCTGCACTGGAGAAACTATCACACTCAACTGAACGACTTGATTAGTTTAGTGTTAGCTAGCTACATAGCTGTCTTTGCTGTCTTCGTATCATCGTATCCAAGATAATTGTGTTGTTTAGGTTTAGAGTGTGTAGTCTTAGAGTGATTATCTTAATTTACCGAGGTTAGCTAGCCAGCTATTTGTCGTCCTTAACGTAGGTGACTCTGCTAGCTAGCCAACAGCTAGCCAACGCTAGCCAACGTCTTCTGTATAGAACTCAACTACCCGGTCGCACTCACAGGTAGTATCACATTTTCACTTCATTTCATTACAGTACAACGGTTTGATTTGTTTGATCGTAGCTAGCTACTTAGCTAGCTACATAGCCGTCTTTGTATCAAAGATAATTGTGTAGTCTAGAGCGATTTTCTAGGTTCGCTAGCCATCTATTGTCGTTCTTTTAACGCAACGTAACGTAAACAACACTGCTAGCTACCCTGCTAGCCCCCGAATAGCAACACTGCAGTAACTATTACACTCAACGGAACGACTTGATTAGTGTAGTGTCAACAACGCACCCACTGCCAGCTGGCCTACTTCAGCAGTACTGTATCATTTTAATCATTTTAGTCAATAAGATTCTTGCTACGTAGCTTAACTTTCTGAACATTCGAGACATGTAGTCCACTTGTCATTCCAATCTCCTTTGCATTAGCGTAGCCTCTTCTGTAGCCTGTCAACTATGTGTCTGTTTATCCCTGTTCTCTCCTCTCTGCACAGACCATACAAACGCTCCTCACCGCGTGGCCGCGGCCACCCTACTCTGGTGGTCCCAGCGCGCACGACCCACGTGGAGTTCCAGGTCTCCGGTAGCCTCTGGAACTGCCAATCTGCGGTCAACAAGGCAGAGTTCATCTCAGCCTATGCCTCCCTCCAGTCCCTCGACTTCTTGGCACTGACGGAAACATGGATCACCACAGACAACACTGCTACTCCTACTGCTCTCTCTTCGTCCGCCCACGTGTTCTTGCACACCCCGAGAGCTTCTGGTCAGCGGGGTGGTGGCACCGGGATCCTCATCTCTCCCAAGTGGTCATTCTCTCTTTCTCCCCTTACCCATCTGTCTATCGCCTCCTTTGAATTTCATGCTGTCACAGTTACCAGCCCTTTCAAGCTTAACATCCTTATCATTTATCGCCCTCCAGGTTCCCTCGGAGAGTTCATCAATGAGCTTGATGCCTTGATAAGCTCCTTTCCTGAGGACGGCTCACCTCTCACAGTTCTGGGCGACTTTAACCTCCCCACGTCTACCTTTGACTCTTTCCTCTCTGCCTCCTTCTTTCCACTCCTCTCCTCTTTTGACCTCACCCTCTCACCTTCCCCCTACTCACAAGGCAGGCAATACGCTCGACCTCATCTTTACTAGATGCTGTTCTTCCACTAACCTCATTGCAACTCCCCTCCAAGTCTCCGACCACTGCCTTGTATCCTTTTCCCTCTCGCTCTCATCCAACACCTCCCACACTGCCCCTACTCGGATGGTATCGCGCCGTCCCAACCTTCGCTCTCTCTCCCCCCGCTACTCTCTCCTCTTCCATCCTATCATCTCTTCCCTCCGCTCAAACCTTCTCCCACCTATCTCCTGATTCTGCCTCCTCAACCCTCCTCTCCTCCCTCTCTGCATCCCTTGACTCTCTATGTCCCCTATCCTCCAGGCCGGCTCGGTCCTCCCTCCCGCTCCGTGGCTCGATGACTCATTGCGAGCTCACAGAACAGGGCTCCGGGCAGCCGAGCGGAAATGGAGGAAAACTCGCCTCCCTGCGGACCTGGCATCCTTTCACTCCCTCCTCTCTACATTTTCCTCCTCTGTCTCTGCTGCTAAAGCCACTTTCTACCACGCTAAATTCCAAGCATCTGCCTCTAACCCTAGGAAGCTCTTTGCCACCTTCTCCTCCCTCCTGAATCCTCCGCCCCCTCCCCCCCCTCCCTCCCTCTCTGCAGATGACTTCGTCAACCATTTTGAAAAGAAGGTCGACGACATCCGATCCTCGTTTGCTATGTCAAACGACACCGCTGGTTCTGCTCACACTGCCCTACCCTGTGCTCTGACCTCTTTCTCTCTCCAGATGAAATCTCGCGTCTTGTGACGGCCGGCCGCCCAACAACCTGCCCGCTTGACCCTATCCCCTCCTCTCTTCTCCAGACCATTTCCGGAGACCTTCTCCCTTACCTCACCTCGCTCATCAACTCATCCCTGACCGTTGGCTACGTCCCTTCCGTCTTCAAGAGAGCGAGAGTTGCACCCCTTCTGAAAAAACCTACACTCGATCCCTCCGATGTCAACAATTACAGACCAGTATCCCTTCTTTCTTTTCTCTCCAAAACTCTTGAACGTGCCGTCCTTGGCCAGCTCTCCCGCTATCTCTCTCTGAATGACCTTCTTGATCCAAATCAGTCAGGTTTCAAGACTAGTCATTCAACTGAGACTGCTCTCCTCTGTATCACGGAGGCGCTCCGCACTGCTAAAGCTAACTCTCTCTCCTCTGCTCTCATCCTTCTAGATCTATCGGCTGCCTTCGATACTGTGAACCATCAGATCCTCCTCTCCACCCTCTCCGAGTTGGGCATCTCCGGCGCGGCCCACGCTTGGATTGCGTCCTACCTGACAGGTCGCTCCTACCAGGTGGCGTGGCGAGAATCTGTCTCCTCACCACGCGCTCTCACCACTGGTGTCCCCCAGGGCTCTGTTCTTGGCCCTCTCCTATTCTCGCTATACACCAAGTCACTTGGCTCTGTCATAACCTCACATGGTCTCTCTTATCATTGCTATGCAGACGACACACAATTAATCTTCTCCTTTCCCCTTCTGATGACCAGGTGGCGAATCGCATCTCTGCATGTCTGGCAGACATATCAGTGTGGATGACGGATCACCACCTCAAGCTGAACCTCGGCAAGACGGAGCTGCTCTTCCTCCCGGGGAAGGACTGCCCGTTCCATGATCTCGCCATCACGGTTGACAACTCCATTGTGTCCTCCTCCCAGAGCGCCAAGAACCTTGGCGTGATCCTGGACAACACCCTGTCGTTCTCAACTAACATCAAGGCGGTGGCCCGTTCCTGTAGGTTCATGCTCTACAACATCCGCAGAGTACGACCCTGCCTCACACAGGAAGCGGCGCAGGTCCTAATCCAGGCACTTGTCATCTCCCGTCTGGATTACTGCAACTCGCTGTTGGCTGGGCTCCCTGCCTGTGCCATTAAACCCCTTCAACTCATCCAGAACGCCGCAGCCCGTCTGGTGTTCAACCTTCCCAAGTTCTCTCACGTCACCCCGCTCCTCCGTTCTCTCCACTGGCTTCCAGTTGAAGCTCGCATCCGCTACAAGACCATGGTGCTTGCCTACGGAGCTGTGAGGGGAACGGCACCTCAGTACCTCCAGGCTCTGATCAGGCCCTACACCCAAACAAGGGCACTGCGTTCATCCACCTCTGGCCTGCTCGCCTCCCTACCACTGAGGAAGTACAGCTCCCGCTCAGCCCAGTCAAAACTGTTCGCTGCCCTGGCCCCCCAATGGTGGAACAAACTCCCTCACGACGCCAGGACAGCGGAGTCAATCACCACCTTCCGGAGACACCTGAAACCCCACCTCTTTAAGGAATACCTAGGATAGGTTAAGTAATCCCTCTCACCCCACCCCCCTAAGTTTTAGATGCACTATTGTTAAGTGACTGTCCCACTGGATGTCATAAGGTGAATGCACCAATGTGTAAGTCGCTCTGGATAAGAGCGTCTGCTAAATGACTTAAATGTAAATGTAAAATGGAGATGGGTTCATAAATTGGATCCAGCTTTTATTTTGGAACCCGTGCGAGAATACTCAGTAACCAATCATTGTCGCCCCGATTAAACCTTTACAGAGGGACAAGGCAGGGTTGTGGGCTGTCGCCTATGCTCTTTGCCCTAATTATCGAACCTCTCGCTCAGGCGATTAGATCTCATGCAGAAATACACGGCTATAATACTAAAGATACTCTAAATAAGATTTCCCTATACGCAGATGACATCCTCCTCTATGTAACAGAACCCCAGGCTAGTATTCCAGCTATTCTTGATGTTATCGATTTGTTTGGCATCTTCTCGGGATACAGAATAAATGCCCATACGGTCGCAAAACACCTCCTCGCTAGAACATCTCCTTGTTAAGTTATCTTCAGAAAAATTTACCTACCTAGGAATTGTAGTTACCAAACAATACTCCTTACTATTTAAAGAGAATTTTCCCTCTGATGCAAAAACTCAAGGCAAACATACAATTTTGGAGAACTCTCCCAATTTCTCTGCTCGGAAGAATTAATGCCATTAAAATGGTCTTCCTCCCACAACTGCTCTACCTATACCAGAACATTCCAGTATTCATACCTAAATCCTTTCAAAAACAACTGGATTCAATTATCAATCCTTTCATCTGGGATTGTAAAACACACAGGATAGGTAAAAAACACCTCTGTAAATCCAAGATGGAAGGAGGACTGTCTCTCCCAAATGTTATATTTTATTACTGGGCCTCTAACATCCGCGCTGTTACGTTTCTGCTGGATGACGCACTTCCGTCATCCAGCTGGCTTAGTATGGAGCGCGAGGAGTGTCACCCCTTTTCTATTGGGGCTGTTATTTTGTCGCCTGTCAATCTGGGGATGTCACTTTATTGTAACAAGCTTTTATACATAGCACAGTCCGAATCTGGAAGCAAATTAAAAGTCCACTTTGAGCATAGACCAATGTCATTCATGCTCCCCGTCTCCAGTAATCCCTCATTTGCCCCCTCTAACCTTGATAACACCTTTGAGTGATGGGGAGAGTTGGGGATAAGTACCATAGGGGATTTATATATAGAAGGGACCATTGCTTCCTTCGAGTTGCTGAGGGAAACTTATTATCTTCCCAGAAGTAATTTTGTCAGATACCTACAAATTAGAGACTGGTAGAAAACACCTCCCAACATTTGGGAATGCTAAACCTTCCATGTTTGACGGATGCATAAAAATATGCCCCACCTCAGATAAACTGATATCGCGTCTATATGATGCTTTTCAATCTGTTAGCACACCTTCTACAGATGTCATTAAGGCAAAATGGGAGGAAGAACTAGGGACTGACATTTCGGTGGCAGACTGGGAAGAAAGCTTGGAGTATATCCACACATGCTCCATTAATTCCAGACATCGTTTCATACAATTCAAGGTATTACACAGATTACACTATTCCAAAACTAAACTGCATAGGATATTTCCTGATACATCCCCTGTGTGATAAATGTCAGGCTGCGCAGGGTACACTACTCCACTGCTTTTCCCTATGCTCTAGCTTACATGGTTATTGGTGTGGAATTTTTGGGATCCTCTCTGAAGTTAGAGTTCAATAGACCCAGACCCGCTTCTGATAATCCTGGGAGTGTCTGATTCCCTAAACGGATGAACCAACCCCCCAAAACAACTAATCTCTTACAGTCTCATTTCGGCAAAAAAACTAATCTTGTTGTTTTGGAAAAGGAGGGAAGCGTCCTCTACCAAATTATGGCTCAGTGTAAACACTGTACACTTAGAAAGAATTAGATATATTCTGAACAATAAATGATCAACATTTGATCAAATCTGGCAGCCTTTCCTCTCCTACCTGGACGAGTCGGTGCTGTGAATTTGTTCTTATTAACGCAATCTCAATTGTAATATTGTATTCTACCTTTGGGCAGCATGTGCTGGCCCCGCCACCCGAGCAGTTGGGGGGAGGGGGGGGGGGGAATAGGAGGGAGAATAAATGGGGGGGGGTGACATCTACCCTCTTTCTTTCTACATGTCCTTGTTCTGTATGTCTTGTAATATTTGTTTTGTACCTAGAACTCTGGGTCTTGTTTTTCCTGTCTGCTCTTTTATGTTCAGATAGGTATACAGTTGTCTTTTATACCTATACACCATTCTTGTGTGTGTTCAATAAAAAATATTGAAACAGAAAAAAGATCAATTGGATAAAACCATTTCTAAGAAGAACCACTTCTATGTGGAACTTTATTCCTCATCACGTCTTCTTTGGGTGGTACACAGAAGATAACAAATAGTGCTAAGTCTGTATTGTAGCAAGAACAGCTCAAATAAGCTAAGGGAAACGACAGTCCATCATTACTTTAAGACATGAAGGTCAGTCAATCAGGAAATTAAGAACTTTTAAAGTTTCAAGTTCAGTCGCAAAAATCAAGCGCTATGATGAAACTGCCTCTCATGAGGACTGCCACTGGAAAGGAAGACTCAGAGTTACCTGTGCTGCAGAGGATAAGTTCATTAGATTTAAATGCAGGCCAAATAAATAAAGCCAAAGTTCAAAGTTCAAGTAACAGACACAACATAAACTGTTCAGAGGAGACTGCGTAAATCAGGCCTTCATGGCTGAATTGATGCAAAGAAACCACTACTAAAGGACACCAATTTAGAAGAAAAGACTTGCTTGGGCCAAGAAACACAAGCAATGGATATTAGACCGGTGGAAATCTGTCCTTTGGTCTGATGAGTCCAAATTTGAGATTTTTGGTTCCAACCGCTGTTTCTTTGAGAGATGCAGAGTACGTGAATGGATGATATCAGCATGTGTGGTTACCACCATGAAGAATGGAGGAGAAAGTGTGATGGTACAGGGGTGACTTGCTGGTGACACTGTCTGTGATTCATTTAGAATTCAAGGAACACTTAACCAGCATGGCTACAAAAGCATTCTGCAGAGATATGTTATCCTATCTGGTTTAAGCTTAGTGGGACTATCATTTGTTTTTAAAGCAGGACAATGACTCAAAACACACCTCTAGGCTGTGTAAGGGCTATTTGACCAAGAGGGAGTGTGATGGAGTACTGCATCAGATGACTTGACATCCACAATCTCCCGACCTCAACCCAACGGAGATGGTTTAGGATAAGTTGGACTGCAGAGTGAAAGAAAAGCAGCCAACAAGTGCTCAGCATGTGATAATTCCTTCAAGACTGTTGGGAATGCATTCCAGGTGAAGCTGGTTGAGAGAATGCCAAGAGTGTGCAAATATGTCATCAAGGCAAAGGGTGGCTATTTTGAAAAATCTAAATTATATTTAGATTTATTTAACACTTTTTTTGGCAAAAGAATACAGACATTGGACAGAGGAAGATTGGAAAAATGTATTATGACAGACAAATCTAAGTTGGAGGTGTTCGCATCACAAAGAAGAACATTCGTGAGACGCAAAAAAATTAAAAGATGCTGGGAGAGTGCTTGACGCCATCTGTCAAGCATGATGGAGGAAATGTGATAGTTTGGGTGCTTTGGTGGTGATAAAGTGGGAGATTTGTACAGGGTAAAAATGGGATCTTGAAGAATTGAAGGCTTTCACTCAATTTTGCAACGCCATGACATGCCCGGAGCTTAATTGGAGCCAATTTCCTCCAATATCAGGGCTGTGCTTTGTGTCATTGCTCCAGACTATGCAATAACTATTTAGGGAAGCAGTAGTCAACGGGTATTCTGTCTTTAATGGAGTGGCCAGCACAGTCAACGGATCTCAATCCTATTGAGCTGCTGTGGGATAAGCTTGACCGTAAGAAAGCAAAGTTTGAAGGACACAATTATTATTTAAATACATTTTTTTTATTTCTAACTTAGTCAACATTTTGACTATATTTCCTATTCATTTTGCAACACATTTCATTTATGTTTTTATGGAAAACAAGGACATTTCTAAGTGACCCCAAACTTTTGAACGGTAGTGAACCAGTGATTGAAAAAAACTGTAATAAAACAACCCGGAAGACCAGGAGCATGCTTTTGTATGTTACTCAATCCCATTGACATACCACTACAGTATGACTTGTCTCTCTGTTTGCCAGAATGAATATGTTTACAGTGTATGGTAACACTTTATTTTGAATGTCCATGTGTAGATGGTCTACAGACTATCAGTAACATTTCAACTAATTATCTACTAACCCTTACCCCAACCCTTATTCTAAACATAACTCTAACCGTAGCAAGCAGTTGCTTATCAACACAGTGTTCTGATAGCTGTACAAAGTATTATATTGTCGTATGTTGTCATCCAGTTGCGAAGTTGGGTACTGTAGCTTTTAATTTGCCAACTCTCGGTGCAGAGCTATTTCCTGTCAGAACAATCCGAGAACAACGACAGACTACCTCTATTTTTCCATTTTACTAAGCCTTGTTTAAAGTCTAAGTACTTTTAGTTATTAGGACATGCTTTTGCTGATTCAAATTGTGTTTTGAGAATATTTATGATTTTTTTACATGTTTATTCTAGTTTCTAAGTTCTGATGATGCTAAGCTAATTGCGCTAACTATTGCCCATTCACTTAACATTGTGTGTTCGCATGCTAGCTCATGTTTCGTGACGGAATTTAGCTTCTTTGGGGTTTGGATGTATATAACTATTTTAAGTGTTCAGATATCTCTTGTGACAGAGCTAAAGTCAGTGAAAGTGCAAGGCGCCAAATTCAAAACAACAAAAATCTCCTAATTAAAATTCCTCAAGCATACAAGTATTTTACACCATTTTAAAGATAAAAATACTCGTTAATCCAGCCACAGTGTCTGATTTCAAAAAGGATTTACAGCGAAAGCACCAAACGATTATTTTAGGTCACCACCAAGCCACAGAAAAACACAGCCATTTTTTCCAGCCAAAGACAGGAGTCACAAAAAGCAGAAATTTAGATAAAATTAATCACTAACCTTTGATGATCTTCATCAGATGACACTCATAGGACTTCATGTTACACAATACATGTATGTTTTGTTTGATAAAGTTCATATTTAGATTTTTTTATATGACTACATTGGCGTGTTACATTCAGTAGTTCTTGACTCCATGTGGTGATATTGCAGAGAGCCACATCAATTTACAGAAATACTCATATACATCGATAAAGATACGACTATTAATTATGGAAATGTAGATAAACTTCTCCTTAATGCAACCACTGTCAGATTTAAAAAAAACTTTTACAGAGAAAGCAAACCATGCAGTATGTCACAACTTCTACTGAAGTCGTTGCCTCTCCTTGTTCGGGCGGGGCTCGGCGGTCAACGTCACCGGTCTTCTAGCCATCATTGATCCATTTTTCATTTTCCATTGGTTTTGTCTTGTCTTCCCACATACCCGTTTTCACTCCCATTCATTACCTGTTGTGTATTTAACCCTATGTTTTCCCTCATGTCTTTGTCGGAGATTGTTTTATGTTGTATAGGTGCGCGACGGGACCTCGTACCCATGTTTGTTGATATCTGTACATTTTAGTGTTATGGAGCATGTTGCGTGGACATTTATTAAAAGACTCAATTTTACACTCCATTTTGACTCTCCTGTGCCTGACTTCCCTGCCACCTATACACACGACGCCGACACAGTAATCAGAGTACAGCCTTTAGACACCAAAGCAGCCAAAAAGATTGGGTAGTCAACATTACTCAGAAATAGCATTTTAAATATTCACTAACCTTTGATGATCTTCATCAGAATGCACTCCCAGGAATCAGAGTTCCACCATAAATTTTTGATTTGTTCGATAATGTCCATCAGTTATGTCCAAATATCTTCTTTTGTTAGGGCGTTTGGTAAACAAATCCAAAAGCGCGTTCAGTTCGCACAGAACGTCGGACGAAAAGTTCAAAAGGATCCATTACAGCCCGTAGAAACATGTTAAACTAAGTATGGAATCAATCTTTAGGATGTTTTTAACATTTGTCTGTACAAATGAGCGCGCCAGACCGAGGCTGTGGCACTCTGCCAGACCACTCACTCAAAGAGCCCTTATGAGCCCCTCCTTTAGAGTAGATTCCTCAAAACATGTTCTAAATACGGTTGACATCTAGTGGAAGCATTGGGAAGTGAAACATAACTAATACCACCCTGTATCTTCAATGGGGGCTGAGTTGAAAAACTACAAACCTCAGATTTCCCACTTCCTGGTTGGATTTTTTCTCAGGTTTTTGCCTGGCATATGAGTTCTGTTATACTCACAGACATTAATTTTTACATTTACATTTAATAAACTTCAGAGTGTTTTCTATCCAAATGTACTAATAATATTCATATTCTAGCTTTTACGGCAGAGTAGCAGGCAGCTTAATTTGGGCACGTTTTTCATCCAAGCTACCCCACCCCAAAGAAGTTAAGCTACATGGACACTTAGATTGTGTGTATATGTTTTGTGGCACCTTTCCTGTGACACAAATTGTCATCATTTCTGCACGGTCATTTTGGCTAGCTAGGCTTATTTTCTTGCTGCTAAATCGTGATAGAAATGCTGTTCTTTATTTGTATCCATTTGTGTGAATGTATATAGTGATATTTCTAATGTATTTTCTCCTTTCTGTATCTGTAACAGTTTTACAAAGAAATATATTCTACTAAAGATTCTTAACGGCACCAGTGTCTCCCTGATTCTTTATTGGAAGAGTGTAAGCTGTCTGCCAAGCTTAGTAGCTTACCCATTGTGAGGGCAGAACAGTAAAAACACTGACTACACGACAGGCCCAGCCACAGGAAAAGTGGATCCCTTCTTCACATCGCTATCCAGCCAGACTCTTCAGCCATCAGACTTCATCACAGGGAAGTAACCCTAGCTCATCATGCAACAACCAAAGGATCAAGGTAACACCCCAGCTTTCCTTCAGCATCCAGATGTAGAGGGCAGCCCATACAACACGCTGGAGACCAGGTCACAGTGCTCAAGCTCTAGAGACTCGACAATCAAACCTGACATCAGCTAGTGCTGAAGCTGCCAGGTCACAATGCACGAGTCCAAGGCATTCAAGTCACTCTAACCTGTCATCAGCTAGTAGTGCAGGCTCGTGCTAAAGCAGAAGCAGCACGCGCACTGGCTTCCTATGCTATACGTGAAGCGGATATCATTAGAGAACAAGCCTGCATAGAAGAAGAGCAGCAAAGGGTTACGGCTGAAGCAGCTGCCCTGGCAGCTAGAAGGAAAGCAGAGGTAAAAGCACACTTGCATGTGCTCAAACAGGCTGAGGTTCTGGAAGCAGCTGCCAAAGATTAAAACATGGAGTTACATCGTCTGATAGAAACACAGATGACACCTCTCAGCACAGCTCAACGCATCTGTGAGTATGTACAATCGCACACAACCATGTACACTGCTCCACCTCACCGTGAGCCAAGGTCATTGGATTCATCAAAGGTCCATCCAGTAGTGGTCAACGTTGGTACAACCGGATGCTACAAAACTGAACCGGCCCTCCGATTTGGCAAACAAAGTGGTCATGAGCACAGAGGTCTACCTGTCAGTCCTTCAGGTAACCAGCAGAACGGCAACATATTCCCCCCCCTCTCCACCTCTCACCATTAAAAGCTACAGAGGTGAGATCATGTCTGTAGGAGAACAACTCCACAACATTGGGCGGTCCAACCAAGCTCACCTGCAGTCTCCTCAGCCACAACCATGGCCTGCAACTGCCTTCAGAGAGGACCCACCTGACACATCATGAGCTACAGATGTAACTAAATACCTGATACATCGTGAAATGGTGAGTTCCGGGGATATTGAAGTTTGAAGACTTCCAGAAGACATCCATCCAGAAAACAATTGGGCCTGGAAATCATCCTTTCTTAGCAACACCCAATATCTAAATCTGACAGCCAGAGAAGAGCTGGACCTTCTCTCCAAATGGCTTGGACCATAATCATCTGAGCAGGCCAAGAGGATCAGATCGGTGCACGTCCACAAAGCAACAGCAGGGCCCACTATGGTATGGCAGAGACTTGAAGACTGCTACGGTTCACCTTAAGTGATTGAAAACGCACTTCTGCAGAAAATTGAAGATTTTTCAAAGATCACAAACAAAGACAACAAGAGAGCTTGGAGACATGCTTCTAGAGCTGGAGGCAGCTAAAGCTGGTGGACACCTTCCAGTCCTCTCATATCTAGACACATCTCACGGTGTCAATCCAATCATAGAGAAGCTCCCCTACAGCCTCCAAGAAAGATGGATCTCACAAGCGTTGAAATACAAGGAAGATCGTCGGGTTGCATTCACACCGTTCTCCTTCTTCGCCAATCTTATTGTCAACCAAATGAGGACCCGCAACGATCCAAGCTTTACAAATACTGAAAAACCATCGGAGAAGCATAACAGAGAGCGCAGAACTCCAGTGTCCGTACCAAAGACAGAAGTTTCATCTCAGTTTGAAGCTAACCAGGCTCATCCCTCAAGAAAGACAGTTGAAAATGCTGCAGTTTCAGGAGCTGGACACTGGATGAACGCAAGTCTTATCTCAAGGACAACAACACCGGTTTCAGATGTTGTGCTTCAACCAAACATCTTGCAAAAGACTGAGACAGCGGTGCAGTGCAAAGAGTGCGACAGTGATAGACATCCATCTGCGTTACATTCAGGGCCAACACCATGGAAAACGGAGAACTCCGTAGCCAAGAAGGACCATGGCGGGGAGCATAGGGCAACACCTGCAGTAACCTCAAAGAGCACTGCGAACTGTGGAGAAGCAGTCAGCTCTAGATCATGTTCCAATATATGCTTCGTCAAAGTGTATCCCGCAGGTCACGTATACTCCCTCTACGGCCTCTAGGTCACCAGGCTGCTCATTATGGCACACACCTGTCACCATCATTACGCACACCTATGCATCATCAGACTGACCTGGACTCCATCACCTCCTTGATTACCTGCCCTATATATGTCACTCCCTTTGGTTCCTTCCCCAGGCATCATTGTTTCTGTTTCTTGTCTGTGTGCTGTTCGAGTTTCTTGTTTTGTATTATGTTCCGTTTATTTATTAAAACACTCACTCCCTGAACTTGCTTCGTGACTCTCAGCGCACGTCGTTGCAGTCACAGAGAGAAGGCAGTCAGAATGTATGCCGTCTGAGATGAACAGAGCAACAGGTCAAACTCAGTTCTTAGACCTCTTCGCTGTCAGAGGAGGTTCAGCTCAGTCATTGGAGGGAAAAACATAGTTTACTCTTCCCACTCTCAGAGAATGTGACACGATGCCCGACGATAGATCAGATTCCCTCACCTGAAATTGCTCGTCATCACCCGCATCTGATGCCTGTTGCAGACAAGATTCCAGCACTCGACCCAGACGCAGCAATCCTTCTACTGCACGGAAGAGACATACTAAGAGTGCACAAAGTCAGAGAGCAATACAACTGGCTTCACAATGCATCCTACGCACAACGTCTTGACCTAGGATGGGTCATGATTGGTGATGTATGTCTCAACGGATCTCACAAGCCAGCTAAAGTTAGCGTTTACAGAACAAATGTGCTGCATAATAGATGCACATCATTCCTTGGCTCTTGTACTAACGTCATTCAGATCAAAGAGAGAAGGAGTAACACAACACAACTTTCGGAAGTTCAGAGTTGCATAGAGGCCGCTGTCCCAGCTGGAGATATAGACGACTTCGGATGCAATGTTTGAATGAACACAAAATGACGACAAGCCAGCCCCATTGATTGAAGATTGCATCTTCCTTGAGATCATGGACAGAGAAGTCTAAAAGCTGGGTAGCTTCTCTACCTTTCCGTTCACCCCGGCGTCAACTCCCTAACAACAGAGGACAGGCACTAAAAATCACTCACTTCTCTGCGAGAGAAAGCCGGACATGAAAGAACAGTTCCATGACTTCATGCAGAAGATCTTCAACAATGACCAAGCTGAAAAAGCTCCACCGTTGAAGGGAAAACAAGAATGTTGGTACTTACCCATTTTTGGTGTGTATCATCCCCAAAAATCATTAGTCACATGCGCCGAATACAATAGGTGTAGACTTTACAGTGAAATGCGTACTTACGAGGACCTAACTGACAGTGCAGTTAAAAAATATATGGATAAGAGATGAAAAAAATACAGATAAGAATAAGAGATAACAAGTAATTAAAGAGGAGCAGTAAAAAATAACAATATATACAGGGGGGCGTGGAGGCTCTGTACCGTAATACAGGGTATTACGGTACAGAGTCAATGTGGAGGCTATATACAGGGATACCGGTACAGAGTCAATGTGGAGGTTATGTACAGGGGGTAACGGTACAGAGTCAATGTGGAGGCTATATACAGGGTATTACGGTACAGAGTCAATGTGGAGACTATATACAGGGGGGTGTCGGTACAGAGTCAATGTGCGGGGCCACCGGTTAGTTGAGGTAGTATGTACATGTAGGTACAGTTAATTAAAGAAACTATGCATAGATGACAACAGAGAGTGGCAGTTGTGTGGAGTGGGGAGGGGGGGGGGCAATGTTAATAGTCTGGATAGCCATTTGACGAAATGTTCAGGAATATTATGGCTTGGGGTAGAAGCTGTTTAGAAGCCTCTTGGACCTAGACTTGGCGCTCCGGTACCGCTTGTCGTGTGGTAGCAGAGAGAACAGTCTATGACTAGGGTGGCTGGAGTCTTTGACAATTTTCAGGGCCTTCCTCTGACACCGCCTGGTATAGAGGTCCTGGATGGCAGGAAGCTTGGCCCCAGTGACGTACTGGGCCGTTCACACTAGCTTCTTTAGTGACTTGCAGTGGAAGGCCGAGCAGTTTCCATACCAGGCAGTGATGCAACCAGTTGTGCAGCTGTAGAACCTTTTGAGGATCTGAGGACCCATGCCAAATCTTTTCAGTCTCCTGAGGGGGAGTAGGTTTTGTCATGCCCGCTTCACAACTGTCATGGTGTGCTTGGACCATGTTAGTTTGTTGGTGATGTGGACACCAAGGAACTTGAAGCTCTCAACCTGCTCCACTATAGATGAGAATGGGGGCGTGCTCGGACCTCTTTTTCCTGTCGTCCACAATCACCTCCTTTGTATTGATCACGTTGAGGGAGAGGTTGTTGTACTGGCACCACACGGCCAGATCTCTGACCTCCTCCCTATAGGCTGTCTCGTTGTTGTCTGTGATCAGGCCGACCACTGTTGTGTCATCGGCAAATTTAATGATGGTGTAGGAGACATACCTGGCCGTGCAGTCATGAGTCAACAGGGAGTACAGGAGGGGGCTGAGCACCCACCCCTGAGGGGCCCCTGTGTTGAGGATCAGCGTGGCGGATGTGTTGTTACCTACCCTTACCACCTGGGTCGGCCCGTCAGGAAGTCCAGGATCCAGTTGTTTGACTCCAGCTCTAAGCATGAAGGAGTCTCCCTCAACGATGTCCTCCTCAGCGGACCAGACCTGAATAACACACTCCTGGGAGGCCTCATCCGAAAATAACGTATTGCAGTCACAGCTGATGTGCAACAGATGTTCTACTGCTTCTTTGTCAGAAATGACCACCTAGATTACCTGAATTTCCTGTGGTAATGAAGACAACGACCTGAGCAAAGATACCACAGAATACAGGATGAAAGTACTTGTGTTCGGCAACAGCCCCTCTCCAGCTGTGGCCATCTACGGCCTGAGGCGTGCAGCCCAGAAGGGTGAAGAGCTCAGCACAGATGCGAAACAGTTTTTCACTAGAAACTTCTATGTAGACGATGGATTTACCTCATTCTCCAGCGATGAAGAAGCAATTGACATCCTATAAAGAACAAGATGAATGTTAGCCTAGTCAAGCATAAAGCTGCACAAGATAGCCTCCAACAGCAGCAAAGTCATGGAAGCATTTCTTCCAGAGGATTGCGCAAAAGATCTCAAAGATCTGGATCTAGGGGTAGACCCACTACCTCTTCAGCGAAGCTTAGCCATCTGTTGTAATCTGGAAAGAGACAGCTTCACCTTTCAAATCAAATTTTAATTGTCACATACACATGGTTAGCAGATGTTAATGCGAGTGTAGCGAAATGCTTGTGCTTCTAGTTCCGACAATGCAGTGATAACCAACAAGTAATCTAACTAACAATTCGAAAACTACTGTCTTATACACAGTGTAAGGGGATAAAGAATATGTACATAAGGATATATGAATGAGTGATGGTACAGAGCAGCATACAGTAGATGGTATAGAGTACAGTATATATATATGAGATGAGTATGTAGACAAAGTAAACAAAGTAGCATAGTTAAAGTGGCTAGTGATACATGTATTACATAAGGATGCAGTCGATGATGTAGAGTACAGTATATACGTATGAATATGAGATGAATAATGTAGAGTAAGTACATTATATAAGGTAGCATTGTTTAAAGTGGCTAGTGATATATTTACATCATTTCCCATCAATTCCCATTATTAAAGTGGCTGGAGTTGGGTCAGTGTCAATGACCGTGTGTTGGCAGCAGCCACTCAATGTTAGTGGTGGCTGTTTTCGTGTATCCCAAGAAGAGACTGCTCACAAGAAGAGGTGTCCTGTCCATGGTCAACAGCCTATACGACCCCCTAGGTTTTGTAGCACCTATCACTATGCAAGGCAAGGTTCTAATGAGAGAAATCTCTACTGAACATGAACAATGTGAATGGGACATCCCTCTACCAAAAGAGATGTAGTGAAAAATGTGGAAAGACTCACTGATGGAACTCGAACAGCTCACCATCCGAAGGCCCTATGTCCCTGTCTCCTTGTCTTCCACCCAGCAAAGAGAACTGTGCGTCTTCTCAGATGCATCCACTATGGCCATATCAGCTGTAGCCTACCTCAGACTGGTCGATGTCGAAGGAAGAAGTCAGGTTGGGTTCATCATGGGAAAGTCCAAACTGGCTCCACGTCCTGCTCACACAGTTCTACGCCTAGAGCTTTGTGCCGCTGTTTTAGCAGTTGAGATGGCAGACCTTATCATTGATGAGATGGACATTGAGATTCATGCAGTGAAGTTCAACACAGACAGCAAGATTGTGCTTGGATATATCACAACATCTCAAGATATATGTCTATGTGTCAGATTAATACGCATAAATAAGGAAGTCCACACAGCCAGACCAGTGGCACCACGTTAGCACAGAAAAAAATCCAGCAGATCATGGAACTAGGCCTGTGCCAGCAGTCATCTTCAAACACACCACCTGGTTCTCAGGCCCACTCTCCCTGACAAAGATAGAGATAAAAGAGACTACTCAGTCAGAAACCGTCAAACTTATGGGATCAGATACTGACACAGAGATCCTGAGGAAAGTCACAACCTTCACTACAGAAGCTACTGAAGTCCAACTTGGCTCACACAGGTTTGAATGTTCCCTCCAGCTGGAAGTCGCTCATCGAGCAATCGCAAAACTACTCCAAATAGCCCAAGCATTCTCCAGGGCTCCAGACAGTGACGAGGGCAACCATCTTAAACAAGCCAAAACCAACACCATCAGATGTGTACAGCAAGTCTTCAAATATGAAATCAATTGCCTCACCAAAATAGGTCTCCAAACACAGTCCACTAAAAAAGCTGGACCCTATCATTGGTAGGGATGGCTTGATAAGAATTGGAGGTCGCGCAGGGGTAGCTGATATGTCATGGGAAGAGAAACACCCTCTCATCATGCCCAATAACCACCACGTCACCACTCTGTTGGTGAGGCAATACCACCAGCAAGTTGCACATCACGGTAGTCACTTCACTGAAGGCAATCAACTCGGTCTCAACCTTTAAGTCTTTACTGAAGACTCATCTCTTCAGTGGGTCATATGATTGAGTGTAGTCTGGCCCAGGAGTGTGAAGGTGAACGGAAAGGCTCTAGAGCAACGAACCGCCCTTGCTGTCTCTGCCTGGCCGGTTCCCCTCTTTCCACTAGGATTCTCTGCCTCTAACCCTATTACAGGGGCTGCGTCACTGGCTTACTAGGGCTCTTTCATACCATCCCTAGGAGGGGTGCGTCACTTGAGTGGATTGAGTCACTGATGTGATCTTCCTGTCTGGGTTGGCGCCCCCCCTTGGGTTGTGCCGTGGTGTAGATCTTTGTGGGCTATACTCGGCCTTATCTCAGGATGGTAAGTTGGTGGTTGAAGATATCCCTCTAGTGGTGTGGGAGCTGTGCTTTGGCAAAGTGGGTGGGGTTATATCCTTCCTGTTTGGCCCTGTCTGGGGGTGTCATCGCATGGGGCCACAGTGTCTCCTGACCCCTCCTGTCTCAGCCTCCAGTATTTATGCTGCAGTAGTTTATGTGTCGGGGGGCTAGGGTCAGTTAGTTTTATCTGGAGTACTTCTCCTGTCCTATCCGGTGTCCTGTGTGAATTTAAGTATGCTCTCTCTAATTCTCTCTTTCGCTCTCTCGGAGGACCTGAGCCCTAGGACCATGCCTCAGGACTACCGGGCATGATGACTCCTTGCTGTCCCCAGTCCACATGGCCGTGCTGCTGCTCCAGTTTCAACTGTTCTGCCTGTGATTATTATTATTTGACCATGCTGGTCATCTTGGCCATGTTCTGTTATAATCTCCACCTGGCACAGCCAGAAGAGGACTGGCCACCCCACATAGCCTGTTCCTCTCTAGGTTTCTACCTAAGTTTTGGCCTTTCTAGGGAGTTTTTCCTAGCCACCGTGCTTCTACACCTGCATTGCTTGCTGTTTGGGGTTTTAGGCTGGGTTTCTGTACAGCACTTTGAGATATCAGCTGATGTACGAAGGGCTATATAAATACATTTGATTTTATTTGAAAGCGCAGTCCGGTCAGCTGGATTGTGGATCATTGGAAGTAAAAGACTGGTATCCAGCATAATCTATGAGTGTGTGATCTGCAGAAAACGTAGAGGAAAACTGGAAAAACAAAAGATGTCAGACTTTCCTGCAGACAGACTTGCCTCTGATCCTCCGTTCACTCATGTTGGACTGGACATCTTGGGACCCTGGATCATCACCTCTCTTCGGACCAGAGGAGGCAGCGCTGAAAGTAAACACTGGGCCGTCCTGTTCTCCTGCATGAGTACAAGAGTGGTACACATTGAAGTGATAGAGTCTATGTTCACCCCCAGCTTCATCAATGCTTTGAGAAGATTCTTCTCTACCCAAGGACCTGCAAAGCAACTATGCTTGGATCGTGGCACAAACTTCATTGGAGCCTGCAAAGAGCTGAAGATCAGAACAGCTGACTCTGAGATGAGTACTTACCTTCAAGACCAAGGATGCACATGGACTTCCAATCCTCCTCCCATGATTCTGGAAGTTAGTTCTACTCGTCTCACACATGAAGTCCTCACTGCACTCACAGCTCGACCCATAAATAGCAAAAAAAGAAAATTCCCTTTTTCAGGACCCTGTCTTTCAAAGATAATTCATAAAAATCCAAATAACTTCACAGATCTTTATTGTAAAGGGTTTAAAAGGGATGTTTCTTTTTTTGCTGAGTTTAGTATCAACAGGAACTGAAAGTATAGTTTCAACAAACAGGCATATGAATTTTGTACAGTTGTCATGCCCTGACCTTAGAGATCCTTATTATTCTCTATGTTTGGTTAGGTCAAGGTGTGACTTGGGTGGGTAAATCTGTTTTCTATTTCTTTGTGTTTTTGGCTGAGAATGGTTCCCAATCAGAGGCAGTTGTCTATTGTTGTCTCTGTTTGGGGATCATATATAGGTTGTCTTTTTCCTTTTGGGTTTTGTGAGATCTTGTTTTCTGTATAGTTTATTTTACCTTACAGAACTGTGCACTATCGTTTTTGTAATTTTGCTGTTGGTGTCATCAATGAAAAGAACGATGAACGCCAACCACGCTGCACCTTGGTCCGGTCCACAAACGAGAGCCGTAACAACAGTTGACCTCTTCATGCACTTAAGGTTTCTACCACTGATTCTTGAACTCAAACTAATGCAAAACATAAATCATGGTACTTATGTAATTACAGGTGTTCCTATAATGTACAGATACTATAAAATTCCTTTCAGCTTATTTTCTTGCTGCTAGCTCGTGATAGAAATGCTGTCCTTTATTTGTATCCATTTGTGTGAATGTATATAGTATTTTTTCTAATATATTCTACTAAAGATTCTTAATGGCACCAGTGTCTCCCTGATTCTTTATTGGAAGAGTGTAAGCTGTCTGCCAAGCTTTGTAGCTTACACATTGGGAGGGCAGAACACATAGTTAATTAATAGTATGACTATCTGTAGCGCATCTACAGATGAAAAATGCGGACTATCCAAATAAATGTGACCCAGTGTATCGATGAAAATCATTTTAGGAATCGAATATACACTTAACCCATTCCAGCAGTGCATTGTAAACTACACCATAACTTTAAATTGTGGCTCGTTCCATTGTGCTACATGATTTCTCCATATTGGAGAATGGCTCGTTCTGTTTCAAGCATAGCCATTCGGCTAATAGCTTTTAGTACCCTATCATAATACAAATCATAGCAACCTTTAAAGGGTTTATTTACAACCTCTGGGGTATAATGTGTTGGGCAAAGTGGTATAGGACAGTCTGACATTAAATATAACCCCTAACTTGAGTTCACTGTTGGCAGCCATTTCCAGTGCGAAATGCTCAGTCTGAAGCCAATCGGCTATGGGTTTAAGAGCCCTATCATAATAATACAAATCATACTGTGGTATCCCAGGAGGTCTACCCCGGGGGATGGTAATAGAGGGGAGGTACGTGAGGTGATGTTGGCTCCCTCTGCTGGGAATACGGGAGCTGGGCACCCCGACACAGACAGCTAAGTGGAGGTAATTAGAGGAAAGTGCCAACCAGCCATGGAGGCTAAATAAAAGGAGCATGATGGCACACCGTGGGGGAGACACCAGTTAAGAGAGAGAAGACTGAGCAAAACTAAAGTAATTTCTGAGGTATTTATTTTCTGTTTTAGTAAAGTTGTTTTTTGAACTAAAGCCTCCCTGTCTCTGTCAATCTCTCTACGCTCAAACCAACACCTAACCAACACCTAACGGTTTACCACAATACCAACCTTCAAAGGTTTTATTTACCACCTATAACGTTAGGGTTAAGTGGTATAGAACAGTCTGACCCATATGATGTGGATCATTGTCATGTTATTTGACATACTGTATACGCTTCAGTAAAAATGAACACCATGGTTGCAATAACTTTAAAAAGGTAGTTTATAAATGTGAATGTGTTTGTGGGTCCACGTCGGTAAGTTAATCAACCTTATGTAAATTAGACAAGGATTTTCCTTTCAATAACTGATCAGGGCATAGCACTTTCTATTCAGCTTCAGACCACTGATGTAAAGCCTTTAGTGACAACTTCTCTGTCACGCCCAACCAGTGCAGTATTGCTTATCCAATGTTCACTAGATCTATCAATGTAATTTCACCCAACACAATGTTCAATAAAACTTATTAAAAAACTATTAATTGTAGGTAAGTAATAATGACGTTCATTGCAACTGCAAGGATGACTGTATATCTGGAAGAAAATAAAGAGTAAATTGTAAGGTATTAAAGTATTTTCTTCATAATCAAAGACAAAATATAGGGTAACTTGTTGGCTACATTCACAGTACACTTGGACAAAAATAGAGTCAAACAGATGTATTTGTAATAGTGTCTGCTCTGAAACACCTCATTCATTACAGTGTGGTAAATGAGTTTCCACACATTTACCCAATTTCTGAACTGACTCTTTCTACGCCAGCAAAGATTCTGGTCATTGACTACAATTACTCTTATCATGCAGTACACATTTGCTGTGCAAAGTCATGTGCAGTTGTCACGATCGTCATATGGAGTAGACCAAAGTGCAGCGTGGTTAGAATACATTAATGAAGAACACTTAAACAAAAACAACAAACCGAATAAGACGACCGTGACCGCTATATAAATAATGTGCTAGCGTGCAGCATAACAGACAATAACCCACAAAATACCCAAAGAATATGGCTGCCTAAATATGGCTCCCAATCAGAGACAACAATAAACACCTGACTAATTGAGAACCAATCTAGGCAACCATAGACCTACATAAACACCTAGATGGCAACAACCCCATAAATCTACAAAACCCCTAGACAGTCAAAACACCCTAGATGAGACAAAACACACATACCACCCTTGTCACGCCCTGACCTAACCAAAATATATAAAGAAAACAAAGAATACTCAGGTCAGGGTGTGACAGCAGTGCACTGTTTATCTGGAATTGAGTATTGAACGAAGCCAAGCATCATTCATAACATACACACTAACTATATAACATACAATTACACTGAGTTTATAGAACATTAACACTTTCCTAATATTGAGTTGCACCCGTGCCCCCCCTTTTGCCCTCAGAACAGCCTCAATTCATCAGGGCATGGTGTCGAAAGCATTCCACAGGGATGCTGGCCCATGTTGACTCAAACTTCCCATAATCGGCCGGATGTCCTTTGGGTGGTGGACCATTCTTGATACAGACAGGAAACATTTGAGCGTGAAAAACCCATCAGCGTTGCAGTTCCTGACACAAACCAGTGCGCCTGGCACCTACTACCATACCCCAGTTAAAGGCACTTAAATCATTTGTCTTGTCCATTCACCCTCTGAATGGCACACATACACAATCCATTTCTCAATTGTCTCAAGGCTTAGAAATCCTTCTTTAATCTGTCTCCTCCCCTTCATCTCAAATGATTGAAGTGGATTTAACAAGTGACATCAATAAGGGATCATAGCTTTCACCTGGATTCACCTGGTCAGTCTGTAGTGGAAAGAGCAGGTGTCCTTAATGTTTATTATACTGTGTACATGCATATATTATTACCAACCTCCAGTGAATTAGACACAGGTCCTGGTGCAGCCCAACCTTCAGCTCCAGCTCCAGCCTCATCCCAACCTCCTGCCTCAGCCAAACCTCCAGCTCCATCCTCAGCCAAACCTCCAGCTCCATCCTCAGCCCAAACCTCCAGCTCCATCCTCAGCCCAAACCTCCAGCTCCATCCTCAGCCCAAACCTCCAGCTCCATCCTCAGCCCAAACCTCCAGCACCATCCTCAGCCCAAACCTCCAGCACCATCCTCAGCCCAAACCTCCAGCACCATCCTCAGCCCAAACCTCCAGCTCCATCCTCAGCCCAAACCTCCAGCTCCATCCTCAGCCCAAACCTCCAGCTCCATCCTCAGCCCAAACCTCCAGCTCCATCCTCAGCCCAAACCTCCAGCTCCATCCTCAGCCCAAACCTCCAGCTCCATCCTCAGCCCAAACCTCCAGCTCCATCCTCAGCCCAAACCTCCAGCTCCATCCTCAGCCCAAACCTCCAGCTCCATCCTCAGCCCAAACCTCCAGCTCCATCCTCAGCCAAGCCTCCATCCTCAGCCTCAGCCAAGCCTCCATCCTCAGCCTCAGCCAAGCCTCCATCCTCAGCCCAACCTAATGTCTGTTTTTTTTTTCATGTACTTTTGCTGTTCTATATTATTTTGTCTCTTGGAATTCAATAGTCAATGCAATTCACACTTGGCCTTAATGTTCTACTTGTCTACTAATAAATTCAAACTAAAGCTTTGTGCGAGTTTTTTCCCATCATGCTGTACCAAAATAAATTACCACCAACTCTGTGTGGCAATAAAGAGTCTTTCTGTGACCAGTGTATCAGACCAATCTAAAGGCACAACACACAGACGAGATGGGAGACCACACCAGTCCGTCACATTATTCCTTTTGATCTGGGTTGGCCATCGGTCAACAACGAATGCACCAGACTACTCTACACAAAAACTAAACTGAAACTATAGAAGAGCAAATGAGCCATCGTTGGGCAGCGTGCCCACAAAAGCCTGGGACTTGGTTGGAGGCAGTACAGGCTCGTATTCAAATCGGCACCAAACAGAATGAAAATGGACTGAAACTGCAAGGGACTAACTGAACTTGTCCTATAAGAAAGGCTTGTTTTTAGTTTTCCATTGAAAAAGTGGAGTTCTGCTAAGATCTGCACCAATAAATACAAACTAGTACTCACATAGGTAGATCTGTTGTAACCTAACTCTCTTCCTGGAGATCAACCATCCTGTGGGTATTCAGTACAACCCTAACATAACATACCTGATTCAGCTAGTTGAGGATCATGTTCCAGGCCCTGACCAAATTGCTGATAATGTATTGCATCAACCAATAGTTGCATTCCACGTCCTTTGCATGTCACGTCATCAACTGCGCAGTCGGGTATTAGATTGTTATACCGCTATATCATATGGGTTCCATTCCTGCCTGACTACATTGCAAACGCCTGTCAGATCTCACAAAGCTTGGATAGGTGCTAACCTCATCCTATGATATAGGAATGCAATGCCCGACAGTAGATGACATGGCGCACAACCATAGGTTGATACAATGCAACGTCTTCAAGGTAATCAGGTGTAACGGATGTGAAACGCTAGCTTAGTTAGCGGTGGTGCGCGCTAAATAGCGTTTCAATCGGTGACGTCACTTGCTCTGCGACCTTGAAGTCGTAGTTCGGGTATGGGCGAGGGGACGGTCTAAAGTTATACTGTTACACAGGCAGGAACACCACCAGAATGTGGTTAGGTGATATGTTCACCACTAGCCTCGCGTGGCCATCCTTCCAAATCTTGTCTTGGAAGTCTAGAGAAATCCAGTATAGGATTCTGGGTTTGGATGGGAGGGTAGGTTTTTGTTCAGACCGTTATCTAGCGCACCTAACTAACTGGATGAAAAGTTGAATCATGTTAGTTATTACTGGGTTTGGAGCGAAAACCTACAGGGTAGTAGCTCCAGGAACAGAGTTGGTCAGCCCTGCAATAGTGATTTGGGGTTTGTAAATTAAAAATTAAAAAGTAGAGGCCAATAAATCATCAAATAATCTGAACAATTTATGCTAAT
Source organism: Oncorhynchus gorbuscha (assembly GCF_021184085.1). Taxonomy (NCBI): domain Eukaryota; kingdom Metazoa; phylum Chordata; class Actinopteri; order Salmoniformes; family Salmonidae; genus Oncorhynchus; species Oncorhynchus gorbuscha. The sequence continues at coordinate 48,327,950 of NC_060179.1, forward strand.
CTGTTCCGTTAAGTATCCGTTATAATACACACAGAAGTTATGAAGCAATGAAGAACCATGGAACGCACCCGTGTCGACCAGCGACGTGTCCGCGGGCTTGCAAAGCAACCGTACGTAGCCTTGCAATGAACGCACCGGTGTAGACCTGCAACCTGGGACGGGCCCGATGGCTAGCAACGCGACCACGGGCTAGCAATGTCAGTGCAATGCTCACTTATTATTGATCAATTACCGTTTTGCTTCCTATGGTGCGCAAGGGAGGTCTGGGTGTCGGCGTGCTGGAAATGTGATCTCGCGTTATTGTGTCATTGTTAGTACAGTACATCTACACCGCGATGTGAAACGTTGATTTGAACTTTCTGACCAACTAGTGGGTCAGGCGGTGCCCCACTGTTTGATTCATATCGCTTGATTTCTAATAATAGTTGATAATTATATCGACTGATTGCAATTGTATCGCGTGCACCGACAGAGGTGCAACCGATGAATATGCTTTAGACAAAACACAAGTATACATTTTGAAACATAAACAATATTTCCTCAGTTTGCCACTTGAAATTACAATTTGGAGGGTCGTTAATTTGTCTACCCTATTGCCTCTTTAATTCACAAAAGGGCTCTAGAGTGCATAGATGATCTAAATAGCATCATAAAAGTATAATACAAAACCAATAAATATATATTTTTTGGTATATAGACAATGTAGACGTAGAACAAAAAATAGCAATTTGGCACGCGCAAAATGTGGAGCGCAGCGCGTGGGTGGATATCAGAAACGGAAAGGCATAACACCGCGTGTGACGGTGAAAGACAGGTACAATCACATTTATCACCAAATTACATAACAAAGAATTATGTTCTCATTGGAAAAATGCACGTCTTTCAAGTTTACACTATAAATGGCTTTATATTCCAATTATTTTTATGCAGCCTTTGGGTTTAGCTACAAAATAATTGGCTAGCGTCACGCTGAGTTTGCCAGTTCATTTCGTTAGTAGTTAACGTTACAGGAGATGGCTAAATAGTTAATTTACTAGAAAGTTAAGTAGTGATTAGATAGCTAGACTAATTGAAGTGTTGTCTTCCAATGATATGGTGCAAACTCAAGGTCACTTAACTAGCTAGTTATATTGGGACACATCTTGCTAGCTATATTTCGAAGGCACATTTAACTTGCCACGATGATAGGAGAGGAAAATAACTACGTTCACCACCAGTTGGCTAGCTAGTAGTCATTCGTCAAACAACTTGGCTAGCTACATGGTTGCTCGCAAACGAAGTGCCAAAACAATATTGGAGTGATATGGTAATGTTTCAACAACCTAGCTAAGACTGTTTTAATATGCTCTTTGATTTAAGTTTGACAGCATGATCATGAACCGCGGATCTTTCCAAAAAGTGATGCAACCCAACATGCCTTTGAGGAGGCCGTCAACCAGCCCAGCAGGTGCCACTGCAACCCCAAGGGCCCCTGGCCCAACACCAGACCGGCCTCTGGCGAGCTCCAACGGGGATGGTATTTGTATGAATGTGCAATGCAATGTGTCAAATGATAGTTGATTAGTGATAACGTCATTTTGAAATACAGCTCCTGGATTTATTTAACTGTAATGGCTGCTTGATATTCATAATGGTCATGCTGAATGTCTGTTATGAATACTGTAGTGATTTTATTAGGTAGGGTGTTAAGGGTCAAAATTATATTATGGTTCTGGTATTATACTTTGGATTCCATGCTATAGAGAAGCTTCTCAGGAACACAGAACACTTTATTTCATGAGGATACGACTTAACATAGCTGAGATCTTATTTTCAAGTGATTGGAAAAGGTCAAAAAGGTTGCGGACTGGTCAATGTTAATCCCTAGTCAGTAGGGATGCACGATATATCGGTGAACATCGGAATCAGACAATATTAGATAAAAATGCCAACATCGGTTGGTGTCTAGCTTAACCTGTTATGGCTGAAATCCCGATACCGTTTGGTATATATCTCCAAACTCTAATTCTGGTCAGTGTTATAACGGACCAAAAATTCAAAAGGTGATATTACCGGTCAAAGAAACATTTTAAACTAAGTACAGAATCAATCATTAGGATGTTTTTAACATATAGCTTCAATAAAGTTCCAACCGGAGTACTCCTTCTTGTCTTCGTGAGCAATGGAACGCAAGTGACTACCATGAGGGAAAAGTGAGATCACAAAATGGCTGCTTGATGGACATCTGATATATTCTGTTCTAACATTCACTCCCAAAACAACATAGACATCATTATAATTTCTATTGATGGTTGACATCTAGCGTAGAGGTCGACCGATTAATCGGAATGGTCGATTAATTAGGGCCGATTTCAAGTTTTCGTAACAATCGGAAATCTGTATTTTTGTGCGCTCCATTTACCAATTTTTTAAATATATTTTTTTACACCTTTTATTTAATCTTTATTTAACTAGGCAAGTCAGTTAAGAACACATTCTTATTTTCAATGATGGCCTAGGAACGGTGGGTTAACTGCCTTGTTCAGGGGCAGAACGACATATTTTCACCATGTCAGCTCGGGGGATCCAATCTTGCAACCTTAACTAGTCCAACGCAATAACGAACTGCCTCTCTCGTTGCACTCCACAAGGACTTACGCGTATGCAGTAAACCAAGGTAAGTTGCTAGCTAGCATTAAACTTATCTTATAAAAAACAATCAATCATAATCACTAGTTAACTACACATGGTTGATATTACTAGATATTATCTGGCATGTCCTGCGTTGCATATAATCTGACTGAGCATACAAGTATCTGACTGAGCGGTGGTAGGCAGAAGCAGGCGTGTAAACATTCATTCAAACAGCACTTTCGTGCGTTTTGCCAGCAGGTCTTCGTTGTGCGTCAAGCATTGCGCTGTTTATGACTTCAAGCCTATCAACTCCGGAGATGAGGCTCGTGTAACCGAAGTGAAATGGCTAGCTAGTTAGCGCGAGCTAATTGTCGTTGTGTTGCTGTTTCGAGCCCAGGGAGTAGCGAGGAGAGGGACGGAAGCAATACTGTTACACTGGCAATACTAAAGTGCCTATAAGAACATCCAATAGTCAAAGGTTAATGAAATACAAATGTTGTATAGCGAAATAGTCCTATAATTCCTATAATAACTACAACCTAAAACTTCTTACCTGGGAATATTGAAGACTCATGTTAAAAGGAACCACCAGCTTTCATAAGTTCTCATGTTCTGAGCAAGGAACTGAAACGTTAGCTTTCTTACATGGAACATATTGCACTTTTACTTTCTTCTCCAACACTTAGTTTTGCATTATTTAAACCAAATTGAACATGTTTTATTATTCTGAGGCTAAATAGATTTTATTGATGTATTATATTACGTTAAAAGAAGTTTTCATTCAGTATTTTTGTAATTGTCATTATTACAAATAAATACATTTTCCGATATAATCGGTATCTGCTTTTATGGTCCTCCAATTATCGGTATCGGCTTTTATGGTCCTCCAATAATCGGTATCGGCGTTGAAAAATCATAATCTGTCGACCTCTAATCTAGTGGAACCCCTAGGCAGTACAACATCATTCACATCTCAAGGGGATTTCATTGGGGACTCTGGTGAATACATACAAGCTCAGGTTTCTGACTTCCTGTTTTGATTTCAACTCAGAATTTTGCCTGCCAATATGAGATCTGTTATACTCACAGACATCATTCAAACAGTTTTAGAAACTTTAGTGTTTTCTATCCAATACTAATAATAATATGCAAATATTAGCAACTATGACTGAGGAGCAGGCCTTTTGATATGGGCACCTTTCATCCAAGCTACTCGGTACTGCCCCTGCAGCCATAAGTTAACGCCGACGTTAAAAACCGATGTCAAAGCTACCATGCATACCTATATAACGTAATGGCGTAATGACTCCACGTAAAATTTTGCGCAACACAGCATTCCTAACCTAACCCACAATGTCTGTTGTGTGGATCGAGCAGTCAACAAGTCGAGCAGTCATTTGTAAGAGTAAGACAATTTCAGCTAGACCACTCAAAGGCGAAATCCATTAATGCCAAGATAATGGAATTCATTGCCCTTGACAATCAACCGTTCTCTGTCGTGGGTGATGTTGGCTTTCGCCGACTGGTCGAGCACCGTTACACTCTACCAAGTGCGCTATTTTTCAGATGTTGCCCTACCGGAGTTACACAGTAATAGCGTCACTGCTATTAGCTTTATGACATGCATACTATGGAACGCCGATTGGGTCTTTGCGTGTCAAAAAAGATTCAGTAGCACAGTCAAAGCTGTGCAAACAAGCAACCACCGGCCACGAACGACCTGTTTACAATAACGCGTTTGTAATAAAGCATAATTTGTTGGACTTCTGGGGTAGCTAGCTTTAGCTCGGTACCTAGCTAGCACCAATGTAGCCAGCCTGAAAACAATGGCCAGTAGAAACTGCAGCCATTTTCATTATTCTTAGCAATGATTTAGGAATCCTTGTGAGTAAGTATTAGCAAGGTTGCCACTTGTTCACCTATTGTAATAGAACTTCAATTCATGAAAATAAATAACTAGCCAGCAACTTAACCCTGTTGCCCAAAGCTAACGTTACAAGTAGCCAGCTAACTTCATCTGGCTCGTGAGGCTCGACCGGACTGCGCTGTTAAGCTAGCCATAATAAGGATTTGGCACAATAATATAATTTGCGGTTTGCCTTCAAAATAAAAGTTTGACAGTGATGTAAATGAATACAAATACTTTTATTTTGAAGGCTAACTTCAAAGTCCACTATTGTGGCTAATCCTTATTGTGGCTAGCTTCACATAGATGGGTGCGACCACCATTAATGAAATAAGAACTGTCTTATGAATTAGGGTTATTTTAGGTGACACCTAGCTAACTATAGCTACTGAAACAGATGTCGTTTTGCTATGTTTTTGGGGAAGAATATTGTTTGCATCCATGAGCTAGCTAGCTTTTTTTTAATGACCAGCACTGTAGGTGCGTGAGACAACTTTACCAGCATCATAGCAAAAGGTATCATTGTGACAAATGAAATACGAGTGAAACCGTAATCAACGTGTAATAACTACGTAAAACATTAATGAACGTGTTCAATTATTACGTTATGTGCAGTCATATTTACAAGCAAGTTTTCAAATGATTTGTATTTTTACATTTATTTGACAGCTGTTTTTTGTCGAATTCTCGCATGGCGTCCGTTTGTTGCGTCACCAAACACCCTAATTTTAGCATGTAAATAATGATACTTTTTTCTTTGTCAAAGCCGAGGCCAGCCGAAAAGAAACCACTGTACTCACAAACGGCTCTATGGTATGCATTTATTATTTTTCAATTGTAATATCAATTTTTGTAATATCAATCTCTCAAATGTAAGGCCTGTCTGAAAGGCAGTGACAACATGTGTAACATCTTATTTTCCCTGTAGAAAACAGCCTCTATGCCCCCATTCACTGTTAAGTTGTGCAACTACTGCAGTCAGCAAGGTTGGTCTTATTTCCCTGCTAATTTCTCATTGATGTATCACTTTGTTTGTCTTGTTCTACAGCATACTGTGCACAGGATTACTGTTACAGTGTATAACATAGGAGAAGCTTTCATGTTAACTCGCACTCAAATTACTACCTGTTTAGCAGCACGTGTCCCGCATTGGAAGGTGTATCCATAATCGGTAGACATTTCTTATTAAATCCGCATCCCTTAATTCACCTATCAGTGCACAACAAATCATTAAAGCCAGTTGTTGGATGCTATTGATCGATGTCTATAACCTGGGCTAGAATTGAATAAACCTTCATCTTTTCCAGGTAACCTTCGCTGTACGCGCTGCAAGAAGACCTGCTACTGCTCAGTGGCTTGCCAGTCAGAGGACTGGAATGCACACAGGCATATGTGCAAGCCCAGTACCCCAGATACTCCCACAAGGTGAATATCTAACTAATCATGGTTTATGTTGGCTCAATCAAAGGTGATTTGTTGACTTGGATGTTTAAGTGCTGGCCAGGCAACTTTAACCCTTTTTGCTTCATTTTTTACTTCATGTTAAGCTTAAAGGGGCAGTATGCGATTGCTACATCCATTTCTGGACTTTTAAATGAGTGATATACCCATTGATTCTTGAAGAAATTTACTTAGTTTAACATACTCCATCAGAACCCAAAATATTAGCATGAATCCATTGTTTGTACAATGTAATTGTAAATGAACACAGTACAGCCTTTAAACATGGTGAGAACTCTAATTTTAATCTCAGCTTATTACCAAATCAGCGGTGGGGTGTTTGCTTTGTTGTTTTGAACTGCAGATTGTCCTTTTAAAAAATGTCTAAAATGCCCCCCCCCCTCCCCTTTTTTTTTACACCCTTCATCTCAAAAAGTGATAAGCCAAAGGAAATCCCAGCTTCACCGATGGGAAATGGGCAGAACCTGTCAGACTCCAAGGTATAATTTCTTCTGTGTTGAGATGCTGTGGAGAAAAACACACTTGTTTAAATTGGCCAAATTCCTGATGCCCTACTCTGTAGTGATGTGAAGTTTGGCTCTTTTTACTGACTCAATCTTTTGAATTTGTTCAGTCAAAATAAATCTTTCGATTAATTTGTTTCAGTAATGCCCAGAGCATGTAAGACCCCCTACCGGTGAACGATGAACTAAAAACTCAAAAGAATCATGTTTCTACAAGCCTCTCGTTCAATATAGGGGGCTTATTGGCGCTGTCATTTGTGACAGACTTATAAGTGTGCTTCAAACAATGTACATTTTGTAACGGTTTTGACTTGAGGTTATTATTTATAGGGGTGCCAGGTAGGTTGTGCCTACCAGAGAATACATTGGTTTCTCCTTTTGGTTTGGGAGTGAGTCCCATCTGAGCCCGTCAAGTCTACACCAATACAAAGGACTTATGTAAAAGTCAGGATGGAAATAAACTTTTCATAAACCCTTAAAACATTGGAAAGAACTTCAAAAACAACTATTATTTTGCGTGGGTTGTATTAACAACATCAATGATTACACACACATATAATAATATGACACAATGAGTTCTGGTTCCTCCAAAAATGTCCTGTACCTCGGGCCTAAAGAGTCCAGCCCGGTAAAGGAGTTCAGGGAACTCAAGTGACTTTTGTCACGCAATGTTTGTCCGTTCATTCAGTGTAGCGTAAACCCAGTATTAATCATACAAACAATATAACAATTATTTTACCACTGAACTTTAAAGCGTATCAACTCTCACTAAGTCCTGAACTACAACGAACTACATAAATCATCACAGTATACATCACATCAAAACAAATTAAATACCGTATACAAAAAGGTCGTAGTCAGTCAGACAATCCAATCCGCCAACAGATCTCCAGCGGAGAAAGGCCACGAAGAACAGAGGGGTGTAGTCCACGGACGCAAAGAGTGGTCCGATCCTGGGTAAACTCTATTAGGCTACAAAACACACGGAATAGAGAAGCTTCGGAACTGAGGGTTGAACACATCCTCATTCACGTCTCCATCACAACCCTTTTTGCGCAGCTGATGCTGGCTATTTAATTGGGAATTAAAGAGAAAGTCCCCTATTGGAAGGAGAAGCACTGAGACGCTTCAGAAAAATTCAGGGCAGTCACAATTTGTGATTGACAGGCATTTAAATAAGATAATTCCTTGATACTGCATATGTTGGCTGAAGCAGAAAATTACATTTCAATCATGCTGCAGAGCTAGACCGATAATGATTGAATAAACTCCTCGATTGAGAATGACTATCGGCGGAATGCAATTGCTTGACTGCTGCGAGAGAGATTGCAAACGATATTGTGCCAAACTGCAGCAGACCCCCCCCCCCTCCCAAATGATTCATTGTCGAGTTGAAATTTGTTGAGCAGAGACTAGCTGTGTGTTTTTGTTCTACAAAGCTATTTCCATCAATGATAACTTCATTGCATTCATTCTTGCACCATGCGATCAATTATCAATTCTAAGCATGTAGTTTTCTTCTCTTTGCTTCCTGCAGCATGATCTATTTCTCTCTGCATACTTATACAGTTGGTGGTTAGAGCACATCTCCGGAGCCACTGAGCCAGAGGAGAGCATATTAATCCTGCTCTAAAGAATCGTTTTCAAACTGCACATCACTCCTGCTCTGACTCGAATTGCTTAGAAAATTAGAATGAGGGCCAGAATAGAGCACTGCTTACTACAGTGAGGCTGTTAAAGGAATATTAATGAAGCTGATACGAGTTAGTAAGTGTGTTTCTTTATTTATTAAAAAATGTATTACATTTTTTTAACCTCTTTTTCTCACCAATTTCATGGTATCCAATTGTTTTTAGTAGCTACTATCTTGTCTCATCGCTACAACTCTCGTACGGGCTCGGGAGAGACGAAGGTTGAAAGTCATGTGTCCTCCGGAACACAACCCAACCAAGCTGCACTGTTTCTTAACACAGCGCACATCCAACCCGACACCAATGTGTCGGAGGCAACCTTGGCTAGCGCGCACTGTGCCCGGCCCGCCACGGGAGTCCCTGGTGCACGATGAGACAAGGATATCCCTACCGGCCAAGCCCTCCCTAACCCGGACGACGGTAGACCAATTGTGCGTTGCCCCACAGACCTCCCGGTCGCAGCCGGTTACGACAGAGCCTGGGCACGAACCCAGAGTCTCTGATGGCACAGCGCCTTTAACCACTGTGCCACCCGGGAGGCTAGTAAGTGTATTTCAACTTAAACATTTAAAAAATAAATAATAAATATATATATATATATATTTTTGTATTTGTACTTATTATGGATCCCCATTTAACTGCTGCCTTGAGCTACTATTCCTGGAGTCCAGCAACATAAGACAGTTACATACAGTTTAAAATACTACATGACATTACATTTCACACCTTACCCAACACATTCGGTGTCTTCCCTCAGGCCACCATTCCACAACCACATATTTACAATACAACATCCATGTGCAAGTGTGTGTAGAGTGCTTGTGTTATGTATTATGTGCCTGTCTCTTCACAGTCCCTGCTGTTCCATAAGGTGTATATTTATCTGTATTTTAAATCCGATTCTACTGCTTTCATCAGTTACGTGATGTAGAATAGAGTTCCATGTAGCCATGCCTCTATGTAGTACTGTGCCACCCTGTTCTGAGCCAATTGCAATTTTCCGAAGTCCTTTTTTGTGGCACCTGACCACACGACTGAACAGTAGTCCATGTGCGACAAAACTAGCGCCTGTAGGACCTTCCTTGTTGATAGTGTTGTTAAAAAGGCAGAGCAGCGCTTTGTTATGGACAGACTTCTCCCCAATTTTAGCTACTGCTGTAGCAACATGTTTGAACCATGACAGTTTATAATCCAGGGTTACTCCAAGCAGTTTAATCACAAACTTCCACACCATTTATTACAAGTTTAGTTAAGGTTTAGGTTTTAGTGAATGATTTGTCCCAAATACAAGACTTTTATTGTATTTAGGACTAACTTATTTCTTGCCACCCATTCTGAAACTAACTGCAGCTCTTTGTTAATTCTTGCGGATCAGTGGGACGCCATTACCATTTCGACACCTTCCTGTGAAATTGCAGAGCGTCAAATTCGAATTAAGAGCATCTGCTAAATGGCTTAAATGTAAATGTAAATATTAAACCTTCATGAAATCACAAGTGCAATACATCAAAATAAAGCTAAACTTGTTGTTAATCCAGCCGCCGTGTCAGATTTCAAAAAGGCTTTACGGCGAAAGCAAACCATGCGATTATCTGAGGACAGCTGCCAGCACACAAATGCATAACAAATCATTTTCAACCAGGGAGTTGCGACACGAAAGTCAGAAATAGCGATATAATGTATGCCTTACCTTTGAAGATCTTATTCTGTTGGCACTCAAATGGTCCTTTTGTTCGATAAAGGCCTTATTTATATCCATAAAATCTCAGTTTAGCTGGTGCGCTTCAGTCAATAATCCACTTGGTTTCCCCCCTTCAAATGCATACAAAATGAATCCCAAACGTTAGCAATAAACTTATCCAAACAAGTCAATCAACGTTTTTAATCAAACCTTAGGTACCCTAATACGCAAATAAGTGATAAAATTTAAGACTGAGAATCGTTATTGTCTGGAAACACTACAGCCAAAATGGGGGCCAACTAGAAAAACTATTTTCTGGCTCATTTTTCCAAAAACCAGCCTGAAATTCTTTCTAAAGACTGTTGACATCTAGTGGAAGCCCTAGGAACTGCAATCGGGTACGTTTTCACCCTATTATAAAAGTGCCAGCCATTGAAATCAGTGAAAGGCCGAATTATTTTTATTTTTGGGGGGAATGGTTTGTCCTCAGGGTTTTGCCTGCCATTTCAGTTCTGTTATACTCAGATGTTGTTTTAACAGTTTTAGAAACTTTAGTGTTTTCTATGCAAATCTACCAATTATATGCATACCGTAGCTTCCGTTGCAGGCAGTTTACATTGGGCACGCTTTTCATCCGGAAGTCAAAATACTGCCCCCTATCCCAAAGAAGTTCAGTGTTGCAGTAATTTCACTTGCTGTAGTAGCTGAAGTGGGTAGTGTTGAGTCATCAACGTACATAGCCACACTGGCTTTACTGAAGGCAAGTGCCATGTCATTAGTAAAGATTTAACAAAAATGTGGGTCCTAGCCAGCTGCCCTGGGGAATTCCTGAGTATCTGGATTATGTTGGAGAGGCTTCCATTAAAGAACATCCTCCTTTTTCTGTTACAGGTAACTCTTTGTCCACAATATAGCAGGGGGTGTCAAGCCATAAGTTTTTCCATCAGCTGATCGATAATTTCAAAAGCCGCACTGAAGTCTTTACAAAACAGCTCCCACAATCTTTTATCGATTTCTCTCAGCCAATCATCGGTCACCTGTGTAACATGCTGACCAAACCGCGCAAGTTGATTTTGTTCATCCACACCAGACGCGATCAGGACACACAGGTTGAAATTTCAAAACAAACTCTGATCCAATTATATTAATTTGGGGACTGGCACGTGGGTATATGCTCCTAAAAACCAATGAGGAGATGGGAGAGGGATTTGCAGCGTGTTGAGGGTCACAAATAGAACCAAGTTCAATTTTTAGTGCCTGGCCACGTAGAAGCTTGCGAACGCTCACGAGCAGTGTGGGAATAACTGCTCGTGAGCAATGATTGAATAACATGTATGTGTACATTTATTTTGCAACGCTTGTGTGCTTGTTGAATGTCCTTCCCTATCAGTGTGCTGAAAGTCTGAAATAGCATTGTATCTGGTCAAACACCAGTTTTTTTCCAAAAGTTTACCAAGGTTTGGTAAGAGGGTTATTGGTCCACTATTTGAGCCAGTAAAGGGGGTGTTTACTATTCTTGGGTAGCAGAATTACTTTTGCTTTCCTCCAGGCCAGAGGGCACACACTTTCTAGTAGGCTTAGATGGAAGATATGGCCAATAAGAGTGGCTATATCTTCTGCTATTATCCTCAGTAATTTTCCATCCAAGTTGTCAGACCCCGGTGGCTTGTCATTGTTGATATGCAACATTCATTTTTTCACCTCTTCCACACTCGCTTTACAGAATTCAAAATAACAATTATCTTTCATAATTTGATCAGTTATGCTTGGATGTTTAGTGTTTGTTACTGGCATGTTTGCTAATCTTGCCAATGGAAAAATCATTAGGTAGTTGGCAGTATCAATTTGTTATGAATGAGCCATCTGATTCAATGAATGATTGAGCTGAGTTTGCCATTTTTTTCCCAGAATTTCATTTAACCTTTCTAAGGCAGGGGTTCCCTCGACAACATTCCGCTGAAAAGGCAGCACGCGAAATAAAAAAATATTTTTTAGAAATATGTAACTTTCACACATTAACAAGTCCAATACAGCAAATGAAAGATGAACATTTTGTTAATCTACCCATCGTGTCCAATTGGTATGGTAGGGTCAGGTTGGTTTGGTAGGGTAGGGTTGGTGTAGTAGGGTCATGTTGGTATAATAGGGTTGGGTCAGGTTGGTATGGTAGGGTCAGGTTGGTATAATAGGTTGATTTATGGTAGGGTTGGTATAGTCGGGTTGGTATAATAGGGTCGGGTTTGTAGGGTCGGGTTGGTATAGTAGGGTCATTTTGGTATAAGGGTCGGGTTGTTAGGGTAGGTGTGGTAGGGCCAGGCTGGTATAATAGGGTCGGGTTGGTGTGTTAGGGTCGGGTTGGTGTGGTCGGTTTGGCATAATAGGGTCTGGTTGGTGTGGTCGGGTTGGTATAATAGGGTAGGTTCGGTATAGTCGGGTTGGTATATAAGGGTTGGTATAATAGGGTCGGGTTGGTATAGTAGGGTCATTTTGGTATACGGGTCGGGTTGTTAGGGTAGGTGTGGTTGGGCCAGGCTGGTATAATAGGGTCGGGTTGGTATAATAGGGTCGGGTTGGTATAGTAGGGTCAGGTTGGTATAATAGGGTATGGCTGGTATGATAGGGTCAGGTAATATAATAATAGGTTAGGGTTGATATAGTAGCACAACATTTTTCAACGTTGAGCTTACCATTACAACGGCCGGAGAAGGGCATGGAGAAATCCGCCCATTCCTACCCCTCATACAATTTGTTGAACCTTTCACTTTGTAGTTCATGTACTTGTACAGTTGAGGTCAAAGATATTGGCACCCTTGCACTTTACTGCACGTGAAATTACACAGTAAATGATTAATTTTGTCCAGACCATTTTTTCCCTTGTTCCTGTGTGTTAGTAAATCAAGCAAATATACATGTGAACTAAGTTGTTTTTCTTTCTTCTACATAGAAAAAATATTGAATTGTGCAGGGCTGACTATATATTTGACAGGCAACTGTATGGAATTTATTAGTACATGTGACCAGACAACTGAGGAGAACATTATTTTGAGATCTCTTAACACAGTTAGTTACCTGGCGTTTGCAGGTGAACAACGGTGATGTGACTTGCTCCCAGCGAGTGTACCTTCGGGACCTCCGTAAGAATGACATCACCAAAGGAATGGAAATTCAGGTTTGTGCTCTGGCCAGCTCCTTTAATGTCCTCCTGAGGTCATGTTTAGGTCTGGGAAAAAGTCTGACCTAAAAGGTCACCGTTGAAAGAATTTAAGAGGCAGAATTAATGACTTATTTTTAATGCATGTTTAGAAAATATGCTATGGCGATGTCTGATGTTAGAACAATGCACAGGTGTACAAACTAATCCAACATACCTTAATGTTCCACCCACACAATGACGATTGTCCTGTAGGGACGTAGGCCAACATTATCAATGTAGTATGTTGAGTCTCATTGTGTTTGTGCACTCGGATGAAGTCTTCTCTCCTCCTGGTTGTCTGTGGCTCAAGGTGTCTGTGGTGGAGCTGCATAGCCCTGGTAGGTTTTTCATTCACGTCCAAAGCCCAGAGCTGGTTGAGGCTCTGAGAGCCGTTACTGTGGAACTGCAGAAGACCAACGGTGGCCTGCTAGGGACAAACTACAAGCCCGACACCGGAGAGGTCTGTGCCGTCAAATACTCCTTGGATCAGGTGATGAAGGAGAACACTGAGGAAAATTTGAAAAAATGCAGTTGTGAAAATACTACTTAGAGGCTTTAAAAATCAATACTATCTAATCCTTTGCTTATCTCCCTCTCTAGAACTGGTACAGAGGTGTTGTCCAGTCTGTAGCTGCAGATGATGGAAATGCTAAAGTTCTCTACATTGACTTTGGAAACGAAGAAGATGTGACACTGGATCGGATCAAGCCCCTCGCTGCCAGCATTGAACCCATTCCACCATGTGTGAGTTCATTGTGAAAATTCACCTCAGTTCTTTGAGAAGTAGATTTCTGCTGGCTTCCACCAAACCCAGATTAATCCGTCGGACTGTCAGATGGATATGTGTGATTCATCACTCAGGAGAACGCACTTCCACTGCTCCGGAGTCCAATGGCGGCGAGCTTTACACCACTCCAGCTGAAACTTGGCATTGCGCACAGTGATCTTTGGCTTGTGTGTGGCTGCTTGGCCATGGAAACCCATTTAATGAAGCTCTAGATGAACAGTTCTTGTGCTGATGTTGCTTCCAGAGGCAGTTTGGAACTCTGTAGTGAGTGTCGCAACCGAGGACAGACGTTTTTTACTAGCTATGTGCTTCAGCACTAGTCTGCCCTGGGAGCTTGTGTGGCCTACCACTTCACGGTTGAGCCGTTGTTGCTCCTAGACATTTCAACTTCACAATAACAGCACTTACAGTTGACGGGGGTAGCTCTAATTTGACAAACTGACTTGTTGGAAATGTGGCATCCTATGACGGTGTCACTGAGCTCTTCAGTAAGGCCGTTCTACTGCCCATGTTTGTCTATGGCGATTGGATTGCTGTGTGCTCAATTTCATACACTTAGCTGAATCCACTAATTTGAAGGGATGTCCATATACTTTTGTATACGGTGCCTTCGAAAAGTAGTCAGACCCCTTGACTTTTTCCATTTTGTAACGGCCTTATTCTAAAATGTATTAAATAAATAAAAATCCTCAGATCTGCACACAATACTCCGTAATGACAAAGTGAAAACAGGGTTTTAGACATTTTTGAAAATGTATTTAAAAAATAAAAAGATACACCTAAGCTCCATTTCGAGTCTCACAGCAAACGGTCTGAATACTTGTGTAAATAAGGTATATTTACATAAGTATTCAGACTGTTTGCTATGAGACTTGAAATTGAGCTTAGGTGCATCCTGTTTTCATTGATCATCTTTGGGATGTTTCTACAACTTGATTGGAGTCTACCTCTGGTAAATTCATATGATTTGGAAAGGCACACACCTGTCTTTTTAAGGTCCCACAGTTGACAGTGCATGTCATAGCAAAAAAAACACGAAATGGGGTCAAATGGATTGTCCGTAGAGCTCCGAAACAGGATTGTGTTGAGGCACAGATCTGGGGAAGGGTGCCAAAACATGACTGCAGCATTGAACGTCCCCAAGCACAGTGGCCTCTGTTCTTAAATGAAAGAAGTTTTGAGCTGGCTGCCCGGCCAACTGAGCAATCGGGGGAAGAAGGGCTTTGGTCAGGGAGGTGACCAAGAACCCGATGGTCACTCTGACAGAGCTCTAGAGTTCCTCTGTGGAGATTGGAGAAACTTCTGAAGGTTCTCCCATCTCTGCAGCACTCCACCAATTAAGCCTTTATGGTAGTGGCCAGACGGAAGCCACTCCTCAGTAAAAAGCATGTGACAGCCCGGTTGGGGTTTGGCAAAAGGCACCTAAAGACTCTCAGACCAAGAGAAACAAGATTCTCTGGTATGATGAAACCAAGGTTGAACACTTAGGCCTGAATGCCAAGTGTCAGGTCTGTAGGAAACCTGACACCATCCCTACGGTGATGCATGGTGGTGGCTGCATCATGCTGTGGGGATGTTTATCTGTGGAGGGCATGGGAGACTAGTCAGGATCAAGGCAAAGATGAACAGAGCAAAGTACAGAGAGATCTTTGAAGTCCTGAGCAGGTTATCAGACTGGGGTGAAGGTTCCTGATCCAGAGCGCTCAGAACTTCAGACTGGGGGGTGAAGGTTCACCTTCCAACAGGACAATGACACTAAGCACACAGCCAAGACAACGCAGGAGTGGCTTCAGGACATGTCTCTGAATGTCCTTGAGTGGCCCAGCCAGAGCCTGGACTTGAACCCTGGAGAGACCTTAAAATAGCTGTGCAGCGACTCTCCCCATCCAACGTGACAGAGCTTGAGAGGATCTGCAGAGAAGAATGGGAGAAACTCCCCAAATACAGGTGTGCCAAGCTCGTAGCTTCATACCCAAGAAGACTCGAGGTTGTAATCTCTGCCAATGGTGCTTCGACAAAGTACTGAGTAAAGGGTCTGAATACTTATGTAAATGTGTTATTTGTTTTATTTTTAATACATTTACAAAAAATGTTTTTGCTTCATTGATATAGGTTATTGTGTGTAGATTGAGGGAATTTTTAAAATCAATTTTAGAATAAGGCTGTAAAGTAACAATGTGGAAAAAGTCAAGGGGTGAAATTGTGTGCACTGAAGTTAATTTTCCTTCTCCAAATTCATCTGTTTCCAAGGAGTAATATTCAATGCCCAAATATTTCCTGCCCTATTTTATTTCAAATGCGTATTTATTCTTGATGAATTGCACTTGTTCACATTTATTTACCACAAGCTTTTTCTTGAAGGCTTTGGAGTGCAGCGTCGCCGGGATAACACCGGTGACTGACAGCTGGATGGGAGTGTGTTGCATGGCTGTGAGACAGCTGGTGGCTGGAAAGAGCCTGACACTCACTGTGGTGGACACACAGGAGAATGACCGCACCTACG
Source organism: Oncorhynchus gorbuscha (assembly GCF_021184085.1). NCBI lineage: Eukaryota > Metazoa > Chordata > Actinopteri > Salmoniformes > Salmonidae > Oncorhynchus > Oncorhynchus gorbuscha. The sequence goes on from NC_060179.1 coordinate 48,344,288, forward strand.
CAGTGGACATCCTGCTGACTCCTATCGGTACTGTATCACAGGAAGGCTATGGTCAGTTGGCTACAGTGAATAATAGGTGAAAGACTGAATCACCACGTTTAAATCTCCATAATAAACCTAAGCATGATTAGTTTTAGGAACCTTGAGCATCTGTTTGGGCGCTCCTATTGGAGTACAGCTCTCCGTCCGTATACAGCGTAATTTGTCCTACAGTGTCGCTTTGAACTATATGGATGTCTTTGCATCATTCATTTTTTTTCTCATGTTTGTATCGCTGAATGCTTAACTGACTTTAACACTATAATATAGTAACCATACTCCCCTCATGTCTATTGTCCTTTGTATGACTATTGAAGTGCTTTTCACGTTGTCTGTCTTCATGTCTGCCATGTAAACACCTTATCTTTCTCTGACAGGAAAACAGCTGAGCACTTTCCTCGTGGACCAAGGTTATGCTGTGAGGGAGGACGTCAATAAGAAACGCGCAGAACAGGACGTTGGTGAGCAGTGTCAATTTTATTTTGTCACCATTTTGCAACAGTTTTTCCAAGTTCCATAATAATAATTGGATTCTGATTCAAATTCCTGCTGAAATGTGTTGTCTTATACTAAACTCAGCAAAAAAAGAAGCGTCCCCTTTTCAGGACTCTGTCTTTCAAAGTTAATTTGTGAAAACCCAATAACTTCACAGATCTTCATTGTAAAGGGTTTTAACACTGTTTCCCATGCTTGTTCAATGAACCATAAACAATTAATGAACATGCTCCTGTGGAACGGTCATTAAGATACTAACAGCTTACAGACGGTAGGCAATTAAAGGTCACAGTTATGAAAACTTAGGACACTAGAGGCCTTTCTACTGACTCTGAAAAATACCAAAAGAAAGATGCCCAGGGTCCCTGCTCATCTGCATGAACGTGCCTTAGGCATGCTGCAAGGAGGCATGAGGACTGCAGATGTGGCCGTACTGTGAGACGCCTAAGACGGCGCTACAGGGAGACGGGATAGACAGCTGATCGTCTTCGCAATGGCAGACCAAGTGTAACAACACCTGCACAGGATGGGTACATCCGAACATCACACCTGCGGGACAGGTACAGAATGGCAACAACTGCCCGAGTTACACCAGGAAAGCACAATCCCTCCATCAGTGCACAGACTGTCCGCAATAGGCTGAAAGGGGCTGGACTGAGGGCTTGTAGGCCTATTGTAAGGCAGGTCCTCAATGGACATCACCGGCAACAACGTTGCCTATGGGCACAAACCCATCGTCGCTGGACCAGACAGGACTGGCAAAAAGTGCTCTTCACCGACGAGTTGCGGTTTTGTCTCACCAGGGATGATGATCAGATTCGTGTTTATTGTCGAAGGAATGTGCGTTACACCGAGGCCTGTACTCTGGAGCGGGATCGATGTGGAGGGTCCGTCCGTCATGGCCTGGGGCAGTGTGTCACAGCATCATCGTGTTGACCTTGTTGTCATTGCAGGAAATCTCAACGCTGAGCATTACAGGGAAGACATCCTCCTCCCTCATGTGGTACCCTTCCTGCAGGCTCATCCTGACATGACCCTCCAGCATGACAATGCCACCAGCCATACTGCTCGTCCTGTGCATGATTCCCTGCAAGACAGGAATGTCTGTGTTCTGCCATGGCCAGCGAGGAGCCCGGCTCTCAATCCCCCTTTGTTCAGGGACACATTATTCCATGTCTGTTAGTCACATGTTTGTGGAACTTGTTCAGTTTGTCTGTTTAATCTTATGTTCATACAAATATTTGCACATGTTAAATTTGCTGAAAAGAAACGCAGTCGACAGTGAGAGGACGTTTCTTTTTGAGTTTACAAGGTAAAGGTTTTCTCCAGTTTGTATTAATATTTTTTTTGCTATTCCCCCTTTGCTCCCCTCTGCGCCAGACTCCCTGGTGAGTGCGTCCTTGGAAAACTTCCGCTGCCAGTCGGGGGGTAAGAACAAGAACATGGAGGCACAGCCACCTGACCCTCTGACCCAGGGACTGGGAGACACCTTCGCTGCCATGGTGACGCACCTGCAGTCACCTTATGACATCATCTGTCAGAAACTGGACAACGCCAGTGAGTACAACCTAGTGACAACCCATTAATACGCTTTTGCTTAATTAATTTTTTTGTGTTTTATTAAGGATCCTCATTAGCTGTTATCATGGCAACAGCTACTCTTCCTGGGGTCCAGCAACAATAAGGCAGTTTTACAATTTAAGATATTACTTGTGTGTTCCCTCAGACCACTACTGTACTACCACATATCTAAAATACAAAATCCATGTGTACGTGTGTAGAGTGCATGTATTATCATTTGTGTGTGTTCCTGTCTCTTCAGTCCCCGCTGTTCCATAATGTGTAAATGTATCTAGTTCTTAAAATAAATCTGATTCTACGCTTGCATCAGTTACCTGATGTGGAATAATGTTCCCATATAGCCATGCCTCTGTAGTACCCTGCTCCTCCCGTAGTCTGTTCTTGACTTGGACTGTGAAGAGAACTCTGGTGGCATGTCTTGTGGGGTATGCGTGGGTGTCCGAGCTGTGTGCAAGTAGTTTAAACAGACGACTCGGTGCATTCAGCATGTCAACACTTACAAAAACAAGTAGAGAGAGATTTACGTGTTGGATGAGATGCACTGCAGTGCTTAGTGTCTGGTGTGGCCACCAGCTGCGTTGACTGACTTTTGATTTTGACCCCCCTTTGTTCAGGGACACATTATTCTGCTAGTCACATGTCTGTGTGAACTTGTTCAGTTTGTCTGTTGTTGACTCTTATGTTCATACAAATATTTACACGTTAAGTTTGCTGAAATTAACGCAGTTGACAGTGAGAGGACGTTTATTTACCCACCCAGTATTTTAATCAAAACTTACCAGAAAGCATGTAGTCCTTGGCTCAGACAGTGTAGTAGTGTGGGCTCAATAGTGTCTCATTAGTGTGCAAAATCTTGGGAATCAGCTGTACATGTGATGGAAGAATGCACTGTGCATGCAGAGTGTTGCAATTCCATTGAATAGGGGCTAGTTTTAACCAAATAATGCCACAAGACCTAGAATTGCAATGTGTATCCCTCAAAAAAAGGTTCGCTGTTAGAACTTAAAAAATAATAATAATTTAAGTAAAATTCACCAAATTACAGGGCTTAACTTCCCATAGAACATTTCTGTAATGTTTCCAACCCTTTTGCAACTATTGATGCACCAATATTATATTTTTTGCCGGTAACAATATCTGATATTTTCCTTACCAAAAAAAACTACCGATATTTAACATTTTTGCTGCTGTTTTAAGCATTCTAGTACAGTTAACTATTTAACACACACACATGGATGCAGCGGTCTAAGGCACTGCATCTCCAATGCGTCACTACAGTCCCTGGTTCGAATCTAGGCTGTATCACATCCGGCCGTGATTGGGAGTCCCATAGGGCAGTGCACAATTGGCCCTGTGTTGTCCGGGTTTGACCGGGGTAGCCGTCATTGTAAATAAGAACTTGTTCTTAACCGACTTGTCTAGTTAAAGGTTAGACACACCGCACAGACCAAAGAGTTATTTTGGGGGATTTACTTATGTCCCCATTACCAGTAAAACATAATCAAAACCTATTAATTTCACTCACTTGCGGTGCTGTTCCGTTGTTAGTTTGTTCAGTCGTTTCATTCTCAACCAGGATTTCTATAAAACACCGTTTGGGTCTTTGCCTGTCGAAAAATATACAATATAAGCTTGTTGACCAATTAGGACCTGAATATGACTGCATGTCACATAATTTAACACATTCATACATGTTTTATGTAGTTACTACACATAGATTATTCTATCACTCGTATTTCATGTCACAACGATTCATCAATACGTATGCTATGATGCTGGTAAAGTTGTCTCCCGCACCTACAGTGCTGGTCAAAGTTAGCTAGTTTATGGATGCAAACAATGTTTTTCCCCAAAAACGTAGCAAAACGACATCTAGGTGTCATCTCAAATAACCCTAATTTATAAGACCGTTCTTATTTGATTAATGGTGGTCGGACCCATCTGTAAAGCTAGCCACAGTATTGAACTTTGTGGTTAGCCTTCAAAATAAAAGTTTGCATAATTCTACTATTTGAATTAATTTGCATCACTGTCAATGGCAATTTTATTTTGAAGGCAACCCGTAAATTCCACTATTGTGCCTAATCCTTATTGTGCCTTGCTTCACATCGCCGTCCGGTGGAGCCTCACGAGCCAGATGAAGTTAGCTGGCTACTTGTAACGTTAGCTTTGGGCAACAGGGTTAAGTTGCTGGCTAGTTATTTATTTTCATGAATTGAAGTTCAATTACAATAGGTGAACAAGTGGCAACCTTGCTAATACTTACTCACAAGGATTCCTAAATCATTGCTAAGAATAATGAAAATGACTGCAGTTTCTACTGGTCATTGTTTTCAGGCTGGTTGTATTGGTGTTAGTTAGGTACCAAGCTGAAGCTAGCTACCCCAGAAGTTGCGGTCGAAACAAATTATGCTTTATTGTAAACAGGTCGTTTGTGGCCGGGGTTTGCTTGTTTGCAGACGTTTTGTACAGCTTTGACAGTGCTACTGTATCTTTTTTGACACGCAAAGAAACGGGATTCCATAGTATGTATGTCGTGAAGCTAATAGCAGTGACACTATTGCAGTGTGACTCCGGTAGGGCAACATCTGAAAAATAGCGCACTTGGTAGCGTGTAACGGTGCTCGACCAGTGGGCGAAAGCCTATATTACCCACGACAGATAACGGTTGATTGTCAAGGGCAATGAATTCCATTATCTTGGCTTTAATGGATTTCACCTTTGAGTTGTCTCGCTGAAATTGTCTTACTCTTACAAATGACTGCTCGACCTTTTGACTGCTCGATCCACACAGCAGACATTGTGGTTTAGGTTCGGGAATGCTGTGTTGCACGTGTAGCGCAAAATTTTCCGTGGCATCATGTACCTACGTCATATAGGTATGCACGGGAGCTTTGACGGCGGTTTTTAAAATCGCCGTTAAACTAGATATTGGGCCGATACTGATTTTTAGCTATTATCGTCCGATTCCGATATGTTCACGGATATATCATGCATCCCTGTTTGCAACCCTAGGAGGTACTGATAAAAACGTTTTTTTAAATGTTTTGCTTTAATGTGCCCTAGTGAATTGAATGTAACCCTGTGGAGGTGATTCAGTCTCTTGCATCATGGGTGCTGAGTGTTGTATGTCTGTACAGGTGTGATCCAGGAGCTGCATCTGAAACTGAGAGACCACTGCTCTCAGGCTCCAGCCAGCCAAAACTTCAGACCTGCCCCTGGCACAGTGTGCTGCTCCCTATTCTATGGTAAGGACACTCTAATTCTGTGTCAGGCTAGAGTACTCACATTCACTCAGGGTACATACACGGTCAGATAAAGGACACATGAGCTCTCTCCTTTGATCTTAATCTTGACCTGGTTGAGGACATTTGTGGAGCATTGCCAGCCAATGATCTCATCGCGGTTGGTAGTGATCTTGTGGTGGCATATTTCTGCATAACAAATGGGGAGAGTTCCAAACTTCACACACCAGTCAGAGTTCTACTTAAACTACATCTTTAATAATAAGACCTTTGCAATAGCCTTTTTGACTTTCAATGATGCGCTATCTCTAATGAACCATTGACAGTACCAACAGAAAAGTACAAATATATCTTTTACAGCCAAGATACACCCCTCTCAACTTGCATGACAAACCGCAGATCTTAGGAACAGTTCAAAGGTTAATATTTGTATGAAAGATATCTATAAAACATAGCAGACATTTACTGTTGTGTCAACAGTTCTCATTGTAAAGACCAGTGTCTGGCCCTCCTACTCCAAACTGGAGCCCTCTCTCCCTGGTACGGCATAGAACAGAACCATTAGCTCATGTTCTCTGGAATGCTCTTTTGATTTTATCACCCAAAGACATCGTAAATCTCCTCTGTCAGTGTTATCTCAAAGAGGCCAATCCTCAGTAGAACTCACACACAATAGTTAACAGAATATTCTGTTCTGTCGAATAAAACAAGCATTATAATGCAATCTTGCAATTTTCTATGACAATCTCTCTCCGTGTGTACCTTCCCAGAGGACAACCAGTGGTACAGGGCCAAAGTGCTGGCCTACTCATCTGAAGAGAAGGTGTGTGTAGGCTACATTGACTTTGGCAACTCAGAGGAGGTGGAGCTGAGTCGCCTGTGTTCCATCAGCTCTGAACTCCTAGCCCTGCCAATGCAGGCCATCCCTTGTGCCCTGGCAGGTATGACCTATTACATGTTCAATTCAATGTATTGATTCATCTGGAATTTCTGATTTTCTGGCGACATCTATTCATGTGTCATTCCATTTGTCCAAGGTGTCAATAACAACCTTATAGCAATAAAGAAATGTATTGCCATTTCATGCCTTTTTGATTCCTTCCTTTTCGTCTCAAACTCAAAGGAATCTCTAGTGCATTAAATAGTGTGTTAGGGATAGTGGTGGTGTTAACGTGATCACTTACAAACTCATCACATTATAATAAAATTATTGCCTGTTACACACACAATCCCACCCCTCCCCCTATAGGAGTGCGTCCCACAGGAGAGGTCTGGTCAGAGGAGACTGTGCTTATCCTCAGGCGGATGGTGTGCAACCGATTCCTGCGGGTAGAGATCCTGGGCGAGCGGGAGGGTATGGCGCTGGTGGCCATGATCGACGAGGCCAGCGACCCCCAGGGCAATGTGGCTGAGATGCTGGTCGCCACAGGTTATGCCTTGCCTTCCAACCATCAGGACGAAGAGCCCACCACGAAGGGGCAGGCGGAAGGAGCCTGGACAGAATCATCTCATGGTAACTAGAAGTCAGACCTGCCAACCTGTACGGCAGTGCTTCTGCTGTACTCATTTAGTATTAACGTCATCAATATGGTGCTAACTAGTAACAAGATCATGGTAAGAGTTTGTGATCTAGCAGCTAATTAACTCAGTGGTGTAAATGCATGGGCAACCTCATGCTTGATCCTTCTTTATTTAGCAACAATATATTTCACCCTCTTCATTCAGTTAATTGCAATTCAATCATGAAGTCACATGTACAATTATCAACTTCGATCTCATTTATTTAGTGAGGAGAAAGCGACATTTGCGCCAGGGTACAAACGCCTAATGGTGAATTTGATATTTATTTAGCTGTCGCGAAAGATTTATCTTGTCTTCCTGAGTTCCACATGAAACATGACATAATACAGAATATTAATAGACTAGAACAGCTCAAGGACAGAACTACATCAATTTAAAATAGGGACACGTAGCCTCCTTATTAAAACATACACACAATCTAACTAGGTCAAATTGGGGAGAGGTGTTGCATTATCTGTTTTTTGAAACCAGGTTTGCTGTTTATTTGAGCAAAATGAAATGGAATGAAGTTCCATGCAATAAGGGCTCTGTATAATACTGTATGCTTTCTTGAATTTGTTCAGGATTTGTGGACTATGAAAAGACCCCTGGTGGCATGTCTGGTGGGATAAGTGTGTGTGTCAGAGCTGTGTGTAAATTGACTGCAAACAATTTGGGATTTTCAACTATTCATGTTTCTTATAGAAAGAAGTGATGCAGTCAGTCTTTCTTCAACTCTTAGCCAAGAGAGACTGGCATGCATAGTATTTATATTAGCCCTCTGATTACAATGAAGAGCAAGACATGCCGCTCTGTTCTGGGCCAGCTGCAGCTTAACTAGGGCTTTACTTGCAGCACTCGACCACATGACTAGACAATAATCAAAATGAGACAAAACTAAAGCCTGTACGACTTGCTTTTTGGAGTGTGGTGTCAAAAAAACAATGCAATCTCTTTTATTACGGACCGACCTCTCCACATCTTTAGAACCATTGAATCGATATGTTTTGACCATGAGTTTACAATCTAAGGTAACACCAAGTAATTTAGTCTCCTCAACTTGTTCAACAGCCACAACATTCGTTACCAGATTCAACTGAGGTCTAGAATTTAGGAAATGTTTTGTATTGGCCCCTAAAAGTGGTAGTAGTGGCCCATTGGGCACACCATGCAATTTCAACATGGACAATTGGGTAATATTTGGTTGATCAATAAGATTGAATTTCCAATGTGTCATCACTATGCTTTCAACCATCTAAAAGCACAACCAAATCCCAATGGAAAAACCATGTCTGGTTTAGTCGTCACCTAAATGTGTTATCACTCATTCAACTATTTAAATGCATAACAAAGTCAAAATTGTGAAACGGAGCCTAACTCCGCCATGGCTCGTTGGTCAAAGCCTATGGGGAAATGTTTTTTTTTAGGGGTTTTGGATCAATGCTGAAAATAAGGACTATGGTAAACACAGGCCTCATACAGTGCATTTGGAAAGTATTCAGGCCCCTTGACATTTTCCACATTTTGTTTAGTTCCAGCCTTATTCTAAATTGTATTAAATTGTTTGTTTTAAATCGACACACAATACCCCATAATGACAAAGCAAAAACTGATTTTAAGAGATGTTTGCAAATGTATAAAAAAATAACAAATTTCACATTCAAAATAAAATTGTATTTGTCACTAGGGCCGAATACAACGGGTGAAATCCTTACTTTACAAGCCCATAACCAAGAATGCAGTTAAGAAAATATTTATAAAATAAAAAGTAACACACAATAAAATAACAATAACGGGGCTATATACAGGGGTTACCGTTAGTCAATGTCTGGGGGTACAGGTTAGTTGAGGTAATTTGTACATGTAGGTAGGAGTAAAGTGACTATGCATAGATAATAAACAGCAAGTAGCAGCAGTGTAAAAACAAGGGGGGTGGGGTGGTCAATGTAAATAGTCCTGGTGGCCATTTGATTAATTGTTCAGCAGTCTTATGGCTTGGGGGTAGAAGCTGTTAAGGAGCATTTTGGTCCTAGACTTGATGCTCCGGTACCGCTTGCCGTGCGGTAAGAGAGAACAGTCTATGACTTGGGTGACTGGAGTCTTTGACAATTTTTGGGGGGCCTTCCTCTGACACTGCCTAGTATATAGGTCCTGGAAGGCAGGAAGCTTGTCCGCAGTGATTTACTGGGTCATACGGTACTACCCTCTGTAGAGCCTTACGGTCAGATACCGAGCAGTTGCCATACCAGACGGTGATGCAACCAGTCAAGATGCTCTTGAGTATGCAGCTGTAGAACTGGTTGAGAATCTGGGGACCCCATGAAGGGGAAAATATATTGTTGTGCCCTCTTCACAACTGTCTTGGTGTGTTTTGACCATGATAGTTTGTTGGTGACATTGATCCCAAGGAACTTAACTCTCGACCCGCTCCACTTCAGCCCTGTCGATGTTAATGGGAGCCTTTTCGGCTCTCCTTTTCCTATCGTTCATGATCAGCTCCTTTGTCTTGCTCACATTGGAGGGGAAGATCGTTGTCCTTGCACCACACTGCCAGGTCTCTGACCTCCTCCCTAAAGGCCGTCTCATTGTCTGTGATCAGACCTAACCCTGTTGTCGTCAGCAAACTTAATGATTGTGTTTGAGTCGTGTATGGCCACGCAGTCATGGATAAACAGTGAGTACAGGAGGAGACTAGGCACGCACCCCTGAGGGGCCCCAGTGTTGAGTATCAGCATAGCAGATGTGTTGTTGCCTACCCTTACCACCTGGGGGTGGCCCGTCAGGAAGTCAAGGATGCACTTATTGATGAAGCCGGTGACTGAGGTGGTATACTCCTCAATGCCATTGGATGAATCCCGGGACATATTCCAGTCTGCTAGCAAAACAGTCCTGTAGCATCCGCGTCATCTGATTACTTCCGTATTGAGCGATTCCCTCTTAACTCCTGCGTTAGTTTTTGCTTTTAACCAGGAATCGGGAGCATAGATTTATGGTCAGATTAGCCAAATAGAGGGGGCGAGGGATAGCTTTGTATGTGTGTGTGTGGAGTACAGGTGATCTAGAGTTTTTATTTATTAATATTTTCTCTCTCTGGTTGCAGATGTGACATGTTTGTAGAAATGAGGTAAAACGGATTTAAGTTTCCCTGCATTAAAGTCCCCGGCCACTAGGAGCGCAGCTTCTGGATTAGCATATTCTTGTTTGCGTATGGCCTTATACAGCTCATTGAGTGCGGTCTTATTGTCAGCATAGATGAGAACTTTCTTGGTAGATAGTGTGGTCTACAGTTTATCATGAGTTACTCTACCTCATATTAAATACATTTTTAATATTAGACATCATGCTCCAGCTGTTATTGACACAAGCCACACCCCTTGTCTTTACAGACATAGCTGCTATGTCCTGCCAATGCACGGAAAAGCCAGCAAGCTCTATATTATCTGAGTCTTCGTTCATCCACGACTCTAAAAAAAAGGCAGCCACCCATCAGGCTCCGTTCTTCCCCACATTTACATAAGTATTCAGACGATTAACCCTGTTTCTCCCATTCTTCTCTGCAGATCCTCTCAAGCTCTGTCAGGTTGGATGGTGAGTGTCGCTGCACAGCTTTTTTCAGGTCTCTCCAGAGATGTTCAATCGGATTCAAGTCAGGGCTATGGCTGGGCCACTCAAGGACATTGAGACTTGTCCCGAAGCCACTCCTGCATTGTCTTGGCTCTGTGCTTTGGGTCTTTGTCGTGTTGGAAGGTGACAGGAATCAGGAGGATAGAGTTATTGTTAGATTTGCCAAATGGAGGGCTAAGGATAGTTTTGTATCTCTGTGGAGTAAAGGTGATCTAGAGTTTCTTTCGCCTCTAGTTGCACAGGTAACATGCGGATCAGTTGTCCTGGTCCCTTTGCAGAAAAACAGCCCCAAAGCATGATGTTTCCACCCCCATGCTTCACAGTAGGTATGGTGTTCTTTGGATGCAACTCAGCATTCTTTGTCCTCCAAACACGACGAGTTGAGTTTTTACCAAAAAGTTATATTTTGGTTTATCTGACCATATGACATTCTCCCAATCTTCTTCTGGATCATCCAAATGCTCTTTAGCAAACTTCAGACGGGCCTGGACATGTACTGGCTTAAGCAGGGGGACACGTCTGGCACTGCAGGATTTGAGTCCCTGGCGGCGTAGTGTGTTACTGATGGTAGGCTTTGTTACTTTGGTCCCAGCTCTCTGCAGGTCATTCACTAGGTCCCCCCGTGTGGTTCTGGGATTTTTGCTCACCGTTCTTGTGATCATTTTGACCCCACAGGGTGAGATCTTGCGTGGAGCCCCAGATCGAGGGAGATTATCAGTGATCTGTATGTCTTCCATTTCCTAATAATTGCTCCCACAGTTGATTTCTTCAAACCAAGCTGCTTACCTATTGCAGATTCAGTCTTCCCAGCCTGGTGCAGGTCTACAATTTGGTTTCTGGTGTCCTTTGACAGGTCTTTAGTCTTGGCCATAGTGGAGTTTGGAGTGTGACTGTTTGAGGTTGTGGACAGGTGTCTTTTATACTGATAACAAGTTCAAACAGATGCCATTAATACAGGTAACGAGTGGAGGACAGAGGAGCCTCTTAAAGAAGTTACAGTTACAGAAATCTTGCTTGTTTATAGGTGACCAAATATTTATTTTCCACCATAATTTGCAAATAAATTCATTAAAAACCCTACAATGTGATTTTCTGGAATTTTTTTCCCTCATTTTGTCTGTCATAGTTGAAGTGTTCCTATGATGAAAATGGCAGGCCTCATCTTTTTAAGTGGGAGAACTTGCACAATTGGTGGCTGACTAAATACTTTTTTGCCCCACTATGTTTTGTTTGATAAAGTTCATATTTATATTTTTAATAATCTCAGAATACATTTTCGCATTACGTTCACTAGTTCCAAAAACATCCAGTGATATTGCAGAGAGCCACATAATTTTACAGAAATACTCATAAATGTCGATAGATCCAATTGTTAGACATGGAAATATAGATATTCCTCTCCTTAATGCAACCGCTGTGTCAGATTTTTTAAAAACTTTAAGGAAAAAGCAAACCAGGCAATAATCTGAGACGGCGTTCAGAAAATATATATTTTTTTATCCACCATGTTGGAGTCAACATTATAAATGATCCTTTACCTTTTTTGATCTTCATCAGAATGCACTCCCTGGAATCCCAGTTCCACATTAAATGTTTGGTTTAGTTCGATAATATCCAAGTAGCTACTTTTGTTAAGGCGTTTATTACACAAGTCCAAAAGCTCGTGCAGGTCCTGCCGAACTTCGGACGAAAACTTAAATATTACAGTTCGTAGAAACATTTCAATCTTCAGTGTGTTTCGAACATAAATCTTAAATAACGTTCCAACCAGAGAATTCCTTTGTGTGTAGAAAAGCCATGGAACGCAGGTCGCTATCATGTGAAATGCGCATTACCAGGACCTGGCTCTCTGCCCGACCACTGACTCAAAGAGCTCTCATCCGGCCACACATTACAGTAGAAGCCTCATTCAAGTTTCTTAAGACGGTTGACATCTAGTGGAAGCCTTAGGAAGTGCACCATAACCAATATCCCACTGTGTATTCAATAGGGGCTGGATTGAAAATCGACCAACCTCAGATTTCCCACTTCCTGTTTGGATTTCTTCTCAGGTTTTTGCCTGCCATTTGACTTCTGTTATACTCGCCGACATCATTCAAACAGTTTTAGACACTCCAGAGTGTGTTTTATCCAATACTAGTAAATGGCATTACATGAGAGCGTGTGACCCATGGCCTTTTATACAATCATGCACATTTGCATCCTTCTAGGTCTTAAGGGAATTAGCATTTTATTAATCAAATTGGCGGAACTGGAAAAAGTATTTGCCAACTGATACAATTGGGCTTCGCTGCTGAACCCCCAATAATATGAACACTTTCTATGGTTTCAGCTTGATAATACACTTTCAGCAAGCACACTTATCGTTATAGAAGGTACAATAAAAATCCACACTGGTGCGTAGATCAACACCGGTATATAGTAAAATACCATATACTGGCCATCCCAAGACCTAGGTTTCAGGAAATGGCAGTAACGGGTGTTTCAAAAATGCTTAATGCTCCAACTTGATTTTAGGCCTACATCAGCATCACCTAAGGAGAACCCTGATTGTACGTTGAAACGTGTATACATTTCTCGTTGTTGAAAGTCTATAGCCTACCATTCCTACATTTACATTTGGTTATTAATTTAGCAGACGCTTTACACGAGTAATTAGGGTTAAATGCCTTGCTCAAGAACACATTGGCAGATTTTTTTTTCTTCACATAGTTGGCTCGGGGATTGGACCTAGCGACCTTTCATTTACTGGCCCAACGTTCTTAACTGCAGTCTTTTGCAAACATCATTATTGGGCTATTGTTTGTTTCCACATGTGTGGGAACTGCACAAGCGTTGTTGTGGGAGCCGTGGGCTTTACTGCCTCGCTGAAGTGGTACTCGTAGAGATTCTTTAAAGTTGCCTGTTTTAAGAAGGGGACCCTTCCAGTTAGACACTGTTGCTATCAGCCAGGTCAAGCTGAGTGAAATTCTGATGAATGTATGGCTCCCATTTGAGAAAGCAAATACTGATACCTGCTGCATGTCCCTGCACATTATGTATGAAACAAGAATGTGATACGCTTTTCTACAACAAACCGGTTGGCTAGACAGGCTATAGATTGCATAGTGTGTCAATAGTTTGGCATGAAGGCTATGTTGTTGAAAAGGCCATTGATCAAAGCTAGGTGAACTTTGCTAGTTTTGAAACGTGTCCACAATGATGACGGTGATATCTTGCATTTGTATACTGTTTTTCTCAAAATTAGAGGCCTTTTAGTTGTATGGGAGTATCTCAACCTTGCTATTCCATGTCTTTGTCTCGCAGTGGCCAAGCCTGCTGTGGCAGAGAAGCTACAGTGGACATGTGCTGAGCTTCCTACTGAGGGCCAGATGGTGGCACTGGTGGTCAGTGTGATGGAGAATCCTGGAGAGTTCTACTGCTACAAATATAACCAAGAAGGTACAGGAATTCTAAACATCTCACAGTAGGAGTGAGATTTTACTAGATTAGAATTAGGGAGCGTAGGTCTCCCGAGTGGCACACTGGTCTAAGGCAGTGCTAGCTATGTAAGCCAGAAACCATACATGCTGAGGCTGCATTTATTGTAGCTGGGGATTTTAACTAAGCTAATCTGAGAACAAGGCTTCCTAAATTACGCTTTCTCTGTGAACGAGTTTATTAGCAAGTGCATCGGTGATGTTTTAGCCACTGTGTCTATTAAACCTTCCCTAACCAGAGACTGTGGATTGATGGCAGCATTGCGCGAATCACCTCTTTTAATCATGGCAAGGCGACTGGAAACATGACCGAATACAAACAGTGGAGCTATTTCCTCCAAGGCAATCAAAAGAGCAAAGCGTCAGTATAGAGACAAAGTAGTCACAATTCAACAGCTTAAACTCGAGACGTATGTGGCAGGGTCTACAGCCAATCACGGATTACAAAATGAAAACCAGCCCCGTCACGGACATCAACGTCTTGCCCCCAGACAAATTAACCAACTTCTTTGCTAGCTTTGAGGACAATACAGTAACACTGACACGGCCTGCTACCAAAGCCTGTGGGCTCTCCTTCTCCTGGGCCAACGTGAGTAAAACGTTTAAAGCGTGTTAAACCTCGCAAGGCTTCCGGCCAAGGCGGCATCCCTAGCCACGTTCTTGGAGCATGTGCAGATCAGCTGGGTGGTGTGTTTACGGACATATTCAATCAGGCAAACAACCTCTCACTCAACATCAACAAAAGAAAGGAGATGATCGTAGGCTTCAGGAAACAGCAGAGCGAGCATCCCCCCCATCCACATCGACGGGACAGTAGTGGAGAAGGTGTAAAGTTCCTCAGCATACACATCACGGACAAACTGAAATGGTCCACCCACACAGACAGCATGGTGAAGAAGGCGCAACAGAGCCTCTTCAACCTCAGGATGCTGATGAAATTTGGCTTGTCACCATAAACACTCACAAACCTTTACAGCTGCACAATTGAGAGTATCATGTCGGGTTGTATCACCGCCTGGTACGGCAACTGCTCTGCCCACAACCGCAAGGCTCTCCAGAGATTAGTACGGTCTGAGCAACTGATCATCGGGGGCAAACTACCAGCCCTCCAGGACACCTACAGCACCCGATGTCACAGGAAGAACAAAAATATCAAGGACAACTAGTACCTGAGCCACTGCCTGTTTACCCCCAAATCATCCAGAAGGTTAGGTCAGTACAGGTACAGTACAGGTCAAAGCTGGGACCGAGAGATTGAAGATATTTTTTAATCTCAAGGCCGTCAGACTGTTAAACAGCCATCACTAACAGTGGCTGCTGCCAACATAGACTCAAATCTCTGGCCACTTTAATATCACTAGTAACTTTAAATAACGCCACTTTAATAATCTTTACATCCTACATTACTCATCTCGTTTTTATATTCTGTATTCTATACCATTTACTGCATCTTGCGCACGGTTGGCCCAGTGTTTGGCCGGCATGGATGTCCTTGTCCCATCGCGCACTAGCAACTCCTGTGGCAGGCCAGGCGCAGTGCACGCTGACACGGTTGCCAGGCCAGATGCAATGTTTCCCCCCACACATTGGTGTGGCTGGCTTCTGGACTAAGTGGGCATTATGTCAAGAAGCAGTGCAGCTTGGTTGGGTTGTGTTTCGAAGGACGCCGTACGGGAGTTGCAGCGATGAGACAAGACTGTAACTGCCAATTGGATATCACGTAATGGAGTAAAATGGCTACAAAATAAAAGACGCTGTGGGAGCCTCACCTCAGAATGCATTTCCAATGACATATTGTTTCTTAAGTGATATGTTGAGTTAAAACTTTGCTTCTATACCACTACATACCATTGCAGTGTACACTGAACATAAGTATAAAAGCAACATGTGAAGTGTTGGTCACAAGCTTTTCATGACCTGAAGTAAAGGATTCCTGACATGTTCTATATGTACAAAAAGCTTACTTCTCACAAATGTTGTGCACAAATCTGTTTACATCACTGTTAGTGAGCATTTCTCCTTTGCCAAGATAATCCATTCACCTGACAGGTGTGGCATATCGATAAGCTGATTAAACAGCATGGTCATTCATTGCACAGGTGCACCTTGTGCTGTGGACAACAAAAGGCCACCCTAAAATGTGAAGTTTTGTCACAACACAATGCCAAAGATGTCTCAAGTTGAGGGCGTGTGCAATTGGCATGCTGACTGCATGAATGTCCACCAGAGCTGTTTCCAGATCAAATGTTAATTTCTCTACCGTGAGCTGCCTCCAATGTCATTTTAGAGAATTTGGCAGTACCACCAACCGGCCTCACAACCGCTGTAACCACGCCGGATGTGTAGGACATGGACTGGCTTCATCTGCGCTATGGTCTGAGACCAGCCACCAGGACAGCGGATTAAACTCTGGATTTGCACAAAGAATTTGAAGAATTTCTGTGCAAACGGTCTCAAGGAAGCTCATCTGCTTGCTCGTCATCCTCACCAGGGTCTTGACTTCAGTTCGGCGTCGTAACTGACTTCAGTGGGAAATACTCTCCTTCGATGACTACTGGTACGGTGGAGAAGTGTGCTCTTCACGGATGTATCACGGTTTCAACTATACCGGGCAGATGGCAGACACTGTGTATGGCTTTATGTGGGCGAGTGGTTTGCTGATTTCAACAATGTGAGTAGTGCCCATGGTTTCGGTGGTGTTATGGTATGGGCAGGCATAAGCTACGGACAACGGATGCAATTTCAATGCACAGAGATGCCGTGACGAGGCACATTGTCATGCCATTCATCTGCTGCCATCACCTCATGTTTCAGCATAATGCACGATCACATGTCGCAAGGATCTGTACACAATTTCCCAGTTCTTCCATGGCCTGCAATACTCACCACACGTCACCAATTGAGCATGTTGGGATGCTCTTTATAGAAGTGTACGACCGCTTGTTCGATTTCTTGGCAATATCCAGAAACTTTGCACAGCCATTGAAGAGGAGTGGGACCACAGGCCACAATCAACAGCACTGCATGAGGCAAATGGTGGTCACACCAGATACTGACTGGTTTTCTGATCTACGCCCCAACCTCTTTTTTTCTTCTTTAAAAAAAAAAGTTGTGACCAACAATGCAAATCTGTATTTCCGGTCATGAAATCCATGTATTAGGGCCTACTGAATTTATTTAAATTGACTGATTTCCCTATATGAACACTCAGTAAAGTATTTGAAATAGTTGAATGTTAGACACGGTTAAATATGGTACACATTTACACATTATATTCACCTTTTTTATGTGTTACATTCCCCGTTTTCACTGTAATTGACATTGCTTCATCAGCGATATCTGTTTGTGTTGTAAGACCTGCAGGTTCTAGCGGAGCTGGGGGCTGAGCTGAAGCGGCACTGTGAGGCAGACATCACCCCTTTCACCCCTAGTGTGGGTGAGCCCTGCTGCGCTCTGTTCTCTGGTAAGAACAAACTACGAGATTTATCGAACGCCACTCGAACTGAATATCTATCATACTATATGGGGTAGTAAAAATATCACCAAGGACTCAAAGGCCCTCTCTCTTACTCCCACTGGTGCAGTGAATGTAGTCAAACTGTATATTATGGTTAATACTGGTGTGTGTGCTCTCCCTCCACAGGTGATGGAGCATGGTACCGTGGTATGGTGCAGGGTGTGTGGGCTGGCAGTAAAGCCCGGGTGTATTTTGTGGACTATGGCAACACCAGTGATGTCGAACCAGCCCACCTCAGAGCGATCACACCCAAGCTCCTCAAACACCACTTCCTGGCTATCCGCTGCTGGCTAGCAGGTGTGTGTGACTGTTAAAGTAGTAACATTTCTACATTGTCAAACTTTACAGGTTTTTTATGTAATAAGTTATTACATTATCCGGTGGTTGTAATGTTATCAGGTGATTAACAACTTTTTTGATGAATAATGTAAGAACTTTTTTGATGAATGTTTTTATGTATTACTTCCTTCAATTTGATGCATATACTGCTAGTTACAAACACAATCTCATGCACATCTTCCCGGAATACTTCTATATAAACACACTTGCAAGCACACATTGAAATGTGCACAATCATACACACACACCCAAAAGTAACTGAATGCTCATAAATAGAAACTCATAAGCGCACACTGAAACCGGTCTAGTGGAAAGAGATTTTTAAAATACCACTATAACACTTCTTTACTTGGCCAATGTACAACCGGAGCTTGTCTTTGTGATGTCACAGTACCCAAACCCTGACACGCCAGACCCACAACAGGCTGTGTATCATGATGAGTAACCTTGCTTGAGAGCTAGTTTTGAATCCAGTCTGTGCCCGGATGGGTGTCCGCTAGGAGGGGGTGGTCAAAGGTTTGAACCTCACCTGCATGTTGAGGAACCTTGTTTTACACTCCCCTGAGATCAAGATGACTTCTTGAAACCATTTTGTGCTTGTACCTTGCTCGAGAGCACAACGGCAGGAGATTAAATTTAGAATTGGATACCAGCAACCCCCCAGTTGCCGATTCACATCCACCAGATTTTTCCCATGAGACCCAGGATTCAAAGGCCTGCCCCTCTAACCTCAAGGCTACGTGTGCCGCCCCATAGCAAGGTAACAAGAGACACACGTTTGACTGCTCTGAGAGATGGACAACGCAGATGGACCCTATTGGTTACAACCCCCACATAGAGCAGATGTGATTTGGCACAAACAGAGTAATACATAAACATAGCTTTTGCTATGTTATTAGCTACATGTTCAGTTAAAGATCATGTTATTCATCTAGTTGTTACTCCCATGATAACGTAACAAAAACCTGTGGTAGCATAACCTTTCACTTTACATTATAAGTTATTACATTATCATGTTTTATTATGTTTTCCGGTAAGTTATAACATTAACTGGTGTTATACATTAACCGTTAACCATTACTGTGTGTGTGTGAATGAATTACATTTGAATTCATCTCAAATCTCCAGTTGGCAGCCCATACCTTACTGACAGTGGTCCTGTGTAGCTCAGTTGGTAGAGCATGGCGCTTGTAACGCCAGGGTAGTGGGTTCGATCCCCGGGACCACCCATACGTAAAATGTATGCACACATGACTGTAAGTCGCTTTGGATAAAAGCGTCTGCTAAATGGCATATTATTATTATTATTACACTAACAACCATTACAATGATTCACGGTGATACTAAAGTGATCATTATTACTGTTCTGTGCAGTGCGGACCATGTAAATTATTAAAGTTATCCAAGCAATAATAACTAGAGCAGTAAAAAAAAGTTAATACAGAACATTTTTAACCCGGTCTTGCACAAAGAGAAGATTGTATGTACATGTTTGTGTATTTGCAGGATTTTTTGGATTTTGTTCATGATATCCTCATTCATAAAATTGTAATTGTTTTCAAACCTGCTCATACAAATATGGTGAGAAACTGTTGCAAATGTCAATGTGGAAAAACATAGCAAGTCATGACTATAAAATAGTCTTCCCCCAATCCCTGTAGGTGTTGAGCCTCTGAGCCCCCAGTGGAGTGCTGAGTCTATAGTCCGCTTCCAGGCCCTGTGTGTGGGCCAGCAGCTCCATGCACGTGTCCTCTTCATCACAGAGCGAGGCTACGGACTTCAACTGGACAGCAGTGGTCAAAACGTGGCCACCACACTGCTCTCAGAACAGCTGGCCAAAGCCCCTGAACAGAGCCAGGCCCATGCTAAATCCGTTCCCACTGTCCCTAAAATCCCCCAGCAGAAGCCTGCCATTCAGAGAGACACCACCACTAGTGTGGGACCACCCAAATCCGCAGCCAATGAAAATGAGCCGCCCACTGAGAAGCAGGTCAAGAAAAACAATCAGAGCAAGGCTAGTGCTCGGCAGCCGGCAAAAGTGTCCATCCCATTTGGATCCGATGGAACTGCATCTGGTGAGTTAGATTTACTGTATTTTCGGTATCAAGAAGAGACTGTAACCATGTTTCCATCCAACCATTTTTAAACAAGTCAAGTACCTGTCGGATAAAAAAAACTCACGATGAGCCTGATGGAAATAGCAAATTGTCGGTGTACTTTCTTAAATGTTGACAACTAAATCTGTATCATTTGATTGAAAATGTAGGTGGAAACCTAGCTTGTGTAATGAAATCACTTTTTTTGGACAACAGCACAAGATTGGCTGCAATTTCACAGTTCATCTGTCTGTCCATGTCTTGCCTTCAGATCAAACAATTCTCCATTTTATTTCAGCATGAGCTTACATGACAGTGCTGAACCAATTAATTCAGTCACATTGCCAGTGCCACACACTTTTACAAGAACAATTTATGTTTATCAAATATCTCCTGTTTGTCTTTACTCGTGCCGTCATACAATATTTGTTGCTAATAAATTCAAGCCCAACTTAGAAATATCAATACAAGTAAATCATGATTCTGTAAATGTGGTTTGATAAGGAGTAATTTATCATTTTTCCTGAAACATTGGTAAGGTTATTGCAAAATAAGTATGTACAGCACCTTCACAAAGTATTCAGACCCCTAGACCTTTCCCACATTTTAAGTTGCAGCTGTATTCTAAAATTGATTAAAATATTTTTTCCCTCATCAATCCACACACAATAAATACCCTATAATGACAAGACGAAAACAGGTTTTTAGACATTTTTGCAAAAAAAAACAAGTTACCTTATTTGCATAATATTCAGCGGGTTTGCTATGTGACTTGAAATTGAGCTCAGGTGCATCCTGTTTCCATTGATAATCATTGGTGTCTCTACAACTTAACTGGAGTCCACCTGTGGTAAATTCAATAGATTTGGACGTAATTTGGAAAGGCACACACCTGTCTATATAAGGTCCCACAGTTGACAGTGCATGTCAGCAAAAAGCCAAGCCATGAGGTCAAAGGAATTATCTGTCGAGCTCCGAGACAGGATTGTGTTGAGGCACAGATCTGGGGAAGCGTACCAAAACATTTCTGCTACATTGAAGGTCCACAAGAACGCAGTGGCCTCCATCATTCTTAAATTGAAGATGTTTCAAACCACCAAGACAATTCCTAGAGCTGGACGCCCGGCCAAACAGCGATGTGTTTTAATAAAATCAACTATATGCATTGAACTTACGGTTTGATGAAATAAGACCAATGCCTCAAGGGCGCCAGAGATCTAGATAACCAGAATATTTGTTTTCTTTAACCTGATCCAACTATTCTCCCGCTCCTGCTGGCTTTCGCAGATTCCGCCATTACTTTCATTAAGTTGCCGGTAAGAGTCTGCAACTTTTCTCAAGTGGAATGCTAATTTATCTTACCATATCTACCAGTTCTACTTTTCATCGGCACATTTTCATGAAACAATTTCATTTATAATAACGTCTTCATATCTCAACCATTGTCATGTGGTTAATCAAAATTCTATCCCAATCTAAATAAAAATTGTAAAAATTTCCAGCGCCGGTGAGCTGGGGCAACGTTTCCAGACACAGTTGTAGGCTATTTGTGCTAGGGATAAGAAGTCATGCCTAACTTGGGCAGGAGCGCACCGGAGCTTTATAATGCTTTAGCTCCTGTTCCTCTTAGAATATTAGCTCAAAACTTTGGCGCTCCTGCACCTAAATATAGACCGTACCAGCACCCAAAATGAGTACCGGAACCTATTTCAGTCCAAGTCCAGCACTGATAAGAAGTAATCAGGTAGACCTATTTTATGTCATTTCCACTTGATATCTTTCCCATTTCACGCTGAGTGGTTATCGAAAGGGAGAACACATACTTAGAACACATACTCATTCAACGGTTTTTCATTATTTTCACTGTTTTCTAATAGTGAAGACATCAAAACTATGAAATAACACATGTGGAATCATGTAGTAATCCAAAAAGTGTTAAAATGAATCAAAATATATTTTACATTTGAGATTCTTCAAAGTAACCACCCATTGCCTCGTGACAGCTTTGCACACTCTTAGCATTCTCTCAACCAGCTTCATCTGGAATGCTTTTCCAACAATCTTGATGGAGTTCCCACATATGCACATTGTCGAAAGCGAGCATTCTGGATAGAGAGAATTAGATTGTGCATCTGGGCGCATGGTTAAGCCGACGTCTGCATTGTCCATGCAGCATTTACGGTGATGTACCACCCTCACCTACCATCAACCAATCATGTCAATGCGGCGTTACACAGAGCCTTACCCACTGCTACAAACTTTGGGAAGCGAATTGCGATGCGGTACTGCGATTGATTTGTCCCGTGCATGTCTCTGGAGGCTCTGCAATTGTGTCACATATGATGCCTTCGGCCACAATTTTCCATCAAGCATAAATTGGATTTTAGTCTTGGCCTCCGCTATGGATTAGTTGACATATTTTTGTCTGGTCGACCAACAACCAAACAATTGACCAGTCGACTAATTGGGGTCAGCCCTAATGCATATGTGTGGGGTGGAGGGGTGACTTGTGAGCTATGGAAATAATTGTATTTAAGGACATCAGTCAAGGAAACCATTAGTCAATGCTAACGCTAGTATTGCTAATCAGATGAACGATATCTACCTCAGCAGACAAATTCCCTCTGGACTGGAGGACGGTGGAGCTGCCTCGCAATGAGACCTTCCAGCCTTGCATAGCAGCCGTTGTCAGCCCCAGTCTATTCTACCTTTTCAACCCCAGCCATGGTGAGGACTCTTTCTCTCATTTCTCTCGTTCTTTGTGTCTACAAAAATCCATGTCAATTCTTACAGGTGTACAATTACACCAGACTCACCCACAAATGTTCTGTGTATACGGTATGAACACTAATTTATGTCTGTGTGTGGTCTAGTGTATGTGGAGAGACTGCAGAGTGTGATGATGGACTTGGCTGTATACTGCACCACCAAGGCCTTGCCTAGTCGGTGCAAACCCATGCCAGGAGCTGCATGCTGTGCCCAGTTTTCAGGTGAGGAGTCGTCACCCCCCCCCCACACACACACACACACACACACACTTTCATCACCTTGTGGACAGGACTTTGCACACACACACATGCACTATCACTGCTAAAATACACACCCATTCCGTGCCTCACACAATGCATACACATGCAGTGCTTCAACAACAATCAGATATTTCCCATTTCAAGGGCACTATAAAATAACCTCATTAACTCAATAGCACTCATTTTAAACGTTAGGTGAAATCTAATCGTAATGTGAACGGACTGCCATTTTTTCACGCTGCTCAGGATTTGGCAATATGGCCGTCCATTCACTTTATGATCAGATTTGACCTAACGTTTCAATATGGCTATAAATGTCTTTCTGGAAAGACAGAGTTCTACTGATGGATCACACATCTCTTTTGGGATGTTTTCAAACCAATTGAATGCCAATATTCGCAATATGCTTACATGAGGAACTAGGGTGGTGGACTAAATGGTGGATTGCTCTGATAAGGTGTCAAAGCACGAGGTAGGAAACCCCCAAAATGGATTGGACACAGTCGATCACCTCAAGATAAAAATGTAATATTCAATATCAGTAAGTTAGACTAAATAATAGCACTTCACAAACTTGTGTGTTATAACCTTCAATCTGGATAACAACACAAAACAAATCATAAGACTACAAAAAGAAAACCAGCCCCATCGCCACGATTGTCTTGCTCCCAGACAAACTAAACAAGTTCTTTGCTCGCTTTGAGAACAATACAGTGCTTCCGACAGGGCCCGCTACCAAAACCTGCAGGCTCTCCTTCATTGCAGCCAATGTGAGTAAAACATTTAAACGTGTTAACCCTCGCAGGGCTGCCGGCCCAGACGGCATCCCTAGCTGCGTCCTCAGAGCATGCGCAGACCAGCTGGCTGGTGTGTTTACGGACATATCAATCCCTATCCCATTCTGCTGTTTCCACATGCTTCAAGATGGCCACCATTGTTCCTGTTCCCAAGAAAGTTAAGGTAATTGAGCTAAACAACTATCGCACTCACTTCCGTCATCATGAAGTGCTTTGAGAGACTAGTTAAGGATCAGTATTTAACACCATAGTACCCTCCAAACTTATCATTAAGCTCAAGACCCTGGGTCCTGGACTTTCTGAGGGGACGCCCCCAGGTGGTGAGGGTAGGAAACATCTCCACCCCGCTGATCCTCAACACTGGGGCCCTACAAGGGTGCGTTCTCAGCCCTCTCCTGTACTCCCTGTTCACCCATGACTGCGTGGCCATGCACGCCTCCAACTCAATCATCAAGTTTGCAGACGACACTACAGTTGTAGGCTTGATTACCAACAACGACGAGACTGCCTACAGGGAAGAGGTGAGGGCCCTCGCAGTGTGGTGTCAGAAAAATAACTTCACACTCAACGTCAACAAAACAAAGGAGATTATTGTGGATTTCAGGAAACCGCAGAGGGTGCACCCCCATATCCACATCAACGGGACAGTAGTGGAGAAGGTGGAAAGTTCCTCGGCGACCACATCACGGACCAGCTGAAATGGTCCACCCACACAGACAGGGTGGTGAAGAAGGCGCAACAGTGTCTCTTCAACCTCAGGAGGCTGAAAAAGTCTGGCTTGTCATCAAAAACACTCAAACTTTTACAGCTGCACAATCGAGAGTATCCTGTCGGGCTGTATCACCGCCTGGTACGGCAACTGCTCCGCCCACAACCGTAAGGCTCTCCAGAGGGTAGTGAGGTCTGCACAACGCATCACCGGGGACAAACTACCTGCCCTCCAGGACACCTACAGCACCCGATTTCACAGGAAGGCCAAAATGATCATCAAGGAAAACAACCCCCCCAAACCAATGCCTGTTCACCCTGTTATCATCTAGAAGGCGAGGTCAGTACAGTGGCATCAAAGCTGGGACCGAGAGACTGAAAAACAGCTTCTACCTCAAGGCCATCAGACTGTTAAATAGCCATTACTAGCACATTAGAGGCTGCTGCCTATAAGCATAGACTTGAAATCACTGACCACTTTAAGGAATGGAACACCAGTCACTTTAATAGTGTTTACGTATCTGGCATTACTCATCATGTATTTACTGTATTCTATACTATTCTACGGTATCTTAGTCCGTTCCGCTCTGACATCGCTCGTCCATATGTGTACAGTCTTAATTCATTCCTACTTAGATTTGTGTGTATTGGGTATATGTTGTGTAATTTGTTAGATATTGCTGCACTGTCGGTGCTAGAAGCACAAGCATTTCACTGCAATAACATCTGCTTATCACGTGTATGTGACCAATAAAATTTGATTTGCCTTGATGACAGCTTTGTAAACCCGACCTCAACCATCTTCATGAGGAATGCTTTTCCAACAGTCTTGAAGGATTTCCCACATGCTGAATACTTGTTGGCTGCTTTTCCTTCACTCTGCGGTCCAACTCATCCCAAACCAGGTTGGGTATTGTGGTGGCCAGGTCATCTGATGCAGCACTCCATCACTCTCCTTCTTGGCCAAATAGCCTTTACACAGTCTGGAGGTGTGTTGGGTCATTGTCCTTTTGAAAAATAAATGACAGTCCCACTAAGCACAAACCAGATGGGATGGCATATCGCTGCAGAATGCTGTGGTAGCCATGCTGGTTAAGTGTTCTTTGAATTCTATATACACTGCTCAAAAAAATAAAGGGAACACTTAAACAACAATGTAACTCCAAGTCAATCACACTTCTGTGAAATCAAACTGTCCACTTAGGAAGCAACAGTGATTGACGATACATTTCACATGCTGTTGTGCAAATGGAATAGACAACAGGTGGAAATTATAGGCAATTAGCAAGACTCCCCCAATAAAGGAGTGGTTCTGCAGGTGGGGACCAGGCTGATGTTTTGGTCACTTTTGAATGCTAGCGGTGCTTTCACTCTAGTGGTAGCATGAGACAGAGTCTACAACCCACACAAGTGGCTCCGGTAGTGCAGCTCATCCAGGATGAGCTGTCAGCGTAGTGTCCAGAGCATGGAGGCGCTACCAGGAGACAGGCCAGTACATCAGGAGACGTGGAGGAGGCCGTAGGAGGGCAACAACCCAGCAGCAGGACTGCTACCTCCGCCTGTGCAAACACCGGCCAGGAACGATGTGTTTACAATACCGCGTTTGTAATAAAGCATCATTTGTTGGACTTCTGGGGTAGGTAGCTAGCTTTAGCTCGGTACCTAGCTAGCACCAATACAACCAGCCTGAAAACAATGGCCATTAGTGTGTTTAAGTACTGACCTGATTGTATGAATTGTGGACTACACATTCCTTTTGACTATAGCCACATGAACATGGATGAAATCGAATATTAATTCATTCTCTTTTTGTCCTTCAAAAGTTGTTCAAGTCAACTATTTTTGGATGAGCTGCATACGGTACAAAGGCAAACATATTGTGAGTTTTTTTTATGGACAGTCATCTGTTGTCCATCACCTGTCAACTGATTTTTTTTGTACACAATCTCAGTGGCGCTGTACATGTAGACCACATTCCTCTAGATGAGGAGAGCTATTGTTGTTTCACCCCGCAGGTGATAAGAATTGGTACAGAGCCGTGTTCCTGGAGACCACAGAGACTGAGGCCAGTGTTATCTATGCTGACTACGGCAACTCCGAGAAGCTCCCCTTCGCCAGCATTCTGCCCATCCCCACAGAGTTCCTGGAGCTCCCTTTCCAGATTGCCCGCTGTGCCCTCACAGGTAAGAGGGGCCACACAAGGCAGAAGTCAGCTGCACAGTCTGATGTTAACGCCTAGCCCTGTAGCTGTGATCTTGTCCCGTTGTGTCTGTCTGGGCCGGTAGGAGCACTTTGAGATGTGATCTATGTCTGTGTGACTGGTCTGTCTAGTTTCTGTGGCACTCATTTTCTGTAGATAAAGAGGGATATGATCTATGACTTGTGTCTTCCTGTCAACTGCCTGTGTGTCTTGTTTCTGAGTCTTCATCCCTGTATTTAACAAGTGCTCTGAGATGATACATGTCATGTTGTCTGCCTCTTTGGCCCTGGCCCTGCTGTAGGTAAGGAGCATTTCCCGTCAGTGTGGCCCGTAGAGGTCCTGGAGCTTTTCAGTGCCCTGCTGAGTGACGGCGTGCTGGCCTCTGTCCAGGACTTCGATGGCAACTCCAACCTGCTGTCAGTCACCCTGCAAATAGAGCGAGGCGGGGGCCACCTCAACACTATGATCCTAGAGGGGCTGCAGAGCACACAAACTGTCAGCGCCAGGACCCGCAGACAGGAGCCAGGCCAGACCAAGACCCCCATCATCGCCACAGCTCCAGTCACGCCGGCCACAGCTCCAGTCACGCCGGCCACAGCTCCAGTCACGCCGGCCACAGCTCCAGTAACTGGTGTGTCAGTTCAGATATCCGTGTTCTTATGGTACTAATAGACAGTATCAAAGGGATATTGTAGTGTGTGGCAGGGAGCCTAGAGGTTAGAATGGCCTACAACTGGACGGTTTCCAGTTCGAATCCCATGTGTGACAGGAAAATCTGGTGCTATTCTAGGTATCATAGATGGCATTTCCTGCTGTTGTGCTCTTCAGCAAGGCACTTAACCCCTATACTGCTCCAGGATCACCGCACTGTGGCGATGTCTTGGGCAATGTAACCATTTGTTTTGTTTTTTGCATCTTACTCATTGTGTTTGTAGTATCTTCTAATTAAATATTGCACATTAAACCTTTTAGATGAGCTGTATATATAAATCTCATGTATTTTCAGATTATGCTGCCCCGACGAATACTGAACCCAAGGAACCACAGAGCCTAATTTGCTCAAAAAGTGTGAATGGTATGTCCAAATGACTCATCAGATACTGCTTACTTGATCACTTTGACCCATTATTGGCACATTTTACCTAGCTGTTGGTTAAGCACTGACTCAAGTATTTGTTCTCCAGATTATGCCTCTCCATGCTGCTGCCGGGACTTGGTGCAAAAGGTGAAACACATTTTTCTACTATTGCTACTAACAAATTCAGGTGGTGGCACCAGGCCATGATTTGGTCACACAGTAATTGTTACTTTGTCACGCAGTAGATAAAATTACTTATAAAGTAATTCACAGTGCTAATGAGAGATGATTCAAGTAAATAAATTGTTTAATCTGACACATCCAAGAAAGATTGTTGCTATATTTTACTCTCAAAATAGGGCTTCAGAATTTAATTTGATTTATTTTGTTCAATCAAATCTAAGTTTATTGGCCGTGTACACAAATTTGCAGGTACATTGAAATGAGTGTTTCTAGAACAAACAGTGCAATAAACACACACAGTCTTCCCAAAAATTAAGAAATTAGGAAATATCAGAACGAGCGATGTCAGAGACCTTGACTTTTTCCACATTTTGTTATTATTCTTAAATGGGGGGGGGGGGGGGGGAATGAAAATGACCATCAGCTGTGGAATGGCACTACTGGCTGTGGAGGTGAGAGAGGTCCCACAGTTGACAGTGCATGTCAAAGCAAAAACCAAGCCATGAGGTTAAAGGAATTGTTCGCAGAGCTACAAGACAGGATTGTGTCGTGGAACAGATCTGGGGAAGGGTACCAAAACATTTCTGCAGCATTGAAGGTCCCCAAGAACACACTGGCCTCCATTCTTACATGGAATAAGTTTGGAACCACCAAGTCTCTTCCTGCAAGAAGTTCGCTTTGTCATTATGGGGTATTGTGTGAGTGTATAGATTGAGTCCTTTAAAAAATGTTTACATCCATTTTAGAATAAGGCTGTAATGTAACAAAAGGGGAAGGGG
Source organism: Oncorhynchus gorbuscha (assembly GCF_021184085.1). NCBI lineage: Eukaryota > Metazoa > Chordata > Actinopteri > Salmoniformes > Salmonidae > Oncorhynchus > Oncorhynchus gorbuscha. The sequence goes on from NC_060179.1 coordinate 48,373,037, forward strand.
TCTGAATACTTTCCAAATGCACTGTACAGTCGTGGTCTAAAGTGTTGAGTGACACAAATATTTATTTTCACAAAGTCTGCTGCCTCAGTATGTATGATGGCAATTTGCATATACTCCAGAATGTTATGAAGATGAATTGCAATTAATTGCAAAGTCCCTCTTTGCCATGCAAATGAACTGAATCCCAAATAAATATTTTCCCTGCATTTCAGCCCTGCCACAAAAGGACCAGCTGACATGTCAGTGATTCTCTCATTAACTTCTTTGGGACAGGGGGCAGTATTTTCACGTCCGGATGAAAAGTGTGTCCAAAGTAAACGGCCTGCTACTCTGACCCAGAAGCTAGGCTATGCATATTATTAGTAGATTTGGATAGAAAACACTCTGAAGTCTCTAACACTGTTTGAATCATGTCTGTGAGTATAACAGAACTTATTTGGCAGGCGAAATCCCGAGGGCAAACCGTTCAGATTTTTTATTTTTTTGGTCAATGGGTTTTCATTGGGAATCCAGATTTCTAATCGACTTTCCTGCAGTTCCTATCGCTTCCACTGGATGCGTCTTTAGAAATTGGTTGAGGTTTTTCCTTTGAGAAATTAAGAAGTAACACTGTTCAGAACGAGGGTAGAGAGAAGTGTACTCTGATAGAGGCGCGTGACCTGAAAACCTCGCTCCACTTTGTTTTCCTCCGGTATTGAACACAGATCATCCCGTCTTCAATTTGATCAATTATTTACGTATAAAAAAATACCTAAAGTTGTATTAGGAAAGTAGTTTGACATGTTTGGACAATGCTTACATTGTCTTACAAACTCCAAGCATTGATTATACAAGAATGGGCTGCCAACACTGCAAATATTGACTCGTTGCATCAACTTCATGTAATTGTCAATTAAAAGCCTTTGACACTTACGAAATACTTGTAATTATACTTCAGTATTCCATAGTAACATCTGACAAAAATATCTAAAGACACTGAGGCAGCAGACTTGATGAAAATTAATATTTGTCATTCTAGAAACCTTTGACCACGACTGTAATAGTGTAAGACAGTATGACCAGTATATGAATAGAAAAGCTGTGTACAGCAGTAGTTATATAGGATGAACCATGACTAGAATACAGTATATACATATGAAGTGGGTAAAACAGAATGTAAACATTATTAAAGTGACCAATGTTTAATAACGATGTACATAGGGCAGTAGTCTCTAGGGGGAAGGGTAGCGTACAGAGTGGTAGCCGGGCTAGAACAGTGATTAAGGCTAGTGGTGACATTCAGTTTCTGTCTCTCTGTCCCAGCTTTGATGCACCTGTACAGTAAAATGTATTTTTGTGCGCTGGCTATCCATTTATTTGGCCCTTGTTTCTGATTTGATTTGTTTCTGTGAAATCTCATTCATTGAACCTTATGCTCTTTTAACACTAGAACAGCCAACGTCTTTTGAACATGGTCTTTTGAGTGTCATGTGATTTAACAATTGTAATATCGCTGCCATTTTTAGTCATGTCCCCCTCCGTCCTTGACTTTTCCTAAATAAGTCTTTCACACACTTACTTTGTGAGAATTTCAATACCGCAGAGTTTGTGATAAGCAGTTTTACGAGGACACTCAACAGTTTGTTGCCCATCTCATAATGCCCATTGAAAGTACACCTGAACTATATCAAAACGAATTCCACACAAAAAATAATAAGTAGCATAAAGGCAAGATTAAATAGACAATATTCTGGTGGTTGACAATATTATCAACTGTGAATGAAGAGACTGAACAGTGCACCTTGTGTAATTGATAATAAATTGAAGACTTCACCACAAAAAAACAAAAAAAAACTATTGGAGAGAGCAGATTCTATGGTTTCTGAAACACCTACGTTTGCCAAACAACTCAAGGGTTCTATTTTGATCCATTTTTTTGTAGAATAACCTATTTCATGCGATACACACATGAGCAGTCGTGGCAGCATATAGCCTAAGCACAGACTAGTTACATAACTTTAAATATGCTGTTCTTTTGAAATGAATTGTTTTTTAAGACCTGCCTAAACGAAATGATGAGTTTCTTTGTGATGGTGTATATTAAATTGATTTATTAGACTGTTAAAATAGACACGACAAGGGTGCGACATTGGCCTGGATTAGTTTGCCTCACGGCCCGGCGGTTCTAGTGTTAAGGACCATCTTCTGCCCAAAGTGTAGAACCAACATGTTTTGAACCCCCTTCTCTTTCACAGATTGATCAACTGGAAGAGCACATTCTGTTCCTCATGGAGAAAATAGGTGGATTGTCAAAGTGACTACCATACGCAACGAGTACACAACTATGTTCTAGGAATATTCATGAATACATGAAGGTATTCAGTTTAAGTGATTTATGCTTTGCAGTTCAGTTGGGATGTTCCCTCAAGGGTTTTTGGTGGGTGAATGTTGCATCTTGGCTGTGAAAGGTATTTACATTATGGATATAATATGATGGAACGGCTCTCTTGATCAGGACTTAGTTTTAAACTTTGGTTTAAAATTGCTAATATAATTGTTTTAGGTATTGTTTAACTGAAATGTAATCATATTTTACACTTTCATCATAAACTATATCATAATTGTACTTTAAAGAAGTAAGCAATCTTAGAATTGTTATTGTTTTGTGACCATGTGGTCAGTGCATCAGTAATGTTAGGATGATTACATGATTATGTGCCTTCTCATTTAGTGTTCCACCATCTGTTGAAGAGGCATGGTTTCTCATTTACTTGTTTTAATTCAAGTTCAGTTTGGGATATGGAATGGTTTTGTGACATTAAATGAAAGCATTTACTTGAGCAGATTTCTTGATGGCTAACCAAACAGCACAGACTACATGCCGATTTAGAAATGTGTTTAATCTAAGATAAGAGAACAATATTTATTTTCCTATGTGTGAAATAACTTCGCTAGATATTTGGGCCCTCATTTGCTCCTTGTAGATCTCACTTTTTGTCAAATTATCAATGTTCGTTTTATGAGTTGAAGACATTTACATTTACATTACATTTACATTTAAGTCATTTAGCAGACGCTCTTATCCAGAGCGACTTACAAATTGGTGCATTCACCTTATGACATCCAGTGGAACAGTCACTTTACAATAGTGCATCTAAATCTTAAGGGGGGTGAGAGGGATTACTTATCCTATCCTAGGTATTCCTTAAAGAGGTGGGGTTTCAGGTGTCTCCGGAAGGTGGTGATTGACTCCGCTGTCCTGGCGTCGTGAGGGAGTTTGTTCCACCATTGGGGGGCCAGGGCAGCGAACAGTTTTGACTGGGCTGAGCGGGAGCTGTACTTCCTCAGTGGTAGGGAGGCGAGCAGGCCAGAGGTGGATGAACGCAGTGCCCTTGTTTGGGTGTAGGGCCTGATCAGAGCCTGGAGGTACTGAGGTGCCGTTCCCCTCACAGCTCCGTAGGCAAGCACCATGGTCTTGTAGCGGATGCGAGCTTCAACTGGAAGCCAGTGGAGAGAACGGAGGAGCGGGGTGACGTGAGAGAACTTGGGAAGGTTGAACACCAGACGGGCTGCGGCGTTCTGGATGAGTTGAAGGGGTTTAATGGCACAGGCAGGGAGCCCAGCCAACAGCGAGTTGCAGTAATCCAGACGGGAGATGACAAGTGCCTGGATTAGGACCTGCGCCGCTTCCTGTGTGAGGCAGGGTCGTACTCTGCGGATGTTGTAGAGCATGAACCTACAGGAACGGGCCACCGCCTTGGTGTTGGTTGAGAACGACAGGGTGTTGTCCAGGATCACGCCAAGGTTCTTGGCGCTCTGGGAGGAGGACACAATGGAGTTGTCAACCGTGATGGCGAGATCATGGAATGGGCAGTCCTTCCCCGGGAGGAAGAGCAGCTCAGTCTTGCCGAAGTTCAGCTTGAGGTGGTGATCCGTCATCCACACTGATATGTCTGCCAGACATGCAGAGATGCGATTCGCCACCTGGTCATCAGAAGGGGGAAAGGAGAAGATTAATTGTGTGGCGTCTGCATAGCAATGATAAGAGAGACCATGTGAGGTTATGACAGAGCCAAGTGACTTGGTGTATAGCGAGAATAGGAGAGGGCCAAGAACAGAGCCCTGGGGGACACCAGTGGTGAGAGCGCGTGGTGAGGAGACAGATTCTCGCCACGCCACCTGGTAGGAGCGACCTGTCAGGTAGGACGCAATCCAAGCGTGGGCCGCGCCGGAGATGCCCAACTCGGAGAGGGTGGAGAGGAGAGGATCTGATGGTTCACAGTATCGAAGGCAGCCGATAGATCTAGAAGGATGAGAGCAGAGGAGAGAGAGTTAGCTTTAGCAGTGCGGAGCGCCTCCGTGATACAGAGGAGAGCAGTCTCAGTTGAATGACTAGTCTTGAAACCTGACTGATTTGGATCAAGAAGGTCATTCAGAGAGAGATAGCGGGAGAGCTGGCCAAGGACGGCACGTTCAAGAGTTTTGGAGAGAAAAGAAAGAAGGGATACTGGTCTGTAATTGTTGACATCGGAGGGATCGAGTGTAGGTTTTTTCAGAAGGGGTGCAACTCTCGCTCTCTTGAAGACGGAAGGGACGTAGCCAGCGGTCAGGGATGAGTTGATGAGCGAGGTGAGGTAAGGGAGAAGGTCTCCGGAAATGGTCTGGAGAAGAGAGGAGGGGATAGGGTCAAGCGGGCAGGTTGTTGGGCGGCCGGCCGTCACAAGACGCGAGATTTCATCTGGAGAGAGAGGGGAGAAAGAGGTCAGAGCACAGGGTAGGGCAGTGTGAGCAGAACCAGCGGTGTCGTTTGACTTAGCAAACGAGGATCGGATGTCGTCGACCTTCTTTTCAAAATGGTTGACGAAGTCATCTGCAGAGAGGGAGGAGGAGGGGGGGAGGAGGATTCAGGAGGGAGGAGAAGGTGGCAAAGAGCTTCCTAGGGTTAGAGGCAGATGCTTGGAATTTAGCGTGGTAGAAAGTGGCTTTAGCAGCAGAGACAGAGGAGGAAAATGTAGAGAGGAGGGAGTGAAAGGATGCCAGGTCCGCAGGGAGGCGAGTTTTCCTCCATATCCGCTCGGCTGCCCGTAGCCCTGTTCTGTGAGCTCGCAATGAGTCATCGAGCCACGGAGCGGGAGGGGAGGACCGAGCCGGCCTGGAGGATAGGGGACATAGAGAGTCAAGGGATGCAGAGAGGGAGGAGAGTTGGGTTGAGGAGGCAGAATCAGGAGATAGGTGGGAGAAGGTTTGAGCGGAGGGAAGAGATGATAGGATGGAAGAGGAGAGAGTAGCGGGGGAGAGAGAGCGAAGGTTGGGACGGCGCGATACCATCCGAGTAGGGGCAGTGTGGGAGGTGTTGGATGAGAGCGAGAGGGAAAAGGATACAAGGTAGTGGTCGGAGACTTGGAGGGGAGTTGCAATGAGGTTAGTGGAAGAACAGCATCTAGTAAAGATGAGGTCGAGCGTATTGCCTGCCTTGTGAGTAGGGGGAAGGTGAGAGGGTGAGGTCAAAAGAGGAGAGGAGTGGAAAGAAGGAGGCAGAGAGGAAAGAGTCAAAGGTAGACGTGGGGAGGTTAAAGTCGCCCAGAACTGTGAGAGGTGAGCCGTCCTCAGGAAAGGAGCTTATCAAGGCATCAAGCTCATTGATGAACTCTCCGAGGGAACCTGGAGGGCGATAAATGATAAGGATGTTAAGCTTGAAAGGGCTAGTAACTGTGACAGCATGGAATTCAAAGGAGGCGATAGACAGATGGGTAAGGGGAGAAAGAGAGAATGACCACTTGGGAGAGATGAGGATCCCGGTGCCACCACCCCGCTGACCAGAAGCTCTCGGGGTGTGCGAGAACACGTGGGCGGACGAAGAGAGAGCAGTAGGAGTAGCAGTGTTGTCTGTGGTGATCCATGTTTCCGTCAGTGCCAAGAAGTCGAGGGACTGGAGGGAGGCATAGGCTGAGATGAACTCTGCCTTGTTGACCGCAGATTGGCAGTTCCAGAGGCTACCGGAGACCTGGAACTCCACGTGGGTCGTGCGCGCTGGGACCACCAGAGTAGGGTGGCCGCGGCCACGCGGTGTGGAGCGTTTGTATGGTCTGTGCAGAGAGGAGAGAACAGGGATAAACAGACACATAGTTGACAGGCTACAGAAGAGGCTACGCTAATGCAAAGGAGATTGGAATGACAAGTGGACTACACGTCTCGAATGTTCAGAAAGTTAAGCTACGTAGCAAGAATCTTATTGACTAAAATGATTAAAATGATACAGTACTGCTGAAGTAGGCCAGCTGGCAGTGGGTGCGTTGTTGACACTACACTAATCAAGTCGTTCCGTTGAGTGTAATAGTTTCTGCAGTGTTGCTATTCGGGGGCTAGCTGGCTAGCTAGCAGTGTTGTTTACGTTACGTTGCGTTAAAAGAACGACAATAGCTGGCTAGCGAACCTAGAAAATCGCTCTAGACTACACAATTATCTTTGATACAAAGACTGCTATGTAGCTAGCTATGTAGCTAGCTACGATCAAACAAATCAAACCGTTGTACTGTAATGAAATGAAGTGAAAATGTGATACTACCTGTGAATGCGACCGGGTTGTTGAGTTCTATTCAGAAGACGTTGGCTAGCTAGCAGAGTCTCCTACGTTAAGGACGACAAATAGCTGGCTAGCTAACCTCGGTAAATTAAGATAATCACTCTAAGACTACACACTCTAAACCTAAACAACACAATTATCTTGGATACAATGATACGAAGACAGCAAAGACAGCTATGTAGCTAGCTAACACTACACTAATCAAGTCGTTCAGTTGAGTGTAATAGTTTCTCCAGTGCAGCTAATCAGTGGACGTTAGCTAGCTGGCTAGTGAAGACTACGTTAGGACGGCGAAATACGATAATTACGCAATTATCTTTGATACAAAGACGGCTATGTAGCTAGCTGAGAAGAAATTGCTAAGATTAGACAAATCAAACCGTTGTGCTATAATGAAATATAATGAAAAAGTTATACTACCCGCGGGAGCGAAGTGCAGATGCGACCTTTAAAGGAGAATGTTGCTATTTTTCAACCTAATCTGTATGTTTGATGTTAATGGCATGTTATAAAAGGGCGAAGACACTTTTTTTGTGATTTTTACTTGTTTTTGAGAAACTTACCCCAGTCGTGATAGACTTCCTCATTGCTTGTTGTGCAGTGTGCAGGCATCCAAAAAGCATATCCAAAAACACCCAAATATTTGCTTTTAGAAACACGCTCTCAGTATCGTGATGCAGGTCTTTAGATGTTGTACACATGCAATTGTGTCATTCCGAACTTCATCCGCAACGTTATATTCCATTTTGTGCAAGTCCAGCGGTTTCCCTCACCAGCTTGTGCTACTTGTCTGTGTAGCCTGCGCAGCAAAGAAGAAACGGTAAGTAAGTACATTCATTTATTTGACACTTCTCAATATAAAAACTGACTTATACCCATAAGTTTAACAATGAAATCTTTTAATAAAATTAGTCAGCTTTGGTTTTCAGATGTAAGAATGTCCTTGTTTTTATTTAAAATCCTCGGTTTTAGTCGCTTTCAACTTTCTAAATCCACCCTGAATCTACTCTTCCTGTGGGATCAAGATTTTCCAGATGTTCTGCATCAAAACTAACCTAATCACACTACCTTGGAGTTTTGAAAAATGCAACTACAACTTTGAATGATCAGAATAAAATGTTCAGTTTTGAAATACCCAATTCTAAGATTGAATCCCATCCGATTGATGGGGGTCTGTAGTTATGTTAAGACTAAGTTGGCATGAAATAGTTTTATTTGGGGGATGTCTGTGATTGATATGTGTTGTAGTGTTCGGTAGAAACTTACGACCATAGATGTCAAATCTGTACCGTCTGATTACTGTAGGGGAGTGTTAGACATTAAATGTAACTTTGTTTTATTGCATTTGTGAGATCATTTAAGATAACTTTTCAATGATGCTGCCGACAACAATTTTCAAGAAGTTCCATTGGTGATGGAAAAATGTATTCTGTTCAGGGACATACAGTACGTCATCACGTACAATCTTTCATATTGTGGTCAGAGACGCTTATGTTAGGAACTCAGTCCTGCCGGTGGGCAATTGACGGATGTTAAGGCTTACATTGTCCCCTGAAGCCAACAAGTGAACTTACACCCAACGTGGGGGGTTGAGAGGAAATTATATGGGTTGGTTGTGGTTAGTTTTTTAAAATGGTCTTTTCACTCATGGTATACAGTAGATAACACCGTAAACCCAAGGCTAAATCTGCATAAACATTGTTAGTTCACTGTTCAACATCAAAGTCGCGCTTCTCTAGACCCCATTTTATATTGTAGTTAGACGTAGGGCGGTTTGCATCGAACTCTACTTAAAACTGCGATTTATGAAGGGGTTTGTCCTGAAGGGTTATTAAAAAAGGTAACCAGGTGGTCACCTTGCATTGTATGTAAGCACTTTTTATGTAGGTTTTGTGTGTATGCCGTTGGTTAGTTTAGGCACTCAAGGCTGAGAGGAAGGGGTTGTCCTGTCCTGTGATCAGACCAACCAGTTTGAAACCACCAACAAACTAGACAATAGGTTGTCTCTTGTATCCAAGTGTCTGTGTTGGAAGTGAGGGTTAAGACATGTCTTTGCTCCCCTTTCCAAAATGTTTTATAAATAGCCAGATACGTGACATTAACCATGTCCATTGTAGTAATTTATTTAGAACCAGAGAACAGGGGTGATTCAAACATGATTATGTTTACAAGTTGTTACAAATCTCTTTTGGCCCAACAATCTAGGGGGGGTGGTAGCGAGACCCGTAACATGACTCATGCAAATTATAATAGTGGAAAAGTAAGACTGAGAACGAAATAACCACAGACCATGAAATTACTGTCAAACACTCATGGTTTATTTGAAAACACACGGTAATGGGGGGAGCAGGATAAGGGGCTGAGCTGGACCCAAGGAAAGAAATAATAAGTATCCAAAAACATCCCTAAGCTAGACTAGCCTAGTTCACCAACAGCTAACTAACCAAAAATACAGTGAGTGGTTCGCCCAGTTCTAACTAGTGTTTTTATACAAAGTATTCCTACGGGTAATGTATGCCCATGGGCGACTTATCTTGGTACCCCCTTTTCCCACCATCAAACAAACACCATAACAAAACCAATACTCCCAGGTGGGGACAAAGTGACATGTAGTTGCAAAAACCGAACAAGATCTACAGACAGATGGCATTGACAGAGAGATTGAGCTCTCGAGCAAACAGACAGGGTTTTTAAACCAAGGGAAAGGGAATGTGTTAGGGTAAGGTAATGGAAACAGGAGGAGTTGTGTCTTCTGATTAGCAACTGATTGGGGAATGATTGCCACCTGTGAGGAGGAGAGAAAATAAATACACACACACAGGATACCTGTATCCGTAACACTCCCACCCTTAAAAGAGCAACCCTAGCTAGGGAGGGATTGCGACCAAAGTATTACAATGAATACCCACAAGATCAACAACAAAGTCAACCTTACTAAAATCATAATTTTTACACACGAGACAAAGCATCTGCTAATACATGTTCAGAACCTTTTTTATGCCGTATCTCCAAATGCTAATTTTGCACAATAAGGGCCCAACGCATTAGGCGCTGGTTCTGGTTGTACATCTGGTGGAGAAACACTAAGGGGTTATGATCAGTGTATATACAATCACCGGTAGGGCACTGGAACCAATGTATACTTCAAAGTATTGCAGGGCCAACAACAAAGCAAGAGCTTTTTGTTCTATTGTCGCATAGTTTGTTGGACATTTGTTCAAATTGCGTGAAAAATAACAAATGGAATGATCCACTCCACTCTTGTCCTGCTGCAGTAGAACAGCACCAGCACCTCTGGCACTAGCATCTACCTCAAGTTTAAATGGTTGTTCAAAATCCGGAGAGACAAGTACAGGGGTACTACATAAGAGTGCTTTAGCAGATTCAAAAGCTATTTTACAATCATGGGACCACTCATATGAGAGCCGGACTGAGCAAATCGGTTAATGGAGCAACTACCAGCAGAATTTTTTTGACAGAACCATCCCTAAAGAAATGCAGTTGTAGCCAAGATCTTGGCATCAACAGGGCGCACCTGTCCATGGCCGACCTCCTTGCCGAGATAGGTAACAGTAGCCTTCCCAAACTCGCACTTTGCCAAGTTCAGGGTTAGAGAAGCAGCTGCCAACCGTTCACATACTACCCTTAGAGTCAACATGATTTGACCACTCAGACGAATAAATCACTAGATCATCAAGATATGCACTACAATTGGGAACTCCAGCTAATACAGAGTTAACCATTGTTAGTTCACTGTTACCTCAACATCAAAGTCGCGCCTCTAGTTGTAGCATTTCCAACATTAATGTCATGTTCCAACACGTTTGTGCGAGTAGGAACCTCATTACAGAGACACTGTGTGCCTTACAATATCATCGGCCTGTCCGTCCGTTAAATGAACCAGACCTGATTGGATAGACAGCAGCATTTCTGAGTTGGGCAATCTAACGCACTGCTGCCGAGTATTGCACAACTATAATCCATCTCCATCATCATCAATATGACAGTCCACTATCATAGCAGTAGAAGCAGAGGAGACAGCAGTACCTTCCTCTGTTTTTGAACTATCTAACTGGGTGATGGGTCGGGTGTGGTATGCTTTCAACAAGTTAATGTGGCACACACGAGATTGGCATTTTCTATCAGGAGTTTGAAGCACATAGTCAATTTCACTTATTTTCTTTTCAATGAAATAAGGACCAGAGAAACGAGCTGAAAGTGAAGATCCTGGAACAGGCAATAACACCAGTACTTGGTCACCTAGCTGTAGTGGACGAGAAACAGCCTGGTTATCATCGTGACTTGTCATGCTCCTCTGTGATGAAGACAGAGCTTCCTTTGCAAGAGCACAGGCTTGGTGTAGGCGCTCACAAAAGGGACTAACGTAGTCCAACACATTCTCTTCTCCTGTACACAACTCTTGGGACAAAACCCGTTCTTTAAGGACTTTCATTGGTCCTCTCGCTGTGTGACCAAACGCTAGTTCAGCCGGGCTGAAACCTAGGGACTCCTGCACAGTTTCACGAGCAGCAAACAAAACTAGAGGAACTCCCTCATCCCAATCTTTCTCAGATTCCAAACAATATTTACGTAGCATAGACTTCAATGTCTGATGCCAAAGTTCAAGCGCACCCTGAGACTCTGGGTGATAGGCGCTTGACACACGGTGTGTAATTGATAAGGATTTTAACACCTGCTTGGATAGGAAATTGGTACCTTGGTCACTTTGTACCACCTTAGGTAACCCGAATGTCATAAATAATTTAATTAAGGCCTTACCGGAGCAGTAATCCTTCTCAGAGGAATGGCCTCGGGAAATCTTGTTGCCATACACGATTGTTAACAGAAACTTGTTACCTGATTTTTGTCTTCGGTAACGGTCCAACACAATTAACCACCACATGTTTGAATGGTTCACCTATGACAGGTATTGGACAAAGAGGAGCGGGAGGAGTAACCTGATTTGGTTTTCCTGTTATCTGACAGAACTGAGCCACATCTTGTTTTAAACCTGGCCAAAATAAATGTTGAAGGATCCGATCATAAGTCTGTGATTCCTAAATGACCAGACCACTGGTGATCATGAGCAAGGGATAACACATTTTGTCGAAAGGCTGTAGGAATCACTATTTGGTAAACAGCATTCCAATCTCCACCCGCGGCAACATGGGATGTCCATTTACGCATGAGGAGATTACCATCAATGAAGTAAGCCACCTTCCTCTTTACCTCTTCCAATGAGACAACACTAGAAAAACATTTAGCGAGCTTTTTGTCAACCTTTTCAGCTGCTCACGAGTGACTGGTCACTCTATTGCATCAGCAATAAGTTCAACATTCTTCGATTCTTTCCTGGGTTGTTTGTCAGAGGTGATCAGCATCCCAGAGGTAGCACACAACCCATCCTCTTGATCAACCTCTTTGAACAGAACAGTGTTCGGCAAATCTATCACGTCTTCCGCTTGTCGTGCCTGAGCACGAGTGACGGCACAAGCGGGGAACACGTGGATAACTCTGTGCCAGCTCATTGGAGACTGAGTAGTCACTTTTATCCATTACTTCCAATACGGGTACTACCTTTCCTCCGGCAATATCGTTACCCATTCTAAAGGTCACACCTTTTACTGGCAACATAGGACATAACCCCACTCTGAATATTCCACTGATTAACTCAGTGTACTTTCACAAAGTGCAACGGGACTGGGACAAAACCCGTTTCAATACCTTGAACTAACACACTGGAACAACAGTATGTATCGTCGGATAAGGGCAACACATCGGACAATATAAACGACTGCGCCGCACCAGTATCTCTAAGGATTTTAACCGGACGATGAGACGCTTCGTCATTCGCTAGGGACACAAACCCCTCAAATGAACGGTTCATAACTGCGGTCGGGGACTGGGACTTTCAAACCACAGTTACCCTGAGGCACCTGTTTCGTTGCAGACCTCACAACCGTACAAATTAGACCAACACCTGTTGGCGGCTTGGCACGAAGAGGCATCCCTTGTTTGCGTTTTAGCAGGAAGCAATCATTAATCATATGTCCCACCTTATGACAATAGAAACAGGGATGCACATTTTTCTGGCATGCTTGATATACTACTGCTGGCTGACTAGGGCTAAAAGCCGAAAACACACTCTTGTGAGTCAACACACTCGTCTGCCAACACAGACGCTTCTGACAGGGAGGATACTTTCTGGTCATTTAGGTAAACTACAATGCGTTCGGTTAAGCAATTTTTAAACTCTTCCAACAAGATTAACTGGAGAGTCTCCCGCCTAATTTTGGCTCTCTCTTCTGCCTCCAGTTGGAACTGTATTGAACGGACATCCCTCCTGGCATCACCGGTTGACTGGGGAGAGTGGATCAAAATGGGGCAATGTGGCTGGAACTTTAGCCTCTCCCTAGCTTTTTAACCTCAGCCTTAACTACATTCTGCGGAATCGATAACTAATAATGGTCAGCCAAGGTCATTAAATCAACTCTACGACATTTATCAAGAACCTCACACGAAGGGTTATCCAAAAAGGATGTCAAATCAAATGTAGCCATTTTGAACTACCACACAAGAGCCAACAAATAGCAAACACTACTTCTACATCAGCTATGACGCTCAACACTGAACTAGACCACTATAACAATCTGCATGAGCCCCCACTTATGTTACGTATCCCTTTTGGCCCGACAGTGTAGGGGGGATGGTAACGAGACCCGTAACATAACTCATGCAATTTATAATAGTGGAAAAGTAAGAGTGAGAATGAAATCACTACAGACAATTAAATTACCGTCAAACACTCATGGTTTATTTGAAAACACACGGTAATGGGGGGAGCAGGATAAGGGGCTGAGCTGGATCCAAGGAAATAAATAATAAGTATCCAAAAACACCCCTAAGCTAGACTAGCCTACTTCACTAACAGCTAACGAACTAACCAAAAATGCAGTGGGTGGTCCGCCCAGTTCTAACTAGTGTGTTTATATAACTAGCGTTTTTCTAATCCACAGGCTCAAACGCAGTCAATACAATCAGACAAAAAAAATCAAATTGTATCCGTAAAGTTCATAGAAACATGTCAAACGATGTTTATATTCAATCCTCAGGTTGTTTTTTAGCCTAAATGATCTATAATATTTCAATCAGACAAAAACATAGTCAATATAAAAGGTAAACAAGAAATGCACTTGCCATGAAAAAGCTCTGCGACGCGTTAGGGTCCACTCGTTCAGACTGGTCTTACTCCCTCATAAGAATACAAGCCTGAAATGATTTCTAAAGACTGTTGACATCTAGTGGAAGGGATAGGAACTGAAAATAGAGTCCTAAGTCAATGGATACTGTAATGGCATTGAATAGAAAACTACAAAACCAAAGAAAAATCCTACTCCCTGAATGGATTTTTCTCAGGTTTTCACCTGACAAATCAGTTCTGTTACACTCAGACATTATTTTAACAGTTTTGGAAACTTTAGAGTGTTTTCTATCCAAATTACTAATTATATGCATATCCTATCTTCTGGGCCTGAGTAGAAAGCTGTTTAATTTGGGCATGCTTTTCATCCAAAATTTAAAATGCTGCCCCCTACCCTAGAGAAGTTAGCTCCAAACTAAGCCTATGTAAACTTCCGACTTCAACTGTACATGTTATTCAATAATTGCACCCACACTGTTCACAAGTGTCTGCGTGGCCAATTGCTTCTATTTGTGGCACTCAACGCACTGCAAGTCCGATTTAGGAGCATATACCCATGTGCCATCGCCTCAATGGTTTTTAGGAGCATATACCCACGTGGGTGATTGAAAGATGAACTTAGGTCCACACTCCGGTCGTTGTAGTAATGCTGTAAATTTGGTTGCCAACCGCCATATAAAGTCCAAATAAAAGCCATATAAAGTCCAAATAAGAAAAAGGATGGAGGAGCGATGACAAATTACTTTGGTTTAGCATTTTATCTTTGGATTAATTGTCTGGGTAGAGGACCTTGTGCATTTAAGGTAAAATAACAACCCAATGTTTACATCCCAGGACAAATTAGCTAGCAACAGCAAGCTAGCTAGCTAAATTGCCATAAATGTTTAATGATTTTTGACCTGTCCCTAAATTAATATAATTGGTTTAGAGTTTATTTTGATATTTCAACCTACGTGTCCTAATCGCTTCTGGTGTGGTTGAATAAAATAACGTGCGCACGATGGCTCATGCATGCCCGTGTCCAGTTTGGTCAGGATGTTATAGAATGTACATTTACAAACGGGACCATATATTACCAGTATTAACTTTTCTCATTACAGTCCCTGTTTTACTGTCGTGAGTTACAGATCGGTATCTTGAATCTAAATTACAATAAGCTTCCCAGTGTGTCGACCTCCAAAATCAATTTTGTTTCTGGTGTCCTTTGACAGCTCTTTGGTATTGGTATAGTGGAGTTTGGAGTGTGACTGTTTGAGGTTGTGGACAGGTGTCTTTCATACTGATAAGTTCAAACAGGTGCCATTAATACAGGTAACGAGTGGAGGACAGAGGAGCCTCATAAAGAAGAAGTTACAGGTCTGTGAGAGCCAGAAATCTTGCTTGTTTGTAGGTGACCAAATACTTATTTTTTTCTCATTTTGTCTGTCATAGTTGAAGTGTTCCTATGATGAAAATTACAGGCCTCTCATCTTTTTAAGTGGGAGAACTTGCACAATTGGTGGCTGACTAAATACTTTTTTGCCCCACTGTATGTAGATATATGTAGATATTCAATAAAATCAGCCGTTTCCAGCTACAATAGTCATTTACAACAAATATACAACATTTACAATGTCTACATTTGATGTTATTTTAATGGACACCGAAATGTGCTTTTCTTTCAAAAACAAGGACATTCCAAGTGACCCCAAACTTTTGAACAGAAATCTACTAGTTTTCTAATTTGAGAATCCTGGGGAATCCTCACTATAGGAGCCCGATACAATTCCCACCAAGTGGACTAACTCTATTGGTGCAATACGTAGGGTGCTTGCCTTTCATGTCACCAAGCTGAGTTTGCTTCCCTGCCCCGCCATTCACTACATTGGAGTCAGAAGTGAAATGGCGGCTGTGAGGCTGTCGGAATGTGTGACCCGGTCGTGTGAGGGGGCTGAGTAGTCAAAGCAGAGGTACGTCCCTTCCCGTTTAGAGAGGACAGCATAGTGATCCTTGCTATATGAGCCATGCTACAATTCCCAGCAAGTGGGTTGACCATATTGGTGCGATGCGTAGGATGTTCGCCTTTCACACAAGCGATCCGGATTTGCTTCCCTGCCCCGCCGTTTGCTACAATATGATACCCATTGAAATATGGAAAACATGATATTATGTGCCACTATAAATCGCCAAATAATGTATTAATTCATTATTAATCTACTAACTTTTTTTTATTGCTCGTGCATAAAAGATGATGCATTGGGATGAATGCCGAAATATTGTGCCTATTCTCAATAAAGACCTTTTAGAAAAAGAAACAAATTGCTCAATGTGTATAGTTTGTGTTTTACTCAGATGCCTCTGACGTTGTCGTTGACCCTGCCTCTACCCACCTGAAACGTATTACCTCCCCTAAGGGTGATTTGGGTAAGTAACACAGATACCTGGCAAGAAGTCCCAGAGAAACCCTCACGCTCTGACACCACCCTCAACGCCATCAGACAGCAGGGCTTCTGATAGGTCCGTCACTACTTTAAGGTGCAGGTGAGTTGAAAGACCTACTGGGCGATAGACCTCACCTAGCCAAGCCAAGCATCCTATGCAAGGGCTGTGAAGAGTTCTTTGATGGGGACTACAAAGCATGACATGACAGGGTGGGCCATGAGCACCCCGTGGTTGCTGGACTGTACTTCACTCATATTGGTATATACTCCAGCGTCCCCGGGGGCCTGGTGTTCTTTCTGGGGGCCGACATCATGACCCCTCTTCACTGCTATGTGGGCACCTTCACCAACGTCCTCCATGTCCTGCCCAGGCTATGACAACCAGGGATCCAACTGGATTTGCGATGCCTTACGGGGCTGCCTTCAGATGGAGGACAAATGCCAAGTTGGGTGAAGGGAATGGGGGTGGCATATGACTTCTGTCAAACTTTTTTTGTGTTGTAGACCAAGCACACCAAGTCAGATTTTTTTTCTGCACACCTGGTCTGACTGCTGCTGCAATGGTATGTCCGCTTCCAATCCAATTACGTTTGATCCAAACAAGCTTCTGAGTTAAATAGCAACTATTACAATACCTTCCAGTGCGTGTTACCTGCTGACAGGCCTTTTTTCATGTTTCCTTCTGTGTTTTTCGTTTTACATGTACAGTATATTCTTGTGTATTTTTTAAATTGGAAACAAGACATCCAAATACCATGTTATAGCTTTCTATGAGACTATTTATGGCTATCCATTCTATGAAATGATATCTATGCTATGGAAAAAAACTGTCCTTTCTCAACTAAGATGTCCCCAAACCAGTGTCTATGATTATTTGTAAATGACCTAGGTATTGGCAGTTATGGTTTTAAATCATTTACAGCATACGGTAACTTCATCCAAAAGGACACTGAGGGTAGATGGATTCTATTGTACCTTACTATTGATGAAATACGGATAAGTGTAACGATGTGCGCTGATAGTTGGGAAGTAAGTTCAGGGAGTGAGTGTTTTAATCAATAAACACAACATAATACAAAACACGAACAACGCACAGACATGACACAGGAACATAAACAATCATGCCTGGGGAAGGAACCAAAGCGTGTGACATATATAGGGAAGGTAATTAGGGAAGTGATGGAGTCCAGGTGAATCTGTTGACACGCAAGTGCACATAACGATGGTGACAGGTGTGCGCCATAACGAGCAGCCTGGTGACCTAGAGGCCGGAGAGGGAGCACACGTGACAATAAGCCTTCTTAACAAACTCTGATGCCTCTTTCTTAGAAAATATGATTCTGTAATGAATAATGTAACAAACAATGATCTTCATTGTTGGTGATTTTCATACTGTGTAGAATACAAATCTAGATAGATCGGTTCATTTGCATAATTATCATCTAAAAACACTTTCTGCGAACAGTTAACAAAAATTCAAAAAGTATCCTGATCGCTGACAAACTACTAATGGCAATTAACCTTTTACAAACTGGTAAATCTCCTGGCTTTGACAGTATACCAATTGAGGTGTTCAGTGTCTTTTTTTTTTTTTTTTTTACAGAAATCAAATAACCTTTGCTCACCTGCTTACATTTTTCATTTGAAAAGGGGGAACCAAATGAGACTGATTACATTACTATTGAAGCAGGAGGAAAATAGCCAAAATAAAGGCCCTGTACATATGGAGACCCCTCACTTTATTGTGCTGTGACACCCATATTCTATCAATTTGTTTAGCACTTACGATGAAGAAAGTAATAAGCAAAACGTGAGCATTCTGGCTTTATTGAGGGTCTGACACTGTTGTAGTTCATGTGGGGTCAAACGAAATCAGGAGAGCTAGCACGGAACATTTGAAAATGGATTTTAAGGAACTGATTTTAGCATTAAAACACTCCAAAAAACAGCCAATCATTTCAGGTCCAGTACCATCGTTGGGCCACTGACACCTTCTGGAAACAGAAGATACTCTACAGGAATGACAGTCCATCCAAATCATCTTGGCTCCTGGACTCATTTCAAGGCTGCGTTGAAACAATGACTTATCAAAGACCAGCTCAGCTAATCCCTAACATTGTGACAATGAGTCATCATAATTCTGCATTAAATGTACATTATCCTTGGGGCATTGTGTCCTTGGGGCAGACACAATGTAAGTAACTTAATTTATATCACCCTAATTGTCCAGGATACCTCTGTTAATCCTACAGCTATTGCATGCAGTAATCCTGAGCCTATGAACCAGAGTTGCACTTTTAGCACTGAGGCAGTGTTCCCTAGTAGGAAGACCACTTTGTGCAGCTCACCCTGCATTATAAAGTCTACTTCTGATAAACTTCCCAGTAAAGCATTAAAAACAATCTAGCAACCCATAAAAGTGCTAAAAATAGCCCATATTAACATGAGCCTGAGAAACAAGGTCCATGAAGAAAATAACTTGCTTGTAACAGATGACATTCATATTCTATCTCTTACTTAGATAATACCGTTGATGATACAGTGGTAGTAATACATGATTATAACATTGCCAACGGGGGCAGTGTTGCGGTCTATAATCAAGACAACAGTCCTGTAAAGCTTAGCGAAGTAATATGGCTACAGGTTCATCTGCCTCACCTAAAGCCCATTCTTGTGGGACGCTGTTATAGACCACCAAGTGCTAACAGTTAACAGTTGGGGGTGACCAGTGAAACATACCTGCTGGAGCACATTCTATTTACTAACGCTGAAGAAATCTGCATTAAAGCAGCATCCAAATCCATAGGATGTAGTGATCACAGTATAATAGCCATATCTAGGAAAACCAAACTTCAAAAGGCTGGGCGTAATATAGTGTATAAGAGGTCATACAATAAGTTTTGTAGTGATTCATATGTTGATGATGTAAAGAATATTTGTTGGTCTGTGGTGGCTAATAAGCACGCACCCATTAAGAAAAGGACTGTAAAAACTGTTAAATCCACTTGGATTGATGAGGAATTGAAAAATTGTATGGATGAGAGGGATGAGGCAAAAGGAATGGCAAATAAGTCTGGCTGCACAACTGATTGGCAAACGTACTGCAAATTAAGAAATCATGTGACTAAACTAAATAAATAAAAACTATACTATGAAACAAAGATACATTATATAAAGATAGTAAAAAGCTTTAGAACACTTTAAATGACATTTTGGGGAAAATCAGATGGCTCATCACAAAACCCACTGATACTCCCCTCCAAGTCTCCGACCACCACCTTGTATCCTTTTCCCTCTCGCTCTCATCCAACACTTCCCACACTGCCCCTACTCGGATGGTATCGCGCCGTCCCAACCTTCGCTCTCTCTCCCCCGCTACTCTCTCCTCTTCCATCCTATCATCTCTTCCCTCTGCTCAAACCTTCTCCAACCTATCTCCTGATTCTGCCTCCTCAACCCTCCTCTCCTCCCTTTCTGCATCCTTTGACTCTCTATGTCCCCTATCCTCCAGGCCGGCTCGGTCTTCCCCTCCCGCTCCGTGGCTCGACGACTCATTGCGAGCTCACAGAACAGGGCTCCGGGCAGCCGAGCGGAAATGGAGGAAAACTCGCCTCCCTGCGGACCTGGCATCCTTTCACTCCCTCTCTACATTTTCCTCCTCTGTCTCTGCTGCTAAAGCCACTTTCTACCACTCTAAATTCCAAGCATCTGCCTCTAACCCTAGCAAGCTCTTTGCCACCTTCTCCTCCCTCCTGAATCCCCCCCCCCCCCCCTCCTCCTCCCTCTCTGCAGATGACTTCGTCAACCATTTTGAAAAGAAGGTCGACGACATCCGATCCTCGTTTGCTAAGTCAAACGACACCGCTGGTTCTGCTCACACTGCCCTACCCTGTGCTCTGACCTCTTTCTCCCCTCTCTCTCCAGATGAAATCTCGCGTCTTGTGATGGCCGGCCGCCCAACAACCTGCTCGCTTGACCCTATCCCCTCCTCTCTTCTCCAGACCATTTCCGGAGACCTTCTCCCTTACCTCACCTCGCTCATCAACTCATCCCTGACCGCTGGCTACGTCCCTTCCGTCTTCAAGAGAGCGAGAGTTGCACCCCTTCTGAAAAAACCTACACTCGATCCCTCCGATGTCAACAACTACAGACCAGTATCCCTTCTTTCTTTTCTCTCCAAAAATCTTGAACGTGCCGTCCTTGGCCAGCTCTCCCGCTATCTCTCTCAGAATGACCTTCTTGATGCAAATCAGTCAGGTTTCAAGACTAGTCATTCAACTGAGACTGCTCTTCTCTGTATCACGGAGGCGCTCCGCACTGCTAAAGCTAACTCTCTCTCCTCTGCTCTCATCCTTCTAGACCTATCGGCTGCCTTCGATACTGTGAACCATCAGATCCTCCTCTCCACCCTCTCCGAGTTGGGCATCTCCGGCGCGGCCCACGCTTGGATTGCGTCCTACCTGACAGGTCGCTCCTACCAGGTGGCGTGGCGAGAATCTGTCTCCTCACCACGCACTCTCACCACTGGTGTCCCCCAGGGCTCTGTTCTAGGCCCTCTCCTATTCTCGCTATACACCAAGTCACTTGGCTCTGTCATAACCTCACATGGTCTCTCCTATCATTGCTATGCAGACGACACACAATTAATCTTCTCCTTTCCCCCTTCTGATGACCAGGTGGCGAATCGCATCTCTGCATGTCTGGCAGACATATCAGTGTGGATGACGGATCACCACCTCAAGCTGAACCTCGGCAAGACGGAGCTGCTCTTCCTCCCGGGGAAGGACTGCCCGTTCCATGATCTCGCCATCACGGTTGACAACTCCATTGTGTCTTCCTCCCAGAGCGCTAAGAACCTTGGCGTGATCCTGGACAACACCCTGTCGTTCTCAACTAACATCAAGGCGGTGGCCCGTTCCTGTAGGTTCATGCTCTACAACATCCGCAGAGTACAACCCTGCCTCACACAGGAAGCGGCGCAGGTCCTAATCCAGGCACTTGTCATCTCCCGTCTGGATTACTGCAACTCGCTGTTGGCTGGGCTCCCTGCCTGTGCCATTAAACCCCTACAACTCATCCAGAACGCCGCAGCCCGTCTGGTGTTCAACCTTCCCAAGTTCTCTCACGTCACCCCGCTCCTCCGCTCTCTCCACTGGCTTCCAGTTGAAGCTCGCATCCGCTACAAGACCATGGTGCTTGCCTACGGAGCTGTGAGGGGAACGGCACCTCAGTACCTCCAGGCTCTGATCAGGCCCTACACCCAAACAAGGGCACTGCGTTCATCCACCTCTGACCTGCTCGCCTCCCTACCACTGAGGAAGTACAGTTCCCGCTCAGCCCAATCAAAACTGTTCGCTGCTCTGGCCCCCCAATGGTGGAACAAACTCCCTCACGACGCCAGGACAGCGGAGTCAATCACCACCTTCCGGAGACACCTGAAACCCCACCTCTTTAAGGAATACCTAGGATAGGATAAAGTAATCCTTCTCACCCCCCCCCCTTAAAAGATTTAGATGCACTATTGTAAAGTGGCTGCTCCACTGGATGTCATAAGGTGAACGCACCAATTTGTAAGTCGCTCTGGATAAGAGCGTCTGCTAAATGACTTAAATGTAAATGTAACTACTTCAATGACTTTTCATTGGCAAGATAAATGAAACTTAGGGATAACATGCCAGCAGCAAACACTGACACTACACATCAAGTATATCAGATCAAATTATGAAAGACATGTATTGTACTTTTGAATTCCGTAAAGTCAGTGTGGAAGAGGTGAAAAAATGATTGTCTATCAACAATGACAAGCCCCCAGGATCTGACAATCTGGATGGAAAATTACTGAGGATAATAGCGGACGATATTGCCACTCCTATTTGCCACATCTTCAATTTAAGCCTACTAGAAAGTGTGTTCCCTCAGGCCTGGAGGGAAGTTATTCCGCTACCCAAGAATAGTAAAGCACCCTTTTCTGGCTAAAATAGCCGACCAATCAGCCTGTTACCAACCCTTAGTAAACTTCTGGAAAAAAGTGTTTGACCAGATACATTGCTATTTCACAGTAAAGAAATTGACAACAGACTTTCAGCACACATATAGGGAAGGACACTCAACAAGCACGGCACTTAAACAAATGACTGATGATTGGCTGAGAGAAATTGATGATAAAATGATTGCAGGGGCTGTCTTGTTACACTTCAGTGCATTGTTTTTGCATTATCGATCATAGTCTGCTGCTGAAAAAACATATGGTTTATGGCCCGTGTTACCCTCTGCTATAATGTGGATAAAGACTTACTTGTCTAACAGAAAACAGAGGGTGTTCTTTAATGGAAGCCTCTCAAACATAATCCAGGTAGAAGCAGAAATTCCCCAGGGTTGCTGTTTAGGCCCCTTGCTTATTTCAATCTTTACCAACGACATGCCACTGGCTTTGAGTAAGGCAAGTGTGTCTATGTATGCAGATGATTGCAACACTTAACAAAGAGCTGCAGTTAGTTTCGGAATGGGTAGCAAGGAATAAGGTAGTCCTAAATATTTCCAATAGTATAAGCATTGTAATTAGGACAAATCCTTCACTAAACCCTAAACCTCAACTACATCTTGTAATGAATAGTATGGAAATTGAGCAAGTTGAGGTGACTAAACTACTTAGAGTAACCATGGATTGTAAACTGTGGTGAAAACATATTGATACAACAGTAGGTAAGATCGGGAGAAGTCTGTCCATAATAATGCTCTGCCTTCTTAACAACACTATCAACAAGGCAGGTCCAACAGGCCCTGGTTTTGTCGCACCTGGACTACTGTTCAGTCATGTGGTCAGGTGCCACAGAGGGACTTAGGAAAATTGCAGTTGGCTCAGAACAAGGCAGCACGGCTGCCCCTTAAAGGTACACAGAGAGATAACATTAATTACATGTATGTCAATCTCTCATAGCTCAACGTGGAAGAGAGATCGACTTCCTCATTACTTGTTTTTGTAAGAGGTGTTGAAAAGCTGAATGTACAGAGCTGTCGGTTTTAAATACTAGCACACAGCTCAGACACTCTTGCAAACCCCACAAGACAGAGGTCTCTTCACAGTCCCCAAGTCCAGAACAGACTATGGGAGGAGCACAGTACTTCATAGAGCCATGACTACATGGAACTCTATTCCACATCAGGTAACTGATGCAAGCAGTAGAATCAGGTCCAAATACTCCTTATGGAACACCAGTCAAAAGTTTTAGAACACAGGCTTGGAGGGTTGTTTTTACTATTTTCTACATTGTTG
This sequence comes from Oncorhynchus gorbuscha, assembly GCF_021184085.1. Classification (NCBI taxonomy): domain Eukaryota; kingdom Metazoa; phylum Chordata; class Actinopteri; order Salmoniformes; family Salmonidae; genus Oncorhynchus; species Oncorhynchus gorbuscha. The sequence goes on from NC_060179.1 coordinate 48,396,493, forward strand.
AATAATAGTGAAGACATCAAAACTATGAAAAAACACATATGGAATCACATGGTAACCAAAAAAGTGTTAATCAAATCAAAATATATTTTATATACTAGATTCTTCAAATAGCCACCCTTTGCCTTGATGACAGCTTTGCACACTCTTGGCATTCTCTCAACCAATTCCTTGAGGTAGTCACCTGGAATGAATTTCAATTTTAACAGGTGTGCCTTCTTAAAAGTTCAAAGTTGTGGTAAATCGTTCCTTCTGAATGCGTGCTTAACCAGCACGGCTACCACGGCATTCTGCAGCGATACGCCACCCCATCTGATTTGCAATTAGTGGGACTGTAATTGGTTTTTCAACAGGACAATGACCCAAAATCTCTAGATCACCTTTATTCCACACAGACAAAGCTCTTCCTCACCCTCCATTTGGCAAATCTAACCATAAAACTATCCTCCTGATTCCTGCTTACAAGCAAAAACTCAAACAGGAAGTACACGTGATAGGCTCAATTAGGAAGTGGTCCAATGAAGCGGATGCTAAGCTGAAGGGACTGTTTTGCTAGCACAGACTGGAATATGTTCTGGGATTCATTCGATGGCATTCAGGAGTTTACCACATCGGTCACCGGCTTCATTAATAAGTGCATCAAAGACATCATCCCCACAGTGACCGTACGTACTGTACATATCCCAACCCGAAGGCATGGATGACAGGCAACATCCGCACTGAGCTAAAGGCTAGAGCTGCCACTTTTAAGCAGTAAGACACTAACCCGGATGCTTATAAGAAATCCCGCTAGGCCCTCTGATGAACCATCAAACAGGCAAAGCATCAATATAGGACTAAGATCTCCAGAGCACTCATGACCTTAGACTGGGATGAAGGTTCACCCTCCAACAGGACAATGACCCTAAGCACACAGCCAAGACAACACAGAAGTGGCTTTGAGACAAGTCTCTGAATGTCCTTGAGTGGTCCAGCCAGAGCCCGGACTTCAACCCAATCGAACATCTCTGGAGAGACCTGAAAATATCGGTGCATCGACGCTCCCCATCCAACCTCGAGTTTGAGAGGATCCATAGAGAATAATGGGATGAACTCCCCACATACAGGTATGCCAAGCTTGTAGCGTCATACCCAAGAAGTCTCGAGGCTGCAAACGCTGCCAAAGGTGCTTCAACAAAGTACTGAGTAAAGGGTCTGAATACTTATGTAAATGTCATATTTCCGTTTTTTTTCATACATTTGCACATTTCTTAACTTGTTTTTGCTTAGTCATTATGGGCTATTGTGTGTAGTTTGAGGGGGGAAATGTATTTAATGCATTTTAGAATAAGGCTGTAACGTAACAAAATGTGGAAAGATTTTAGGGGTCTGAATACTTTCCGAATGCATTGTATATGTGGGGCTCCCGTGTAGCACAGTGATCTAAGTCACACAGTTCAAGAGGCAGCAGGTAGCCTAGTGGTAAGAGTGTTGGGCCAGTAACCGGAAGGTTGCTGGATCAAATCCCAGAGCTGTCAAGGTAAAAATGTCGTTCTGCCCCTGAACAAGGCAGTTAACACACTGTGCCCCGCTAGGCTGTCATTGCAAATACGATTTTGTTCTTAACTGACTTGCCTTGTTAAATAAAGGCTATAATTAAAGTAAGATCTTAGAAAATAAAAGTATTTTCACATTACTTGGTTCCTGCCGGATGGGGAAGGTTTTTATTTTTAGAACTCCCAAAACAAATGTTAGTATTGGATTCTTTCTCTCAAACACTACTGTAAACTAAGGATTGTGGGAGGTCTCAAGATTTTACTGATAAGTGGGACCAAATAACATGTCAAGAGGGATGGGCCTAATTTTGTAAACAAAAAGGTACTCCTGATCGCCAGTGATATGACAATTCTAGTTGTGTGTGTAAAGAAAAAATCTATTCCTGTGGTTTGTTAGGGTTACTTTTCTAGTAGCAAAACAATACACTCACCTAGCTGTAGCAGATCACGCTGACTAGCCTAAATACATTTCCCAGAGCTTGAAACACCCACCTAATGGTGAAACGATTGTTTTTACGCCCTTCGGACTTGGTGTGCAGGCCCTTAGGCATCTCTGAAAGTTTTCAGTTGAACTGAATTGATAGATTGTAAATCCAGGATTAGCATGATTATACAACGTTATGACACAAAATGACAAAAATAACCACACTACTCATTTCACAATAGAATCTTCATGTTTATTAATACAATAAAAGTGTGTTAACATAGGCATTCATTTGATGTGAAGTAATTTAAACATTGTATTGCCCCAGATTCAAAGGGGGCTGCATAGTATGGCAATATTTAGTAAATTCACAATAAAAACATTTTTTGGGTGGGGGGGATTCATCTCCCTATACTATATATATTCATTTTCCAAATCTTTTATAATATATGAGGACAATAGCATTTAACACCAGAAAGCATTTTAAAAATATTACTTCTAAAAATATGATTTTTCCCTTAAATTCCATTCCAAAACAAGTGGAGCTAACACTCCTTTCAATACAGAATGGGCACTACATCACTGATAAGAGATTCATGTGTCGAGAGGATTCATGAGTGCCATCTGTGTGATTGACAGGTGTGTGTAAAATGTCTACTCGGTCGCCAGCATACTGTTCACTACTGTGGTTCATAGAAATATTGTGTAATCAGGTAAAAAAAGAAAAGACTGATTTCTGACTTTGGGACAAACATGCAGTGGATATGCCATGACGACCTTAAATATGTATGTGTGCTTTAGAAGGCCACCAAAGTGCTGTCAATTGAAGGTATTAATGATCAAATGTATGTGACTATTGGACACTCAAACCATTTATCAATTGTCATGAGAATAACATTTAACAAACGTTTTGTGTTTCAGTTGTATAACCTTTCATACATTTCACGTATGTAAAATGTTAATGAATTCGATTTTTTAATTGAAGGACAATGCAAGGTGTCTTTAACCGTGGTAATAACTGACAATTTACCACACTGATATACAGTGAAACAATGTGGTCATTTGTGCTTTGTGATAAGTGAACTGAATCTGGTCTCATGGAATTCCTCCATTTTGACAAACAAATTCAGGCATACATCATTTTACAAGCAACGAAATGAGTGAATTTGTAGGCCAACATAAAGGGGTCTTTCAAAAGACAAGTTAAATTATCCTTGGCCATTGATAAGAAGACATTGATAACAAGCCATATATTGATCATGTATACTGCGTATACCAAACATTAGGAACACCTTACTAATACTGAGTTGCCCTCAGAACAGTTTATTGGGGCATGGACTCTACCTAGGATAGGTTAAGTAATCCCTCTCACCCCACCCCCCCCTAAGTTTTAGATGCACTATTGTTAAGTGACTGTCCCACTGGATGTCATAAGGTGAATGCACCAATTTGTAAGTCGCTCTGGATAAGAGCGTCTGCTAAATGACTTAAATGTAAATGTAAATGTAAATGAAAGCGTTCCACAGGGATACTGGCCCATGTTGACTCCAATGCTTCCCACAGTTGTGTCAAGTTGGCTGGATGTCCTTTGCGTGGTGGACCATTCTTGTAAAAAAAAACAGAAGCGTTGCAGTTCTTCACACAAACCGGTGCAAAGGCACCTAATACCATATCCCGTTTAAAGGTGCTTAAATCTTTTGTCTTGCCCATTCACCCTCTCAATGGAACACATGCACAATCTATGTCTCAAGGCTTACAAATTCTTCTTTAGCCAGTCTCCTCCCCTTCATATATACTGATTGAAGTGGATTTAACTAATCAGTAAGAGATCATAGCTTTCATCTGGTCAGTCTATGGCGTGGGAAGAGCAGGTGTTCTTAATGTTTTGTATACTCGTTGTAAATACATTGACTCCAATGGATAAAGTTTACTGACAAGCTTCATCTTCAACCTAATGAATTCATGTGTGTACATATAAACTGGCAAAATCTCAAATCCTCCTTGCTTGTGGTATGATGGAACAGTTCCTGTGCCCTTGACCAAAAAACACAACGCTTTTTTTAATGCAACAGATTAGCACTCTTTCCTGACAATTGTGCCAGTGAAACTCAAAATCCACAAAAAATAAATCTCACACAAAGAAACCTGAGGATGACAGTAAAATGTAATCTTTAACAGTCACTGCTGAGAGTGCATTATTGGTATGAATAGTTAAATTATTCGTACTTGACTTTGTTACCTCTGTTACATATATGACAAGTGATTGCTCTTTGAGTGAGACCTAATCCCTTTATAGGATTAATGATATTATAAAAACATTAAGACAAATAACCAAAAATCTAAATTGTACATTTTCCAACCGCTACCCTCCTGATTCAGTTGAAATTCAGCATATCGCCGTGATCTTTCATAAGGTAAGGTGCTTTTAAACTGACCCGTGTAGCCTACATTCTTAGACAACTATTATGCTGCTGCGATAAGCAAGTCCCCTCTAATAGTCTGATGTCCTTACACACTTAATGAGACGTGGCTCTCCCAACCAACTAGGATCCTTACAGGGAATGTTAGATCTGGTTTCCGTGTGGTTGTATAACGTCAGCAAATAATCCCCAAACACTTGTAGAACGTTCAGGTACGGTGTTTCATAAACACAGTGGCAGTCTCCAATTACCCATACTTGCATTCTAAATAGAAGGCATGTTGAGTATGCAAAAAAGTTTAGTTTTATATTATGTGAACTTTAGTACGCTTTAAAATGCCAAGATGTCATACTTATTTCAGCTTTTCATCTAGCAGAATTTGCTGCACACACCTTAGTAAGAGAACAGTCTTTCGAGACTCACGTGTCTGACAACAGCTGATAATAGCAGGACTTCAACGCAATTGCTCATTAGATTAGGCATTCTTAGTAGGATGAACCTAGTATGCTGATATGTGTAGCTTAATGCATTTATTTTTACTGAACAGTGCATTCTAAATAGTATGTAGTACTATCAGTACCACAGTATGCAGCTTGAGTAGTAGGCAAGCCAGTTTTCGGACATGGCCAATGTCTCTAGAAATCTACTTCATGTCAAGAAATGCCCCCTTCCCTCCAAAACAAAAATAAATGCCCTGAGGCATAAATAACGTTAGCTGGGATCTTGGCCAATCAATCAAATGCTTGTACGCATGTCCAAATTTGGACAAGCTGGAAAATGAACAAGAACATTTTCAGATATTACAGATTTCAGATATAACTGATCTCTAACCTTTTAACAACCCTACAAAACTGGCAGCAAATTTCCCGGGTCAGTAAAATAACATGGATATTTCACACAGCCTGTTGACAAAAACCAGATCAAATGTGACATCATTATTCCTAGGAATAACCTGAAGAGGCAAGTATCACCACCAACACATGAACGCAGCGTGCCACTGTAGAAATTTATTTGGAGAGCTTGTTTTGTGCCCAGCTACGCTACACGTGCAAAACGGCATTCTCTCCCAAACCGCGCAGCATCCTGCTGGACCTGGATCAACCCTGAATTTTGAGACCGCTCGGTTAGTGCGTGGTTTAGTTAGTCTTGTCAGTCTGTGGTCAATGACGGTCAGTTAAAATACAGCTCCTTGGTCAGCATGGAGACCACGCAGGGGATCTGCTTCTTCTCGCTGAAACGTGGGTCCTCGGACCAGGACTCGAAGCTGGTGGCTACCATGTAGTTGACACGTGTGAGGATCTGCATGATCTCCAGCTGCTTACCAAACTCATTGAGGACGTTGCAGAGTGCCTGGACAAACCAGGAGCCGCGCCCAGGGTTCCTCCACGAATAGTACCCTGGAAGAGTAGTTGCGTCACTCTCTCCAATTGGCACTGATGCGCGCACACACGCTCACACACTTTACAAGTGCACAGACAGATTCTCTCACACAGTAACAAACACTATGAAAACAACTGGATAGTGGATGTGCGTTACCAGCTACCATGGTGGCTGTGGGATTTCTGTCAGACTATCGGTGCAAGGAACATTTAGGAGCGGGCGAACTAGTTTAGCTGGAAATGTACAAGAATGCTGTGGGTTACCTGGCACGGTGGAGTAGGCAAAAAGGAAATCTGCCTCGACAGGAATCTTGTGCCTGGGATTTGCATCCGTTTCCAGGGTATCATTGGGGGGCCCGGAATCAGTCTGTATGCCATCATCGAACTCAGAACCTCGACAAGCCTGGTGAATCAAATGAAAGTTGAAATCAGGAATATCTTTTCAAGGACCTAGTAAAAAGGGCAATATGTCTTATTAAGTTCTACAAATATGGCTGTATAGTTAGTAATCTGTCTATCAAGAAAAACAACAGTCACCTTACATATACAGTGCCTTGCGAAAGTATTCGGCCCCCTTGAACTTTGCCACATTTCAGGCTTCAAACATAAAGATATAAAACTGTATTTTTTTGTGAAGAATCAACAACAAGTGGGACACAATCATGAAGTGGAACGACATTTATTGAATATTTCAAACTTTTTTAACAAATCAAAAACTGAAAAATTGGGCGTGCAAAATTATTCAGCCCCCTTAAGTTCATACTTTGTAGCGCCACCTTTTGCTGCGATTACAGTTGTAAGTTGCTTGTCTCTATCAGTTTTGCACATCGAGAGACTGAAATTTTTTCCCATTCCTCCTTGCAAAATAGCTCAAGCTCAGTGAGGTTGGATGGAGAGCATTTGAACAGCAGTTTTCAGTTCTTTCCACAGATTCTCGATTGGATTCAGGTCTGGACTTTGACTTGGCCATTCTAACACCTGGACATGTTTATTTTTGAACCATTCCATTGTAGATTTTGCTTTATGTTTTGGATCATTGTCTTGTTGGAAGACAAATCTCCGTCCCAGTCTCAGGTCTTTTGCAGACTGCATCAGGTTCTTCCAGAATGGTCCTGTATTTGGCGCCATCCATCTCCCCATCAATTTTAACCATCTTCCCTGTCCCTGCTGAAGAAAAGCAGGCCCAAACCATGATGCTGCCACCACCATGTTTGACAGTGGGGATGGTGTGTTCAGGGTGATGCGCTGTGTTGCTTTTACGCCAAACATAACGTTTTGCATTGTTGCCAAAAAGTTCAATTTTGGTTTCATCTGACCAGAGCACCTTCTTCCACATGTTTGGTGTGTCTCCCAGGTGGCTTGTGGCAAACTTTAAACAACACTTTTTATGGATATCTCTAAGAAATTGCATTCTTTTGCCACTTCTTGCCAGTTCATCCAGCGTGATCATGGGCCTCTTGGCTGCATCTCTGATCAGTCTTCTCCTTGTATGAGCTGAAAGTTTAGAGGGGCGGCCAGGTCTTGGTAGATTTGCAATGGTCTGATACTCCTTCCATTTCAATATTATCGCTTGCACAGTGCTCCTTGGGATGTTTAAAGCTTGGGAAATCTTTTTGTATCCAAATCCGGCTTTAAACTTCTTCACAACAGTATCTCGGACCTGCCTGGTGTGTTCCTTGTTCTTCATGATGCTCTCTGCGCTTTTAACGGACCTCTGAGACTATCACAGTGCAGGTGCATTTATACGGAGACTTGATTACACACAGGTGGATTGTATTTATCATAATTAGCCATTTAGGTCAACATTGGATCATTCAGAGATCCTCACTGAACTTCTGGAGAGACTTTGCTGCACTGAAAGTAAAGGGGCTGAATAATTTTGCACGCCCAATTTTTCAGTTTTTGATTTGTTAAAAAAGTTTGAAATATCCAATAAATGTTGTTCCACTTCATGATTGTGTCCCACTTGTTGTTGATTCTTCACAAAAAAATACAGTTTTATATCTTTATGTTTGAAGCCTGAAATGTGGCAAAAGGTCGCAAAGTTCAAGGGGGCCGAACACTTTCGCAAGGCACTGTAAATGGGATAACCATAATATAGCCTTATTTACAAGTCCTTTTATTTCAAAACACTGCACAGCTCACTTACAGACATTGGGTAAACTAGTTTGCCCTATGACCTAATAATCTTCACCTCAAATAAATTCTAAAATCTCAAAACAAATGAAAAAGAAAATCAGCATCTTGTATTCTAGGGTTAGACAACCTTTCACGTTCTGGTTCGAACCAGGTGCCAACTGACAATATTTAACCATGATTAATCATCTACCTCTTCTATAAGTTTAAGAAGCTAAGCTCAACAATAAATGCTTTAATCAAGCCTAGCTAGAACAAATGCCTGGGCTTTGTGAAGCTGCCCAGCCCAGTGTTGGCTTTGGCCCTCACCTGGATGAAGAAGAGTTTGGGCTTGCCCACTAGACTCTTGCACATGTCACCCCTGAAGAGTGAGGTCATGCTCTTGATGGGCATGGCTCCGTCAGTGCCATAGATCATACCCTCCTCACCGTGACTCAGCAGGATGCAAGCAAAGCAGGAGCTGTCGCTGTGGTCCTCCTCTGAGGCTAGGACACACACACACACACACACACACTTTTAGGGTTAAATAAACGTTTTAAATGCATTGCCATTCCCAGTTTCCTATTTATTGTCACCTCAATCAAGAATCGACTGTTCTTTCGACCAATCGACTGGCCCACATTTTCAAACGTGTGTCTTTCCATATTTTTCCATCCTTTGTGTTTAATTTTTTTTTTAATGCTTTAAGCAAACTGTTTGATTACATAATTAAGACACAAATGACTAGAGTGTGTTCATGTGTTCCGGAGTTCTAAATTGAGCAGCTGCTGAAAAATGAGCTCCTGTATATATTGAGATTTAAATGGTTTTTTAGAGTGAAGTACATCAAAAAAATCAAGAGAAAACTGCAAGACTCAATAGAAGACAAAACAAGGAACAAACCAAAAAAGACAGGCTTTTGAAAAATTTACTATTTTTCATAAAATTGTACAGTTATCTTAACCAGCTGAATTACTAGCAGAATTGTTTACTTGTTGCTAAGCAGTTGCTAGGGACTCTCCTGGAAGAAGCTAGCTAGCTTACAAAGAATAACAACAAAAAATATCTAGTTAACAGATGAAAGGAAGACAAAATAAGGACAAAAGAAGGACAGAAGAAAAAGGAAAAGAAAGAGGACAACAAAGTGAAACAGTCAGCACTTCTATTGCAACTTCGTATTTCGTCGTCCTAACGTAGTCTACACTGCTATCTGCCCAGCAGCTAGCCAGCTAGCAAACGTCCACCGTCTACCGAATAGCAGCACTGTAGAAACTATTACACTCAACTGAACGACTTGATTAGTGTAGTGTTAGCTAGCTACATAGTTGTCTTTGCTGTCTTCGTATCCAAGATAATTGTGTAGTTTAGAGCGTGTAGTCTTAGAGTGATTATCTTAATTTACAGAGGTTAGCTAGCCAGCTATTTGTCGTCCTTAACGTAGGAGACACTGCTAGCTAGCCAACAGCTAGCCAACGTCTACTGAATAGAACTTCTGCACTCAACAACCCGGTCGCATTCCGCTTCGCTCCACAGGTAGTATCACATTTTTCATTTCATTTCATTACAGCACAACGGTTTGATTTGTTTGTTCGTAGCTAGCTACATAGCTAGCTACATAGCCGTCTGTGTATCAAAGATAATTGTGTAGTCTAGAGTGATTTTCTAGGTTAGCTAGCCAGCTATTGTCGTTCTTTTAACGCAACGTAACATAATCAACACTGCTAGCTAGCCAGCTAGCCCCCGAATAGCAGCACTGTAGAAACTATTACACTCAACGGAACGACTTGATTAGTGTAGTGTCAACAACGCAGCCACTGCCAGCTAGCCTACAAAGTCAACAACGCAGCCACTGCCAGCTAGCCTACTTCAGCAGTACTGTATCATTTTAATAATTTTAGTCAATAAGATTCTTGCTACGTAAGCTTAACTTTCTGAACATTCGAGACGTGTAGTCCACTTGTCATTCCAATCTCCTTGCATTAGCGTAGCCTCTTCTGTAGCCTGTCAACTATGTGTCTGTCTATCCCTGTTCTCTCCTCTCTGCACAGACCATACAAACGCTCCACACCGCGTGGCCGCTGCCACCCTAATCTGGTGGTCCCAGCGCGCACGACCCACGTGGAGTTCCAGGTCTCCGGTAGCCTCTGGAACTGCCGATCTGCAGCCAACAAGGCAGAGTTCATCTCAGCCTATGCCTCCCTCCAGTCCCTCGACTTCTTGGCACTGACAGAAACATGGATCACCACAGATAACACTGCTACTCCTACTGCTCTCTCTTCGTCCGCCCACGTGTTCTCGCACACCCCGAGAGCTTCTGGTCAGCGGGGTGGTGGCATCGGGATCCTTATCTCTCCCAAGTGGTCATTCTCTCTTTCTCCCCTTACCCATCTGTCTATCGCCTCCTTTGAATTTCATGCTGTCACAGTTACCAGCCCTTTCAAGCTTAACATCCTTATCATTTATCGCCCTCCAGGTCCCCTCGGAGAGTTCATCAATGAGCTTGATGCCTTGATAAGCTCCTTTCCTGAGGACGGCTCACCTCTCACAGTTCTGGGCGACTTTAACCTCCCCACATCTACCTTTGACTCATTCCTCTCTGCCTCCTTCTTTCCACTCCTCTCCTCTTTTGACCTCACCCTCTCACCTTCCCCCCCTACTCACAAGGCAGGCAATACGCTCGACCTCATCTTTACTAGATGCTGTTCTTCCACTAACCTCATTGCAACTCCCCTCCAAGTCTCCGACCACTACCTTGTATCCTTTTCCCTCTCGCTCTCATCCAACACTTCCCACACTGCCCCTACTCGGATGGTATCGCGCCGTCCCAACCTTCGCTCTCTCTCCCCCGCTACTCTCTCCTCTTCCATCCTATCATCTCTTCCCTCTGCTCAAACCTTCTCCAACCTATCTCCTGATTCTGCCTCCTCAACCCTCCTCTCCTCCCTTTCTGCATCCTTTGACTCTCTATGTCCCCTATCCTCCAGGCCGGCTCGGTCCTCCCCTCCCGCTCCGTGGCTTGATGACTCATTGCGAGCTCACAGAACAGGGCTCCGGGCAGCCGAGCGGAAATGGAGGAAAACTCGCCTCCCTGCGCACCTGGCATCCTTTCACTCCCTCCTCTCTACATTTTCCTCCTCTGTCTCTGCTGCTAAAGCCACTTTCTACCACTCTAAATTCCAAGCATCTGCCTCTAGCCCTAGAAAGCTCTTTGCCACCTTCTCCTCCCTCCTGAATCCTCCTCCCCCCCCCTCCTCCTCCCTCTCTGCAGATGACTTCGTCAACCATTTTGAAAAGAAGGTCGACGACATGCGATCCTCGTTTGCTAAGTCAAACGACACCGCTGGTTCTGCTCACACTGCCCTACCCTGTGCTCTGACCTCTTTCTCCCCTCTCTCTCCAGATGAAATCTCGCGTCTTGTGACGGCCGGCCGCCCAACAACCTGCCCGCTCGACCCTATCCCCTCCTCTCTTCTCCAGACCATTTCCGGAGACCTTCTCCCTTACCTCACCTCGCTCATCAACTTATCCCTGACCGCTGGCTACGTCCCTTCCGTCTTCAAGAGAGCGAGAGTTGCACCCCTTTGAAAATACCTACACTCGATCCCTCCGATGTCAACAACTACAGACCAGTATCCCTTCTTTCTTTTCTCTCCAAAACTCTTGAACGTGCCGTCCTTGGTCAGCTCTCCCGCTATCTCTCTCAGAATGACCTTCTTGATCCAAATCAGTCAGGTTTCAAGACTAGTCATTCAACTGAGACTGCTCTTCTCTGTATCACGGAGGCGCTCCGCACCGCTAAAGCTAACTCTCTCTCCTCTGCTCTCATCCTTCTAGACCTATCGGCTGCCTTCGATACTGTGAACCATCAGATCCTCCTCTCCACCCTCTCCAAGTTGGGCATCTCCGGCGTGGCCCATGCTTGGATTGCGTCCTACCTGACAGGTCGCTCCTACCAGGTGGCGTGGCGAGAATCTGTCTCCTCACCACGCGCTCTCACCACTGGTGTCCCCCAGGGCTCTGTTCTAGGCCCTCTCCTATTCTCGCTATACACCAAGTCACTTGGCTCTGTCATAACCTCACATGGTCTCTCCTATCATTGCTATGCAGACGACACACAATTAATCTTCTCCTTTCCCCCTTCTGATGACCAGGTGGCGAATCGCATCTCTGCATGTCTGGCAGACATATCAGTGTGGATGACGGATCACCACCTCAAGCTGAACTTCGGCAAGACGGAGCTGCTCTTCCTCCCGGGGAAGGACTGCCCGTTCCATGATCTCGCCATCACGGTTGACAACTCCATTGTGTCCTCCTCCCAGAGCGCCTTGGCGTGATCCTGGACAACACCCTGTCGTTCTCAACTAACATCAAGGCGGTGGCCCGTTCCTGTAGGTTCATGCTCTACAACATCCGCAGAGTACGACCCTGCCTCACACAGGAAGCGGCGCAGGTCCTAATCCAGGCACTTGTCATCTCCCTTCTGGATTACTGCAACTCGCTGTTGGCTGGGCTCCCTGCCTGTGCCATTAAACCCCTACAACTCATCCAGAACGCCGCAGCCCGTCTAGTGTTCAACCTTCCCAAGTTCTCTCACGTCACCCCGCTCCTCCGCTCTCTCCACTGGCTTCCAGTTGAAGCTCGCATCCGCTACAAGACCATGGTGCTTGCCTACGGAGCTGTGAGGGGAACGGCACCTCAGTACCTCCAGGCTCTGATCAGGCCCTACACCCAAATAAGGGCACTGCGTTCATCCACCTCTGGCCTGCTCGCCTCCCTACCACTGAGGAAGTACAGTTCCCGCTCAGCCCAGTCAAAACTGTTCGCTGCTCTGGCCCCCCCAATGGTGGAACAAACTCCCTCACGACGCCAGGACAGCGGAGTCAATCACCACCTTCCGGAGACACCTGAAACTCCACCTCTTTAAGGAATACCTAGGATAGGATAAAGTAATCCTTCTCATCCCCCCCCCCCCCCTTAAAATATTTAGATGCACTATTGTAAAGTGGTTGTTCCACTGGATGTCATAAGGTGAATGCACCAATTTGTAAGTCGCTCTGGATAAGAGCGTCTGCTAAATGACTTAAATGTAATGTAAATGTACTAGAGGGAGTCCGACCGCAATTGATTTGATTGTGTCAGGCTTAGACTTGCAGCGCTGTGTTAAAAAGCACTGTGGTTAAAAAAATATATTTATTTTTAAAGGCAGTGAGTGACTGACTAGAACCCATTGTCTCTCTTTCCTCCCTGCTGTAGCGAACATCAGTGTGTATCCCATGTTGCTGAAGCTGCAACATAATTACAGCCTTTCGGACTGAAAAGTTGTTACCGAAATCCCTAATTTAAACAAAAACATTCCCTATTCCCTCAACCCTTGCTCTCTTTACGTGACAGGTGTACACATTGCATGCACGTGACCAATAGGGCCTGACCTATAGCCTATCATAATCACATCAATAAATTGGTTATAAACTCTGAACACGTAACACGTGACAGCAAAACGGATGCAGACATGATAAATAAACTCAAAACGGGGGAATGTTTACTGGTTGCTCAGGCGTTAAAAGGGGAGTAAATGTGACTTTGTTGTGGAAAATACTGGAGACCAAGAAAAATAAAGTAAGGAGCCAGCGCTGAGTGCTTGTCATACAGGTGCTGTTAGGTTACAATATCATTTATCAATTAAACACAAAATAAATAAGTGTGCCAGAGTCTGTTGTAACGTTTTTTTTGTAAAACCTTTAGGACAGCAAAGACTGTTTGTAGTCGCATTCAGTCGTGTATGCAAATTCTGAAATGGAACGGTTTAGGCCTATTTATTGTTTACGCTAATTATTCAATAGGTCGCTTTGTTATTTTATTTTAAAACTAAAATGCTTGATTGCATTTCAAATCATGAATGACTCGTAAATGATTGATTGATATAGGCCTAAGTTAATTCCAGTATTAAGACAGGATTAAACAGGATGCGCTCTTAGGCCTACTGATGATCATTATAATAAATTACTTATTATAATATATTATAGTGATGTCATCATCATAAAATAAGGAGATGATCAAGGAAAAAGGAGGGTTATTATTTTAATTATAATAATAATAATAAATACCCATTTGGAACAGTGTAAACACTAAATCAATTCTAAGCAACACCAGAGGGGAAAAAACTCGACTTTATTACAGCACAACAAATATTAAAAACAGCTGAATTTGTGAAATTGTTTATCTGACATGTGGTTACATTAGACTTGTTGCTCAAGGACTCAGTAGGCTATTAAACAAATACTAAAACAGGCAACATAAGCAGGATCTGTCTTATTTTTGTAGATGCACAGTTAAAGTCAGAAGTTTACATAAACTGAGTTTAAATGTATTTGGCTAAGGTGTATCACAAATCCAGACATTTAATCCTAGTACAAATTCCCTGTTTTAGGATTTTACTTCTTTCATCACATTCCCAGTGGGTCAGAAGTTAACATACACTCAATTAGCATTTGGTAGCATTGCCTTTAAATTGTTTAACTTGGGTCAAATGTTTTGGGTAGCCTTCCACAAGCTTCCCACAATAAGTTGGATGAATTTTGGCCCATTCCTCCTGACAGAGCTGGTGTAACCGAGTCAGGTTTGTAGGCCTCCTTGCTCACACAAGCTTTTCAGTTCTGCCCACAAATGTGCTATACGATTGAGGTCAGGGCTTTGTGATGGCCACTCCAATACCTTGACTTTGTTATCCTTAAGCCATTTTGCCACAACTTTGGAAGTGCTTCACAGTTGGGATGGTGTTCTTTGGCTTGCAAGCCTCCCTCTTTTTCCTCCAAACATAATGATGGTCATTATGGCCAAACAGCCTAATTTTTGTTTCATCAGACCAGAGGACATTTCTCCAAAAACGACGATCTTTGTCCCCATGTGCAGTGGCGAACCGTAGTCTGGCTTTTTTATGGCGGTTTTGGAGCAGTGGCGGCTTCTTCCTTGCTGAGTGGACTTTCAGGTCATGTCGATATAGGACTCGTTTTTACTGTGGATAGAGATACTTTTGTACTTGTTTCCTCCAGCATCTTCACAAGGTCCTTTGCTTTTGTTCTGGAATCGATTTGCACTTTTCGCACCAAAGTACGTTCATCTCTAGGAGACAGAATGCGTCTCCTTCCTGAGCGGTATGACGGCTGCGTGGTCCCATGGTGTTTATACTTGCGTACTATTGTTTGTACAGATGAACGTGGTACCTTCAGGCATTTGGACAATGTTCTCAAGGATGAACCAGACTTATGGAGGTCTACAATTTTTTTTCTGAGGTCTTGGCTTTTGATTTTCCCATGTCGTCAAGCAAAGAGGCACCGAGTTTGAAGGTAGGCCTTGAAATACATCCACAGGTCCACCTCCAATTGACTCAAATGATGTCAATTAGCCTATCAGAAACTTCTAAAGCCATGACATCATTTTCTGGAATTTTCCAAGCTGTTTAATTAAAGGCACAGTCAACTTAGTGTATGTAAACTTCTGACCCACTGGAATTGTGATACAGTGAATTATAAGTGAAATAATCTGTCTGTAAATAATTGATGGAAAAATTACTTGTCATGCACAAAGTAGATGTCCTAACCGACTTGCGAAAACTATAGTTTGTTAACAAGAGATGTGGAGTGGTTGAAAAACGAGTTTTAATGACTCCAACCCAAGTGTATGCAAACTTCCGACTGCAACTGTCTATGGATGATGTATAAAGCCAGGCACATTTAACAGTTAGGCTGTTGATTATAGACCTAATTATGTTGGGGTTTCTTCTCTCCTCACTTTCCAAAGACAATTAAGGCACGGGCTGTTTTCTCGTCTCCTAACTCCACTGCTGCCTCCCCTGGTTAACTTGGCTATTATGCACATAGCAACATGGTCCAGGAAAAGGCGCCATTTCAACAGCGCACTGATGCGTTTCAGAACCGACCACTGTCCAACGCGGGAGAAAGCGCATTTGTTATAAAATAATGTCAGTGTTGCACCACTGTTCTTACATAATAACCATATAACATTTCAGGAGCACATGTTTTAGTCTGATGGACTGTGCCATCCCCATGGACTCCACAAATGGATCAGTCCTCTCTGATTCGCGCCTGTCTGAGTGGTGTCTTGTACACCAGTATTATAAATATTTTTTCCCCCCCTACTGCTTGTCTAAAGAAATCGACCAGTCGACTGAATTGGGTCAGCGCTAAACAGCACTAAAAGAGAATGTGATGGTGTTGGTGCCCTGTTTGAAAATGTATGGAACTGTAGGGGGGGTGACAGTGAGACAGGGTACTCTCACTGAATTCGCCCCTAGAATAGATACTTGGAACTGTAGGGGAGGTGACAGTGAGACAGTACTCTCACTGAAGTCGCCCCTAGAATAGATACGGATGGATGTCAGGCCTACAGACAATATGTACTCACCCTCTCGGAGAAGACGCTCCATCTTCTCACACGTCTGGTCGTTGTAGATGCAGACGTCGAAGCCCAGGCTCTTAAAGCACTTAAACAGTTCGCCTGCGTCTCGATCCGTGCCATTGCGTACATTCATCCCTGACAGACAATATGAACAGCATTCACTGTACTCTACATGTGCAGAGTATAGCTTACACAGTGTTATACAATAGGCCACTAAAATCAAGCTATATCAAAAGGCAGGGCTCCAGACTAACATTTTCCCCTATTGGCACTGGTGGCACGAGCCCAAAATTTGGTCGCACCCAAAAATAAACAAAATTGCAGCGTCACGCAATAGAAACAATAAGAGTAATCACCTTATAAAGTCATTAAAAAGTCTTTCAAGATGTGTCATAGAATACCGAGATGTTAGATGTAACAACTTATTTCTTGAATACTATGTCCAATCAGCAATGTATGACTCAAGAAATGTTGATATTCAACCTAATCCAGTGATTGTCATGAATTGAGTTGACAATCCTGTATTTAAAAATATATATATTTTACTGTCCAAAATAGCGTTTCAGAAAGCTGAGATCCACCTCTCTTTATCAGGTAGTTAACTTCCAAAGTAGCGTTTTTTCCCGCAAATGTTACACAATCAGAATGCATTTTTCAGGGTGCACGAGGGGGGGGGTTGGGGGGGGGAGAGAATGTGCGAGGCTCCCGCATTACAGCAGCCGGCCCCAGTGAAACAGGCACAGTGGCAGGGCAGACACTTTCATTACAGGAATCATGACGTTAATGCACCTTAATGTTTGACCAAAAAAATGGAATGTTCTGATTGAGGTAACCAGGTAGAATGTGAGGCTTGCACTGGTGTGACCAATTCAGCAAAGCAAAATGCGACTAAATGGTCGTAGTCTGGAGCCCTGAGTGGAAATTAACAATCTTATAAAGAGTAACTGCGTTACATAAATATATTAGTATAAAAGTGTTAGACAACCATGTATGCAAGTCAACATAAAAGGTGATGCCATACCAGTCTTTTCGTCAAAGTTCTTGTTGTTGATTATGATGCACTTGCCCACTCGCTGGTGGCTCATCTTATACTGGAATGTTGGTGAAACGATTCTGTAATGGCTTTCAGAAGAGTAGTCCTGCTCCCGCGTCTTGCCATCCTTATTCTTCTTACTGAGCCATAGGGACAGAGAGAAAAGAAAAAAAAAGAGGTTAATTCAATCAAATTGTATTGGTCACACTTGGGGCTCCCTAATTAACACTTGGGGCTTGCCTAGTTAAATAGAAGGTAAAAAACATGTAAATACACCTTCAGCAGATGTTATTGCGGGTGTAGCAAAATGCTTGTGTTCCTAGCTTCAACTGTATATAACAATACGCACAAATTTAAAAGTCAAATGATGGAATTGCTCAATGTCGGAGTGGCATTGACTGAAATACAGTAGAATAGAATACGGTATATACACATGAGTATGTAAAACATTATTTAAACATGATTAAAGTTGCCAGTGATTCCAAGTCTATGTATATAGGGCAGCAGCCTCAAGGTGCAGGGCTACGTAACCAGTGGAAGCCTGCTAGTGATGACAAAGACGACACATAGGTATCCATTGGTGCCTGGATAAATGTTTCAGGTAAAGTTACATCAAATGTATTATAGTGACTGACTTATGGTTTGTATTACTGGCACCAACAGACCAACTTGTTTGGACAGGCCTACGTCTATAACCTCTGGTAAACAACTCAACAAAATTCCTTTGCAAAGAGAATTTGGCATCACTTTCAAAGGGTGAATCTTAAAAAAGGTTTTAAGCACTAGATAGAACAGTACACCTTCAAACAGTACCCACATAAACACAGGGCATTCTTAAAGAAAATACATGCCACTTTATAATCATTAGACATGACACACTACTGAAAAAATATATACATTATTGACCCTCACTGTATTCAACATAAAACCAAGGATTTAAAAATATCAGACCTTGATATAAGAGCGAGACATCCGTAAAAACGGTATTCTTACTCCAGGCTATTTCTGGGGAAGTAGGTAATCCAGAGAATGCCCTGCTTCCTTGAGAAAAGGCTAACTTGACACAACTCCTTTGATTACTTCAACATTAGACAAGCTAACATTTTTCAAAACATTCTGGTGACTTCAACAAATCAGGAATGCCAAAAAGTCATCCAAACACACAGAATTCATGAGAATCAAAAACATCCTTGAACCACTTACTCAGAGACCATTGAGCACGTACATTTTCAAATGAGGCATTAATGTCATGGCCAAATCTGTTGAAGTAATCCACTGGCAGGTGAATTATAAAGTTACAACATGTTCAGCTAGCTCGGGTATTAAGAAGTCATAAGTGAATCAAAGTATGTCCCCGACAGAGTAAATCTTCCCGAGTGACAATTCTCACAGACCTGTCATATTTCCATTCTTTAAAGGACCCATCCAGATAGGTAGGCCACAGTAGCCCATTGGGCTCACAATATCAGCATGTGTTCTAGAAGAGCCTAGTCATCAGGTTACCCAAGAACTGCAACAATGGAACCCCATACTCAGACGCACGCGCACATGCACGCTCACATGCACGCAGACACAGAAATGGCCAAACAGGCCATACTATACCCCACATGTGATCCAGAACTTTTCCATCGCCCCCCACCCCCTACCTCATGGTGCCAGAATGCCTAGCAGTGGTCCGAGAGTGGGCAAAGAGCCCTGCCTCTGTGGCACTGTGGGGGTGGGAGGAGTCCCTTACCTGGGTTCCTCATTAAGCGCCACGCCACTCTGCATCTGAAATACGTTGCTCCTCTTGTCTCGCTCCTTTTTGAGTTTTTTTGCCTTCTCTAAACCTCGAGGTGTTGATTTTTTGGGGTGTACGGAGCGGTTGGTGTGCACTAGGATCCGGACATGCTCACTATACTCTATAGACACTGGACTTGGCCTGCGTGCACTGGGGAGGCGCACTGTAGCTCCCTGAGTCAGCAGCCACCACACCAAACCAGAGTTTTCTAAAGGCCTATTCAAATGACCCTGCACACTCTGCGGGGGTCAGGCAGGGCAGCACGTAGCCTTTATGGCTGCTGACAAGCACAGAATCAGCCTCTCTCTCTCTCTCTCTCACACACACACACACACACACACACACACACACACACACACACACACACACACACACACACACACACACACACACACACACAAATCACGATTATTAACAAGCTATACTGTATGGTTATTAGTAGTTCCTGTATATGTGGTCAAACTGTATAACAGACTATAGGTTACCGTATGGTTATAAACAGCAGACTAGCTACATCCATAAGTGGGGTAGTCTAGGGAACAGCACTAGGTCTGGGTAACATGGTAGATTTTTTGGGACACTTTGAAAAGGGGAGAGGGGTGCTCTATAGACCAAAAATCCTCGCAACAAATCAAGAATTTCAGTATTCAGGGCTTAAATGTGAGCGGGAATTGTGCTCTTGAAAAATAACATGACAGAGACGGACACAATGCGGACGCAGATAGCTACCCAGCAAGCCGGGAACATTCCCAGGACATTAGCTAACATTCCCATTCATTTCTAGTTAGATCAAACCCTAACATCCCAATAATGTTTTTGATAACACCTTTTTTCTTTTTCTTTTTTACTTTTTCTTTTTTACTAAGAAAACATTTGACATTAAATAGGCAATCCTTGGAACATTCATATATAACCACAGAACATTCCCCTAAGTGTATTATTAGGTAACCATGGAATGTTATAGCACAATGTTCCAGTGATGTTGTTCAAACATCATTTCCGCAACAAAAAGTGGGAGATATAGAAGTGGTTCTGAGAAATCATTGGAGTGTTTTGCTGATGGAGATGATATTCAAAACACCCTTACCAACCAGCAGGGAATATTCCCACAATACTCTCAAAGTTATAGTGTGATGTTAGGACATGACGTTAAAAAAAACGTTCCCTAAACATACTTCGGCGATCATGCCTAGATTCAATGAAATTGGTTATGAGAAAACATTACTAGAATGTTCTGCTTATGCTGATGGAGATGTCATGCAAGACACCTATATCAACAAGCCCAGAACATACCTATAATACTCTCAAAGTTAGAGCGATGTTCTGACTGTTCCAAAAATGTTCCCTCAATATACTTCAGATATTGCCAGAATACAATGAGTGGTTATAAGAAAACAATATTGGAACCTCCCATTATGTCTATGGATGCTGCCCAACATATTGTAGCAAATCTGCCATTTTTAAGACCGAAAAACGCTCCATCAAGGGACACCCCAATAAGTTATTCTTTAATGTTATGCCGTTACCAATAATGTTCTAAGAACATACAGTATTGACAATGGAAGTGGTTCTGAAAACATTACTGCAATGTCCTGTTAATATTGATGTGTAGTGTAACATTATAGGAAGTTACTTAATTTACAAGCATAGCCTACATATGGCAATTTAATCTAAACTCATCAAAAAAGAAACATCCTCTCACTGTGAACTGCGTTTATTTTCAGCAAACTTAACATGCGTAAATATTTGTATGAACATAACAAGATTCAACAACTAAGACAAACTGAACAAGTTCCACAGACATGTGACTAACAGAAATTGAATATTGTGTCCCTGAACAAAGGGGGGGGGGGGGGGGGGTCAAAATCTTGTAACGCCAGGGTAGTGGGTTCGATCCCCGGGACCACCCATACGTAGAATGTATGCACACATGACTGTAAGTCGCTTTGGATAAAAGCGTCTGCTAAATGGCATATATTATTATTATTATTATTAAGTAACAGTCAGTCTCTGATGTGGCCACCAGCTGCATTAAGTATTGCAGTGTATCTCCTCCTCATGGACTGCACCAGATTTGCCAGTTCTTGCTGTGAGATGTTACCCCTCTTCCGCCAAGGCACCTGCAAGTTCCCGGACAATTTCTGGGGGGGGGGGGAATGGCCCTAGCCCTCGCCCTCCGATCCAACAGGTTCCAGAAGTGCGCAATGGGATTGAGATCCGGCCTCTTCACTGGCTATGGCAGAACACTGACATTCCTGCCTTGCAGGAAATCACACACAGAGCGAGCAGTATGGCTGGTGGCATTATCATGCTGGAGGGTCATGTCAGGATGAGCCTGCAGGAAGGGTACCACATGAGGGAGGAGGATGTCTTCCCTGTAACGCTCAGCATTGTGATTGCCTGCAATGACAACAAGCTCAGTCCGATGATGCTGTGACACACCACCCCAGACCATTACGTACCCTCCACCTCCAAACCGATCCCGCTCCAGAGTACAGGACTCGGTGTAGCGCTCATTCCTTCGACGATAACCGCGAATCCGACCATCACCCCTGGTGAGTCGCTCTGAATAAGAGCGTCTGCTAAATGACTTAAATGTAAATGTAAATGAGACAAAACCGCGATTAGTCAGTGAAAAGCACTTTTTGCCAGTCCTGCCTGGTCCAGCGATTTTGTGCCTATAGGCGACGTTGTTGCCGGTGATGTCTGGTGAGGACCTGCCTTACAACAGGCCTACAAGCCCTCAGTCCAGCCTTTCAGCCTATTGCGGACAGTCTGAGCACTGATGGTGGGATTGTGCGTTCCTGGTTTAACTCTTGGAGTTGTTGTTGCCATACTGTACCTGTCCCGCAGTTATGATTTTCGGATGTACCGATCCTGTGCAGGTGTTGTTACACGTGGTTTGCCACTGCAAGGACAATCAGCTATCCTTCCTGTCTCCCTGTAGCGCCGTCTTAGGTGTCTCATAGTACAGACAATGCAATTTATTGGCCACATCTGCAGTCCTCATGCCTCCTTTGCAGCATGCCTAAGGCATGTTCACGCAGATGAGCAGGGACCATGGGCGTTTTTCTTGGTGTTTTCAGAGTCTGTAGAAAGGCCTCTTTAGTGTCCTAGCCTTTTATAACTTTGACCTTAATTGCCTACCGTCTGTAAGCCGTTAGTGTTTTAACGACCGTACCACAGGTGCATGTTCATTAATTGTTTATGGTTCATTGAACAAGCATGGAAGACATTTTTTTTAAACCTTTATAATGTAAATCTGTGAAGTTATTTGGATTTTTACGAAATTTGAAAGACATGGTCCTGAAAAAGGGACGTTTCTTTTTTTGCTGAGTTCACTTACATCATAATATTTTATTAGGCTATTGCCCAAACTTAGTTACATCTTTCTTGAGGAAGGTCATCAATGAGATTTTACTTGATCGATTACGTGATCTGCTACTTCCCAGCCCTGTACTTAGCACACTGCACCACCAGGATGGAGTTGGATCTATACAAAAAGGATAAGAATTTCAAGTCTCACTGCTATGTCTTAGTAGATATTTTCATATATCTATTGACATGTCACCAAAATCTGGCAAGCAATAAATTCATGTTAATATACAGTACCAATCAAAACTTTGGACATCATTAACTATTTTCTACATTGTAGAATAACCAAAAAAGTTACCAAAAAGTGTTAAACAAATCAAAATATATGTTATATTCTTCAAAGTAGCCATCCTTTGCCTTGATGACAGCTTTGTACACTCTTGACATTCTCTCAACCAGTATCACCTGGAATGCTTTTCCAACAGTCTTGAAGGAGTTCCCACATATGCTGAGCACTTGTTGGCTGCTTTTCCTTCACTCTGCAGTCCAACTCATCAATTGGGTTGGGATTTGGTGATTGGAAGGCCATGTCATCTGATGCAGCACTCCATCACTCTCCTTCTTGGTCAAATAGCCATTAAGCAGCCTGGAGGTGTGTTGGGTCGTGATAGTGATGATCGTCCCACTAAGCCCGAACCATATGAGATGGCGTATTGCTGCAGAATGCTTTGGAAGCCATGCTGGTTCAGTGTGGCTTGAAGTTTAAATAAATCACAGACAGTGTCACCAGCAAAGCACCCCCACACCACCTCCACCTCCATGCTTCACGGTGGGTACCACGGTGGGAATCTCCACATGCTGGTTGAGAGAATGCCAAGCGTGTACAAAGCTGTCATCAAGGCAACGGGTGGCTACTTTGAACAACCTCAATTATACAATATATTTGGATTTGTTTAACACTTTTTTGGTTACTACATGATTCCATGTGTGTTATTTCATAGTTTTGATATCTTCACTATTATTCCACAATGTAGAAAATAGTAAAAATAAAGAAAAACCCTTGAATGAGTAGGTGTCCAAACTTTTGACTGGTACTGTACATTTGCACGGAAGTCGAAACATCTAAACTTAACATGAAATGAAGAGGACTGGTGAATGTAAAAACCATGAGGATGTTAACTGTGGCACAGTGGATTAGTCCATGATTAAAACTACAAAGGTCACAGATGCAAGTGGGGAACAAACCTACAGTTGAAGTCGGAAGTTTACATACACCTTAGCCAAATACATTTCAACTCAGTTTTTCACAATTCCTGACATTTAATCCTGGTAAAAAAAATCCCTGTTTTAGGTCAGTTAGGATCACCACTTTATTTTAAGAATGTGCAATATCAGAAAAATAGTAGAGAGAATTCTTTATTTCAGCTTTTATTTCTTTAATCACTTTCCCAGTGGGTCAGAAGTTTACATACACTCAATTAGAATTTGGTAGCTTTGCCTTTAAAATGCTTAACTTGGGTCAAACGTTTTGGGTAGCCTTCCACAAGCTTCCCACAATTTTGGTGAATTTTGGCCCGTTCCTCCTGACCGAGCTGGTGCAACTAAGACAGGTTTGTAGGCCTCCTTGCTTGCACATGCTTTTTCAGTTCTGCTCGCACATTTTCTATGGGATTGAGGTCAGGGCTTTGGTTATGGCCACTCCAATACTTTGACTGTTGTCTTTAAGCCATTTTGCCACAACTATGGAAGTATGCTTGGGGTCATTGTCCATTTGGAAGACCCATTTGCGACCAAGCTTTATCTTCCTGACTAATCTCTTGAGATGTTGCTTCAATATATCCACATTATTTTCCTGCCTCATGATGCCATATATTTTGTGAAGTGCACCAGTCCCTCTTGCAGCAAAGCACCCCCACAACATGATGCTGCCACCCCAAGCTTCACGGTTGGGATGGTGTTCTTCGGCTTGCAAGCATCCCCCTTTTTCCTCCAAACATAACAGTGGTCATTATGTCCAAACAGTCATATTTTTTATTCATCAGACAAGAGGCCATTCCACCAAAAAGTACGATCTTTGTCCCCATGTGCAGTTGCAAACAGTTTTTTTATGGCGGTTTTGGAGCAGTGGCTTCTTCCTTGCTGAGCTGCCTTTCAGGTTATGTCGATGTAGGGACTCGTTTTACTGTGGATAGAGATACTTTTGTACCTGTTTCCTCCAGCATCTTCACAAGGTCCTTTGCTGTTCTGGGATTGGTTTTCACTTTTCGCACCAAAGTACATTCATCTCTAGGAGACAGAGCGCTTCTCCTTCCTGAGCGGTATGAAGTCTGTGGTCCCATGGCGTTTATACTTGCATA
This sequence comes from Oncorhynchus gorbuscha, assembly GCF_021184085.1. Lineage (NCBI taxonomy): Eukaryota > Metazoa > Chordata > Actinopteri > Salmoniformes > Salmonidae > Oncorhynchus > Oncorhynchus gorbuscha. The sequence continues at coordinate 48,421,263 of NC_060179.1, forward strand.
CTATCGTTTGTACAGATGAACGTGGTACCTGTGCCCAGACCGCTGCAGAGTACGCACTCACCTCCCGGACTATGACAGCCTCCAGCAGATGAAATGAGCAGGCACTCCGCACCCTATTCAGAAGAGGACAGCGCGAAGAGATCCAGACGGAGCTGGTGTGTCGAGACAACCTCATTGGAAGCACTCATCACGATGGCCATCCATCTGGATAATGTTCTTCGGGAGCGTCGGCACCTCCATTGCAACTCGCTCTCCTCCTTTGGCCTTCCTGAGACAAAGCCTGAACCCAAGGAGGTAGGGTCAACACACCTCACCGTGGCAGAGCGATGCTGTCGGAGATGGCTGGGGCTCTGTCCCTATTGCGGTCAGGAGGGGCACCAGCTTCAACGGTGTCCAGTGCGTCCCAACCAGGGGTCCACGAGGGCTGAGGGACGGCACCGTGATCATCCATTTGCCATGGTAGGCGTGAGTATTCCATCATCACTTTCCACCAAACCCTTTCTGGTTTAAATTTCACTGGCTGGCTGTCCCTCATGTGTTGTTTCTGTAGCTCTAGTGGACTCCGGTGCCGCAGGAAATTTAATTAACAAGTTCAAACACTAGATAGTTGACCACTGGGATCCGGGACAATCACACACATCACAGCACCACTCACCATCACTGTGGGACCCTTCACCAAGAAAGCCATCCTCGACTTCCCATGGCTCCAACGTCACGACCCCACCATCTCCTAATCAAGGATGGAGATCACTGCCTGGGCACCCTGATGTCGGAAGACCTGCTTTCCCTTACCCGGTGGTTCCACGTTAGTTGAGAGTCCTGTGGTTGCCCTCCAGGCCGACATCGCAGATGTTTACCAGGATCTCTGAGAGGTTTTCTCCAAGACCCGCGCCACATGTTTCCCTCTTCATCACCCCTGGGACTGTGCCATCAACCTGCTAGCAGAAACTACTGCTCCGCGCAGCCGCGTCTACCCAGTCGGTGGCTGAAACCAAGGCTATGGAAGAGTACATCCAGGAGGCTCTCCAACAGGGTTTCATCTGCCCCACCTCTTCCTCGTGGTCAAAGAGGGAGGTCTACGTCCGTGCATAAACTACAGATGTCTCAATTTCATCACCACCAAGTACCGCTACCCTCTCCCGGCCGCCATCGAACAGCTCCGTGGGGCCCGGTTTTTCACTGGACTGGACCTGGTGGAGTTCCTACAATCTGAACGGCATTCAGCACAATGTCTGGCCACTACGAGTACTTGGTGATTCCTTATGGATTAGCCAATGCTCCACTCCCCTTCTTGGTCAAATAGCCCTTACACAGCCTGGATGCGTATTGGGCTATTGTCCTTTTGAAGAACAAATTATAGTACCACTAAGCACAAAGAAGACGGTATGGCGTATCGCTGCAGAATGCTGTGGTAGACATGCTGGTTAAGTGTGTCTTGAATTCTAAATAAATCAGACAGTCTCACCAGCAAAGCAAAATTTCCTTCCACTCGGCACGTGTGGACACAAAGCGTCGTCCAATTAACCAAAAATATTGCCGTAAAGCGTGTGATTTGCAACATAACAAAATAAACAATAGAGCATAATATGAAACAATAGATGTTTTTTTATCGTTTGTTTCATTGTGTCGCAAATCACACTCTTTACAGCAATATTTTTTGTCAATTGGACAACGCTTTGTGTTCTTCCACACGTGCCTTGTGGAAGGAGATTTGCAACACAAACAAACATGGAGGAGAGTGAACGTGACACAGAGACACGGAGCTCGTACCTAAAAGAGGGGCTACTTCGGTCACATGGATGTGGTTTGGGTATGAGAAGTCTGACATGGACCAGAAAATCATCCTCTGCAAAATATGTCGCAGGCCGACAACAGGATAAAACACCACTAACCTCTTTTACCACCTACGCAAGAATCATGTGGAACAGTACGGAGAGAGTCTACAGATGAGACCCAAAGAAGTACAGCCGAGGGCTCAAAACATACCCCCCGACTCAGAACGTTGCAAGAGGCTTTTGCCCGTGGCAAACCATATGGCAAAGAATCACGAAGATGGAAGGAGATAATAGCTGCCGTTACAACGCATATCTGCAAAGACATGGCCCCAATTCACACTGTCGAGAAACGGGGGTTTTGTGAGGTACCAAACGCAAATTGAAATGTGACACATATTAATGCCAAAATAACTTGCAAAACAGGCAAGACCCCCCCCCCCCCCCCCTAATTTATTTTGTATATATCTATATATATTTATATTTTAGGCCTAAATTTGGTTTGCAACTATAGTTTAAGTGTTTTCCATTGAATTTTTAGATTGTATACATTAATATTTTGATACATGCTTAATTGAAAATTTGCACAAAGGTTCTACATAAAATGAGAAATAATCAAATACGAGTAAGTACATTTTATTTGTTGAGTATAATTAAAAATGTAAGACATAGGCCTTTACATGTGGTCATTTTATTTAAACTATTTATTAATTGAATTTACAGAAAATGTGATGTATCAATATGTACCTTTGTATGAAATGAACTATATCGGGATATGAGATTTTGGCCATATCGCCCATCCCTACTGTGAAGCATTTATTTGGGCTGCAATCTGATGTGCAGTTAACTCTAATGAACTTATCCTCTGCAGCAGAGGTAAGTCTGGGTCTTCCTTTCCTGTGGCGGTCCTCATGAGACCCAGTTTCATCATAGCGCTTCATGGTTTTTGCGACTGCACTTGAAGAAACTTTCAAAAAGTTCTTGAAATGTTTCGTATTGACTGACCTTCATGTCTGAAAGTAATGATGGACTGTCGTATAAAATGTGGCCTAACTGAATCTTTAAAATTCCGTCAACATAGCATATTATTTATGCAAATAAAACACCATCAACATTTTAAGGCTTTAAAAGGTGCATTCTGGGATTGGTACATCCATTTTTATTTATTTTAAATTATGCCAAAGTTTAGGGTTATTTTCTCTTCGCCCTCCATGGTTTCTTTTCCCATTTTCTAAATCTCCAAATAACAATCTGTGCATGTGCCACAAACCTAGGCCCAGATTTCAATACCCCAGGTAGATTATACGAGTGTTGTGTTTGTGTAGCTGTGAGATGATTTAAGGTTTATCATAAAAGTTACTGACCTAATGCATTTCAGTTATGTGAAACTGAAAAATATTTAAAAATGTAAAATCTCCATTGAGCATGAAGTGGACTTAATCTGGATCTCGGAAATGGCCTCAAGGGTTTAACCTTTATACTGCTGGAGGAACTGACACTTCTCAATCTCATTTAAAAAAAACATGTTTATGAGCATGCTATACTTAAAGTTATTGAACCTTCAATTTTGGACTCTACATCTCAATGTTGAGTCCTTCCTAATATTGCGTTGCACCCCCTTTTACTCTCAGAGTAGCCTCAATTAGTCAGCGCATGGACTCTACAAAGTGTTAAAAGCATTCCACAGTGATGCTGGCCCACGTTGACTCCAATGCTTCTCACAGTTGTGTCAAGTTGGCTGCATGTCCTTTGGGTGGTGGACCATTTTTGATAGACACAGGAAACTTGTGTGAAAAACCCTGCAGCGTTCCAGTTCTCGACACAAACCAGTGCGTCTAGCACCTTTAAAAAAAAAATTTTTTAACCTTTAATTAACTAGGCAAGTCAGTTCAAAACAAATGTTTATTTTAATATGACAGCCTACCGGGGAACAGTGGGTTAACTGCCTTGTTCAGGGGCAGAACGACAGATTTGTACCTTGTCAACTCGGGGATTCGATCAAGCAAACTTTCCGTTACTGTCCCAACGCTCTAACCACTAGGCACCTACTACCATACCCCGTTCAAAGGCACAAATCTTTTGTCTTGCCTATTCACCCTTTTAAAACCTTTTAAATCCTTCTTCAACCTGTGTCCTCTCCTACATCTACACTGATTGAAGTGGATTTGATAAGTGAACGATACTTTCTGAAGGCACTGTATAATCAATACACAACTTTCAAGGAGTAGGGTATTTGATGCAAACATAAAAAGTATAACTTTTCCATTGTATAAATGTACATAATCACATTCACTCATGGAAGGCAATTAGGCCCTGGCCAGCAAACAAAATCTCTTGCTTCATTTTGTAAATGATTGTCATTTAGTCTACTGATTTGAAAAGACAAAATGTTTTTACTCTCTTATTGCACACTCTGCATGGCTCGAGAACAATGACATGAAAAATTTTGTACAACGTCACGTGTTTCGAGGACACTTTTTGGCTCTAGCGCTACTTTCAAAACTACTGGCTTAAAAGTATTTTGTTAAACTCTGCAGCCTCCCTTTTAGAAAGTCATGCACTTACATGATTTTGTATGCATGTGTGGGTTCTAATTGTATGTCTCAAAGTACTTCAACTTGGCCTAGAAGTACTGTAGTTGATTCGGCCACATGATTTGAAAATACTAAAATACACAGAAAATAAGTATTTACAATACAAATACTTAAATATGCAAGTATTTGAACACAGGTCTGTTTAATTGCACGTAACCTGCACTGAAAGCAGTAGATAAGGTTTGTAGCACCCCCTTGTGGTGAAAACTGGTTGAGGGGGAAATCACATATCACACATGGATACACATGGATACACTTCTTCCCCCTTCACTAATTTATTGAAACACTATTTTTATATATTTTTTTCATTTGCACCAACAGACTTTCAATAGTCTGAACATTAACACTCTTAAATGTTATGCTTCTACTTTTTTTAATAGGCTGTTCTTGATTCTGGCTGTTGGTCGACCATTAAATATAGATTTTAAAATTATTACTCAGTTAAATATCAGTCCGAAAAGTCTGTTAATTGAATTTCATTCATGTTTTTATAGTTCATTTTACAGGCCTAGACAGGCATAATATCTTAATATTATAAATGCCTTATGAGTTAAGTACCACTGTCCTACCTTAAAACCCCAAATTTAAGATTGTATAGCTTAAATCCGTTGTTTATGTGTAGCTTCAAAATATGATTCTAGTGAGTCCTTGCATGTAGTGTATAGCTCTGCCAGGGTAAGACTGTTGAAACATGCACCTCTCATGTCTTTTGGACAAGGTACTCACAATCCAAAGAGGAGGAATCTTCCCTTTCGGTCAGGTTTGGCATCTGTTACATCTTCAAGCTCCTGGACTTCTCCCTCTAGCTGAGTAACATCAGGTTCTTCTGCCGCCATCTATGTCACACACACAAAACATCAGCCAATTTATATAAACAGAAATAACATAAATTATATTTCTTACATAGCTCCAGCTGGGCCTATTCATTAAAGCTACATTCCAGGATTTGAAAAAAAAAATGAAAATTACAGGCCTCTCGTCTTTTTAAGTGGGAGAACTTGCACAATTGGTGGCTGACTAAATACTTTTTTGCCCCACTGTACCTAAAACATTCTCCATAGGCTTGGAATTCCTCAACGTATTTAAATGCTTAATTCGTGCCTGTCTTCATTATTTAATGAGCAGGCATGCTACTAGTGGCTAAACGCTAATCCCGAATGTTATGTATCGGCTTTATCCAATCAGGTTGAAACTATCAGCCCAGGGGTTCTGTTTCTTTTACGCCTGCTGCATTAGCAGCATCTCATTAGAGGAAAATAAGGCTGTTCTCATGGCAGACCTGGTTGTAGCTAGGTATGTTTGAGTCCATCTGGGACCATTTTCGCAAATATTCAACCTAGTTCACCGCAGAAACGAGGCAATTAACTACAATGACCATAATCCATTGCGCCAGTTTTTTTCCGGCTCGAACATAGATGGATACACTTATGCCTACTATTCTAATTACACACAGAACGCATAAGAACGCATAGATCACATGAAAGGAATGTACACAACACAATGATGAGAGAAAGGGACAGACAATTCGTAAAGTATGCCTTATCTACTTGAAGAACTAGTAAAATGATTATCAGACAGCTCTGCAGCAAGCTTAGGCAGGCTAGCCTAGTTAAAGAGGATGACTAAAGAGTACAGTATGGGGAGCATAGGTGTCTGGCTGTTGGGCTGCTACTGCCTGAGCAGAGACGCCATGATGACTTAAGGAATTAAAATGAATAAAGTCCATATAAAAACTAAGTTAATATACACCTGAAATATTGTACTATTTTATAGTAATTCCCTATTTTTATATTGATGTCTACCCAATGTGGACCCGACAGAGACAATGGAATATTTTCAATGTAAGTTAAATATTTTGGGCTTTGGAATTTACATAAAAAAAAAACACTTTATAATGCAATTCATGTTTAAGAAAGAAAAAGTGAAACCAAAATCCGTGATTATTTTTCAATAGTCGAACCGACCTCAAAGCACGTTAACGTTAATCACTCAGCACTAGATTTGACCTAACCTTAAGTGAAAAAAAAACAGACTGCTATACAATCTGATTTGGCTGAACGCGATACACAATATCCGGGATTAGCATCTAGCCACTCTAGCATGGTGGTGAGAAATGGTTTCACAAAGAACGTACGCATATTTTCCACGTTTTGTCCACAGTCTCGCTATTCAATAAGGTTGAGGAATTCGAAGCCTTGCAGCTTCAATGGGTTGTTTTATGTACGAAACGAGGGATGTCAATGTATTGCCGGCTGCATACAATGCATTGGTACGGTAAACTGACACGACTCAATATCGCCATCAGCCGGCCTTTGGTCTGGAAGAATGATTGAAGTCCAAAGTTTTCAAATCCCATACCAAAACCACAACCACAATTTGTCTAGCTAGAAATATATGCTCTATATTTTGTCCAGCCAGAGGTAATTCATTTTCAGGAACGAGCCCCCGACGGAAGTGAAGTTTGGAAGCTGGCTAGCTAGCATTGCAGTAAAGTTAGTGCCACAACAAGATGATCAACAAGACAGTACGACTTACTTTTGTTTTAAGCCGTTTGTCATCTAGGGAAATACCTTGTGTCTGTCAAAACTGGGCAGAATATAATAGCTAGTTCGCTATATAGCATAACTAGAATAATTCGTGTTCGTCAAGGTGATGCACCTTCACCTTCAGCTCACAGGAAGAAAGTGAAAGTAGCGGCATAGAGTTTCTGAACATACTGATGCCGCGTTCAAAACAACTGGGGAAAATACGAGGTCAAATAATGATGTCCGTGATCTTCAGGTCGGAATTCTAGAAAGAGACCCGAGTTTTTTACACCATGATTTTTTTTAAAGAGGCCAAGTTGCAATTCCGAGTTGGACGACCGTTCAAATCTATTTCTCTAAATCGGAGAGTTCTGTAGTCAGAGATTTCCGAGTTACGAGTTCTCACAGTTGTGGTGAACGCGGCATGTACTGTTTCTGAAGCCATGGGCGAAACAACGCGATATACAGACCAAGCCGAGGCTTGACAAGTGAAACATTCTTCCTCAGTTGTTAATTTTCTGGTAATATAAAGGCATAACCTACATTCGTGCCAATGTTATTACTACAACATGCGTTTCGTGTTGATAACCGCGTAAATTGCTCTCAGACAAGGTAATTTATATATTCGGCTCTAATTACCCCCCCCCCCCCAAAACGAAATACTACTTAGCTGCTAATGTGGCTATCATACAGAACTACACATCTTGTCGCAAGCTGTGACTTAATATGCCAATTCGAGCGTTGCAAAATAAATGTAAACATACATGTTATTAAATTATTTGCTTTAACAAAGGGCGTCTGCGTTGCCAATCGCTAAAATAGGGCTTACGGTCCAGACATACCCTATCCCCTCAAATTAAGTGAACACTTCTGATAACGTATCAAGACGTCTGAGGAGTGTACACGTGCGAGGGAGGATGGAATTATTTAAATATATATATTTTTTTTTTATTCATAATACAGATCAACAACTTACATTCCGACATCATACAAAACAGAACGCAGGTATTAACAAGAAAATACTAAAAGATATTGTAACGACCCTGGGTTTATAAACTCAGAGATTGACCTTGCAGCTCGAGCATGTTTTTGCGGAACAGTCGACAGCGCGCCAGACTTCGGGCTAGAAGGTTGAGGGTTCGACACCTGCTCCCTGCCTGTTTCATTACAATACAAAAAATATAAATGAAAAAAAAAACTATTCTAGTGCAATTGTAATCACTCTGGAAAAAAGAATCGCATTATAATGATTCAGGAAAATGTTACTTGTTGATATTCACAATGGATGTTTTAATAAGATAGTTAAAATCAATCAAAAATGTGTCATTTTTGTTTGTGTATAAAGTATTTGCTGGTGACACTCAGTGATTTATTTAGAATTCAAGGCACACTTAAGTTGCCCCTCACTATAGCTGCACTCCGCCACACTTCTCACTTTTAATGCTTCTATGCTCATCCTTGAAAAATGCCAGGTCTGAAATGGACACCAAAGTCGACATATTGGACAAACAATATTATCTAGGCTAAGTAAAACCGAATAATGTTTTTCTACTGCTCTGCTAACTAACTAGCTAAAGTGTAGTCAGTGACTAGCTAAGACAGTGAAAGGGGACTTAAAATGTTAATGGATTGGACACAGAAGGCTGGATCGCACTGGTGAACGGTAGCTGACAGTGTCTGCTAGAGATAAACGTGCAAGGACTTTGTAGTCTTGCTGAGGGCTTCTGTTGCAAATTAGAATTGTGCATTTTTTTGTCGTAAATTTAGGCAAATATATTGATATTCACCTTGTCCAGACAGAATTACACGGTTATCAAAACGTCACGCCAGGCTAAGCCTATGTTACCGGCCTCAGTCTGTAGCTGAAGTGGCCTGTATTAGTAAAAGGAACGCACACAAGTTTACGTCAGCAAAGATCTGGAGCTTTCTTTATTCTGCAAAATGGTGCGCGCTTGGCCAGAACTTGCTGTTTCTCCTACTACCACAGTGCAATAGCGCCATCTATTGGGCTGATGGACTAATGCTAACGCATGTAAAATATACAATTTAGATGAATTAAGACAAATACATAAACAAATTGGTTAAAAAAAAATAGAAAGTGATGTCTGTTTTTAGTGACTTTGTTTTCAAAACCTTTACACTTACATGAAACACAGACCTTTATATGAAGTAGTTCGAAAATTCCAGATGTAAAAAATTATGGTGAAAAACGATTGGAACCATTACCGGGTTTTATGGGTCCCTTGTGCCGGACAAGGGTCAGAAACTGCTTTTCCAATCTTTAGAATGTACAGTTTAGGTAGGACTCAAAACCTATTTTTAGGTTGTGTTTTATAAATTCACTCTTGAGTAGGGTTGAATATTTTCCTGGTATTTTACAAATGTTCCATCCCGAGAATAAATCCCTTTTCTTCTGGGTAACCTGGTATTTCCTGCCAAAAACGGAAGTGCCATTCAAAAGCATTATAAAGCATATTAATAGGCCTATGTCTGGATTTGATTAGAGTTGTGAGTGAAAATTCAAGCCTGATGCAACCTGAGCCTGATGAGTCATACCTTAATTGCGTTTAATGAGCCCAAACCCAAATGATTGTGCCATTATCCAATACATATATGATATAGACTACTGCACGACAGAAAAACATAAAAGCCCGTAGATGTAGCTAGCTATATGTTCTTGGGTAAATACATTAAACTAGCTCCAGTCTTTTTGACTGTGGACTGTATTACTGCACTGTACTCTATTATATGACTGGAATTACGCACATCGTGCGTTTGCAAAAATGGAGGCAAAAATAAACCTCTTTTCACTTGGTTTATCTGTGATTTCAGATCAAAAGTAGGTTTTGTGTATTGTATTGTTTCAAACTACCGTTTTGTGCATTGCTCTTCTTTCAAACTACCGTTGAGCTCTATTGGCTGCTGTATATAACACTCAGCAAAAAAATAGCTTGCATCCCTCTTCGAATACCTATTGGAAAAAATGTCCTGCGAGCTATTGTAGTCCAAGGACCGTTTTTTTTAGAAGAGGCTAGCAGAGCACAGGTGCATGCATATTGAGCAAGAGACAGAGGCTATAAGTTAGAAAACGTATTATGCATAACCCATCATTCATTTGTTAAATACAGTACATTAGGAAAGTATTCAGACTCCTTCACTTTTTCCACATTTTGTTACATTACAGGCTTATTCTAAAATTGATTAAATCTTTTTTTTCTCACATTCCACACACAATTCCCCATAATGACAAAGCAAAAACAGGTTTTTAGAAATTTTAGCAAATTGATATGTAAATAAGTTGCGCCTTCTTCACGACGCTGTCAGTGTGAGTGGACCAATTCAGTTTGTCTGTGATGTGTATGCCGAGGAACTTAAAACTTGCTACCCTCTCCACTACTGTTCCATCGATGTGGATAGGGGGGTGTTCCCTCTGCTGTTTCCTGAAGTCCACAATCATCTCCTTAGTTTTGTTGACGTTGAGTGTGAGGTTATTTTCCTGACAGCACACTCCGAGGGCCCTCACCTCCTCCCTGTAGGCCATCTCGTCGTTGTTGGTAATCAAGCCTACCACTGTTGTGTCGTCCGCAAACTTGATGATTGAGTTGGAGGCGTGCGTGGCCACGCAGTCGTGGGTGAACAGGGAGTACAGGAGAGGGCTCAGAACGCACCCTTGTGGGGCCCCCGTGTTGAGGATCAGCGGGGTGGAGATGTTGTTGCCTACACTCACCACCTGGGGGCGGCCCGTCAGGATGTCCAGTACCCAGTTGCACAGGGCGGGGTCGAGACCCAGGGTCTCGAGCTTGATGACGAGCTTGGAGGGTACTATGGTGTTGAATGCCGAGCTGTAGTCGATGAACAGCATTCACACATAGGTATTCCTCTTGTCCAGGTGGGTTAGGGCTGTGTGCAGTGTGGTTGAGATTGCATCATCTGTGGACCTATTTGGGCGGTAAGCAAATTGGAGTGGGTCTAGGGTGTCAGGTAGGGTGGAGGTGATATGGTCCTTGACTAGTCTCTCAAAGCACTTCATGATGACGGAAGTGAATGCTACGGAGCGGTAGTCGTTTAGCTCAGTTACCTTAGCTTTCTTGGGAACAGGAACAATGGTGGCCCTCTTGAAGCATGTGGGAACAGCAGACTGGTATAGGGATTGATTGAATATGTCCGTAAACACACCGGCCAGCTGGTCTGCGCATGCTCTGAGGATGAGGCTGGGGATGCCGTCTGGGCCTGCAGCCTTGCGAGGGTTAACACGTTTAAATGTCTTACTCACCTCGGCTGCAGTGAAGGAGAGACCGCATGTTTTCGTTGCAGGCCATGTCAGTGGCACTGTATTGTCCTCAAAGTGGGCAAAAAAGTTATTTAGTCTGCCTGGGAGCAAGACATCCTGGTCCGTGACTGGGCTGGGTTTCTTCTTGTAGTCCGTGATTGACTGTAGACCCTGCCACATGCCTCTTGTGTCTGAGCCGTTGAATTAAGATTCTACTTTGTCTCTGTACTGACGCTTAGCTTGTTTAATAGCCTTGCGGAGGGAATAGCTGCACTGTTTGTATTCGGTCATGTTACCAGACACCTTGCCCTGATTAAAAGCAGTCGTTCGCGCTTTCAGTTTCACGCGAATGCTGCCATCAATCCACGGTTTCTGGTTAGGGAATGTTTTTATCGTTGCTATGGGAACGACCTCTTCAACGCACGTTCTAATGAACTCGCACACCGAATCAGCGTATTCGTCAATATTTTTATCTGACACAATACGAAACATGTCCCAGTCCACGTGATGGAAGCAGTCTTGGAGTGTGGAGTCAGCTTGGTCGGACCAGCGTTGGACAGACCTCAGCGTGGGAGCCTCTTGTTTAAGTTTCTGTCTGTAGGCAGGGATCAACGAAATGGAGTCGTGGTCAGCTTTTCCGAAAGGGGGGCGGGGCAGGGCCTTATATGCGTCGCGGAAGTTAGAGTAACAATGATCCAAGGTTTTACCACCCCTGGTTGCGCAATCGATATGCTGATAAAATTTTAGGGAGTCTTGTTTTCAGATTAGCTTTGTTAAAATCCCCAGTTACAATGAATGCAGCCTCCGGATAAATGGTTTCCAGTTTGCAAAGAGTTCAATAAAGTTCGTTCAGAGCCATCGATGTGTCTGCTTGGGGGGGGGGGTATATACGGCTGTGATTATAATTGAAGAGAATTATTTTGGTAGATAATGCGGTCTACATTTGATTGTGAGGAATTCTAAATCAGGTGAACAGAAGGATTTGAGTTCCTGTATGTTTCTTTCATCACACCATGTCTCGTTAGTCATGAGGCATACGCCCCCGCCACTCTTCTTACCAGAAAGATGTTTGTTTCTGTCGGCGCGATGCGTGGAGAAACCCGTTGGCTGCACCGCCCCGGATAGCGTCTTCCCAGTGAGCCATGTTTCCGTGAAGCAGAGAACGTTACAGTCTCTGATGTCCCTCTGGAATGCTACCCTTGCTCGGATTTCATCAACCTTGTTGTCAAGAGACTGGACATTGGCAAGAAGAATGCTAGGGAGGGGTGCGCGATGTGCCCGTGTCCGGAGTCTGACCAGAAGACCGCTACGTTTCCCTCTTTTACGAAGTCATTTTTTTGGGAGGTCGCTGCATGGAATCAATTCCGTTGACCTGTTTGTAAGGCAGAACACAGGATCCGCGTCGCGGAAAACATATTCTTGGTCGTACTGATGGTGAGTTGACGCTGATCTTATATTCAGTAGTTCTTCTCGACTGTATGTAATGAAACCTAAGATGATCTGGGGTACTGATGTAAGAAATAACACGTAAAAAAAACAAAAAACTGCATAGTTTCCTAGGAAAGCGAAGCGAGGCGGCCATCTCTGTCGGCGCCGGAAGTTGTCCTGGTTCTCTTCATGTGTTATTTTCATGTGTCACTCCAGATGCACTCTAATGTTTTGGTGCAAGCTGAGCACAGTATTTCCTGTCTTAAATTTGATCGATTATTTACGTTTTAGGATACATCAATTTGGATTAGGAACGTTCTTTGAAATGTTTGGACAAAGTTTACAGGTAACTTATTAGATACTTTGTAGGCATGTTGGGCGAGTTGGAACCGGTGTATTTCTGAATCAAACGTGACAAATAAATGGACATTTTGGGGATATAAAGAAGCAAATTATTGAACAAAATTACCTTTTGTGATGTTTATGGGACATTTTGGAGTGCCAACAGAAGAATATCTATAAAGGTAAGGCATGAATTATATCGTTATTTCTGAGTTTTGTGTAGCACCTGCCTGGTTGAAATCTGATTGTCATGTGTTGGTATGCTGGGCGCTGTCCTCAGATAATCGCATGCTCTGCTTTCACCGTAAAGCCTTTTTGAAATCTGACACTGTGGCTGGATTAACAAGAAGTTCATCTTTAAACCGATGTATAACACTTGTATGCTATTTGAATTCTTATTATGAGTGTTTCTGTTTTTGAATTTGGAGCGCTGCAATTTCACTGGTAGTTGTCAAATCGATCCCGCTAAAGGGATTGGCACGCGAAGGGATCCATAAGAAGTTTTAACACTTACAATTTTAGTTAACAATTCAGGAATCTGCCATCTGATTAGCACACACACACACACACACACACACACACACACACACACACACACACACACACACACACACACACACACACACACACACACACACACACACACACACACACACACACACACACACACACACACACACACACACACACACACACACACACACAGGATGTTGTCTCATCTGAACACTGTCTATGGTACAGGGGACTCAAGGGCTCACTCTTCCACCACCTCCTCTGCAACCTGTTAAACAAAGAGTTCCTAATTAGTTAAATACTAATATTAGGGTTTTTAAGGATAGTGTCCTTCCCAAAATCCAAACCAGAATAGAGAAATAAAACATGACTCAATCCAATGCTTAAATGAGGGTAACCTTTGGTGAACACTTCGGGAGGTAGAGCAGGGTTTCTCAAACTATGGGTCAGGACCCAAAGTAGGCCCTGGTTATGTGAGAGGTGGGTCACATTGATAATCACATATACTATTTCTTCTTAGTTTGGGTTGTTGGACAGTTAATTCCTAATTTGGGTCTCGAGCTGAACCTCTGATTTAGAGAATCAGGACATAACACAAATCATGTCACATACACAAAGGTGATGAGAGAGAGAATTCTGTATTGGTCAGGAAGCAGACTGGGAGCAAGACCTCGGCAGAACCCTGACTGGGAAAGATGGTCACCACCTGGGACAAATTATTGTCACTGGCTGTTGGTGTACTTTGTAAGAGCCATTTTGCCAATATGTGGCCGTGAAAACTGCACTGCACAGAAAGCACCCTGAGGATGATTACTTTCTGTATAGCAGTGACATTGGTTGTGATAGCAGTGCCTCAAATTCTGCAATCAAAGGATCAAGGAGGGGAAGCCTTTATCCTGCATCATCAAAAGCCTCTGCACTCACAATGACTAAGGAAGGGATGGCAACTATTTCTGTACACACTCTTGAAGAGAAACTTGTGTTGAAGGAATGAGAGAGAAAACAAACAGAAGGAAAGTACACAGCTTGAACTGGACATCAAATATCTAGAAATACATGCCCTCAATGTTTAAAAGCAGTGAGTAGAGGAGCGACTTGAGATGACATGATAGCTCTCACTAACACAAATTGCTCAATGGCTAACACTGAAACAAAACCCAAACTCTAATTCCATGCCACACTGTAAGGGCTGCATAACTGGTGGCAGGGAAGACAGACGCAGGAGCACAGAACTGGGTAATAACCGGAGCAGTTTAATTATCAAACCCAATGGCATCCAGAACTACAAAATATGGGTACAAAACCCGTCGCGCACCAGTCAAAAATGTGCACAAGCACTTACAACAAACAATTTCACACACAGACATGGGGGGAACAGAGTGTTAAATACACAACAAGTAATGAGGGAAATGTAAACCAGGTGTATGGGAAAACAAGACAAAACAAATGGAAAATGAAAGGTGGATCGGCGATGGCTAGAAGACCGGTGACTTCGACCGCCAAACGCTGGCCGAACAAGGAGAGGAACCGACTTCGGTAGAAGTCGTGACACCCCCCCCAACACCGGCCTCTGGGATGACCCGAAGGGCGAGATGCAGGGCGATCCGGACGGAGACGGGGGAACTCCCGCAGCATTGAAAGGTCCAACACGTCCTCCACCGGAACCCAGCATATCTCCTCCCACTCCACGAGGTACTGAAGGTTGTAACCTGTAACTAACCTCGTTCAGTCTCCTCAGGTCTTTAAATGGCCCCACAAACCACGGCCCCAGCTTTCGGCAGGGCAGGCGAAGGGGAAAGTTTCGGTTCGAGAGCGGTCTGTGTTGGTTTTCTGGCGCACCACGTCCCACTGAAGGTGAACACGAGCAGCGTCCCAGGTCTCCTCCACGCGCCTGAACCAGTCGTCCACCGCAAGAGCCTCGATCTGACTCTGATGCCAAGGCACCAGAACCATACCCTTAAATTTACATG
Source organism: Oncorhynchus gorbuscha (assembly GCF_021184085.1). NCBI lineage: Eukaryota > Metazoa > Chordata > Actinopteri > Salmoniformes > Salmonidae > Oncorhynchus > Oncorhynchus gorbuscha. Next base: position 48,436,677 of record NC_060179.1, read on the forward strand.
ATTAGCTCAATCAGGTAATATTAATTACAGAGAAATTATTTTATAGAATAGCATGTCATATCTCTTAATCCGGCATAGCCAAAGACACAACAGTGTCATACAGCCGGGACAGTGCGTCTGCCTTCACGTTCTGGGAACCTGGTCTGTAAGAGAGGGTGAAAACAAAATGGGTGAAAAACATGGCAAACCTTGCCTGGCGAGGGTTCAGTCTCCTCACCGCCCGGATGTATTCCAGATTACTGTGGTCAGTCCAGATGAGAAAAGGGTGTTTAGCCCCCTCAAGCAAATGTCTCCACGCCTTCAAAGCCTTGATGACAGACAACAGCTCCTGGTCCCCCATGTCATAGTTTCGCTCTGCCGGGCTGAGCTTCCTCGAAAAGAAAGCACAGAGGCGGAGCTCTCGTGCTCACTTTTTGTGCCGTCACCTCCCGATTTACAAACTAAGCACTGGTGCAGGCTAAGAATAGGATATACACACAGAAGGACCAAGGACAATATTAATCCTCCTCCAGACCCCCTGACTCTCCTAGTCCTCTGGCCATTTCTCAATAAGGCCTCAGACCCCCAGAAATATTTGTGCTCAACCATGTATCTGTCAGAGCCCTTGATTCCACCAGTAGACTCATGCCTCTTGTAGAACCCATAAGTCAAACTCTCCTAACGCGAACTGAATATACACCCCATGTATGTAGTTTGATCTGTGAAGATGGTCACTCATTGGAGCAGTGTACAAAAGAAAGGAAATGCACAAGGGGAATATGACCTTTCTACAGGAAGAGGGATCTATTCGGGCTGCTCAGGAACATTGATGCCTGCCTCTCAACCAAACCAATAGCCCTTACTAACCATCAACATGTTGGGGCCAGGAAGCAAATGTAAGAACTGGACATGCTCTGAGGAAGGCGCAATATGAAACATACTCAAGTGGTGTATTAAGACATATTGCAATTATGAATTTTAAAAAAGAAACACCAAGCTTTAACTGTAAATTATATCAAGTGAGTGCTGATCCTTAAGTTTTATCTGAACAATTTAAACTATTTGCTAGACCAGCAGATTAACCCCCCAGAGTCAATTGACACACCGGTGCCTCAATCTAAGTAACATAACAAAAAATCCCCTTCAAAGTCGGTCAGTCAGTTTAAGTTAGAGATGTTTTCTGTTTTGCTCTACGACCCTCACAAGTATGAGGAGACTTGTCTGAAGTCGGTATCCTGCACCTTCTGTTTGGTAGCATCCGAACCGTTTGGGCTACAAACGAATTGGAAAGGGGAAACGAACATGATGATGTTCTGCATTTTACTCTAAAACCCCCACAAGTGTCATGGGACCCGTCTGAAGGTAACCGGTACCGGTTTTTAAAAATGAATGGAAGTACGAAAGTAGTTTTGTGCCTGCCCAAAACAAGGGGTTAAATATGTGTAAAAAATATATATAATTATGTATCTCCTAGATTTAAAGACAAACACTTCAAAACCTTGTTTCTTATGAAAAAAATATTTTACTGTCTTTTTTGCCATTAATGTGTTATTCAGTGCGTTACTACTAAAACCCATACAAAAGGCCAAAATCAATATTTTATCAAATATTTTAAAATAATATTTTTTTATCAATTCTAAATCAAATAGCTAAATAATCCATAGTATGATCATTTGAAAACATATGTCAGCTTAGCACCCCCATCCCCAGAGTCTTAAACTCTAAAGAAATAAGGAGGAAAGGTAAATCTAATTTGATGCATGGAGGAGACATGAAGGAGATGGAGAGGTGTGTCAAAGACAGTCTATCAGTAACCCACGTATCAAGTGGCTAATTAGAACCCTAGGAATGATGTTGCAACTGTGTTCAATGTGCAACTACGCTAGCCCAGTACAGCTTAGCTTGGCTCAGTTCCTGTTCTGTAATGTGAAAATGAACCTGTTTCTGTTTCTTCCCTCCATTTCTTCAGTAGGGCTCCAATGACCTCCACAACTTCAGTATTCTTAACTTTTTGAAAGTTAAGTTGGCATGCTCCTATAGTAACACCATACAGAAGGGGAGTTAGAGACAGGATTGTAGGAACAAATGAGAGAAATGCAACAGAAAAGATATAGTGATGTAGCCTATCATTTAAGAAAAGCAATAGGTCACGATAACATGAGATTTCAGCATGGCTATGACATGGGCAAAGTTACAAAAAACAGGTACTAAAGATTCAGACAGACAGGGTTGCCAAAAACTTTAAATAAATTCCCTGGTTTCCCAGAAATCCTGGTTGGAGGATTACCGACTTCCTGCTTATTCCCTTCTGATTCTGGGAATACTCCAACCGGGATTTCAGGAATACCAGGGATTTTAAGTTGCCGGAACCCTAGACGGACATACATTGAGTATACAAAACAATGCTCTTTCCATGACATAGACTGACCAGCTGAATCCAGGTGAAAGCTTTGATCCTTTATTGATGTCACTTGTTAAATCCACTTCAATCAGTGTAGATGAAGGGGAGTATGGGTTAAAGGAGGATGTTTAAGACTTGAGATAATTGACACATGGATTGTGTATGTGTGCCATTCAGAGGGTGAATGGTAGTAGGTGCCAGGCGCACCGGTTTGTGTCAAGAACTGCAACGCTACTGTGGTTTTCACGCTCAACAGTTTCCAGTGTGTATCAAGAATAGTCCACCACCCAAAGGACTTCCAGCCAACTGGACACAACTGGGGGAAGCATTGGAGTCAACATTGACCAGCATTCCTGTGGAAAGCTTTTGACACTTTGTAGAGTCCATGCCCCGGCGAATTGAGGCTGTTCAATATTAGGAAGATGTTCTTAATGTTTTGTACAGTCAGTGTAGGTTAGTATTGAACCTACTGGTTATTAACCTGTAAATCACCAGGTCCTGGAAGGACCGCTTCTCCTTCCTCCCTCTCAAGCTGTAGTGTTTGAGGACATCATTGGTAGCCTGTGGCGGATTTAGGCATAGGCGACATGGGCAGCTGCCCAGGGCGGCATCTTGCCAGGGGCGGCATGGGGCGCCACACAATATTTATTATTTTAAATACAAATAAATAAATAACAATATATTCTGAATGGTGACAATCGGTTGCGCTTGGTTTTCTATCATTCATTTGCACGTCACGTCAATGATATCATTTTACCATGTGGGACTGTGGGTCAATTAACCTTGTCGGAGTGGATGCCCTGATTCTAATTTGTGAGCCAGGCAGGCTACTGCCTGGGAAGGTCTCCCACTCAGAAGTACGAGATGGGGAGGAAGCGGGGTAGGTTATATATAATAATAATAATATATGCCATTTAGCAGACGCTTTTATCCAAAGCGACTTACAGTCATGTGTGCATACATTCTACGTATGGGTGGTCCCGGGGATCGAACCCACTACCCTGGCGTTACAAGCGCCATGCTCTACCAACTGAGCTACAGAAGGACCACTGGAAGCCCGAGGTAGGGGGAGCGGGGGAATCTATCAAATAGCGCACCTCTAACTTTGTACAGTGCTAATGCAATTAGTAATGCAATTAGTTGTGAAATTGAGTTTGCGTGCAATAGTGCAATAATCAAGTTCTCTTCTTTACAAGTGTGTTATTTGTGTATTTGTGTGATATAGGATTTGTGCAATTTATTTGTGTGTTTTTCGGGTAATCGTGTAGTAATTAAATTCTCTTTTTTATTAGTATTTATATACTACAATTTGTTTCTATTGGTCTTTGTTACTTCTTTTTGATATGTTTGAGTCTTATTTTTGTATATATACTGTACATATTTAGATGAGCAAAGTCAGAGCGGCATAGACTAAAATACAGTAGAATACAGTACATACATAATTATTAAAGTGACTAGTGTTCCAATTATTAAAGTGGCCAGTGATTTCAAGTTTATGTATATAGGGCAGCAGCCTCTAAGGTGCTAATGATGGCTTTTAACAGTCTGATGGCCTTGAGATAGAAGCTGTTTCAGTCTCTCTGTCCCAGCTTTGATGCACCTGAACTGACCTAGGCTTCTGGATGATAGCGGGGTGAACAGGCAGTGGATCGGGTGGTTGTTGTCCTTGATGATTTTTTGGGCCGTCCTATGACATCGGTGATACAGCCCAACAGGATGCTCTCAATTGCGCATCTTTAAAAATTTGTGAGGTTTTTAGGTGCTGAGCCAAATTTCTTCAGCCTACTGAGGTTGAAGAGCCGCTGTTGTGCCTTATTCACCACACTGTCTGTGTGGGTGGACCATTTCAGTTTGTCAGTGATGTGCACGCCGAGGAAGCTTTCCACCTTCGCCACTGCGGTCTCATCGATATGGAGAGGGGGGTGCTCCAGGCCCGGACTCGGGCATGGCTAACCATGGAGATCCTTCCAATCTTCACCGAGTTAGGTAAATGTGCTTTTAGTTTAAAGTTGGTGGAGTTGGTGCCTCTAGGGAAATTCAAGCGGATGTTTGAGGGCCTTTTTACTGTTACTGCTTTTTGTGTTTTGTGTCTGCTTTTCATGTATTGTGTAATTGATGTGTATATAGATACTGTATATACAGTATAGTGTAATTGTTGTTTTTTGATGTATTCATGCAGGGCTCATCTGCGAAAGAGACTGTGGTCCCAGCATGACTCCCTGATTAAATGAAGGTTAAATAAAAAATACATTTAAAAGGGGGTGGGTCCTCCTGGGTCCTGGTGTCTTGTAACAGACAGGGTTGATCTGTCTGTCACAATCGAGAGCTAAGTTTATCATTGCCAGAGGCACTACAACCAGAGACTGTCTAGGAGATCCTGCCTCTCTTTACTGCTGCCTGGGCTTTTGCTCTCTCTTGGGGCTAATATTCACTTCACTCAAGCTACCTTTTAGTTTTTTCCCTGAGTACTTTGGGTAAGAAGAAAGGTTACGAAGATGCAGTCCTGCGCCAGGTGTGGGTTTGTGGTGTACCCAGCGGAGAAGATCAATTGTATTGATCAGGTAAGACAGAGTTACTCCCATACTTTACCTCTAGTTGGATTTCAACTCTATATCTGACATGGTTTTGTTGTCTTCCCATAACCATGTGTGTGAGGTGTATAATTTTGTTTCAAACTAGACTGGTTTAAGACTACCAAGAATCACTCTGTGGCCCTGATTTCGCCTTCTAAAAGGTTTAAGGCAAAGAATGAATTTAACATATTCATCATCTGACTGCTATTGCTCCTTCATAGTTCATACTGTCAAAGTGGCATGGTTTGCATTGTGAGCAAGTATATGTTTAAAATCGCATTCTCTTGGTCTATGATGTCAGACATCCATTTAGGTCAATTCAAAGCACTCTTCACTGTGTTTCTTTACAATAATTTAGATTGGAGTCATAATTCCTAGATCAGAACCCAGGATTTTATGTGTGTAACACACTTGTGTTTTTTCCCCTTTTCTCAGAACTGGCACAAAGCATGCTTTCACTGTGACGTCTGTAAAATGGTGCTCACAGCCAAGAACTTTGTTAGCCACAAGAAGCGGCCATACTGCTCTGTGTAAGTAGAAAGGTGTTATTTCACTTTTTTACGGAGGTTTCTTTCACTGTTTAGGGGATTTATAGGGATAGTTCCCTCCAAAATCAAAGTTTGTTACGCGTTTTCAGACCTCAACAGTGGTCTATGAGTCCACATCCCTCGCCATCGGTGTAGATAAAGCCCTTTGCCTCAATCCCAAATGAATGGGGAAATTAGGCACTGAATGAAATGAGGAAGCTGTTTGGATGATAGTACTTTAAAGTACTATGATTGTTGTCATTTGAGTCATTCCACCAAAAAAGAAAACGTTTGAATTCAACATTCTGTCATAAAGAGCACATGTTCAACTTTATATAATCAAAAATTTGGCCTGTCTCTCTATGGGTAAAAGGGTTGACATATGCTTGAACTACTCAGTTTTCCACCACAAAACACCAGTAAATGCCCAAAAAGTATAGAACCAGCTCACCTGCTTTTACATTATGATTTGACTATTTATTCAATGCATCCTTTGAAAAAATATTTTAATAGGATTAGTTTCACCATATTAAAATAAGAGTGCAGTTCACGTACCAGGGTGGACCTTAAAATGGGGGACAGACATATGTGAATCACTAATCACATGAAATAAATAATCATCTTCAGAAATGACTTGCTCAAAACAACAAAAATAACTAGGGCTTTACAATGATGTTGAGAAATCTTGTGGTTAATCTTGTGCCACAATTCTTTATTCATATAAAAAATTGGATTTGTTGAATTCTCCATGTGATCTATTTTAAAGGGCACTTCATTTAATGTGACAGGCTTTTAAAATGCAATATTGGTGCACGAGTATGCAAAAGGCAGTAATTTTGTTGAATGACCCATTCAGCATCTTTAGCGTTCTAGTCCCATGTCACTGGAGTTGTATTTGTAAATGGCTACGAGTATGGACTAAACCAAAAGTGAGATTCTTAAAATGGGTTGATGATGACCTCTCACCTCTAATCCCTCAGACACAATCCAAGAAACAATATGTTCACCAGTGTCTATGAGACCCCCATCAATGCCAAGAAGCAAGCCATTGCCAGCAGTAAGGTGAGTCAGCAATGATGTCACACCAACATGCAGCAAAAGTCCCAGTTACTGGTTCTAGATGTATCAGGAATCAAGAAGTTGTTTTTTTAGACTTCGCATGCAGGACCTTGTATTCTACTTCAACATGGCTATTGAACTTGACATGTGCGTGTCATTATTCTAGAATAGCGGTTTGAAACAGCTCCCCCTCCTCCACTCAATTGACAGTGGAACTTAGGTGTGCTGGGCTTGAAATGACTCAATGACTCTCACCGCACATTTCACATGAGTTAGTCATTCACTGTAGTCATCGCGCATGGTATTGTGGAAGTATGACTACATGAGTACACTGGTGTACACACAGCATGTGGCATTGTGAATAATGGTAGTCATTCTGATTGTTACGGCTCACGAGTTGATACATAGATAAGACATAAATAGACACCATGGAGGATTTTGGTTGGGTAATGTAATGGATGGGTAAAGGATGTCACATTGATGGCTTGTTGTAATTTTGAAAAAACTGCTGTCCAGTAATGAAGCTAATTTCAATGTTTTGTATTCCTATACTTGACCGAAACCAGAGACAGCAGTATGCAGATTAGTTTATTTTTGTTGTGTTTTTTTAATAGTTGATACATTGTAACCTGTATTCTTGCAGTGAAGGAAGAAATATGTTTTTGACCTACTGGTATCCCTGTATTTGATTTATTTAGTAGGGCTCAATGATCCTAAACAGTCGTTTTGATAGAATTGAGAACGTTAACCTGCATTATGCAGTTCTAAACAGAAGGGGTTTCTCCTTTATACTGGTCTTTTTGTTCCAGAATATAAGAACCAGTTACTAAAAAGAGCGACATGTAGCCACTGCATTTTACCTGCTGTGGAACTTTCAAAGTGTGGAGGCTGCAAATAGTGTGTTCACATGGAGCCACTGTATTTCACCTGCTGTGGAACTTTCAAAGTGTGGAGGCTACAAATAGTGTGTTCACATGGAGCCACTGTATTTTACCTGCTGTGGAACTTTCAAAGTGTGGAGGCTGCAAATAGTGTGTTCACATGGAGCCACTGTATTTTACCTGCTGTGGAACTTTCAAAAATTGTGGAGGCTGCAAATAGTGTGTTCACATGGAGCCACTGTATTTTACCTGCTGTGGAACTTTCAAAGTGTGGAGGCTGCAAATAGTGTGTTCACATGGAGCCAACATGATATAGGCAAATAAACTGTACATTTATTATGCTTGTCAACGAGAAATGCAGTTTTCCCCTCTTTATGAAAGAAAGAGAGTCGTAAGACATAAACTGAACAAGTTCCACAGACACAGTGACTAACAGAAATGGAATGTGTCCCTGAACAAAGTAAGCATTTCACTGTAAGGTCTACCTGTTGTATTCTGCGCACGTGAGAAATAAACTTTGATTTGATTTGATTTCGGAGAGCTTTGGGCCCATGTTGACAGCATAGGTTTGGAATGGTGTGCATGACTATCTATTTCTGTGGCTGTGACAGAGACACGGCACCCCTTGCTGCCCTAGTTTATGTTTCAGGAGGTTAAAATTATACCTTCAGGAAAACAGCCTCTCCTCGCCTCCTCTCCACCCCCCCAGCACTCCACCTGTCCCTGTCTGTCTGCATGTTTGGTCTGAATGTCTGTCTGGCACTCAGTCTCCCTTCAGCTTTTTTTGCCTTTGTTAGTCATAGAATATTGCCATGGCTAACATTCCTGCTAGCAAGACTACATTGAGTAAAATAAACTCTACAAAAAAAGAAAAGTCCTCTCACTGTCAACTGCGTTTATTTTGAGCAAACTTAACATGTGTAAATATTTGTATGAACATGACAAGATTCAACAACTGAGTCATAAACTGAACGAGTTCCACAGACACAGTCACTAACAGAAATGGAATAATGTGTTCCTGAACAAAGGGAGGGGGGTTAAAATCAAAAGTAACAGTCAGTATCTGGTGTGGCCACCAGCTGAATTAAGTACTGCAGTGCATGTCCTCCCCATGGACTGCACCAGATTTGCCAGTTCCTGCTGTGAGATGTTACCCCACTCTTCCACCAAGGCAACTGAAAGTTCCCTGACATTTTTGGGGGGAATGACCCTAGCCCTCACCCTCTGATCCAACAGGTCCCAGACGTGCTCAATGGGATTGAGATCCGGGCTCTTCGCTGGACATGGCTGAACACGGACATCCCTGTCTTGCAGGAAATCATGAACAGAACGAGCAGTATGGCTGGTGGCATTGTCATGCTGGAGGGTCATGTCAGAATGAGCCTGCAGGAAGGGTACCACATGAGGAAGGAGGATGTCTTCCCTATAATGCACAGCGTTGAGATTGCCTGCAATGACAACAAGCTCAGTCCGATGATGCTGTGACACACCGCCCCAGACCATGACGGACCCTCCACCTGCAAATCGAACCCGCTCCAGAGAACAGGCCTCGGTGTAACACTCATTCCTTTGACAATAAAAGCAAATCCGACGATCACCCCTGGTGAGACAAAACCGCGACTCGTCAGTGAATAGCACTTTTTGCCAGTCCTGTCTGGTCCAGCGACCAGGTGCTGCCATTGAGTTAAATGTGACCTACCGGCTCAAATCGGTCTTATGTAGCAAATTTGAAATTGTGTTTTTTACATTGGATAAAAGTAGAGAGAGCTACAAAACTGTATATCATACACTACAGTTGAGGAACAATGGGAAAGTAATTTTGCTTTGAAAGTTGATAAACTTGTAAACTCACTTTTGAGAAAATGGCCTTGAATGTTTTGGTACTACTATTGGAGCACCCTTTTTGTCTACACCCATTCAGCATCGTTCACACACTCTTAAGCTTTAGCCCCACCCATCTCTTTAAGGGTCGATCTGAAACTGTGCTCGCAGGTTGTCTGTTTGTAAATTCAGAGTGTTTCACTCTCGGAGTGTTCAGAGCACACACTGGACGCTCTGGTCGATGAGTAGGGTTGATCAGAACGTCCTGACCTCATTACAGCAGTCAAGCACCCAAGCTTACTGGTTAACATTGACTAGCTTGCTAGCTACTTCCAGACACAAATCCCAATCTGACAATTTTACTTGACCTAGCAGAGCTGGTTAGGTTGTTTTCATGTTATCCAGAGCATTGGTGACTGGAACTGTGCTACTGGCAACAATTATGATTTTTTTGCAGAATTTTACTGTCACTGGCCATAATCAACAGGTGTTGAGCTTTCGTAAAACCACCAGTTATTCTGCGCTCTGGCACACTCAGATGAGAGTCTTTTGTTAAGACATGTAGCTAGCTAAGTAAACAATGAACCATAATCCCAACTCATGACGCTACGACACTGCATGAATCTGCAGGTAGCTAACCAACCAGGTTCAATGTTAGCTAGCTAACATTAGGCTATAACTGGTCAAGCAAATGGCTCTGAGATACAAATAATGAGATCATACACATTACGTTAGCTAGCGAGCCAGCCAGCTAACGTTGGCTAGCTAGCTAACCGTACACTACCTTGAAATGAAAAGACTTTATGACAAAATTAGAAATGTGTCATATCTGAAAATGGACAAAAGGAACACCTACGTGAGAATACTGTTCATTGACAACAGCTCAGCGATCAACACCATAGTGCCCTCAAAGCTCATCACTTAGCTTAGAACCCTGGGACTAAACAACTCCCTCTGCAACTGGATGACACAACAGTGGTAGGCTGGATCACCGGCAACAATGAGACAGCCTATAGGGCGGAGTCAGAGACCTGGCAGTGTGTTGCCAGGAAAACAACCTCTCCCTCAACGTGATCAAGACAAAGGAGATAATCATGGACTACAGTAAAAGGAGGGCCGAACACGCCCCCATTCTCATCAACGGGCGGGGCTGTAGTGGAGCCGGTTGAGAGCGTCAAGTTCCTCGGTGTCCACATCACCAACAAACTAACATGGTCTAAACACAACAAGACAAGTCTTGAAGAGGGCATGACAAAGCTCAGGAGACTGAAAAGATTGAAAAGATTTAGCATAGGTCCTCAAATCCTCAAAAAATTCTACAGCTGCACCATCGAGAGTGTACTGGTTGCATCACCACCTGGTATGGCAACTTCTCGGCCTCCAACCGCAAGGCAGTACAGAGGGTAGTTCATCACTGGGGCCAAGCTTCCTACCATCCAGGACCTCTATACCAGTCGGTGTCAGAGGAAGGCCCTAAAAATAGCCAAAGTGTTATGCTGGTGAATGAGGACCCAAAAGCGACTTAACGGAAACAGAGTCTTTATTCACGTCTTAAACAAAAGTGATAATCCTAATGCAAAAACAGAAAAACTGAAATCCACTCGTCAGTAGAGAGGAATGACTGAAGACGCGACCACAGACTGCAGGTCGCTACGGGAAGGCACCGGCCGTAGCTGACTTTGACACCTGCTCAAACGCAGCATCTGAAGAAGGTAAAACACGACAGGACGGAACAAGGACACAGAACAGCGAACATCAAGCAAGGATCCGACAAGGACAGAAGCGGAAAACAGAGGGAGAAATAGTGACTCTAATCAGAGGGCAAAATAGGGGACAGGTCTGAAAAGAGTAAATGAGGTAGTTAGGAGAATGAGGAACAGCTGGGAGCAGGAACGGAACGATAGAGAGAGAGAGCGAGAGAGGGAGAGAGGGAGGGGGAGAGAGGGATAGAAAGAGAGAAAGAACCTAATAAGACCAGCAGAGGGAAACGAATAGAAGGGAAGCACAGAGACAAGACATGATAATCAATGACAAAACATGACAGTACCCCCCCACTCACCGAGCGCCTCCTGGCGCACTCGAGGAGGAACCCTGGCGGCAACGGAGGAAATCATCAATCAACGAACGGTCCAGCACGTCCCGAGATGGAACCCAACTCCTCTCCTCAGGACCGTAACCCTCCCAATCCACTAAGTACTGGTGACCACGTCCCCGAGAACGCATGTCTATGATCTTCCGTACCTTGTAAATAGGTGCGCCCTCGACAAGGACGGGGGTGGGGAGGGAAGACGAACGGGGGCGCGAAGAAAAGGCTTGACACAGGAGACATGGAAGACAGGGTGGACGCGACGAAGATGTCGCGGAAGAAGCAGTCGCACAGCGACAGGATTGACGACCTGAGAGACACGGAATGGACCAATGAACCGCGGAGTCAACTTGCGAGAAGCTGTCGTAAGGGGAAGGTTACGAGTGGAAAGCCACACTCTCTGACCGCGACAATACCTAGGACTCTTAATCCTACGTTTATTGGCGGCTCTCACAGTCTGCGCCCTGTAACGGCAAAGTGCAGACCTGACCCTCCTCCAGGTGCGCTCACAACGTTGGACAAAAGCCTGAGCGGAGGGAACGCTGGACTCGGCGAGCTGGGACGAGAACAGAGGAGGCTGGTACCCAAGACTACTCTGAAACGGAGATAGCCCGGTAGCAGACGAAGGAAGCGAGTTGTGAGCGTATTCTGCCCAGGGGAGCTGTTCTGCCCAAGATGCAGGGTTTCTAAAAGAAAGGCTACGTAATATGCGACCAATCGTCTGATTGGCCCTTTCTGCTTGACCGTTAGACTGGGGATGAAAACCGGAAGAGAGACTGACGGAAACACCAATCAAACGACAGAACTCCCTCCAAAACTGTGACGTGAATTGCGGACCTCTGTCTGAAACGGCGTCTAACGGGAGGCCATGAATTCTGAACACATTCTCAATGATGATTTGTGCCGTCTCCTTAGCGGAAGGAAGCTTAGCGAGGGGAATGAAATGTGCCGCCTTAGAGAACCTATCGACAACCGTAAGAATCACAGTCTTCCCCGCAGACGAAGGCAGACCGGTAATAAAGTCTAAGGCGATGTGAGACCATGGTCGAGAAGGAATGGGAAGCGGTCTGAGACGACCGGCAGGAGGAGAGTTACCTGACTTAGTCTGCGCGCAGTCCGAACAAGCAGCCACGAAACGGCGCGTGTCACGCTCCTGAGTAGGCCACCAAAACCGCTGGCGAATAGAAGCAAGCGTGCCCCGAACGCCGGGGTGGCCAGCTAACTTGGCAGAGTGAGCCCACTGAAGAACAGCCAGACGAGTAGAGACAGGAACGAAAAGAAGGTTACTAGGACAAGCGAGCGGCGACGCAGTGTGAGTGAGTGCTTGCTTTACCTGTCTCTCAATTCCCCAGACAGTCAACCCGACAACACGCCCTTCAGGGAGAATCCCCTCGGGGTCGGTAGAAGCCACAGAAGAACTAAAGAGACGGGATAAGGCATCAGGCTTGGTGTTCTTATTACCCGGGCGATAAGAAATCACGAACTCGAAACGAGCGAAAAACAACGCCCAACGAGCTTGACGTGCATTAAGTAGTTTAGCAGAACGGATGTACTCAAGGTTCTTATGGTCAGTCCAAACGACAAAAGGAACGGTCACCCCCTCCAACCACTGTCGCCATTCGCCTAGGGCTAAGCGGATGGCGAGCAGTTCGCGGTTACCCACATCATAGTTGCGTTCCGATGGCGACAGGCGATGAGAAAAATAAGCGCAAGGATGGACCTTTTCGTCAGAATGGAAGCGCTGGGATAGAATGGCTCCCACGCCCACCTCTGAAGCGTCAACCTCGACAATGAATTGTTTAGTGACGTCAGGAGTAACAAGGATAGGAGCGGATGTAAAACGCTTCTTGAGGATATCAAAACCTACCTGGGCGGAACCGGACCACTTAAAGCACGTCTTGACAGAAGTAAGAGCTGTGAGAGGGGCAGCAACTTGACCGAAATTACGAATGAAACGCCGATAGAAATTAGCGAAACCTAGAAAGCGCTGCAACTCGACACGTGACTTTGGAACGGGCCAATCACTGACAGCCTGGACCTTAGCGGGATCCATCTGAATGCCTTCAGCGGAAATAACAGAACCGAGAAATGTGACAGAGGAGACATGAAAGGCGCACTTCTCAGCCTTCACGTAGAGACAATTCTCTAAAAGGCGCTGGAGTACACGTCGAACGTGCTGAACATGAATCTCGAGTGACGGTGAAAAAATCAGGATATCGTCAAGGTAGACGAAAACAAAGATGTTCAGCATGTCTCTCAGTACATCATTAACTAATGCCTGAAAGACAGCTGGAGCATTAGCGAGACCGAACGGCAGAACCCGGTATTCAAAATGCCCTAACGGAGTGTTAAACGCCGTTTTCCACTCGTCCCCCTCTCTGATGCGCACGAGATGGTAAGCGTTACGAAGGTCCAACTTAGTAAAGAACCTGGCTCCCTGCAGAATTTCGAAGGCTGACGACATAAGGGGAAGCGGATAACGATTCTTAACCGTTATGTCATTCAGCCCTCGATAATCCACGCAGGGGCGCAGAGTACCGTCCTTCTTCTTAACAAAAAAACCCCCCGCTCCGGCGGGAGAGGAAGAAGGCACCACGGTACCTGCGTCGAGAGAAACAGACAAATAATCCTCGAGAGCCTTACGTTCGGGAACCGACAGAGAGTATAGTCTACCCCGAGGGGGAGTGGTCCCCGGAAGGAGATCAATACAACAATCATACGACCGGTGAGGAGGAAGGGAGTTGGCTCTGGACCGACTGAAGACCGTGCGCAGATCATGATATTCCTCCGGCACTCCTGTCAAATCACCAGGTTCCTCCTGAGAAGAGGGGACAGAAGAAACAGGAGGGATAGCAGACATTAAACACTTCACATAACAAGAAACGTTCCAGGATAGGATAGAATTACTAGACCAATTAATAGAAGGATTATGACATACTAGCCAGGGATGACCCAAAACAACAGGTGTAAAAGGTGAACGAAAAATCAAAAAGGAAATGGTCTCACTGTGGTTACCAGATACTGTGAGGGTTAAAGGTAGTGTCTCACATCTGATACTGGGGAGAAGACTACCATCTAAGGCGAACATGGGCGTGGGCTTCCCTAACTGTCTGAGAGGAATGTCATGTTTCCGAGCCCATGCTTCGTCCATAAAACAACCCTCAGCCCCAGAGTCAATCAAGGCACTGCAGGAAGCAGCCGAACCGGTCCAGCGTAGATGGACCGACAAGGTAGTACAGGATCTTGATGGAGAGACCTGAGTAGTAGCGCTCACCAGTAGCCCTCCGCTTACTGATGAGCTCTGGCTTTTACTGGACATGAAATGACAAAATGACCAGCAGAACCGCAATAGAGGCAAAGGCGGTTGGTGATCCTCCGTTCCCTCTCCTTAGTCGAGATGCGAATACCTCCCAGCTGCATGGGCTCAGTCACTGAGCCGGAGGGAGGAGATGGTTGAGATGCGGAGAGGGGGAACACCGTTAACGCGAGCTCTCTTCCACGAGCTCGGTGACGAAGATCTACCCGTCGTTCTATGCGGATGGCGAGTGCAATCAAAGAGTCCACGCTGGAAGGAACCTCCCGGGAGAGAATCTCATCTTTAACCTCAGCGTGGAGTCCCTCCAGAAAACGAGCGAGCAACGCCGGCTCGTTCCAGTCACTGGAGGCAGCAAGAGTGCGAAACTCTATAGAGTAATCCGTTATGGATCGATCACCTTGACATAGGGAAGCCAGGGCCCTAGTAGCCTCCTTACCAAAAACTGAACGATCAAAAACCCGTATCATCTCCTCTTTAAAGTTCAGATAATTGTTAGAACACTCAGCTCTTGCCTCCCAGATAGCTGTGCCCCACTCCCGAGCCCGACCAGTAAGGAGTGAAATGACGTAAGCAATCCGAGCTCTCTCTCTTGAGTATGTGTTGGGTTGGAGAGAGAACACAATATCACACTGGGTGAGAAAGGAGCGGCACTCAATGGACTGCCCAGAGTAACATGGTGGGTTATTAACCCTAGGTTCCGGAGACTCTGAAGACCAGGAAGTAGCTGGTGGCACGAGACGAAGACTCTGAAACTGTCCTGAGAGGTCGGAAACCTGAGCGGCCAGGGTCTCAACGGCATGACGAGCAGCAGACAATTCCTGCTCGTGTCTGCCGAGCATTGCTCCCTGGATCTCGACGGCAGTGTTGCGAGAATCCGTAGTCGCTGGGTCCATTCTTGGTCGGATCCTTCTGTTATGCTGGTGAATGAGGACCCAAAAGCGACTTAACGGAAACAGAGTCTTTATTCACGTCTTAAACAAAAGCGATAATCCTAATGCAAAAACAGAAAAACTGAAATCCACTCGTCAGTAGAGAGGAATGACTGGAGACGCGACCACAGACTGCAGGTCGCTACGGGAAGGCACCGGCCGTAGCTGACTTTGACACCTGCTCACACGCAGCATCTGAAGAAGGTAAAACATGACAGGACGGAACAAGGACACAGAACAGCGAACATCAAGCAAGGATCCGACAAGGACAGAAGCGGAAAACAGAGGGAGAAATAGTGACTCTAATCAGAGGGCAAAATAGGGGACAGGTGTGAAAAGAGTAAATGAGGTAGTTAGGAGAATGAGGAACAGCTGGGAGCAGGAACGGAACGATAGAGAGAGAGAGCGAGAGAGGGAGAGAGGGAGGGGGAGAGAGGGATAGAAAGAGAGAAAGAACCTAATAAGACCAGCAGAGGGAAACGAATAGAAGGGAAGCACAGAGACAAGACATGATAATCAATGACAAAACATGACACAAAGACTCCAGCCACCCTAGTCATAGACTGTTCTCTCTTCTACTGTATGGCAAGCAGTACCAGAGTGTACCAGGCTTCTTAACAGCTTCTATCCCCAAGCCACAGCCAATCAAATAGCTTCTTAACAGCTTCTACCCCCAAGCCACAGCTAATCAAATGGCTTCCGGAACTATTTGCAGCACGCATATATTTTTACGTTTTTGTTACTCTCTGTTTATTATCTATGCATAGTCACTTCACCTCTACCTACATATTAGCTCAATTACCTCGACTAACCGGTGCCCCTGCACATTGACTCTGTACTGGTACCCCCTGTATATAGCCTTGCTACTGTTATTTCATTGTTGCTCCTTAATATTTTGTTATTTTTCTATTTTGTATTTTATTAATACATGTATTACTTCAGTTTATTGAAGTGGGGGTGGTGGTATGATCTTTGTGCATCTTTCTTACTGATAATTATTAATGATTGATTCATGATTATCCATTGTATCACGTTTCAGGTGTGACCCAGATGCAGACAGTGTCAAAGAAACAAAAGTTTATTTCTAAAACGGGGGCAGGCAAAAGACAGGTCAAAGGCAGGCTAGGGGTCAGTAATCCAGAGAGGGTGCAAAGGGTCCAGAACGCCAGGCAGTCTCAGGGCAGGCAGGGGTCAATAATCCAGTTAGGTGAGGTAAGATACCAAACAGCAGGCAGGCTCAGGGTCAGAGCAGGCAGAATGGTCAAAACCGGGAAGGATTAGAAAACAGGAAGAAACAGGCATGAGCAGGGGAACAAATGCTGGTAGGTTTCACGAACCAAACGAACTGGCAACAGACAAACAGAGAACACAGGTAGAAATACACAGGGGATAATGCGGAATATGGCCGGCACCTGGAGGGGGGTGGAGACAAGCACAAAGACAGGGGAAACAGATCAGGGTGTGACACATAGCATCTACATGAATGTACAAGTGTTCAGAAACATATTATATTCTTACTTACGATAAAATTTACTCCCAAGACAGTATTCACCATTCGGTTCCTATTGGGCAAAACAAAACACAACCAAAACAAACTGCTTTTGGAACCACTACCTGAACAGTTAGCTAACTAACTCATTGATCCTGCTTTCTGGAACCACCCCCTATATAATGAGAGTCCTTAGTTGATTCTGTGTGCATTGTGATTCAACAGCAGGACTATCAGGCTAAGTTTGAGGAGCAGCAGACCTACTCGTACTCAGGCACCATCACCAACCAGGAGATTGTGAGCGTGACCCAGGCCCAAAAGACCATCAGTGATGTGAGTATCTTCCTTATTTGTATAACAAACACAAGGTTGGACCAAGTCTGAAGAGTAGATATAAAAAAAGTGATTCATTTTGAATTGAATTTCAAAAAGGAACATAGGGAAACATAACACAAAAACACATATGATAAAACACATAACAGAACAAAATACTTTTGATGTACATTAAATTGTCTAAAATGGCCCACGTGATTACTAAAAATGGAGTACAACTGCATTTGCCTTCCTATTAAACAAACAGATTTTGCAATACAATGCAGCTACAGATGTACAGGTAGGTGCTAAATATAGATGAGTACAATATGTATTCGATCGTAAGTGGAGTACAAAAGGGGACATGAAGAAAAATGGACACAATTTACCTCTGTGGCTGACACCTACCATATTCTACATGTTAAGACTGGAGGCTCCCTGGCCAGTGATGTAAGCACAGAACAACCAACCAACATGAAAACAACCCCCAGACAAACCTACACATAACTTTATCATAGTTATACACACATACACCACCCACCCTGACAAATTTGCCAATTTCAAATGGTTCAAAATTACACAGAAAACACGTAGTTATGGCATAGGAAACGTTCCTGTACTTGTTATTCAGTAGTGGCCTAACCGTGTTTGTGTCATAAAGTTTGGGGGCATACTTTCTCCTTGATGACAGGTCAAATACACTGAGGAATATGAGCAGAGTGAAGGAAAAGGCAGCTTATCCACCATGATCACACCAGGATACCAAATTTCCAAGAAACCAAATACCTTGCCCAGCAGTGTAAGTGCAGCTCCCTCTATAGGGGCAGAACAGTACTTCGGGAGGCCGGTAGTGTTACCATAAAATAACCAGTTGATTTCAGCTCATGACATTAGCTGTAATTATTATACATTTTATTATTACAGTGTTATAGTGTGTTATGAGGGGGGGCAAATAATATGTTAACATTTCTGTTTCTCTGTTATTCAGGTGGAGTACAATAAAGGAGAGGAGAAAGTGTCAAAATATTCCTCCATAGCCAAAACCCCTGAAATGCTTCTGGCCAAAAGCCAAGGACAGATCAATGTATTTATTACAAACCCTACTTAATCTGATTTATGCTTTCCTCCAAATGCAATTATGTCACTTTTCGTGTGTCCATGACATAGTATTTTCCCTCCCAGTATGTCTACACTGAAGAGTATGAACAGCAGTTGGGTAAAGGCAGTTTCCCCGCCCATCTCACTCCTGGCTACCAAGTTTCTAAGAAAGCCACAGAGATGGCCAGTGGTGTGAGTAGAGGACACACACACACACACACACACACACACACACACACACACACACACACACACACACACACACACACACACACACACACACACACACACACACACACACACACACACACACACACACACACACACAGAGAAAGATGCTCACACAAACTGATGCTCACACATACAAATGCAAAGTCATACGCATACAGTACACTATTGTTGACACTGTGATCATATCTTAGGTGAAGTACCGTCAGATGTATGAGCAGGAGATGAAGGGAAAGGCCACCTCAGATGCAGGGGCAGCAGAATTCTCTTCTGCCAGAGAAAATGCTGGGAACTTCAGCCAGGTAAAAACAACAACATAGAATACATTGCAAGTTGGGGGGATTTTTCACACCTAGCCGAGCTATTAGACTATCCTTTTGTAAATTGATATAGTTGTAGGGGTTGATGCATTTTTTGTTAGGGCAAATCTGGTCTGTGATATTGAGTTAGAAATGTAAAACCTTAGAGAGAAAAATATATATCTGTTCTTAATTCATGGCGTGGTTTCTTTTTAGCCAAATGTTGAATAGAGATGCAGACGTATTAATTAGTACATGGAGGATAAGCGGAATAATATACTGTCTGTACTCATAAAAACAATTAGGCTAAATAAATTGATATTATTTGTTGGGTAACCGATTGGCTCTCGGAACTAATTAATAGGAGGCTTCTATCTTCAATATAATCATTAATTCAGAGGGTTAAACCCATAGATGTTAGGCCTGCAGTAAATTAAAATAGATTACCAGGTTCATTTTTCATTAGGTTATAATAATTCATGCCTTCTGGGAATGTTATGAAGTCCAAAAGTTATGGGTGGAGTTCGAAATATGGCTGTCAGAAGTATTACAATGTCAGCCTTTAATGCTTCATTATCAAAATATTTAATGTGCGTGTGGGCGACAGAGAAAAACAAAATGGTGCAGTTTGAGGCAATGTGGCAGAAAGTGATGCGGGCGTTGGAGATGGAGATGGGCGTGTGAGCAGGTGGATCTGGACAGGTGTGATGTAGTTGTCGTTTGTATATGTATGTTTTGTATTGTCTAAAAATATTAAATAAATTCCTACAAAAAATAGGGAAAAATGTAAAGCTTGCAACACACATCTGATTATTCATCATGAATAGGATTTATTTCATTTACATTCGTCATTGTAACCACAATGTCACAAATAATTGGTCACACACAACATGAGCAGATTAACTTGGTCAAACAATAAAAACATTTCTTGATTTTGATCCAAAGCCACGAATGAGTGAGTCACTCAACTTTATGCTGAGAAATCCTTGCTGGACTCTTTCATTCTGTTTTTTCTTCACATCAGCAAATAAGGACTCCGCGTTTCAGAAACTCACTTTACATAGAGGGGCTATCACTCTTTCACACTTTGGTAAAAAAAAGGCAGTTTGTTATTTAGAATGATTTCTTTCTGTTTTTAGAGGGAGACAAACCAAAAGCCCACCGTGCCTATTTTTAGAAAACCATCAGTCGACATGTCAAGTGTAATTGCACCATTGTATTTACCTAAGTTCTCTCTCAACTCCAGAACCACCCGCCAGCTATTTTTATTTTGCTGTTGCCTGATGCAGGGCTCTAGTGCCAGAGAAGAGAGACTCTCGGACTGAAACATTCACACCTCCATTAACTTACAAAAATATAGTCAGGATAGTACCACAGTCTACACTAAACTAAAAACTTTTAAAGGAAAAACCATTGTACATCCAATCCTCGCAGATCAGCATGCTGAGTGGAATTTGATTTTGTATTGCCATTGCTACTTCCCCTTACATTTTTTTTCCCAGCAGGGGATCGATAAGGCCATACAATTATTATTAACAGATTTCTTTCTTTTTTTTTAAAGTGAGGCGAGCGAGCAAATTGTATATATATTTTTAAGTAGACCCTCTTGTTAAAAATACTATAGCCTCCTTAGTTCAACACCTAGGGACCTAACCAAGAGATTTTAGCCTCTTGGCGAGGATGTTCAGCCAATATCTGAGAGGAAGTTATGTATCTGTTAACTGGAAGCTTAAGTACATTATTTTTTCTATAATAATGCAATTTTTCAATACAACTTCAACATTTTTCGGATGTATTTTTTTTCTTTCTGAGAAAGTGAAGAGGGAGACCTGTGAAACGTTCAATTAAATTTGAAATGCGTAATTGATTATAGGGCCGCAAGTTCAATTCTACTGGTAGTGGTTTCATTGATAAATAAAACTACTAAAGTATCTTATTTCCAAAGAGGAAAGATAGTTGTTTAACTTTACAATGCCTCTCAGAAAGACAACAACCCACAACACTCTTCCAGAGTGGTATAAATTGGTCTGGCTCCAAACTTAAGTGGAAAAGTAGTTTTTTCCAACACAAATTGTCCTTATAATGAGTAGCTGATATCTTATATCTTCACAGACATGGTTGTTGTACTGTTTGAGATTCTTTAATGCCTTAGAGATGCCTAATTCTTTAAACTTCCAGTTGTTTTCACTTTCCAACCAAGCTTTCCCTATATCCGATCGTCTTTTTTTATTTAATCAATATTCTTCGGATTGTAGTTGTCACTATTTGATATGATTGTATGTATGCAAAAGTAGGTGCAACCCATCGGCTCTGAAGTGGGTGAAACAGAGCCATACCTGGATGATGCTGGTACCTAGCTAGACAGAACATTTTCTCTTGCCTGCCAAAAAGATCGCTATGCACATAATGCTTCGGGATTAGGTTTACGCATTGGTGTCGATATGTCAGACAGTGACATGAGTTTAGAATACTAGGTGAGTTTGACGGTAGTGTGTGCGTGTATTTATACCCTTATATCATTTGCTGAATTGTTGTAGCACTGTACATATTATATGATAACAATAGGGTGTGCAGACATTTCCATCCCAACACAACAACACTCAGTTCAACTAATCAAGGTCTTATGAATCAAATGTGTTTGTTAGCCCAGAACAAAAGTCTGCCGTACTCTCCCTGTTCCCATTCCATCTATAGTACCAACTGTGTGCTGATGTGTGTTCCTCCTTGCAGATTGCCTACACTGAAGAGTACGAGCAGCAGAGAGGGAAGGGCAGTTTCCCAGCCATGATCACTCCTGCCTACCAGCTTGCCAAGAAAGCCCAGGCCCACGCCAGTGATGTGAGTAGTGTCCCTGCTGAACAAGTATGCTCCTCCCCTTTAGGGGTGTCTGTTGCACAAAGTGGTATTGTGGGTGGATTAATTAGGTTAATCTCCTCTGCTTTAGGGGTGTCTGTTGCACAAAGTGGTATTGTGGGTGGATTTATTGAGGTTAAACTCCTTTGCTTTAGGGGTGTCTGTTGCACAAAGTGGAATTGTGGGTGGATTTATTAGGTTAAACTCCTCTGCTTTAGGGGTATCGGCTGCACAATGTTGTATTGTGAGTGAATTTATTGGGGTGAAAAGTTGTATTGTGTATACAACGTTGTATACAACTTTGTGCAGTAGACACCCCTAAAGCGGAGGATCATATGTTAGGGTATGTGGGTGAATTCATTTTCAATAAGGAAACACAATTGACAGACAGTCTGATATCTGTCTCATTTTGGAGCTGTATAGTCACTATGGATTGGACAATATATTGAGGAATCTAGTAAAGAGAGAGGATAGTTTAAAGGGATCCCTCCTTCTATTCTTGAAAGTAATCACTTATATGCCATGACTGTATTTGTGAAAACTATGTACTTCGGTGGTTCTGTGATTACTTCAATGAAGGGAGAAAGGAAAGATGCATTTCAAACACATTTTCCGAATAGGTCCAGGGATTCTCAAAACTCACAATAAGTAGGCATTTCACTGCAAGGTCTACACCTGTTGTATTCGGCGCATGTGACAAATACAATTTGATTTGATCACATTCATCCGTCACCTTGTCTGGTGTTGCCGGGTGGAATTTCAGGTCATGGTCACAGGGATAAGTAGCGTTCCCCGTGACTCTCACCAAGAATCCTGTGCTGTCATGTTCCAAACTCTCCACAGACCAAATTAGACTGTGTGTGTGTGTGTGATTGAGAGAGCATGCGCGCATGTGTGTGTTTCGCAGTTGTGCGTGCCTGTGTGTTTGTTGCCGATTGTGTACAGCATGTATGAAGATGCGCTCATAGACAAGTTATGTAATCTGACAGATGGGAATGTGTGACCGAGGATTCTTCAGCTCTTTTTTAATCTTTCTCTGCTTCTCTTTCCATTTTTAACCCCCCAGCTGAAATACAAGAAGGACCTGAGTAAGATGAAGGGCTCATCCCACTTCCACAACCTGACCAGTGAGGACAACCTGGCCCTGAAGAGCGCCCGCAAAATCAACAAGATCGTCAGCGAGGTGAGATAGACCTGAGAAATGAGAACAAAAAATGGGGGCAAAAAAAGATGGAAAGGTTGTGAGCAGAGGAGGGACCAAGTCATTTTTTTTTACAAGTAAGTTTCAAGTCTAACCACTCAAGTCCCAAACTTTGAGATTCGAGTCCTAAACAAGTCATCATGTGCTCTTCACCAAATGTAATATCATCTCATATTTTAACAAGAGTAATAGTTAGTGTATTACGTTTACGCAAATCATGAATGCTTTAAAATATATATATTTCTTACTTTCCAAATAAACATTATATTTCCATGAGAAAGTCCCCCGCTATGGGGCGCAATCGGGCGATGTAGGCTTGTACACAATCGCCCAACCTTCTCTCTCACACACACACACTCTCTCTGTGTGTGTGGTTACAGTAGGCGAACGCATGTCAGTGGTTTTAGGAACAGCAGTAACATCAGCCAGTTGTAGCTCAATCTTGGGTGCAATGATCACGCTTCCGCACTGACTGACTGTGTGGAGGCTTGTTGACTTAATGTTACGTTAGCCTACACGCTACGCTAGCAAAGTTATATATAGCTGTCGGCTATATTAGCCACGACTTACCGTTCTTTGTGAAGCTTCAAATGTCGAACAAAGTTGGAAGTTGTTGCGCCTCCGTCTGTCATTTTCTTCCCGCATCTTTTGCAAGTTGCAATCGGTTTTTGTTGAGTACAGCGTAGTGTTTATATCTGAAAATAATAATTTTGGGTATCATCTTTCCAAGGGCTCCGTCTGAATTCACCCACCGACATTCCACTGCACCGCCACGCGCAACTTTTTCTCAGCTGGCACAATTTGATTGGCTGCTGTCCGATTCAAACTGTAATCCGTTAAATGAAGAGCTGATGAGCTGCACACTTTTTTTAATAGCATAATTTTTTATATCTGGGCTTGGGGAGGGTATCAAGTCATGTCGAGTCAAAAGGCTCAAGTCCAAGTTAAGTCACGAGTCATTGGTGTTAAAGTCAAAGTCGAGTTGCAAGTCATCATATTTGTGACTTGAGTCTGACTCGAGTCCAAGTCATGTGACTAGTCCACACCTCTGGTTGTGGGTATATAAATGTAGTGCACACCTCTGGTTGTGGGTATATAAATGTAGTGCACACCTCTGGTTGTGGGTATATAAATGTAGTGCACACCTCTGGGTGTGGGTATATAAATGTAGTGCACACCTCTGGTTGTGGGTATATAAATGTAGTGCACACCTCTGGTTGTGGGTATATAAATGTAGTGCACACCTCTGGATGTGGGTATACACATGTAGTGCACACCTCTGGTTGTGGGTATATAAATGTAATGCACACCTCTGGTTGTGAGTATATAAATGTAATGCACACCTCTGGATGTGGGTATCTACATGTAGTGCACACCTCTGGTTGTGGGTATATAAATGTAGTGCACACCTCTGGATGTGGGTATATACATGTAGTGCACACCTCTGGTTGTGGGTATATAAATGTTGTGCACACCTCTGGATGTGGGTATATACATGTAGTGCACACCTCTGGTTGTGGGTATATAAATGTAATGCACACCTCTGGTTGTGGGTATATAAATGTAGTGCACACCTCTGGTTGTGGGTATATACATGTAGTGCACACCTCTGGTTGTGGGTATATACATGTAGGGAAAGGTAATTAAATTTGTCTTTGAGCACGTTGATAAATGCAACACGTTAGTTGGACCATCTATTCTGAACCATTTCTCCTCTTTAAATCATCTCAACAAATTCTTCTGTGGAGGTCAATGGTCAGGAAAGTCTCTGCAGGGGGCAGATTTATACAGTGACATCATCCATACACATTCCTTAGAGGTTAAGCTTAGGGCGTCAGGATCGAGCTCTGAGACACATTTGGGATTCAAGTTTGCCTAATTGTCTGCTTGACTGTGATGGAACACCTATTGTAATGTGTGCTCTGTTTTCTCCCTGGCAGGTTGAGTACAAGAAGGACCTTGAGAACACTAAAGGCCACAGCATCAACTACTGTGAGACGCCCCAGTACAAGAATGCATCCAAGGCTGCCAAGTTCAGCAGTGATGTGAGGAATGCATGAGCAACACGGCAGATGCACGTGCAAAGATGCTTTTCATATGGTGTTGCTACTACATTAGTTTAAGCACTAGCTAAGCATTGCCAAAGTGTCATAGTTTAAGATTTGAACGCAAAAATAGATTGGCGAGTATGGAGTATGGGGAATGAGTATGTAATAGATGCTAGAATGGTTCGTAAATGGAAACCAAATACTCTAAATAGCAGATGTGAGCTAGTTAGCACTAGTAACCATCGTGGGTGATGTCATCCTCCCTGAGACCTGAAGTAGTGTCGTCCTTGCACAAACCTAGACCATGGTTTTGATAGTGGTAGGCACGCTAGCTTTGGGAGCACAACGTGTCATTGTGGATGGTGTGTTATGCAGGTGAATGAGGACCCAAACGCGACTTAGCGAAAACAGAGTCTTTATTCCAGTAAATGGCAAAAGTAATAATCCTGGAAAACTCAAGACGAAAACAAAACAGGAAAAAACTTAAATCCACTCGTAGTAACGAGGACAGACTGGAGACTCGACCATTGACTGCAGGTTGCTTCGGGAAGGCACCGACCGTAGCAGACTAAGACACCTGCTCACACGCAGCATCTGAAGGAGACAAGACACGACAGGGCGAGACAAGGACACAGCACAGCGAACATCATACAAGGATCCGACAAGGACAGAAGTGGAAAACAAGGGGAGAAATAGGGACTCTAATCAGAGGACAAAATAGGGGACAGGTGTGAAAAGACTAAATGAGTGAGTTAGGAGAATGAGGAACAGCTGGGAGCAGGAACGGAACGATAGAGAGAAGAGAGAGAGGGAGGGGGAGAGAGAGGGATAGAAAAAGGGAACGAACCTAATAAGAGCAACAGGGGGAAACGAACAGAAGGGAAAGCACAAGGACAAGACAATATATGACAAAACATGACATGGTGGTTCTGCCGGAAAGGCACGGAACTCATACATCACAAATATTTTTATTTGATCCTTATTTTACAAGGTAAGTTGACTGAGAACACATTCTCATTTACAGCAACGACCTGGGGAACAGGGGAGAGAAGGGGGGATGAATGAGCCTTTTGGAAGCTGGGAATGATTAGGTGGCCATGATGGTATGAGGGTTGGGCTGTTGAGGTCACAACAATTTGTCAGCTGGTGATTGTCAAGCAAATACCTGCCGGTCTCACGGTAATTGACCGGTTATTAACATAAACACATTTAGCATCTCCTAGTTCCACGCACAGCCTAAAAGCCACTGATGCAGACCTTTGGAACTTCTACATTTTAAAAAGTATAATAAATGCATGTAATATAGCCTACACATCACAATAAATCCATTATATATTTTAGACAGGTCTAAAGAAACATGATATGAAGAAAATATAGTCTATTTCAGAAAAACAGAATAGCATACACTGAGTTGTCCTTATGTTAGGCCCTGAACTGGCTGTGCCAAATGGAATACAATTTAACATAGCTGAATAAAATAGAAAGGATATTTTCTTTGAGGGAGCGCACATGTGGCTATTCTGTGTTGAGCGGTTAACAAAGAAACAGGCACTCCTATATGCTTATTTTAGAGTTATGTAACTTTAGTTGTGATAAAAATGTTGGGCTATATGTTTTGATTTTTAATACATTCTAAGGCTACAATACCCCATAATGACAAAGGAAAAAGGTTTAGACATTTTTGCAAATGTATGAAAAATTAAAAACAGAAATATCACATTTTACATCAAGTATTCAGACCCTTTGCTCAGTACTTTGCTGAAGCAACTTTGGCAGTGATTACAGCCTCAAGTCTTCTTGGGTATGACGCTACAAGCTTGGCACACCTGTACTTGGGAAGGTTCTCCCATTCTTCTCTGCAGATCCTCTCAAGTTCTGTCAGGTTGGACGGGGAGCGTCGCTGAACAGCTACTTTCAGGTCTCTCCAGAGATGTTCGATCGGGTTCAAGTCCGGGCTCTGGCTGGGTCACTCAAGCATATTCAGAGACTTGTCTTGAAGCCACTCCTGCATGGTCTTGGCTGTGTGGTTAGGGCCGTTGTCTTGTTGGAAGGTGAGCCTTTACCCCAGGAGCTCTGTCAGAGTGACCATTGGGTTCTTGGTCACCTCCATGACCAAGGCCCTTCTCCCCCGATTGCTCAGTTTGGCCTGGCAGCCAGCTCTAAGAAGAGTCTTGGTGGTTCCAAACTTCTTCCATTTAAGAATGATGGATTCCACGGTGTTCTTGGGGACATTCCCTGCTCCAGAAATGTTTTGGTACCCTTCCCCAGATCTGTGCCTCGACACAATCATGTCTCGGAGCTCAACGGACAATTCCTTCGACCTTATGGCTTGGTTTTTGCTCTGACATGCACTGTCAACCGTGGGACCTTTTTATAGACAGGTGTGTGCCTTTCCCAATCATGTCCAATCAATTGAATTTACCACAGGTGGACTCCAATTAAGTTGTAGAAACATCTCAAGGATGATCCATGGAAACAGGATGCATCTGAGCTCAATTTAGAGTCTCATAGCCCATAAGTCTGAAAACTTATGTAAATTATTTAGGTTTTTAAATGTTTATACATTTTCAGAAAGGTTTTCGCTTTGTCATTATGGGTATTGTGTGTAGATTGATGAGGAACTTTTTTATTTAATCAAGGTGTCTGAATATTTTCCAAAGGCACTGAATATTCCAAATGTAGTCTGGGACAGTTGTGGGATGCGATAGATCCCAAATCAATACAACCACTAGCAGCAAAAAAAAAACAGTTTTAAGCAATGAGCCTGACGCAATAGATCAGAACATTTAGCTTAAAATGCTGATGAACTATTAGGCTATTTCTTCACATGTAAAGCGGATTATTGTGCATAATTTTAAGAAGTTGTTTGTCCACTTTAGTGTTTTGATATTATGGGCTAGGCTACATAAGGTGTGTGACTATGATTTGAAAAACTAGGGAAAAAATCATGCCTGTTTCTTGCCTTAAACTGGGCATCATTCACAAGTGATAATATATCATTAATAAGTGATAGGCTACCCATCAAACTATTCTTGATTCAATCTTGTTTTTTCATGTACTGTAGTAAATAATGTGTGTGACATTTGTTTTGCACCTGTCTCAAAACAGTGGCAGGGGGAAAAAATATACACTTAAGATGTAGATGTCCTAACCGACTTGCCAAAACTATAGTTTGCCCTCTGACGAACCATCCCCGACTGAGTCTGCAATACCAACATGTTTCAAGCAGACCACCATAGTCCCTGTGCCCAAGAACACTAAGGTAACCTGCCTAAATGACTACTGACCCGTAGCACTCATGTCTGTAGCCATGAAGTGCTTTGAAAGGCTGGTCATGGCTCACATCAACACCATTATCCCAGAAACCGTAGACCCACTCCAATTTGCATACCGCCCCAACAGATCCACAGATGCAATCTCTATTGCACTCCACACTTCCCTTTCCCACCTGGACAAAAGGAACACCTATGTGAGAATGCTATTCATTGACTACAGCTCAGCGTTCAACACCATAGTGCCCTCAAAGCTCATCAATAAGCTCTCTCTGGAAGGTAACAACACATCCGCCACGCTGATCCTCAACACGGGGGCCTCTCAGGGGTGCGTGCTCAGCCCCCTCCTGTACTCCCTGTTCACTCATGACTGCATGGCCAGGCACGACTCCCACACCATCATTTATTTTGCCGATGACACAACAGTAGTAGGCCTGATCACCAACAACGACGAGACAGCCAGAGACCTGGCCGTGTGGTGCCAGGACAACAACCTCTCCCTCAACGTGATCAAGACAAAGGAGATGATTGTGGACTACGGAAAAAGAGGACCGAGCACGCCCCCATTCTCATCGACGGGGCTGCAGTGGAGCAGGTTGAGAGCTTCAAGTTCCTTGGTGTCCACATCACCAACAAACTAACATGGTCCAAGCACACCAATATAGTCGTGAAGAGGGCATGGCAAAGTCTATTCCCCCTCAGGAAAGTAAAATGATTTGGCATGGGTCCTCAGATCCTCAAAAGATTCTACAGCTGCAACATCGAGGGCATCCTGACTGGTTGCATCACTGCCTGGTATGGCAACTGCTCGGCCTCCGACCGCAAGGCACTACAGAGGGTAGAGCGAATGGGGCCAAGTACATCACTGGGGCCAAGCTCAGTGCCATCCAGGACATCTACACCAGACAGTGTCAGAGGAAGGTCCTAAAAATGGTCAAATACTCCAGCCATCCTAGTCATAGATCGTTCTCTCTGCTACCGCATGACAAGTGATACCATAGCGCCAAGTCTAGTTCTAAGAGGCTTCTAAACAGCTTTTACCTCCAAGCCATAAGACTCCTGGACACCTAATCAAATGGCTATCCAGACTATTTGCATCCCCCCCTCTTTTACACCGCTGCTACTCTCTGTTGTTATCATCTATGCATAGTTACTTCAATAACTGTGCCCACATGTACATATTTCCTCAACTTACTGGTGTTTGAATGTACTTTTCTGAATTTTATTGCTGCTCATTAATGATTTTGTACTTTTATTTCGTATTCTTTTCCATATATATATATATTTAATATACTGTATATATTAACTGCATTGTTGGTTAGGTGATTGTAAGTAAGCATTTAACTGTAAGGTCTATACCTGTTGTATTCAGCGCATGTGACTAACAAAATTTGATTTGATTTGTTTGGGCCAAATATAGGCCGGTCCGGTATGGACTTCTGTGGACGTTGAAATCAATGCCGGTCCGGACCAAAAATAAATAAAAAAAACACTGGTCCGGACAGAAAAAAAAGACGTTTATGGATGTCGCCCTATACTCAGTGGTGTCAAAGAGTGACATTTTATATTTTCCTACAGAACAAGTACAAGGAGAAGTATACCAACCACATGAAAGGGCACTATGAAGGCTCTGAGATGGACAAGAATGCTGTACACGCTATGAACGTCAGAAAGCTGGCAAGCAATGTAAGACTTTCTTTGTTTTTACTCTGAACTAATACACTACATGAGCAAAAGTATGTGGACACCTGCTCTTCGAACATCTCATTGTAAAACAATGGGCATTAATATGAAGTTGGTCCCCCCTTTCCTACTATAACAGCCTACACGCTTCTGGGAAGGCTTTCCACTGGATGTTGGAACATTACTTGCAGAGACTTACTTCCATTTAGCCACAAGAGCATTAGTGAGCTCGGGCACTGGAAAAGTTAAGGTAGATGTACAATTTTAAAAACATTACAATACATTCATTTCAGAATTCACAACACACTAAGTGTGTGCCCTCAGGCCCCTACTCCACAAGCACATATCTACAACACAAAATCGATGTGTACTTGTGTATTTATATGTATGTTATCGTGTGTGTATGCATGTTTCTGTGCCTATGTTTGTGTTGCTTTACATACAGTCCCCACTGTTCCATAAGGTGTATTTTTATCTGTTTTTAAAATCTGATTCGACTGCTTGCATCAGTTACCTGATGTGGAATAGAGTTCCATGTACTCATAGCTCTATGTAGTACTGTGTTCCTCCCGTAGTCTGTTCTGGAGTTGGGGACTGTGAAGAGACCTCTGGTGGCATGTTTTGTGGGGTATGCATGGGTGTCTGAGCTGTGTGCTAGTATTTTAAACAGAGCTCGGTTCTTTCAACATGTCAATACCTCTCATAAATACAAGTAGTGATGAAGTTAATCTCTCCTCTACTTTGAGCCAGTAGAGATTGACATGTATATTATTAATGTTTGATCTCTGTGTACATCCAAGGGACAGCCGTGCTGCCCTGTTCTGAGCCTATTGCAATTTTCCTAAGTCCCTCTTTGTGGCACCTGTCCACACGACTGAACAGTAGTCCAGGTGTGACAAAACTAGAGCCTGTAGGACCTGCCTTGTTGATAGTGCTGTTAAGAATGCAGAGCAGTGCTTTATTATGGATAGACTTCTCCCCATCTTAGCTACTGGGTTTTGACCACGAGAGTGGTTGACCTCAACTTGTTCAATTTCCACATTACTTATTAGAAGATTTAGTTGATGTTTAGGCTTGAGGGAATGATGCCAACTGTAAAGGTCAGGGTTCTGTGTTGGCCAGTAAAGGTCAGGGCTCTGTGTATGCCGGTCAAGTTCTTCCACACCAATCTCAACAAACCATTTCTGTACGGACCTCGCTTTGTTGCTGGGGGAATTGTCATGCTGAAAAAGGAAAGGGCCTCCCCCAAAGTTGGAAGTACAAAATCATCTAGAATGTCATTGTATGGTGTAGTGTTAAGATTACCCTTCACTTGAACTAAGGGGCCTAGCACGAACCATGAAAATTAGCCCCAGACATGTATTCATCCTCCACCAAACTTTACAGTTGGCACTATGCATTCTGGCAGGTAGCGTTCTCCTGGCATCCGCCAAACCCAGATTTGTCCGTCAGACTGTCAGATGGTGAAGCATGATTCATCACTCTAGAAAAAATGTTTACCTTAGTCATTAAGTTACTTAATAATATATTCTTTGTATCAATAACTGTAGCATGTGGTATCTATTTAAACAGTCTACCATGTATTAAAACAGTCTTTTAAAAATATTTTTATCCAGTGCCTTCAGAAAGTATTCATACCCCTTGACTTATTCCACATTGTTGTGTTACAGCCTAAATTCAAAATAGATTAAATTAATTTTTTTCTCACCCATCTACACACAATACCACATATTGACAAAGTGAAAACATTCTTCCAAATGTATTGAAAATGTAATACAGAAATATCTAATTTACATAACTATTCACACCCTGAGTAAATCCTTTGTCGAAGCACATTTGGTGTCTTTTTCGGTAAGCCTCTAAGAGCTTTGCACACCTGGATTGAACAATATTTGCCGATTATTATTTTAAAAATTCTTCAAGCTCTGTAAAGTTGATTGTTGACCATTGCTAGACTGACATTTTCAGGTCTTGCCATAGATGTTCAAGCCACTTAAATGAAAACTGTAACTATGCCACTCAGGAACATTCAGTGTTGTCTTGGTAAGCAACTCTAGTGTAGAATTGGCTTTGTGTTTTAGGTTATTGTCCTGTTGAAAGGTGAATTTTTCTTATTGTGTCTGTTGGAAAGCAGACAACCAGGTTTTCCTCTAGGATTTGGTCTGTGTTTATAAGCTGTATTCCGTTTTATTTTTAACCCCCCCCCCCCAAATCCCAAGTCCTTCCCAAGCATACCCATAACTTGATGCAGCCAGGCACCATGCTTGAAAATATTAAGAGTGGTACCCAGTGATGTGTTGTGTTGGATTTGCCCTGCACAGAACGCTTTGTATTCAGAACAAAAAAGTCCATTTCTTTGACATATTTTTTACAGTAATACTTAAGTGCCTTGTTGCAAACAGGGTGCATGTTTTGGGATATTTTTTATTCTGTACAGTCTTCCTCCAGTTTTCTCCAATCACAGCAATTAAACTCCATTGCTGTTTTAAAATCAGTACTGGCATCGTGGTGAAATGCCTGAGCAGTTTGCTTCCTCTCTGGCAACTGAGTTAGGAAGGAAAGCCTGTATTTTTGTAGTGATTGATACACCATACAAGCCGAATTAATAACTTCACCATGCTCAAAGGCATATTCAGTGTATTTTTATCTCACATATCTATCAATCGGTGCCCTTCTTTGCGAAGCATTGAATAACCATCCTGGTCTTTGTGCTTGAATCTGTGCTTGAAATTCACTATTCGATTGAGGGACCTTACAGATGAGTGTATATGTGCGGTACGGAGATGGGGAAGTCATAAAAAATCATGTTAACAACTATTGAATGATTCCAACAGTTGCATGGAAGTCAGAAGTTTACATACACTTAGGTTGGAGTCATTAAAACTCGTTTTTCAACCACTCCACAAATTTCTTGTTTACAAACTATATTTTTACATGCATCCAATTTATTGAGTACGGTATTGGAGGCTATTTTGTAAATGACATCGCCAAAGTCGAGGATTGGTAGGATGGTCAGTTTTACAAGGGTATGTTTGGCAGCATGAGTGAAGGATGCTTTGTTGCGAAATAGGAAGCCAATTCTAGATTTAACTTTGGATTGGAGATGTTTGATATGGGTCTGGAAGGAGAGTTTACAGTCTAACCAGACACCTAAGTATTTGTAGTTGTCCACGTATTCTAAGTCAGAGCCGTCCAGAGTAGGGATGTTGGACAGGCGGTCAGGTGCAGGTAGCGATCGGTTGAAGAGCATGCATTTAGTTTTACTTTTATTTAAGAGCAATTGGAGGCCACGGAAGGAGAGTTGTATGGCATTGAAGCTTGCCTGGAGGGTTGTTAACACAGTGTCCAAAGAAGGGCCAGAAGTATACAGAATGGTGTCGTCTGCGTAGAGGTGGATCAGAGACTCGCCAGCAGCAAGAGCGACCTCATTGATGTATACAGAGAAGAGAGTCGGTCCAAGAATTGAACCCTGTGGCACCCCCATAGAGACTGCCAGAGGTCCGGACAGCAGACCCTCCGATTTGACACACTGAACTCTATCAGAGAAGTAGTTGGTGAACCAAGCGAGGCAATCATTTGAGAAACCAAGGCTGTCGAGTCTGCCGATGAGGATGTGGTGATTGACAGTCGAAAGCCTTGGCCAGATCAATGAATACGGCTGCACAGTAATGTTTCTTATCGATGGCGGTTAAGATATCGTTTAGGACCTTGAGCGTGGCTGAGGTACACCCATGACCAGCTCTGAAACCAGATTGCATAGCAGAGAAGGTATGGTGAGGATCGAAATGGTCGGAAATCTGTTTGTTGACTTCGCTTTCGAAGACCTTAGAAAGGCATGGTAGGATAGATATAGGTCTGTAGCAGTTTGGGTCAAGAGTGTCCCCCGCTTTGAAGAGGGGGATGACCGCAGCTGCTTTCCAATCTTTGGGAATCTCAGACCACACGAAAGAGAGGTTGAACAGGCTAGTAATAGGGGTGGGAACAATTTCGGCAGATAATTTTAGAAAGAAAGGGTCCAGATTTTCTAGCCCGGCTGATTTGAAAGGGTCCAGATTTTGCTGCAGCTCTTTCAGAACATCAGCTGAACGGATTTGGGAGAAGGAGAAATGGGGAAGGCTTGGGCGAGTTGCTGTGGGGGGTGCAGTGCTGTTGACCGGGGTAGGAATAGCCAGGTGGAAAGCATGGCCAGCCGTAGAAAAATGCTTATTGAAATTCTCAATTATGGTGGATTTATCAGTGGTGACAGTGTTTCCTATCCTCAGTGCAGTGGACAGCTGGGAGGAGGTGTTCTTATTCTCCATTTACAGTGTCCCAGAACTTTTTTGAGTTAGTGTTGCAGGAAGCACATTTCTGCTTGAAAAAGCTAGCCTTCGCTTTTCTAACTGCCTGTGTATAATGGTTTCTATTTTCCCTGAACAGCTGCATATCACGGGGGCTGTTCGATGCTAATGCAGAACGCCATAGGATGTTTTTGTGTTGGTTAAGGGCAGTCGGGTCTGGGGAGAACCAAGGGCTATATCTGTTCCTGGTTCTAAATTTCTTGAATGGGGCATGTTTATTTAAGATGGTTAGGAAGGCTTTTTTTTAAATATCCAGGCATCCTCCTACTGACGGGATGAGATCAATATCCTTCCAGGATACCCCAGCCAGGTCAATTAGAAAGGCCTGCTCCCTGAAGTGTTTCAGGGAACGTTTGACAGTGATGAATGGAGGTCGTTTGACCGCTGACCCATTACGGAAGCAGGCAATGAGGCGGTGATCACTGAGATCTTGGTTGAGGACAGCAGAGGTGTATTTAGAGGGCAAGTTGGTTAGGATGATATCTATGAGGGTGCCCGTGTTTAAGGCTTTGGGGAGGTACCAGGTAGGTTCATTGATAATTTGTGTGAGATTGAGGGCATCAAGTTTAGATTGTAGGATTGCTGGGTTGTTAAGCATGTTCCAGTTTTGGTCACCTAACAGTACGAACTCTGAAGATAGATGTGGGGCAATCAATTCACATATGGTGTCCAGAGCACAGCTGGGGGTAGAAGGTGGTCTATAGCAGGCGGCAACGGTGAGAGACTTGTTTATGAAGTTGAACATGTGATCTTTTTAACAGAATGTTAAAATTGCGTGAAATATCTTTTTTTTTTTTTTTTTTTTTTACAAAAAAGGCACTCTAATCGTGGAATGACACATTAACAAAGAAAAAACAGAGGTTGGATAAGCAATTACAATTTGTGTATCCTTAGAGTCACATCAGTTTCACCAAGAACCACCTAGAGCAGTCTGCTTCAGCTTCACCATGATGTTCAACCTTATTCAAACAAAGCAGCTACATTAATATGACCCAAGGTAAAGGAGTCTCTCCAAGTGCCTGATTAGAATTCACTTTATATAGGGAAGTCAGGAAATTAATCAGAACCTTTTAAGGTTGACCATCTGAGGCCCTACCTGTTACACATGTACACATTTTCATGTGGGTGGCCCGAGTGCGAATAGAACCCATGACCCTGAAGTTGCAAGTGCCATACTCTACCAACTAAGCCTCACAGGACTGAGCCACACAGGTTCTTTCTTTATGAATCTATTTCATGGTGTTGTTTATTTTATTGGTAAATGTGGCACATATAATGCCTATCAGCCATCAGTTCTCACATCTCTGTGTTCTGTCTCATGCATGCCTGTGTGTCTGTATTGGTACTGCTGGGGATCAATAACGTTAATTCAAATGTTTCTGTGACCTGCAGATTGCCTACAAGCAGGAGTATGAGCAGGAGAAAACTGACCATGTGGAATACAACTACCCAGCCACCATCACACCAGGCTACCAGAGTCAGAGGAAACTGGATCCACTCAAGGACGTGAGTTTCCCCTTCGCCTCAAATAAGTTTAACATGGCTCTCATACTGGACATAGTAACCAAAACCAGTAAACAGGGTGCTTTCGCAGATAGAAAAACCCAAAGGGTTCCTCTTGAGGACTGTATATTTCAAAAGTGGGCTATTTTAAAGAAGCCAACTTAAGGGGGTCTAGTAGCTGGGTAAACCATTTTAAATGTGGATCATCCATTAAACTAGACTAATATATAGAGTGAGCTCAACCCATAATATCTAAATCATAAGCGCACCGTTGACTTCACATCTTCTCAATTCTTCTCATTTTGTATTTGTATTTATTATGGGCCCCTTGGCAGCTGCTACTCCTCCTGGGGTTCAGCAAAATTAAGGCATTTATACAATTTTCAAAACATTACAATACTTCACAACAGATTTCACGAACACATTAATTGTGTTCCCTCAGTAGAGTAGGGGCCTACCACATACCTAATACACAAATCCATGTGTACGTGTGTGTATAGTGCATATGTTATCTTGTGTGCGTGTATGCATGTCTCTGGGCCTATGTTTGTGTTGCTTCACAGTCCCGCTGTTCCATAAGGTGTATTTTTATCATTTAAAAAAATCTAATATTACTACTTGCATGAGTTTTTTGATGTGGAATAGAGTTCCTTGTACTCCTGGCTCTATGTAGTACTGTATTATGGACAGACTTCTCCCCATC
The DNA here is from genome assembly GCF_021184085.1 of Oncorhynchus gorbuscha. Classification (NCBI taxonomy): domain Eukaryota; kingdom Metazoa; phylum Chordata; class Actinopteri; order Salmoniformes; family Salmonidae; genus Oncorhynchus; species Oncorhynchus gorbuscha. Next base: position 48,473,278 of record NC_060179.1, read on the forward strand.
ATAGCTACTGTTGTATAAATATGTTTTTACCATGACAATTTAGTCACCTCACCTTTCTCAATTTCCACATTATTTATTACAAGATTTAGTTGAGGTTTAGGGATTAGTGAATCATTTGTCCCTAAGACAATGCTTTTCGTTTTGAAATATTAAGGACCCCTTAGCATTTTATCAGGCACAATTGCTAACTTTCATAAAGTGCTGCCCCTGCCCTGCACTTGTTTGTCAACTGTGTGCGTAAGTCTCACACCTAACACTGCCCACATTCTATGGTTTTGGGGTCCATTATCTTCACCACAGGATTCAAATAACTCAGGGGTAGAAAAAAATATGTTCAGAGGCAGCACTACAGATGTCTTTACATACTGTATCTTTCTACCCTGCATCTCTCATCTTCCCATGTAGAAGAACTACAGACAGCACATTGACCAAGTCAAGTACAGCTCGGTGACAGATACCCCTGACATCGTCCAAGCCAGGATCAACGCTCAACAACTCAGCAATGTAAGTGCTTCTTGATGCTTTTTGATGTGGGGGAGGGGGGTGAGACAGTATTGCATGTTCGACATTGATTAATAAATGTCCTTCTGACACGTTTCACAGTTAAATCATTCAGCTATTTGTCTAACCTTACCTGACCCAATGCTGAACTGTACAGTGGATGTGAGTGTATACACACCACAAGCGAATACACACACACACACTAATAAGTAATACTACAATATACCACTTTATTTCATCTTTATTTTAACAGGGAGTCCCTGTTAGAACAAGGTTTCTTTCACAAGGGAGCTCTGCATACACACAATTTACAAATACACAACATTACAAACATACTCAAGAAAAACAATCACATTCCCCAGCAAAGAGGTCCCCAATCAATATTTTGAACTACCTGAGTGGGACCAGTACATTCAGTTGTTGGGAACTTTGGGAACATGGGATGCTAAGAAACTAAAAACTGATTTACCTAACTTTGGGGAGACCGAAGGGATTTCCAGAGTTAGCCATCCCTGAGACTAGGTATGGTACCATACGTCTGAAGGTTATTAATGATGTTTGGTACGGTGGGAGTTTTTATAAAAGAGACTTATAAATAAAAAGAGAAATGAATCAACCTACTTGACTTTAAAGAGTGCCTGCCTACTTTCTGGTAAATAATGCATTGATGTGCACTGAAGCTGTGGTCGTAATAAAATGAAGTGTCCAATCTACATATGTTTAAATCAAATGTTCCATTAGCGGGAAAACACCATTCTCAAAAGTGGCGGCAAATGTGATTATGCATGTAATGCTTTCATTATAAAGGTGAATTTGTATGGTGAAAGTGAAAATTCCCCAAACTTGAAACTCACGTGCTGCGTATTTACATTTACATTTAAGTCATTTAGCAGACGCTCTATGTATGCCAGTTAGGCTCTACACCCTTTGTAAAGCGGATTCATGTGCTTCATTTCAATAAGTTATTTTGCCACTTTAAATCTGTGTGCGACTTTTTGAAAAAGATGTTAAAAAAAAGCCATGCGTTTCTTGCCTTACTGCACACAAGCATTAAGGCAAAGTTAATATTTGCACCCACCAGACTATAATTGTTTTGGTCGGGTCTTGACAAATACTAAATAATATATGTGTGAAATTTGTTTAGATTTAGAATGGACCATTATCATGCACCTATCTCGAAACAGGGCCAGGGGGAAAGTACATGTCATCTATGCACTTAAATAGTGAATGGAGGAACACTTTCCCCATGGTTAATTTTCATGCCAGCCAGGCTATGCTCCTGTTGTAAAGATAAGCAATGTGCTTAATATTCTGAAAGTTGAGAAATAAATATAGTAGTCCTAGCCTATACAAACTGATCCTCCTCTTTTTAATAGAGGCCATCACTCTGTTTTCTCAAGCAATTGCATAGCCTATAGAAATGTTGCGCAACACGAACTCATGGGCTCTCATGAAGTGTTTGAGTAGATTTTTGATACATTTTCATTGTCAGAGTGATTAGTGGGACAATAGAGTGCTGAGTACCAGGCAGTTATCAAGTTTACTAGGCTACTATTGACCATCAGCAGCATCAGAGCTTGGAGAAGCCTAATTAGTGACTAAAGGTCATGTGAAATTTAACTGCCATCATGACTCTTCACCACAGATGTGGCGGTAATATGGGCACCATAACAGCCCCACTTGTAGGTTACAATTTTTTACAGACAAACCAATATTGTTAATGTATATAGCAAAAAGTACTGGAACCAAAACCACCTATGCGGAACCCCTTTCATAATATCAAGGAAACCTGACTCTATCTCTGATTTCCCCCATGTAGGTTAACTACAGACAACACATTGACCAAGTCAAGTACAGCTCGGTGACAGATACCCCTCAAATCGTCCAGGCCAGGATCAACGCTCAACAACTCAGCAATGCAAGTAGAGCCAAAGATACACATGTACACTATCTTTCTATCACGCCACGGTCTATACCAAACATTACACTCTATACCGTGCATACAAACAACATAGCTTTCGCTCCGCATTTGCATATACAGTGCATTTGGAAAGTATTCAGACCCCTTGACTTTTTCCACATTTTGTTACGTTTACAGCCTTATTCCAAAATTAAATATTTAACTACACATTCATTAAACTACACACAATTGCCCATAATGACAAAGCAAAAACAGGTTGACATTTTTGCAAAGTTATTCAAAATAAAAACATAAATACCTTATTTGCGTAAGTATTCAGACCCTTTGCTATGAGACTCGAAATTGAGCTCAGGTGCATCCTGTTTCCATTTATCATCCTTGAGATGTTTCTCAACTTGATTGGAGTCCACCTGTCTATGTAAGGTCCCACAGTTGACAGTGCATGTTAGAGCAAAAACCAAGCCATGAGAGGTTGAAGGAATTGTCCGGCGGGCGCCGAGACAGGATTGTATCAAGGAATAGATATGGGGAAAGGTACCAAAACATTTCTGGAGCACTGAAGGTCTTCAAAAACACAGTGGCCTCCATCATTCATAAATGGAAGAAGTTTGGAACCACCAAGACTCTTCCTAGCGCTGGCCGTCCGGTCTAACTGTGCAATCAGGGGAGAAAGGCCTTGGTCAGGGAGGTGACCATGAACCCGATGGTCACTCTTGACAGAGCTCTAGAGTTCCTCTGTGGAGATGGGAAAACCTTCCAGAAGGACAACTATCTATGCAGCCCACCATCAATCAGGCCTTTATGGTAGAGTAGCCAGGCGGAAGCCACTCCTCAGTAAAAGGAACATGACAGCCCGCTTGGAGTTTGCCAAAAGGCACCTAAACGATGCGGACCATGAGAAACAAGATTCTCTGGTCTGGTGAATCCAAGATTGAACTCTTTGACCTGATTCGAAGGCATCACGTCTGGAGGAAACCCTACACCATCCCTACGGTAAAGCATGGTGGTGGCAGCATCATGCTGTGGGGATGTTTTTCAGTGGCAGGGACTGGGATACTAGTCAGGATCAAGTGAAAGATGAACAGTGCAAAGTACTAAGAGAACCTTGATGAAAACCTGCTTTAGAGCGCTCAGGACCTCAGACCGGGGCAATGGTTCACCTTCTAACAGGACAACGACCCTAAGCACACAGCCAAGACAATGCAGGATTGGCTTCGGGACAAGTCTCTGAATGTCCTTGAGTGGCTCAGCCAGAGCCCGGACTTGAACCCGATTAAACATCTCACAGAAAATTGCTGTGCAGCGCTGTTCTCCATCCAACGTGACAGAGCTTGAGAGGATCTACAGAGAAGAATGGGAGAAACTCCCCAAATACAGGTGTGCCAAGCTGTAGCGTCATACCTAAGAAGACTCAATGCTGTAATCATTGCTAAAGGTGCTTCAATGAAGTACTTGGTAAAGGGTTTGAATACTTACGTAAAATGTGATATTTCAGTAGATATTTTGTAAAAATAAAATAAAACAATTGTTTTGTCATTATAGGGTTACTGTGTGTAGATTGATGAGGGAAAAAACATTTTAGAATAAGGCTATAATGTAATAACATGTGGAAAAGGTCAAGGGGTGTGAATATGTTCAGAATGCACTATATTCCGAAAGGGTTATACACATACCATATGAATAAGGGTTGCTGTAGTTTTTATTTATATAAATGATTCCAGATCAAATACAAGGAGGACTGGGAGAAGACCAAGTCCAAAACATGTGACATCGGCCTGGACACGCTGACCGTCAAGGCTGCCAAAGCATCTCGGGACCTGGCCAGTGATGTAAGCATTCCCTTCCTGTAGCTGAACAATCACAAAGAACAATCCTTTCTTAAGTAATGAGAATGAGATATTAGTGGATAAGAATGAGGGAGGGATTGGTCATCTGATTATACGTGACTGGCTGATGTGATTTGGGCGGTGGCCGTGTGTTACAGATTAAGTACAAAGAGTCCTTCATGAAAAATAAAGATAAGACAAGCAATGTCAGCGACTCCAAGACCCTGCACTCTCTTCAGGCGTCCAAGATGACCAGTGAGGTAAGAATATGAAACACAATAAACATGATGTTGCACCACATGTATTTGGACAGTGAAGCTAACATTTTTCATTTGAACCTATACTCCGGCAGTTTGGATTTGAGATTAAATGTTTCATATGATAATGATTAAAGCTGCAAGTAGCAATGAAAGGGATACTGGCTTGTTAAATTGTAGCTGGGGATTTTAACAAGGCTAATCTGAAAACAAGACTCCCTAAATTCTATCAGCATATCGATTGTGCAACCAGGGCTGGTAAAACCCTGGATCATTGTTATTCTAATTTCCGCAATGCACATAAGGCCCTCCCCCGCCCTCCTTTCGGAAAAGCTGACCACGACTCCATGTTGTTGCTTCCAGCCGACAGACAGAAACTAAAAACAGGAAGCTCCCGTGCTCAGGTCTGTTCAACGCTGGTCCGATCAATCTGATTCCACGCTTCAAGACTGCTTCGATCACGTGGATTGGGATATGTTTCGCATTGCGTCCAACAACAACATTGACGAATATGCTGATTCGGTGAGCGAGTTCATTAGAAAGTGCATTGGCGATGTCGTACCCATAGCAACTATGAAAACATTCTCAAACCAGAAACAGTGGATTGATGGCAGCATTCGCGCAAAACTGAAACCGCAAACCCCTGCTTTTAACCAGGGCAAGGTGACCGTAAACATGACAAACAGTGTAGCTATTCCCTCCGCAAGGCAATCAAACAAGCTAAGCGTCAGTATAGAGACAAAGTATAGTCGCAATTCAACAGCTCAGACACAATAGGTATGTGGCAGGGTCTACAGTCAATCACGGATTACAAAAAGAAAACCAGCCCCGTTGAGGACCAGGATGTCTTGCTCCCAGACAGACTAAATAACTTCTTTGCTCGCTTTGAGGACAATACAGTGCCACTGACACGGCCCGCTACCAAAACCTGCGGACTCTCCTTCACTGCAGCCGACGTGAGTAAAACCTTTAAACGTGTTAAACCTCGCAAGGCTGCAGGCCCAGACGGCATCCCCAGCCGCGTCCTCAGAGCATGCGTAGACCAGCTGGCTGGTGTGTTTACGGACATATTCAATCAATCCTTATCCCAGTCTGCTGTCCCCTCATGCTTCAAGAGGGCCACCATTGTTCCTGTTCCCAAGAAAGCTAAGGTAACTGAGCACTCACTTCCGTCATCATGAAGTGTTTTGAGAGACTAGTCAAGGACCATATCACCTCCACCCTACCTGACACCCAAGACCCACTCCAATTTGCTTACCGCCCCAATAGGTCCACAGACGACACAATCGCAACCACACTGCACTAACTATCTGGACAAGAGGAATACCTATGTGAGAATGCTGTTCATCGACTACAACTTAGCATTTAAAACCATAGTACCCTCCAAACTCGTCATCAAGCTCGAGATCCTGGGTCTCGACCCCGCCCTGTTTAACTGGGTACTGGACTTCCTGACGGGCCGCCCCCAGGTGGTGAGAGTAGGTAACAACATCTCCACCCCACTGATCCTCAACACTGGGGCTCCACAAGGGTGCGTTCTGAGCCCTCTCCTGTACTCCCTGTTCACCCACAACTGCGTGGCCATGCACGCCTCAAACTCAATCATCAAGTTTGCGGACGACACTACAGTAGTAGGTTGATTACCAACAACGACGAGACGGCCTATAGGGAGGAGGTGAGGGTCCTCGGAGTGTGGTGTCAGATAAATGACCTCACACTCAACTTCAACAAAACAAAGGAGATGATCGTGGACTTCAGGAAACAATAGAGGGAGCACTCCCCTGTTCCATCGACGGGACGGTAGTGGAGAGGGTAGTAAGTTTTAAGTTCCTCGGCGTACACATCACGGACAAGCTGAATTGGTTCACCCACACAGACAGCGTTGTGAAGAAGGTGCAGCAGTGCCTCTTCAACCTCAGGAGGCTGAAGAAATTCGGCTTGTCACCAAAAGCACTCACAAACTTTTACAGATGCACAATTGAGAGCATCCTGTCGGGCTGTATCACCGCCTGGTACGGCAACTGCTCCACCCACAACCGCAAGGCTCTCCAGAGGGTAGTGAGGTCTGCACAACGCATCACCGGGGGCAAACTGCCCTCCAGGACACCTACACCACCCGATGTCACAGAAAGGCCATAAAGATCATCAAGGACAACAACCACCCGAGCCACTGCCTGTTCACCCCGCTATCATCCAGAAGGCGAGGTCAGTACAGGCGCATCAAAGCAGGGACCAAGAGACTGAAAAACAGCTTCTACCTCAAGGCCATCAGACTGTTAAACAGCCGCCACTAACATTAAGTGGCTGCTGCCAACATACTGACTCAACTCCAGCCACATAAATAATGGAAATTGATGTAAAACATTTATCACTAGCCACTTTATATAATGTTTACATACCCTACATTACTCATCTCATATGTATATACTGTACTCTATACCATCTACTGCATCTTGCCATCTTTATGTAATACATGTATCACTAGACACTTTAAACTATGCCACTTTTGTTTACATACCCTACATTACTCATCTCATATGTGTATACTGTACTCTATATCATCTACTGCACCTTGCCATCTTTAGGTAATACATGTATCACTAGACACTTTAAACTATGCCACTTTTTTGTTTATATACCCTACATTACTCATCTCATATGGATATACTGTACTCGATACCATCTACTGCATCTTGCCTATGCCGTTCTGTACCATCACTCATTCATATATCTTTATGTACATATGCTTTATCCCTTTACACTTGTGTGTATAAGGTAGCAGTTGTGGAATTGTTAGTTTAAAATTACTCGTTGGTTACTACTGCATTGTCGGAACTAGAAGCACACGCATTTCGCTACAATCGCATTAACATCTGCTAACCATGTGTATGTGACAAATTTGATTTGATATTATCCGTGTCATCGTTCAGCCACAACTAGGTGAAACATAAGATATTACTGTTTTTAGTGACACGTTGGTAGGATAGTCTTGCTGGTATATCATTCATTTGTTTTTCCAATGAATGCACATTGGCCAATAGAATGGATGGTAATGGAGGTTAACTCACTTGCCTACTAATTCTCAGCTCGACCTCCGCTGTCTTTTCTTCACTCCAGTCTCTCGAGAAAGCAGTATTTCCGTCGAGTTAAATAAAAAAATATTTGTCCAGTCGAGGTGAGTAATTGATGTCCAGAAGTTATTTTCGGTCATAAGAGACGGTAGCAGCAACATTACATACAAAATACTACAAAAAAAATTGAAGAAAAACTAGCAAATAGCACAATTGGTTAGGAGCCCGCAAAACGGTAGCTGCAAAGCAATATTCAGGTCTCTCCAGAGATGTTTGATCTGGTTAAAGTCCGGACTCTGGCTGGGCCACTCAAGGACATTCAGAGACTTGTCCCAAAGCCACTCCTGCATTGTCTTGGCTGTGTGCTTAGGGTCGTTGTCCTGTTGATAGGTGAACCTTCGCCCCCAGTCTGAGGTCCTAATCGCTCTGGAGGTTGTCAGGTTGTCATCAAGGATCTCTTTGCTCTGTTCATCCTTCCCTCGATCCTGACTAGTCTCCCAGTCCCTGCCCCTGAAAAACATCCTCACAGCATGATGCTGCCACCACCATGCTTCACCGTAGGGATGGTATTGGCCAGATGATGAGCAGTTCCTGGTTTCCTCCAGCCGTGACGCTTGGCATTCATGCCAAAGAGTTCAATCTTGGTTTAATCAGACCAGAGAATATTGTTTCTCATGGTCTGAGACTCCTTTAGGTGCCTTTTGACAAACTCCAAGCGGGCTGTCTTGTGCCTTTTACTGAGGATTGGCTTCTGTCTGGCCACTCTACCATAAAGGCCTGATTGGTGGAGTGCTGCAGAGATGCTTGTCCTTCTGGAAGGTTCTCCCATCTCAATGGAGGAACTTTGGAGCTCTGTCAAAGTGACCATGGGGTTCTTGGTCACCTCCCTGACCAAGGCTCCTCTCCCCTGATTGCTCAGTTTGGCCGGGTGGCCAGCTCTAGGATGAGTCTTGGTGGTTCCAAACTTAATTTAAAAATGATGGAGGCCACTGTGTTCTTGGGGATCTTGAATGCAGCATATATTTATGGGTACCCTTCCCCAGATATGTGCCTTGACACAGTCCTGTCTCAGAGCTCTACGGACAATCCCTTTGACCTCATGGCTTGGTTTTTGCTCTTACATGCCCTATATAGACAGGTGTGTGCCTTTCAAGATCATGTTCAATCAATTTAATTTACCACAGGTGGACTCCAATCAAGTTGTAGAAACATCTCAAGGATGATCAATGGAAACAGAATGCACCTGAGCTCAAATTTTAGTCTCATAGCAAAGGGTCTGAACACTTACGTAAATAAGGTATCTGTTTTTTATTTAATTTGCAAAAATGTCTAAAAACCTGTTTTCTCTTTGTCATTATGGGTTATTGTGTGTAGATTGATTAGAACAAATATTGAATTTGATCCATTTTAGAATAAGGCCGTAACATAACAAAATATGGAAAAAGTGAAGTGTCTGAATAATTTCGAATGCTCTGTATGCAGTAGCATGAAATGCATTTTCAAACTTTATCATCAAAGTCTGACATTCTCTGGATTTATAGTGCCTTAAAGACAACTGGTAACTCAGAAAAAAAAGGTTGAATCATGACGTCAGTGATCTTCAGGTCGGAGCTCTAGAAAGAAGCCAGAGTTCCCGACTTGGAATTCCCAGTTGCAGCTTTTTTGTTTTTCGAGTTCCCAGTTGTCTTGAACTCACTGAAGTCTGAGATGTCCCAGTTCCGAGTTTCCAATTGTTTTGAACACAGTAGAAGTCATGCTGGATTGACAGCGTGGCCAATGCACTCTGCCGTTTCTGGTGTTGCGTGTGAATGTTTATCCTTTTAAACTTGGAAAAGAGTTTACATTTTTACCCCTTTTTCTCCCCAATTTTGTGGTATCCAATTGTTTTAGTAGCTACTATCTTGTCTCATCGCTACAACTCCCGTACGGGCTCGGGAGAGAGGAAGGTTGAAAGTCATGCGTCCTCTGATACACAACCCAACCAAGCCGTACTGCTTCTTAACACAGCGCGCATCCAATCCGGAAGCCAGCCGCACCAATGTGTCGGATGAAACACCATGCACCTGGCAACCTTGGTTAGCACGCACTGCGCCCAGCCCGCCACAGGAGTCGCTGGTGCACGATGAGACAAGGACATCCCTACCGGCCAAGCCCTCCCTAACCCGGAAGACGCTAGGCCAATTGTGCGTTGCCCCATGGACCTCCCGGTTGCGGCCGGTTACGACAGAGCCTGGGCGCGAATCCAGAGTCTCTGGTGGCACAGCTGGCGTTGCAGTACATCACCCTTAACCACTGTGCCACCCGGGAGGCCCTTCCTTTGTTTTGTTGATGTTTGGTGACAGGTTATTTTATAGGCACCACACTCCCAGTGCCCTCACCTTCTCCCTGTAGGATGTCTCGTCATTGTTGGTAATTGTTATAAAAACATGTATTTAACCTTTATTTAAATACACAAATCAGTTATGAACAAATTCTTATTTACAATGATGGCCTACACCAGCCATCCCTGGATGACACTGGGCTAATTGTGCACCACCCTATGGGACTCCCAATCAAGGCCAGTTGTTTTCAACATTTTACTACTTGCATCAGTTACTTGATGTGGAATAGAGTTCCATGTAGTCATGGCTCTATGTAGTACTGTGCGCCTCCCATAGTCTGTTCTGGACAAGCTGTTTGTATGCCTCTGGGACCAACTCGTAAGCATGAAGAATAGCAGCTTTAACAGTGTCATGATCTGAACTCTGGATAAGAGAAAGCAGCGTGCACTTTCTAAGCATTTCCCACAAGAACTCTTTGGAGGAGCAGTGACCAAATATGCCATTTTAGGGATGTGGCAATCTGCTCAAACAGAGTAAAATATACATCAACCTGCTTTTGGTTGAAAGGCAGTACAAGTCGGCTGTTCCAACCAAAATCAAACTCTGTTGAGGGTGGCCTGACTGGATTCGGAATGCTTCCAGATCTATCTCCCTTTGTCGCGCTTCCAGCTCCAGCTCTTTTAATCAAATAAAATTGTATTCATCACATGCGCCTAATACAACACCGTGAAATGCTTACATGCCCTTTACCAACATATTAAAATGCAGTTATTAAAACAAATAATTAAATAGCGGCAGTATAATAACAATAACGAGGCTATATACAGGGGGTACCGGTACAGAGACAATGTGCAGTGTACAGACTCAGACATGGAGAGGTTGACAATGTAATTGAAGACACTTGCCAGTTGGTCAGCGCATGCTCGGAGTACACGTTCTGGTAATCTATCTGGTCCTGCGGACTTGTAAATGTTGACCTGTTTAAAGGTCTTACTCACATCAGCTACGGAGAGCATGATCACAGCTGTCTGGAACAGCTGATGCTCTCATGCATGCTTCAATGTTATTTGCCTTGAAGCGAGCTTAGAAGTAATTTAGCTCGTCTGGTAGACTAATGTCACTGGGCAGTCTGTAATAGTTTGAAAGCCCTGCCACATCTGACAAGCATCAGAGCCGGTGTAGTACGATTCAATCTTAGTTGGCAGGTAGCCTAGTGGTTAGAGCATTGGACTAGTAACCGTAAAGGTTGGAAGATCGAATCCCCGAGCTGACAAGGTAAAAATCTGTCGATCTGCCCATGAACAAGGCAGTTAACCCACTGTTCCTAGGCTGTCATTGAAAATAAGAATTTGTTTTTAACTGACTTGCCTAGTAAAATAAATAAAATAGTCCTGTATTGATGGTACATCGGAGGGCATAGCGGGATTTCTGGGTTAGAGTCCCGCTCCTTGAAAGCGGCAGCTTTACCTTTTAGTTCGATGCGGATGTTGCCTTTAATTATTGGCTTCTGGTTGGGGTTTGTATGTACGGTCACTGTGGGGACGACGTCATCGATACACTTATTGATTAAGGCAGTGATTGATGTGGTGTTATACTCCTCAATGCCATCGAAAGAATCCCGGAACATATTCCAGTCTGTGGTAGTAAAACAGTCCTGTATTTTAGCATCTGCTTCATCTGATCACTTTTTTATAGACCGAGTCAAATGGGGATTCTTGCCTTAATTTTTGTTTGCAAGCAGGAATCAGGAGGATATAATGATGGTCAGATTTGTCAAATGGAGGGAGAGGGGGAGCTTTGTACCCGTCTCTGTTGCACATTTAACATGCTGGTAGAAATTTGGTAAAACGGATGAGTTTTCTGGCATTAAAGTTCTCGGCCACTAGGAGCGCCGCCTCTGTGTGAGCGTTTCGGTGTACTTATGGCCGTACACAGCTCAATGACTGCGGTGTTAGTGCCAGCATCGGTTTGTGGTGGCATGTAGACAGCTACGAAAAATACAGATAAACTTTCTTGGTAAATAGTGTGGTCTACAGCTTATAATGAGATACTCTACCTCAGGCGAGCAAAACCTTAAGACTTCCTTAGATTTCGTGCACCAGCTGTTGTTTCCAAAATACATAGACCACCAACCCTTATCTTACCAGAGGCCACTGTTCTATCCTGCGAAAGACCTAAAAACCCATCAGCTGTATGTTCTTAATGTCATCGTTCAGCCACGACTCGGTGAAACATAAGATATTACAGTTTTTAATGACCCGTTGGTAGGATATTTTATTACTGATTGATTGTACCTTGGCTAATTGGACCGATGGTATAGGTAGATTACCCTCTCGGCGACGGATCCTAACAAGGCACCCGGATCTTTGTCCACGATTGTCACACCCTGGCCATAGAGAGGCTTTTATTCTCCATTTTGGTTAGGCCAGGGTGGGCATTCTATGTTTTGGATTTCTTTGTTGTTTGGCCGGGTGTGGTTCTCAATTAGAGGCAGCTGTCTATCGTTGTCTCTGAGAACCATACTTAGGTAGCGTTTTCTCACTGGGTTGTTGTGGGTAGTTCATTTCTGTTCAGTGTGTTTTGCACCTGACGGAGATGTTTCGGTTGTTCTTTTGTTGCTTGTTGTAGTGTTCAGCTTTACCATTAAAATGACGAACACGTACCATGATGCGCTTTGGTCCTCACCTTCTTCCACCAACAGCCGTTACAACGATACTTGTGTACAGTTTAATAAAAAATGTAAAGCTAAAATGTTAATTCGTATTCAACCCATTTTGTTATGGCAAGCCTAAATACGTTCAGGAGTAAAAATGTGCTTCACAAGTCACACATTAAGTTGCATGGACTCTGTGTGCAATAATAGTTTTTAATATGATTTCTGAATGATTACCTCATCTCTGTACCCCACACATACAATTATTTGGAAGGTCCCTCAGTCAAGAAGTGAATTTCAAACAGTTTCAATCACAAAGACCAGGGAGGTTTTTCAGTTCCTTGCAAAGGGCACCTATTGGTTAAAAAAAGCAGACATTAAATATCCCTTTGAATATGGTGAAGTTAGTAATTACACTTTGGATGGTGTATCAATACACTCAGTCACTACAAAGATACAGGTGTCCTTCCTAACTCAGTTTCCGGAAAGGAAGGAAACCACTCAGGGATTTCTCTATGAGGTCAATGGTGACTTTAAAACAGTTACAGTGTTTAATGCCTGTGATAGGAGAAAACTGTGTATGGATCATCAACATTGTAGTTAGTTCACAACACTAACCTAAGTCCTTCTGTAGCTCAGTTGGTAGAGCATGGCGCTTGTAACGCCAGGGTAGTGGGTTCAATCCCCGGGACCACCCATACGTAGAATGTATGCACACATGACTGTAAGTCGCTTTGGATAAAAGCGTCTGCTAAATGGCATATATTATTTATTATTATATTATTAAATGACAGAGTGAAAAGAAGGAAGCCTATACAGAATATAATTATTCCAAAACATGTATCCTGTTTGCAGCAAGGCAATACTGCAAAAAATGTGGCAAAGCAATACACTTTTTGTCCTAAATACAAAGTGTTATGTTTGGGGCAAATCCAATACATTACTGAAAACCACACTCCATATTTTCAAGCATAGTGGTAGCTGCATCATGTTATGGGTATGCCTGTGATAATTAAGGACTGGGGAGTTTTTCAGTATAAAAAATTAACAGATTGGAGCTAAGCAAAATTCTAGAGGAAAACCTGGTTCAGTCTGCTTTCCATTTAACACTGGGAGATGAATTCACCTTTCAGCAGGACAATAACCTAAAACACAAGGCCAAACCTATACTGCAGTTGCTTCCCTAGAAGACAGTGAATGTTCCTGAGTTACAGCTTTGTCTTAAAAGTACATGAAAATCTATGGAAAGATCTGAAAATGGTTGTCAAGCAATGATCAACAACCAAATTGACAGAGCTTGAATAATCTCTTAAAGACTCCCACAGAAAAACTTAGAGCTGTAATCGCTGCTAAAGGTGCTTCTACACAGATTTCACTCAGGGTTGTGATATATTTCTGTATTTCATTTTCAATACCTTTGCAAACATTTCTTAAAACTGGTTTCACTTTGTCATTATGGGGTATTGTGTGTAGATGGGTGATAGAAAACATCTATTTAATCCATTTTGAAATCAGGCTGTAACACAACAGAATGCAGAATAAGTCAAGGGGTATAATACTTTCTGAAGGCACTCACAATACTATTGTGAGTCACAGCACACAGTTCACAAAACCCTCTAAATGATGCAGTGTACAAAACACACACACACACACACAACCTCCTGATCCTCAATCTCCTCCCTTATCTGTCTGTCTCTCTGTTATCCACAACAATCCCAACAGATTGAGTACAAGAAGAACTCCAAGGAGAACCAGTCCCAGTTCAGCTTGTCCATGGACATGGTCAACCTGAGCCATGCTAAAAAAGCCCAGGCCCTTGCCAGCGACCTGGACTACAGGACGAAGCTCCACCACTACACCATCCTATCCGACGACATCCAAGTACAGCAGGCCAAAAAGGCCTATAACCTGCAGAGCGAGGTAAGGCAGAGAGGGGTGGGCCATGGGCGCCACTGGTGGAGGGTTCTATGTGTGTTTGATAGACTAAAATGAACAGCTTATCCTCTCATGCAGATAATAGAATTTGAGTGCCAATGTTTAAAGGGCTAATAATCAGAAAGCTTTGGTCTTATAGTTGTACAGTCATAAGGTATGTTTGAATTGACTTGAGATCTTCAGGGTTGAGGTTTGGTGAGAGGATCGGGACAGCAAAGGGAAGGTGAATAGGGATTTAGGAAAACATCTACATGAGTGTTATTCAAGTTAGTGTTTACTATCAAATATGAATGAATTGTGAACTCTCTCTTTTTCGGTCTCACACTTTGCCTGCCCCCCCCCCTCTCTCTCTCACCCTCTCTTTCACTCTCCCCCTCAGAATCAATACCGTTCAGATCTGACCTGGATGAAGGGAGTTGGCTGGGAGGCTGATGGATCTCTGAATGTGACCCAAGCCAAGAAGGCTGGAGAGCTTCTCAGTGACGTCAGTATAATAGGGTAGAGTGTGTATGTGTGTGTATTATTGTATTTTTGATTTGTTTTTTTAGTGTTGACTCCTCACTTTGTTTCCTCTCACAGAAAAAGTACCGTCAGAAAGTGGATAACGTCAAGTTCACCCAGGTGGCCGATACTCCCTCTATCAAACACGCCAAGAAGAGCCAGGAACTGCAGAGCAAGGTGAGGTTGGCTGATCATTTGCTATAACCCTGTCCTGCTCTTTTCTTCTGGCTGTATTCAGTCGGCTTGTGTTTGATTGGCTATTTCTCCCGTCAGCTAACGTATAAGGCGGGCAACGAACAGATGATGCACCAGTACACCATGGATAAAGATGAGCCACTCTTCAGGCAGGCCAAAGCCAATGCAGACCTCCTCAGTGGGGTAAGGACTCTGGCCGACTACATACTATTAGTTCATTTTAGTATATTGTGAACAAACGGTATCCTTTCAGTTGAGCGTACTAGTGCTTTTTCTGTCTACCGGAAGTTGATGCTGTTGCTACGCAACTTCTTGCTAGCTTGTTACTAGCTAGACATTTTACAATTTTGGGTGTGTTTGTAAATTCAATCTGGAGTGCCAGAGTGCATTCAGAGTGCGCTCTGGGCGTTTTTAAATCCAAAGCATTGTGAGATTGTCCATCGTAAATTCTGAACATTTTGCTCTCAGAGCACATCACTGAACGCTCTGGCTAAAGAGTACGGCAGTCGAGCACCCAAGCTAACGTTGGATAGCTTGCTAGCTATTCCCAGACACAAATGAGAGAACACCTCACTCTGACCATTTTACTCACTCTAGCAGAGCTGTTTTCATGTTATCCAGAGCATTGGTGACTGACTGTGCTGCTGGCAACAATTTAATTATTCTCTTTTTTGCTGACGTTTACTGACACTCCATATATTCAAAGGGTGTTGAGCGTTCGTAAATTCATCAGTTATTCTGCACTCAGACGAGAGTACTCTGAAATCGGAGTAGATAGACAGAATTAACAATGTCCATTGAGAACGACTATACCACATAGCTAAGAATGACATGAATAATCAAGTCAATAAACATTGGGTAGTTAGTTAGATTATAGTTAATATACTGCCTGGCAAGTTAACTGTATTAGTAGCAAACTAACGTTAGATAACTAGCTAACATACCGGTACATACTGCTGTTTTTGGATGCTATGAAGATCAGCTTACATTACGGCGTTAGCTAATGGGGATCCTGATAAAAATGAACATACCGCTGTAACGCTATGCGGTTCGTAAGGATGGCGTAGCTAACAAATCTTCAGCCAACATATAACGTAACTTATTTGGAAAGTCATTACTTTATTACATTGCTCAAAATGTTAACATCTGTCATAATTAGTTGAAGCGATGAATTTGTATCCACTCTCGTCGGACTTCGGTCGCATCGTTTCTGCCATTTTCTTCAAATCTGAAAACGTTGTGAAGCTCCACCCATTTTCAGAAGAATTGCATTATGGGCCCTAAAAGCACGGAAAGTGTCCACTGCTTGTATTCTTCGTATTTTGCCGGATTTAGTACGACATCCGGGAACATTTGGCATATTAACTGTATCCATACTATGAACAATAAGCATATAATATACTCAATTTACGTCAAACAGTGCGGTTAGTATGAGTATTCAACCACAGCTCTGGGCAATTTATGTCAAACAGTGCGGTTAGTATGAGTATTCAACCACAGCTCTGGGCAATTTATGTCAAACAGTGCAGTTAGTATGAGTATTCAAACACAGCTCTGGGCAATTTATGTCAAACAGTGCGGTTAGTATGAGTATTCAAAGACAGCTCTGGGCAATTTATGTCAAACAGTGCGGTTAGTATGAGTATTCAAACACAGCTCTGGGCAATTTATGTCACACAGTGCGGTTAGTATGAGTATTCAAACACAGCTCTGGGCAATTTACAATTCATGTCTGTCTTTTAACATGTTCTATCATTCGATCTTGTTCTCATTTCAGAAAGTGTATAAGAGTAGCTGGGAGCAACAGCGAGAGAAGGGCTTTGAGTTGCGCATGGACTCCTTGTCCATCCTTACAGCTAAGGCTAAGAGAGACTTGGCCAGTAACGTGAGTTACCCCCTTAATGTATTCGTTAACCTTTATTTGACCAGGTACCAGGCATAGCACTGTGCTAAGTATTTATGTCACTCACAGAAATGCATTGATACAAGAACAGCAACAACATAATCACAAATGCTCATTTTAAGTAGGATGTGGTTGGTCAAAATACCAATCAGAAAGGGAATAGTAGGCAGGGATTAGTCCCAGAAGTTAGTGTTAGGGATGGGGCTAAATGTCCTTTTCAAGGATCTCTTCTAACGGCCACTAATGAGAAATCTCTGACTGGCCAGGTGAAATACAAGGAGAAGTACGAGCAGACTAAGGGGAAGATGATTGGGGTGAAGATGGTCACTGACGACTCTCAGATGGCGCACTCGGCTCTGGCCACCCGGTTGCAGAGTGATCGCCACTACAGAAAGAAGTACGAGGACACTAAAACCAAGCATAGTGCCTCTTTGGACATGTTGACCATGACCCACGCCAAGAAGGCCCAGGATCTGGCAACTGAGACCAACTACAGGACCTTCCTGCACAAGTACACAACCCTGCCCGGCGACATGAAGGTGGCCTGGGCCAAGAAGGCCTACGGACTACTGAGTGATGTAAGTTTTACCTGCTGGAACTACATTTCCCAGCATTCTCAGTCACGTAAGTCTAAGGCTGCATTCACAGCAAATCGGAGTAATAGTAAATATAAATCCCGACTTGGAAAAAATGCTCACGCCAGCTTCCAAGCTGTACATACAAGTTGAAAACTCTCTGGTCCCTAACTTTCCCTATATGCTGAACGCTGACGTAACCTATTACCACAGAAATTACTTTGATGACAGCATTTTTGGGCAGTTAAATATAACATTTAAAAAAAAAAAAATTGTACAATATTATAGTTTTTTTAACACCATTATTTGATTGCGGGCCACGTGATAGCTGTACTTTTAGATTATGTTTGCTGTAGCTAGTTAGTTGTTAGCGTTATAAATGAGTTCGAAGCAAGTGAAAGCTTCCAAGTTGTGGCTCCAAGTTGACAATCGTTCCTCTGATTACTCCGATAGGGCATGAATGCAGCATCAGAACAACTCAAGCACCAGGAATGTCTGCTGGCATTTTTCTATTTTACCCTAAATACAGATATTATTATATCATAGATGTTGAAGGTTATTTGCATATGGACCTTTTACAGAATGAATGCACCTTTAAAAGGTTTGTATTTAATGTATGAATTAACTTAACATGTGTTTAACCGGGCAAGTCAGTTAAGAACAAATGAGTATTTAAAATGACGAACTGGCATGAGAGCTGTTCCTTGTTTGTGTATTCAGAAACAGTACAGGTCGGATCGGAACTGGATGAAGGGCGTGGGCTGGGTGGCAGCAGATTTCCTGGATGTGAAACAAGCAAAGAAGGCTGGCGAGCTTGTTAGCGAGGTAACATTTAAATCCTTAACCTAGAAAAGAATGCTCAATCTTAGGTCAATGAGGTCTTTGTTCACAGCTGGAAATACAAAGTTGCACCAAACATAAACACTTGATATAAAGGGGAATAGAGGACATACTGTATGACTGGGTTAAGAATCACATACTTTCATACTTAAATCGACTATATATGACACTAAATATATAGTTGAAGTCGGAAGTTTACATGCACTTAGATTGGAGTCATTAAAACTCGTTTTTCAACGACTCCACAAATTTGTTGTTAACAAACTATAGTTTTGGCAAGTTGGTTAGGACATCTACTTTGTGCATGACACAAGTCATTTTTCCAACAATTGTTTACAGACAGATTATTTCACTTATTCACTGTATCACAATTCCAGTGGGTCAGAAGTGTACATACACTAAGTTGACTGTGCCTTTAAACAGCTTGGAAAATTCCAGAAAATGATGTCATGGCTTTAGAAGCTTCTGATAGGCTAATTGACATTGTTTGAGTCAATTGGAGGTGTACCTGTAGATGTATTTCAAGGCCTACCTTCAAACTCAGTGCCTCTTAGCTTGACATCATGTGAAAATCAAAAGAAATCAGCAAAAAAATTGTAGACCTCCACAAGTCTGGATCTTCCTTGGGAGCAATTTCCAAATGCCTGAAGGTACCTCGTTCATCTGTACAAACAATAGTACGCAAGTATAAACACCATGGGTCCACGCAGCCGGCACACCACTCAGGAAGGAGACGCGTTCTGTCTCCTAGAGATGAACGTACTTTGGTGCGAAAAGTGCAAATCAATCCCAGAACAACAGCAAAGGACTTTGTGAAGATGCTGGAGGAAACGGGTACAAAAGTATCTATATCCACAGTAAAACGAGTCCTATATCGCATAACCTGAAAGGCCGCTCAGCAAGGAAGAAGCCACTGCTCCAAAACCGCCATAAAAAACCCAGACTACGATTTGCAACTGCACATGGGGACAGAGATCATACTTTTTGGAGAAATGTCCTCTGGTCTAATGAAACAAAAATAGAGCTGTTTGGTCTTTGATGATTTCTTTTGAGGAGGAGGAGGTAGCGAACTGGTCTGTTTGCCCAATATAATGGAGCAAAACTGGCGGAGGAACAAAAATATGAAAATATACCAGTTTAATTTGAGGACAAGGATGTTGACGGCTGTGCCATACAGATTGCAAAATAGTTGGGAAGAGATTTTTGATGTACGGATTTCATATCACAGGGTGTATGATTTGACATATAAAACAACGCAAGATTCAAGACTTCATGCTTTTCAGCTAAAGTCCTTGTACAGAATTCTTGCCACCAACAACATTTTGAATATTTGGGGCATACAACCATCGTGGCTCTGCAGATTTTGTTGAGAGGATACAGAATCAAAAGACCATTTCTTCTGGTATTGCCCTCAGGTAAGCCTGTTTCTGGTCTCGGGTTCAGGAATGGCTGAAAAAACACAACATTAATCAAAAATGTACCCTAGAAATAGCATTGTTGGGAGATCTGGAGAGACCGGGTCAGTCAATTACTAATATACTTATACTCTAAGTAAAAATGTTTATCTTCAACTGGCAATCTGTAGATTCTATTTGATAGATTAAAATGGTTTGTTAAACATCACAGCATAGTTGAAAGATATATGGCTCATAGAAATACAAAGAGGCTGGCCAGAAAAGGTATGTGGGGTGGGTTTAGGGAATCTTAGGGTTGCGATGTGGAACTGGAGAAAAGTGGGAGTGAAGTTGCTGGGCGGAGGGTGGAATGGACAGTCAAAGAGTTTTAAAAAAGGAAAAAAATATGTATAACTGATACTAAAAAGGAACTTTGTTAGATCCAATGCCAGTTTGCCTCAGGCTGATGCCACGCAAGAGCTTGTACATGTGGACACATGCATACACACACTCACATTCAAAACGCACACACGGAAACACACACACACTCATGAAATAGTGCCACACATGCACACAAACGCATACAGTTGGCCTTGCTGTTTTGGTTTTTGTTGTCCTTGATGTCTTTTGTTTTTGCATTGTTTTCTGTTTGTCTTTTTTGTCTTTTGTTCTTTTTGTTGGTTGTTTGGTGCATTGGGTGGGTGGTGGTTTTGGTTGGGTGGGTTGGTTGGTTGGTTGGAAGGGGACAGTGGCTTGGGGAGATGAGAGTTGAGGGGGAGGTTTTTCAGGAGGGTCTTGGGCAGCGCTCGAGGGGAATTGTTGGGGGATCTTGGATGGATGGGAGCTTGGGCCAGTGGTCGAGAGTTTGCTGGTTCGGTTCCCCGATTCAACTGGGTGAGGGATCTGTCCTTGTCCCCTTGGGTGGGGCACTTGACCCTGGTTGCTCCTGTCGGATGCTCTGGATGGGAGTGTCTGCTAGATGATGGAATGTAATGTAAATGTTGAGTGGCTTCACTGCAGATAGATTGAATGTTAAAAAAAATGTAAACAACTATTTGGTTGTAATCACCTCATCACCTCTTGAAGAGCATGGTCAGACCACATTTCTGAATATTCTATGTAAAACAATTGTGCACATTTAGCTCTATGATCAGAGTTATACAGCAATTAACTAACTGCATGCTTTTCATGATCAGTAAACATCAATTCATCATGTAATTTCAGATATGTAGGGTAGCCTCACAATGTCGCTCAATATTGGCCACCATTAATTGGATATTTGAGTGATATAAAATAAGTGAATTCTGACAAGTATGAGTGGTTTATTTTTGCATCTATTGTGGGCTCTGCCTGTCAAGTAGCAGAAGCGAGCATTTGCCTGTTTACTTCGCAAGCTACCAGCAGAAACCTTGTCCATAGTGGTAAGTACTGTTGACCTAATGTACTTTTTTCGCCAACCAATGTAGGCCTACCTAGAGAAGCTAGCTAACATGATCCCCTTTTCAACATTGTTTTTAAGAGTGTTTAATTACGATTGCTGCTGACACATTAAATAGGCTACATTGATTGATGAACCAGGTGAAATTGGCTAGCTAGCTAATAACAGATCATGTCAATATGGCTAGTAAAAAAGCAAACTTTCAGGGGATAAACTAAATGACTATATTCAAATATTATTTGATTTCCTTGCCATCTATAGCGGTGAAAACAGTGGTCCAATTTACCGATGTCAACCTCGTTCCAAAATACTAATCTCTGATGAAGCAAAGCTAAAGGATGTTGTTTGTTTAGTACATGCCAAATGGATAGGTACCTGCACGTTTCTGAAATTAAATTATCATTGATGTTTACTGATCATGAAAAGTTACTTACTGTATAACTCTCATGGAGCTAAGTGTGCAATTGTTTTATATTGAATAATCGGAAATGTGTAGTTCTGACTATGCTAAATAGGTGATTATACAGTATTAAAACCAAATAGTTAACATTTAACTATCCCTTAAAAACGGCACATAGTTGTTAATGGTTTTGGGGAGCTGGGGGTCTCCTTGCCCACCAGCAGCCAAATCGAGCGAATTGTGAGGTTTTATTGAAACACAGCTACAGTATAGCTGTCTACGTATCATAACGTCTTTATATTGCTCTGCACCTTTCCCTTCTTGACCTAAATCCAACCGCGACACGATATGTGAAAGCAATATGATTGACCCATCTCATTATTTTAGCTAGCAGTGAGCCTTAATCCTTCACTTCTGAGAATATCTGCAGGGGTGATTTTTAAATATGTAAAGTAATGATCATTATTATAATTTCCTTAATTAACAACTATTTCAGCTCCAGAACAGTCTAAAATAGATTGACATTAACTGGGGGTAGAGTTATTTTGGACCCAGCCTACCTCTTATTTGCTTTAACGTCTTATTTGTTTTAATTGTAAAGTGTGTTTTATATTTTAAATGCATTTTTAATACAGTTCGATTTTATTTCATTTCACATACTGTGCTTTATCTGTGGTGTTTTCCAGAAAAAGTACCGTCAACATGTCAGCGATCTGAAGTTCACCAGCGTGGAGGACACTCCCGAGATGGTCCAGGCCAAACTCAGCAACAAACTGGCCCTCGACGTAAGCCCACCAGTCTATACATAGCGACTAAAAAGGGACACTAGGCGGGTTGCTTTGGATCCGATAACACATGTGCACTAACTCCGTCTAATAAGGTTAAAAAAATCTAAATAAATGACACCATTCATAACCTACAGCGATTTCCTTGTTGGAATCGAACTCAAATCTTACTGTTGGCAATGCCATAAGCATGCATCCCCATCTTCCCACAAGCTATTTATCATGCATTATGAATATAATCAACGAGGTCAAGCTCAGCAAAAAACAAGTGGTCATCTTAAGGCAATGCATTTGTTTATCCATTGAAATGACATCACTTACATTGTACTCATTCTGCTTAGATGCGGTTGCTTAATTTCATTATTTTACAATGGGAAAAGTGAATGGGGAAAACGGTTGGAATTTCTCGCCTGTCTGTTATTTATTTTTAAACAAACTCAATAACATCTTCGGTCGTCCTGGAAAAGACGCGTCGTTAAAAGATTGTTACAACTGCTTGCAGTTCTGAGCCAAATGTGATACTAAGGAGATCCTGAGGGAAATCGACGAGTATCAACAGCTTTATGCTATGGAGGAACAACATACTCCTTCGTAGAAAGAATCCGGCTACCTCACAAAATAACTCTAACCCTACAAAAATAGAAAGGCAGATTCATCTAAAGACACTGACTTACTTACATTTTGAAGTAGAGGCGAGTGTTCTTGCTGGAATCCATGCAACAATGGAACAGTTGGGTGAGGAGGAAGCAGGATTGAGGGGGAGTTTAGAGTTCAGCCAGAGTGACATTCTCAAGCCCCAAAGAGAAAACAAGACACTCACAGCCAAGGTAAAAAAAAATACACGATTCCAACATGGATTGTTTACTCAGGGAAAACTGGATGATGAGAGAGACGCTACTAGACATACGTCGTAGCATGCGTGAAAATAATATGTTGGGGGGGATTCCTGAGGACGCATCAAATAGTCCAGGGGAGGGGGGGGGGGCGATCAGATAGGAAGTTTCAAAGTGGATTGCACGAACTATATAGACGGCAAACAAGGTGGCTCAGTGCGACAAGACCAACGCAAAATTGGAACACGACCAACAAAAGGTGCTGATCTAAAGCAGGGGAAGCGAGCTTAAAGGGACCAAATCCATTACCAATTTCCCCGGGAGATAAACGAACGTCGCAAGAGGCTGTATCCTGCACAGAGGCAACAGAGGGAGAGAGGTAAGCGTGTCTTTCTCATTATGGACTGCTCCATAACACCTGTACTCAATTCTACCGGGACGTCAGGTTACGGAAAAAAATTGGAGCTGAACAAATATTTAAACACTATGAACTTTATCAGCACACACACTCAATTACATACACGCTTTAACATACGAACACTCAAATGAACACTTTGTGAAACTTCTCAAACGTAATGTTTTTGTTTGTATCCTTTGTAAGTCTGTCTACATGTTGATATGTTTAACAAGCAATGGGAAGATTTCAGAACAGGGACGTTATGGAATAATAACATATTGTACGGAATACTAACATATTGTACGGAATACATGTGTACTGTAGTGAAGCCGTCTCTAGAGTAATGCAAGGTCTCTTTCATGATCATGTGAAATGTCAATTGCAATGGAAATGCTGGGATGTGTTTTTCTCTGAAAATGTTACATTTCAATATGATGCATCTATGATGATACGATATGGATTACAATTATCATCCGGAATATTAAGGCTATGCTCATTTCATGTTAAACACACACACACTCAACAATGCAAATTGTCTGGGTTATTATTCATTTGGACATCACACGTTATTGCCTTACTCTTATTCAGACATACACACTTTCACATCCAATATCATACACATAAACCTACTGTAATGAACACAAGGGAAGACAGAGAGCTGGTTTCAAGCGCAGGGCGCAGCAGGTGTTTATTGTAAAGGTTTTACAAAAATAAAGGAGAGTTCGAAGAGCTCAGATGCAAACAAATGTATATGTCCAATGTATTGACAGACAATCTGTCTTCATCAAGGTATAATGACAAACACTGCGGGGTGACTCATTTATATAGTGTCAAAAGAAACAAAGGTGTCTAATCATGGCCAGGTGTGGCCTGATCATTGGTTAATTCTATTATATTGAAATAGCATACAAAAAACAAATGGATAGCGTACGATCATAGATACAATTTGGCTACATAAGCCTAGAAACATTTACAGTAGCAAAATCACAATAATGGCTAGAGATCAGTCTACGTTGAGACCGAAGGTAGCAAGTGTCTTTAAATTAAAGATCCAGGCAGCCTCTCGTTTTAACAATACATTTGAGGTCACCCCCTCTCCTAGGGAGGGTGACATATTCGATGCCAATATAACGTAGACAAAATCGATGGTTTGCTTCCAAAAAGTGGGCCGCAACTGGGTAAGTCAAGTTTTTACACTTAATGGTGCTACGATGCTCCGAGATACAAACGTTTAATTCACGCTTTTATTTAGGATTTTAAAATGGATAACACGATTGAAGAGAAACGCACAGCTCTGCAAGGAGCTATTAATGATGGCCTATTCAATGAACTGATAAACTAACCAAGCGCTCCAGGACAAGTTGTCTACAGAAATAACGGAACTTAAAATCAAGCAATTCAACCAAGACAAAAAGGGACCGTTCATCCGTGTTTTTCATTTATCAAGCAAGATATTGAGCCCTGCCCATGTCTCCTTGCTAAATAAGGACACTGTTGTTCAGAGGAGCTAGCCAACAACACAGCGAACAAACTTCAAACTGAAGTTGGGAAGACTGCAAACTAGATAGCTTAATTTCGTTTAATATTTTTTTCAATTGACATTTCTTTGTATATGCATAAATGATACCAGCTGATTCCGATTGCCTTTTAAGAACGTTGCCTGCGTCTCTCTTGTCCCGACAGCCTACACGTTCACTACTATGGGACAATTTGAGACGGAATATAGAAACAATGTTGCAAATGTCGGAGAGACTGACAGAAAGGGTTATACAAATCTCCGCTGTTGAAAACGTAATGTTTGTCAAAAAAAAGTGAGATAATGTCTGCATTTAGTGAAGATCAAGTTTAACTTCCCTGGCTGGGTTGATGACAGTGGATTGCGCAGTCAGATGAAACAGAGTAAATAGGCATTTTAACATCATACATTTAGTCGGTCAAAGCTTTAACCGGTGATAACGTGTGGAATAAACAACCAGCATTCAGAATTAGACCCACCGTTGTACAAATCAATATAAATACCGGCGCTCTGACATGTTCGACCCCTTGCAGGTTCCGCAATTTACCTGTCTAAAATCAACTCACTTGCACTGGGGTGGCAATATCTGAACGGTCCTCAAAAATGTGCGCCAAAGTGCCAATTTAAAGCAGCGCAAGTGGGGACATTTAACACTAACCAATAGCAGGTCTTAGCAGTAACACGGTTAGTAATGGCATTGGTTTTGAGAGCGGAAGTGCAGCCTATCCAGCCGGGACGCACAATGCTCTTATGCTCATGGAACAACAGATGGGCTGGTGAAACTTGTATCTATAATTAGAAACATAAAAAACTAATTATTTTCCCCCAATTTTAAAACATTCTTCTAAAGGATTTTGCTCCTTGTGAGACTGCCTTGAAATTATTCTTAATCACCAAAGCTTTATTGAAAGACCACGTTTGAGAACAACAAAACAGTACATTCCCTTTGTATTATTTTTGATTTTGTTGAAGTCATCTCGAACTATTTGGACTGCAAACTTATTTTTCAAAACAGGATGCATTCTACTGTTGCTATTATTAGTTACTGTATCCTATTTAAACGGTATCAATCCACAATTTATTAGGACAATAATAGTCCGTGCCCTCCAGCCGAATTGTAGTTGATGGTAACTCAAAGATTTTCAATAGCATACAAAACTTGAGAGAACCGCATGCAGAATTAAGCAATGAAAAACGTTGATTGGCCAGTGAATTGTCAAGCCCTCATCACATTTAAAATAAATACATTGTATCAAAACCCAGCCGTTTTGCGCTACCCGCGGTGAAAATAGCAACAACAAAGAATTATAGCCCTGAACATGTAATTTCTTACAGACAAGAAAATGCTTCATTCGTTGTAGGACTGTACAATAGTTTTGTGACCACAACAAGGTTGACCTGTGTTTTTCAGAGGCTGTACAGGGAAAAGGGGGAACATATGAAGCACAACTACACACTCTCCGGAGATCTGCCTGAACACGTGCAGGCCAAGCTCAATGCCATGAACATCAGTGAGGTCAGTACCCTAGACATACACACACTCCTGCAAAGGTGAATAACGAAGAGTGCTGCCTATTCATCCATCCATTGATCCATTAATTTACCCGTTCTCTCACTTGGTTTTGCAGATAAATCAAGCAAATGTGGATAGTTATTTTTTCTGAATACCTATCGTTGGATACATTTGTTTCGGTAGTTTACGGACTCTGATTTTTTTTTTGTCTTGGCAGACCCGCTATAAGGAGTCGTGGACTAAAATCAGAGATGGTGGCTACAAGCTCCGTTTGGATGCCATTCCCTTCCAGTCAGCCAAAGCGTCTGGGAACATACTTAGTGATGTGAGTTTGATTTTACGTCATATATATAATGTTGCATATAAAGAAAGACCATAAACTGTCAACACATGTTTTCATGAATTAAGGCTGAATATATTTTAGAGTGTATTCGGAAAGTTCACTTTTTCCACATTTTGTTACTTTACAGACTTATTCTAAAATTGATGAAATACATGTTTTCTCTCATCAATCTACACACAATACCCCATATCGACAAAGTGAAAACAGGTTACTTATTTACATAAGTATCCAGACCTTTTGCTATGAGCCTCAAAATGAAGCTTTTGCCATGAGACTTCAACTTGATTGGAGTCCACCTGAGGTAAATTCAATTGACTGGACATGATTTGAAAAGGCACACACACCTGTCTATAAAGTTCCAACAGTTGATAGTGCATGTTAGAGAAAAAAACAAGATCAAATTAATTGTCTGTAGAGTTCCGAGACAGGATTGTGTCGAGGCACAGATTTGGGGAAGCATACCAAAAAACCTCTGCAGCATTGAAGGTCCCCAAGAACACAGTGGCCTCCATTGTTCTTAAATGGAAGAAGTTTGGAACCACCAAGACTCTTTCTAGAGCTGGCCAACTGGCAAAACTGAGCAATCGGGGGAGAAGGTCCTTGGTCAGAGAGGTGACCAAGAACCCGATGATCACTCTGACAGAGTTCCTCTGTGGAGATGGGAGAACCTTCCAGCAGGACAACCATCTCTGCAGCACTACACCAAATCAGGCCTTTATGGTAGAGTGGTTATGACCTCAGACTGGGGCGAAGGTTCACCTTCCAACAGGACAACGACCCTAAGCACACAGCCAAGGAGTGGCTTCAGGAAGAGTCTCTGAATTTCCTTTAGTGGACCAGCCAGAGCCCAAACTTAAATCCAATCGAGCGTCTCTGGAGAGACCTGAAAATAGCTGTGCAGCAACGCTCCCCATCCAACCTGAACGAGCTTGAGAGGATCTGCAGAGAAGAATGGGGAAACTCCCCAAATACAGGTGTGCCAAGCTTGTAGCATCATACACAAGAAGACTTGAGTCTGTAATCGCTGCCAAAGATGCTTCAACAAAGTACTGAGTAAAGGGTCTTAATACTTATACAAATGCGATATTTCAGTTTTTTATTTTTAATACATTTGCAAAAAAATCCAAACCTGTTTTTGCTTTGTCATAATTGGGTATTGTATGTAGATTGATGAGTTAACAATGTAATCCATTTTAGAATAAGGCTGAAACTGTCAGGTATGAAGGTACCTGATGAACCCTGATGCAGACTACTTCGAACAATAGTTTAATATTCCGACAGGAGCAGGTAATAGACAGGTCAAGCAGGATTCATTTAACCAGAGGTGGGGCAGCGGTACCGGGTGGCAGGCAGGGTCAAGGGCACGGACAGGCAGAGTGGTCAGGCAGGTGGGCTCGGAGTCGGGACAGGCAAGGGTCAAAACCAGGAGGGCGAGAAAAGAGAGACTGGAAAAGCAGGAGCTGAAACACAAAACACTGGTTGACTTGAAAAGACAAGACGAACTGGCAACAGACAAACAGAGAACACTGTTCTAAATACACAGGGGATAATGTGGAAGATGGACGACACCTGGAGGTGGTAGAGACAATCACGAAGACAGGTGAAACAGATCAGGGTGACAGAAACGTAACAAAATGGGTCTGAATACTTTCTGAATGTGCTGTACATGTATATTCTATTTTGGGTGAAATTTGATTCCAGACTATATAATTTAAAAGCATTATTTAAATGTATATTTCCAAAGTGATCCTCTCTGTGAAACATCTGAACATGCAGTACTTAAAACATATTGTACGTAAATGAAACATTTGTTATAGCACAAGTACAAGGAGCAGTTTGAAAAGACCAAGGGGCATATGATTGGACTGAAGGGACTGGAGAACGACATGAACATGTCTCACTCTGTGAATGCCAGCAAACTGCAGAGTGACGTGAGTACCAGCTCAACATGAGCAATGGGTTTGTATCAGAGTAATATGGGTGTATAGGGTGTAGTATGAAAGGGTGTGATTGGAGTGTAGATGAATACACTTCATACAGTAAGGCAGTGTTTCTCAAACAATTCCTGGTGGAAACCCCCAGGGGTGTGTTCTAGTCCACCAACAATCCATCTGATTAAACTATTTTCGATCATTTGATTAATTGAATCAGGTGTGTTTCTGTTAGAGAAAAAATGTGCACACCCTGATGCTCAACCACCAATGGATTGAAAAAGACTGCAAAACGTTAAATGTTGAGTGTATTGAAATGGTGTAGTGTAAGTGATGTATGGGGACATGCACTGTTAGAGGACTCGGTGTAATTGCATTGTATTCTCTGTCTCTCTCTAATTTTGCAGATCAAGTATAAGCAGGACTCTGTGAATAAGCGCTCTCAGTACCACCTTTCTATGGACATGTTGGAGATGGCCCATGCTAAAAAGGCCCAGACCCTGGCCAGTGAGCAGGACTACCGGCTTACACTCCACCAGTACACTACTCAACCCGATGACATGAAGGTGCAGGCCGCTAAGAGAGCCTACCAACTACAGAGCGAGGTAACAACCCCTCACCAGGGGTCTATTCACTAGGAACCAAATGGTTGAAACTGGGAGTGACCTACATTTTTCCAATAAGAAACTCTTGTTTTCATTGAAAAACGTTATCCTATGGTTTTCTACAGTGTGCACCAATGAATACACCCAGCTAACCAGTAACTTTTTCCCGCTGTAGCTGCCATTTGCTCAGTTATTCATATATTGATATAGAATTAAAATGTAAAAAACGTTGCTGTTGTCAGAATGTTTCTAGAACAATAAGACAGTCAAATAAAAGCCCAAGCTTTGTTCAGGGAACCTTCTCTCGTAGTGTTTAGATGTTATAAGAGGGGTTCTGTTTCTAGACTGGTCATTGAATGTCTCTGGATAGAGGAGCGTTATTCCCTACACTTTCAAAGAACATTTAAAAGCACATTGAAAACACTTTTGTGTATTGTGCTTGTTAGATAGCAGTGTGCTACTTTGCATATTGAACAAATCATTTTGTTTGCGTGTGTGTGTATGTGGCCCTCAGAAAGTGTACCGCTCTGACCTGAACTACCTGCGTGGTGTAGCCTGGATCAGCACCGGGGCCCTCCAGATGGAGGGCTTCAAAAGGGCCACAGACCTTATTAGTGAGGTGAGTCAAACTCCACTCTTCTATAACTCTGTCCTTAGCTGCCACCCAGGGGAGACTTGGGCCAGAATTAAATCAAAGCAGAGTAATCGACAAGCGCATTGTACTTGACTCCGCAGCGCTTACCATGAGTGCGATCTTGCCTTTAAAAGGTGCATTGTCAGTACCATGCAGGCAACTGCTCTAGCCCTCCGACCGTCTTTCAAATGAGAGGCTAAACTGAGGTCCTGACTCTTTGTGGTCAATAAAGATACCATTGGACTTATTAAGTATAGTATGTTAACCATAGAAATAGAATGTTGAAATGTATGCAGTGCACACATGACTGAAAGTTGATTTGGATAAAAGTGTCTGCTAAATGGGGTATATTATTATATGTTAAATTGTTTCAACATCACAGTCTCTGGACTTTTTCGGCTGGCGCTAAGGCAGTGCTCCTGTCAAATGCATGTTAGTTGGCAATTTTGGCATGTAACAACTGGCACTCTGGAATTTCCCACCCCTTGCACCATGTTCAGCAATTTACCTGTCTAACATCAGCTCACTTTCGCTGAGGGAGAGGGGTAGCAATATTTGAGGTGTGTCCTTAAAAACAAGTGATAGTTTCATACAGAGCAAATGAGGAGAATTAAGAATCACAAAAAGCACATCCTAGAGGTAACACAGTTGGTAATGGCATGGATTTTTAGAGTGGAAACGCAGCCTATCCAGCCATGATGAACAGTGGCCATATGCTCATGGAACCTGATATGTTATTTTTGTGCTGCTGAACCTTGTATTTAGAAACTTTTTTTCCCCCAATTCGTTACATTTGATTAATAACCAAGCATAGCCTCACCTCTCCTCAATGAAGGCTGTTTATGTTATCTTTCCCAATGTATTCGCCAAGTAGCCAAGTTCATGATGCTGTTGACCTTAACAATGGCCCCAGGACCATTGGAAGCAAAATAGCACCATAACATCAAAGATCCACCACCATATTTTACAGGAGGTGTGGGGTTATTTTCTGCTTACGCGTTCTCATTTCAATGCCAAATCCACCACTAGTGTGTGTAGCCAAAGAGCTCTATTTTCATGTCATCTGACCAAGGCATCGGTTCCAATCTGCCGTGTAGCAAACTCCAGGTGTTTACATTTGTTGGATGACATGAAAATAGAGCTCTTTGGCCATGTACACCAGTGGTGGTTTTGGTGTTGAAATGAAAATGCATGAGCAGAAAAGAACCCCATCTCTACTGTGGATACTTGATGTTATGGGGTTATTATCGACTGGTCCTGGGGCTTTAAGGTCAACGGCATCATGGACTTTACCCAGTACCAGGACATTTTAGCCATAAACTTGGTGGCTTCTGCGGCAGGGTGAGTTTCTTAGGAACAAGTCTCTGAAAGTCCTCGAGTGGCCCCGATAGAGCCCGAATTTGATCTCACTTCAACGTCTCTGGAGAGACCTGAAAATAGCTGTGCAACGACACTTCCCAATACAGGCGTGCCAAGCTTGTAACATCATACCCAAGAAGACTTGAGGCTGTAATCTCTGCAACAGGTGCTTCAAAAAAGTACTGCGTAAAGCGTCTGAATACTTATGTAAATGTTATATTTCATTTTTTTTGTTATAAATTTACAATTTCTATAAACCTGTTTTTGCTTTTCCATTATGGGGTATTGTGTTAAGATTGATGAGAGAATTAAATATATATATATTTTAGAATAAGGCTGTAACTTGAAAAAAGTCAAGGGGCCTGAACTTTTCGATTGTACTGTATATGGATAGGGCTAAATTGAAATGTTTCCTACAGAAGAAATATGAACACCACGTGCAAAAGCATGGTAGCAATTGAAAGCAAACCCTTTGGAGATGATAGGGAAATGATTAGACCAAAGTTGAATCGTGTCAGGTGATTTTATATTTACTGTACTTTCACTGCATTTGTTGATAATTAAATCTGAATACTCTGGATATATTTAGTAACATGATAAGAATATTATTTGAAAATGTGGGGCAGGTGCAACGTATGACAAAACATTTACAATTGTTTGAGTGAGTAACTTGTCTTCCAGTGGCCGCAAACCTCTCTGAAGTGTGCGGGTTCCTAAGTAATTTCAATGCACTTCTATGACTGTAAGAAGAGTCTTGAACTGTAAGGTGCTTTTCAATTATTTAAAAAAAAATCTCTCCTAGTGCCGTTTAGGAACTAGAGCACACGTGTAGTTGTTTGGTTTCGGAACACAACACTGGATCTCCACCATCACACAATTACTGTTGTTGTTTACGCAATCCAACACAGCCCATTATATATCGCAATCTTGGTCAGGTCGGCATAATTTAAAAGCTTGTTCTATAGCCAATATGACTAGCAAAATGAAAAAATACAATCCTACAGTGTTAGGCTTTGACAAGGCAATTCAGAGAAACAGATTGTAATTTTGGTGCACATACAAAGGAGTCATGAGTGCATTCAGGTGCGTGTCCTGCGGCAACATTTATTCACAATAGACAAACAGGCTCATTCTGTTCAGAACAATCCAGGGTATGACGCCATGTCATCTTGTGACTGTACATCAAACATCGTGATCATAAACGTTGCCACGGTATATGACATGAGTTTTGGAGATGTGAAGTGCAAATTTGGACTCATTGGTGGTTGACTTGCTTTATGCAGTATTTGTATTCATTATGGATCCCCATTACTCTTCCTGAGGTCCAGCAAAATTAAGGCAGTTTATACAATTTTAAAAACATAACAAATTTACAGATTCCACAACACACTGTGTGCCCTCAGGCCCCTACTCCTCCACTACCACATATCTACAGTACAAAATCCATATGTACGTGTGTGTATAGTACATATGTTACAGTGTGTGTGTATGCATGTGTCTGTGCCCATGTTTGTGTTGCTTCACAGTCCCTGCTGTTCCATAAGGTGTATTTTTATCTGTTTTTTAAATGTAATTTTATTGCTTGCGTCAGTTACTTGATGTGGAATAGAGTTCCATGTAGTCATGGCTCTATGTAGTACTGTGTGCATCCCATAGTCTGTTCTGGACTTAGGGACTGTGGAGAGACCTCTTGTGGCATGTCTTGTGGGGTATGCATGGGTGTCTGAGCTGTACAGCAGTAATTCAAACTGACAGCTCGGTGCATTCAACATGTTAATACCTTCTCTCATAAATACAAGCAGTGATGAAGTCAATCTCCTCCACTTTCAGCCAGGAGAGATTGACATGCATATTTTTAATATTAGCTCTCTGTGTACATCCAAGCGCCAGCCGTGCTGCCTTGTGCTGCCTTGTGCTGAGACAATTGCAATTTTCCTAAGTCCTTTTTTGTGCCACCTGACCACACAACTGAACAGTAGACCAGGTGAGACAAAACTAGAGCCTGTAGGACCTGCCTTGTTGATAGTGTGGTTAAGAAGCAGAGCTTTCTTATGGACAGACTTCTCCCAATCTTAGCTACTGTTGTATCAATACAGTGCCTTGCGAAAGTATTCGGCCCCCTTGAACTTTGCGACCTTTTGCCACATTTCAGGCTTCAAACATAAAGATATAAAACTGTATTTTTTTGAAGAATCAACAACAAGTGGGACACAATCATGAAGTGGAACGACATTTATTGGATATTTCAAACTTTTTTAACAAATCAAAAACTGAAAAATTGGGCGTGCAAAATTATTGAGCCCCCTTAAGTTAATACTTTGTAGCGCCACCTTTTGCTGCGATTACAGCTGTAAGTCGCTTGGGGTATGTTTCTATCAGTTTTGCACATCGAGAGACTGAAATGTTTTCCCATTCCTCCTTGCAAAACAGCTCGAGCTCAGTGAGGTTGGATGGAGAGCATTTGTGAACAGCAGTTTTCAGTTCTTTCCACAGATTCTCGATTGGATTCAGGTCTGGACTTTGTCTTGGCCATTCTAACACCTGGATATGTTTATTTCTGAACCATTCCATTGTAGATTTTGTTTTATGTTTTGGATCATTGTCTTGTGGAAGTCAAATCTCCGTCCCAGTCTCAGGTCTTTTGCAGACTCCATCAGGTTTTCTTCCAGAATGGTCCTGTATTTGGCTCCATCCATCTTCCCATCAATTTTAACCATCTTCCCTGTCCCTGCTGAAGAAAAGCAGGCCCAAACCATGATGCTGCCACCACCATGTTTGACAGTGGGGATGGTGTGTTCAGGGTGATGAGCTGTGTTGCTTTTACGCCAAACATAACATTTTGCATTGTTGCCAAAAAGTTCAATTTTGGTTTCATCTGACCAGAGCACCTTCTTCCACATGTTTGGTGTGTCTCCCAGGTGGCTTGTGGCAAACTTTAAACGACACTTTTTATGGATATCTTTAAGAAATGGCTTTCTTCTTGCCACTCTTCCATAAAGGCCAGATTTGTGCAATATACGACTGATTGTTGTCCTATGGACAGAGTGTCCCACCTCAGCTGTAAATCTCTGCAGTTCATCCAGAGTGATCATGGGCCTCTTGGCTGCATCTCTGAACAGTCTTCTCCTTGTATGAGCTGAAAGTTTAGAGGAACGGCCAGGTCTTGGTAGATTTGCAGTGCTCCTTCAATTTCAATATTATCGCTTGCACAGTGCTCCTTGGGATGTTTAAAGCTTGGGAAATCTTTTTGTATCCAAATCCGACTTTAAACTTCTTCACAACAGTATCTCGGACCTGCCTGGTGTGTTCCTTGATCTTCATGATGCTCTCTGCGCTTTTAACGGACCTCTGAGACTATCACAGTGCAGGTGCATTTATACGGAGACTTGATTACACACAGGTGGATTATATTTATCATCATTAGTCATTTAGGTCAACATTGGATCATTCAGAGATCCTCACTGAACTTCTGGAGAGAGTTTGCTGCACTGAAAGTAAAGGGGCTGAATAATTTTGCACGCCCAATTTTTCAGTTTTTGATTTGTTAAAAAAGTTTGAAATATCCAATAAATGTTGTTCCACTTCATGATTGTGTCCCACTTGTTGTTGATTCTTCACAAAAAAAATACAGTTTTATATCTTTGTTTGAAGCCTGAAATGTGGCAAAAGGTTGCAAAGTTCAAGAGGGCCGAATACTTTCGCAAGGCACTGTATGTTTTGACCATGACAGTTTACAATCCAGGGTTACTCCAAGCAGTTTAGTCACCTCAATTTGCTCAATGTCCACATTATTTATTATAAGATTTAGTTGATGTTTTAGGGTTTAGTGAATGATTTGTCCCAAATACAATGCTTTTAGTTTTAGAAATATTTAGGACTAATTTATTCCTTGTCACCCACTCTGAAATGAGTTGCAGCTCTTTAAGTGTTGCAGTCATTTCAGTCGCTGTAGTAGCTGACATCTATAGTGTTGAGTCATCTGCGTACATAGACACACTGGCATTACTGAATGTCATTAGTAAAGATTGAAAAAGTAAGGGGCCTAGACAGCTGCCCTGGGTAATTACTGATTCTACCTGGATTATGAAGGAGAGGCTTCCATTAAATAACACACGCTGTGTTCTGTTAGAACACAATATAGCATGGGGTGTAAAGCCATAAAACACACGTTTTTCCTGCAGCAGACTGTGATCAATAACGTCAAAAGCCGAACCGACATCTAACAAGACAGCCCCCACATTTAATTAATCAATTTCTCTTCATTTGTGTAAGTGCTAAGCTTGTTGAGTGTCCTTCCCTATAAGCATGCTGAATGTTTGTCAAATTGTTTACTGTAAAATAGCATTGTATCTGGTCAAACACAATTTTTTTCCATAAGTTTAATAAGGGGTTGGTAACAGGCTGATTGTTCAGGCATTTGAGCCGGTAAAGGTTGCTTTATTATTCTTAGGTAGCGGAATGACTAGCTTCCCAACAGACCTGATGGTACACACTCTCTAGTAGGCTTAAATTGAAGATGTGAAAAATAGGAGTGGCAATATCATCCGCTATTATCCTGAGTAATGTTCCATCCATGCTGTCAGACCCCGGTGGCTTGTGATTTTTGATAGACAACAATAATTTGTTCATGTCTTTCATACTAAATTTACGGAATTTAAATTTACAATGCTTGCCTTCCATAATGTGGTCAGATATACTTGGATGTGTAGTGTCAGTGTTTGTTGCTGGCAGGTCATGCCTAAGTTTGCTAATCTTGCCAATGAAAAAATAATTAAAGTAGTTGGCCAAATCAGTTGGTTTTGGGATGAATGAGCCATCTGATTCAATGAATGCTTGAGCTGTTTTCCTTTCCCCCCAAAATGTAATTTAAGGTGCTCTAAAGCTTTTTACTAGAATTCTTTACTTCATTTATCTTTGTTTCATAGTGTAGTTTCTTCTTTTTATTCAGTTTAGTCACATGATTTATCAATTTGCTATACATTTGTCAATCAGTTGTGCAGCCAGACTTATTTGCCATTCCTTTTGCCTCATCCCTCTCAACCATACCATTTTTCAATTCCTCATAAACCCAAGGGGATTTAACCGTTTTTAGTCATTTTCTTAGTGGTTGCGTACTTATTAGTAACTAGAATACGCAATTTCATAAATGTGTCAAATGCAGCGTCTGGTTGCTCCTCATTACACACCACAGACCAGCAAATATTATTTACATCCTCAACATATGAATCACTACAAAACGTATTGTATGACCTCTTATACACTATATTAGGCCCAGCCTTTGGAACTTTGGTTTTCCTAGATTTTGCTACTATACTGTGATCACTACAACCTATGGATCTGGACACTGCTTTCAAGATGATTTCTGCAGCATTAGTGAAGATGTGATCAATACATGTTGATGATTTCATTCCTGTACTGTTTGTAAATACCCTGGTAGGTTGACTGACAACCTGATCCAGGTTACAGGTACTGGTTGCAGTTTGAAGTTTTTTCCTGCTCGATGAAAGACAGTTAATATCTATATCATCCAGAAAATATACCTCTGTTTATACCACATACATTATCAAGCATTTCACACATGTTATCCAGACACTGACTGTTAGCACTTGGTGGTTTATTGCAGCTTCCCACCAGAATGGGCTTTAGGTGAGGCAGATTAACCTGTAGCCATATTACTTCAACAGTATTTAATCTTTACAGGAATGTGGTTCTGAATATAAACAGCAACATCTCTACCATTTGCATTTCTAGCTCGATTCCTCTGAGCGCACATGATGATTATAGTTAGCGGTATTTATTATAATCATCAATGTCTCATCTTTCAAAGTATATTGAGTACTCTTACAGCATTTCCCTCACTCAGACAACAAAAACTGTGCAAAAGTTGCCCAATTCGCAGGAGGGAAACTTCTTGGTGTGTGCGGTGCTCATGTTCAGAACGGCTGTCAGTCAGAACCCATACAACAAAGTGAAGTGAAGTGAAGTGCAGAGCCAGAGCCCTGACATCATTTATAGCATGTTACTGGCCAGGCACTGCATTCCAATTTAGGTGCTAATCAGTGCCCAAATCTGTCATTTTCAACCTTTTACGAGTGCAAAAGGCTATACATGCTGTGTTGTGTGCTCATTCCTTTATCATTGATATGTTCTAGGCTATTTTAAGACCGTAACGAGCATCAGGTACTGCTAGAAGGTCCATATTTTTGTGAGACATTACATTAGTCACACAAAACATGAATAAACTATTTACCTATCCATTATACATGCTTTATTGCAAGGTGTTATTATATAGCGCTACCTAATATACTGGTATGAAAATGTTAACCTCTTCATTCTTTCCTCTCCAACAGAAAAACTACCGTCAGCAGCCCTACTCCTTCAAGCACACATCTGTCGCAGACTCACCAGACATTGTCCATGCCAAACTCTGTAATAAGCTTACCAACGAGGTGAGATGTGCCACTTATCGTTACACCGAGGTGACATCTCTTCACATAGTCCTGAACAGACATTCAAAATATCAATTTTTGTAACATTTTCTTCTCATCAGCGCCTGTACAAGATGAAAGGGGAGAATGACAGGCATAACTACACAATGACATTGGAGAGACCAGAGATAACACAGGCTAAGATCAACGCGGCTAACTTCAGCGAGGTATTTCTGTCTTAGCCTAAGTCCGAGATACAATTCATTGTATTAGCCCTTGTTTATACGTGGTCACAACGTGTACTTTTGTCCTGATCTTGTCCATGTTCTGATTGTGCCCACATTTTTAATCCGGTGTAGATGATTAAAACACGCAGCCTGACCACTTACCGGAAGAAGACCCAATTTGCACCTTGCATTAAAATAATTTGCATAACAAGAAACGCATGTTAATGCCAGGTCTAAATGCAAACGATGCACATAATGTTTGGCATGTAAGCAGATTTGCCTGAGGACCTCCGGAGGTGGACGAGCTCACTTTGTGTTCCGATCTCAGCTCAGTGTAAATGCAATCAGGCCAGCCTGACAACATACAGTGGGCAACATCAGTGCATCATCAGTGCATCAAGAGAGCAACGGCAGAGCGGACCATTGGACATGCCCTTAAATATTTCAATCTGGATGATATATTTTTTAAGAGGATCAATGCCATTGGAGAATTAACATCTCAACTAAAATGTGGCCGTTTTCGGGCGATGTTGTTACATTATATCATTGTTTCTTCCTCAGAGCACAGATTATGAGTATAGTTAGTCTATCAATTTATCATCACCATTCAATGTGATCGCACTCTTGTGCTCTCTTTCCTTTCAAACTCCCCGCCAGTTCTTTGGTCTGTGGTATTTTAGGCCTACATGCAGTAAACAAGAGCAAGATTGCATCAAAAAAATGTAATACATTTTAGAATAAGGCTGTAAGGTAACAAAATGTGGAAAAAGTCAAGGGGTCTGAATACTTTCCGAATGCACTGTACTTGGGGTACCAGTACTGAATCAATGTGGAGGGGTACCAGGTAATTGAGGTAGATATGTACTTAAACAGAAGTTAGGGATAAAATGACTAGGCAACAGGATTGATGATAAACAGTAGCAGCAGCATATGTGATGCAGTCTGAGTTAAATAGTTGCACTACTAACTATTTAGCAGTCTTATGGCTTGGGGTTAGAAGCTGTTTAGAGTCCTGTTGGTTACAGACTTGGTATCTGTAGTGCTTGGTACGCAGTAGCACAGATATCAGCCTATGACTTAGGGGGCTGTCTTTGTCTTTGACAACTTGTAAAGCCTGGTCTAGAGGTCCTGGATGGCAGGGAGCTCAGCCCCAGTGATGTACTGGGCCTTACACACTACATTTTAGTCATTTAGCAGCCGCGCTTATGTAGAGCGACTTACAGTAAGCAGTGCATACATTTAAATACTTTTTTTCGTACAGGTCCCCCTCAGGAATCGAACACAACCCTGGTGCTGCAAGTGCCATGCTCGAAAAACTGAGCTACACAGCACTACCCGCTGTAGTTCTTTGCGGTTGGATGCCAAGCAGTTGCCATACCAAGTGGTGATGCAGCCAGACGAGATGCTCTCAATGGTGCATTTGTAGAACCTTTTAAGGATCTGTCGAATATTTTCAGCCTCCTGAGGGGGAAGAGACATTGTCGTGCCTTTTTCATGACTGTGTTGGTGTGTGTGGACCATGATAATTCCTTTGCAAGCGGAAGCTCTCAACCCGCTCCACTACAGCCTCATCTATGTGGATGGGGGCGTGCTCGGCACTCCTTTTCCACGATCAGCTCCTTTTGTCTTGCTGACGTTTAGAGTAGAGTTTGTTGTCCTGGCACCACACTGCCAGGTCACTGACCTCCCTATAGGCTGTCTCATCAGGCCAACCACCATCGTGTTGTCAACAAACTTAATGATGGTGTTGTAGTCATGCGCGGCCATGTAGTCATGTGTGAACACACACCCTTGAGGGGTCCAAGTGTTGAGGGTCAGCATAGCGGATCTGTTGTTGTCTACCCTCTCCACCTGGGGGCAGCCCATCAGGAAGTCCAGGATACAGTTGCAGAGGGAGTTGTTCAGTTCCAGGATCCTGAGCTTAGTGATGAGCTTGGAGGGCACTATGGTGTTGGACACTGAGCTATAGTTGGTGTTGATGACCAGCCTTTCAAGCCTTTCAAGGCATTTAAAGGCTACAGCTGTGAGTGCTACAGGGCAGTAGTCATTTAGACACGTTACCTTGGCATTCTTGGGCACAGGGATTATGGTGGTCTGCTTGAAACATGTAGGTCAGGGCTGCCCAACCCTCTTCCTGGAGATCTACCGTCCTGTGGGTTTTCAGTCCAACCCTAATTTAACACAACTGATTCTGCTAATTAGCTGCCTGTCAACAAGACCTTAACTATCTGAATCAGATATGCTAAATTAGTTGGCCTAAGTCTTAGCTAGAGTGTTTGTTAAAAAGGTTTTGCAGCAATTGTATCTTTGTATTGAACCTTTATTTACACAAGGAAGTCCCGTTGAGACCACGTCTCTTTTGCAAGGGAGCCCTGCTTCACAAAAAAATGCTGCCAGAAATACAATGTAATTAGTGATACAATTACAACATTAAATGCGGGATCATGAGAAATCCCAAAATACAAATATAATGATTAAAGACACGTACATTAGTCTTTACCAGAACCCTAAAATGATTGAAAGGCACTAGTTCATGTAAATAAAAAGGAATTTCAAGAGTTAGCCATTACTGTGAGCAAGTAAGGTATTTCATACTTCTGTAGGAGGAGCGATGTAAGGTAAAATGGTTGTTTCTGCATGAAAGCTTTGTAAGTGAATAGAAGGCAATGTTGCGTTCTCTGTGTTGCCAGTGATGGCCAGCCCACATTCTGATACAGATTTACATTTACATTTAAGTCATTTAGCAGACGCTCTTATCCAGAGCGACTTACAAATTGATCACAGTGATGTGTGCAAAATTGGTCACTCGTAGCAGAGTGCACTATGATAAACAACATCCAGTGGTTTTTAAAGTAGTGGCAGCTGGGTTCATATAGATAATGTTGCCATAGTCAAGGTCTGATGGGAAAGTTGACTCAATACTTTTTTTCCTGCTATCAAGGCACAGTATATTTATGTAGAAGAAGCCCAGGTTAATTATCAGTTTCTTTGTTAGCTCATATGTTTTTTAAATGTGTTTTACATTACAACTTGTCATCACTCCAAATTCCAAGGTATTTACATTAGGGGACTTGCGCAATTTGTGTTCCATTTAACGTGCAAATATGTAAGTCTGTATAGTCAAAGTTGTGCTCTAGAGAATATTATATAGGCCTACTTTTTTTATCTGCATGCAGTACCAGTTTAAGGTCAAGAGTTTTTTGTATGACATTAAAAGCCATCTGCAGATCAGCTATAGCCTGGTTCAGAGAGGAGGCAGAAATGTACAGCCGTGTCATCAGCATAAAAGTGTAGCTTAGTTATTTACTACTATTTACTGCACTTAACATCTATAGTAAGCAAAGAATCAAGCACGTCCTTGTCTGTAAACTGATTAAAGGAAAACAAGGGATCCCTAGTGTCTGTTGAGCTCCACACTGTCTACAATCTGCATAGAAACATAAGGTAGAGCTTACATTCTCAAATATTGAGAGTAAAAAGCATCACATATTTCTATTTTGATGGGCCCAGGGGCCAGCGATGGGGCCAGAAACTGACATGATTTGGGCAGCGAGATGTAATCGTTTTCCAAAATGTAGATACCATCAGAAAGGGAGTCTAGATAGTAAGTTGATTTTGACAAACCGCCCAGGTGTAATGACGCACCTTATGATGGGATCTCCAATGAACAATTGTAACATTAGATGATAAATGATATGAATAACTGATCCAGTCTACGTTAAGGCTTATGAAGGCTCTGGCAAACCAGGGCCTGGACTTACTGATGGTTTGTTTTCCTCTTCAGACCAAGTACAGGGAGTCATGGCACACTCTAAGGGCTCAGGGCTACAAACTGACCATGCAGGACATCCCCTTCCAGGCTGCCAAAACCTCGATGGATTTAGCCAGCGACGTGAGTAATACTCCGTTTATGAATGCACTCTTTGAAAGTACAGTAGTTGTAATAGCCATTTTTAAATATTAGAAAATGTGCTAGAATTGTGTAAGAAATATAAAGAATATTACCTGGAGAAATAAATATGTTTTGAACCCATTTTATTCAGGTTATTGTACCACCTGCTGGCCATTCCTGTTACTAACACCTAGAACCAGTTTATATATGGCAATATGGCACCATTTCCATGTTTTTCATTTCATATCTCTCCTTATCCTTTGGCTGTTTTTGTTGGATCATTTTGTATCTTTTTGAGTTTGCGTTTTATCATCATTATTATCTTGGATTTGTTCAAATAACCTGGAAACAATCAATGCCTTCATTACTCAACATTTGAAACTGAGTTCATAACTGAACTTAGTGAGTAATAAATATGTTAATAATTGCAATCGAGAAATGTACAGTTGTTTTATTGGAAGATGAGTTGTAACCCTTACCTGTATTTTGGTGTCTAATAGACATGGCGAATTAGAACATTAGAACAGAAGCCATAACAACGGTAGAATGTGGTTCCAAATCTCAGCTGTTGAAAACTGTCTAAAAGAAATATGAGAATGTCTAGCTGCTTTTCTTAGTGGAGATCAATTTTATAAATTGCCTGGCTGGGCTGATGAGTTAGTGGATTGCGCAGTCAGATGGAACAGAGTAAATAGGCATATTAACATCATAGCTTTAGCCAGTGGTAACTTGTGGAATAGACACCGGCTGGAAGGCAGTTTTAACCAAATCAGCATTCAGGATTAGACCCACCAGTTGTATAATAGACACCAAAATAGATGTAGGGTTCCAACTCATTTCCAATTAATGCAAATCTTCCAATAAAACAACTTGAGATTTATTGATTGTAATTATTCCCAGGTACAGTTGTTCCAAGGTTTGAGTAATGAACGCATTGATTATTTCCAGGTTATTTGAACAGATTCCAGGATGATAATGATGGCAAAAAGGAAACTCAGAAACCGCACAAAATTGTCCAACAAAAACAGTAAATGAAAGGACAAGACACAAAATAAAAGGAACCTTAGCTGGAAACCTTAGCCACTACAGGAGTACCTATTTGCATGCAAGATACACTGAGTATACAAAACATTAAGAACACCTGCTCTTCCCATGACATAGACTGACCAGGTGAAAGCTACGATCCCTTATTGATGTCACTTATTAAATCCTCTTCAATCAGTGTAGTTGAAGTGGAGGAGACGGGTTAAAGAAGCTTTTTAAGCTTTGAGACAATAGAGACATGGATTGTGTATGTGTGCCATTCAGAGGGTGAATGGGCAAGACATAAGATTTAAGTGCATTTGAATGGGGTATGCAACATTTACATTTACATTTAAGTCATTTAGCAGACGCTCTTATCCAGAGCGACTTACAAATTGGTGCATTCACCTTATGACATCCAGTGGAACAGCCACTTTACAATAGTGCATCTAAATCTTAAAGGGGGGGGGGTGAGAAGGATTACTTTATCCTATCCTAGGTATTCCTTAAAGAGGTGGGGTTTCAGGTGTCTCCGGAAGGTGGTGATTGACTCCGCTGTCCTGGCGTCGTGAGGGAGTTTGTTCCACCATTGGGGGGGCCAGAGCAGCGAACAGTTTTGACTGGGCTGAGCGGGAACTGTACTTCCTCAGTGGTAGGGAGGCGAGCAGGCCAGAGGTGGATGAACGCAGTGCCCTTGTTTGGGTGTAGGGCCTGATCAGAGCCTGGAGGTACTGAGGTGCCGTTCCCCTCACAGCTCCGTAGGCAAGCACCATGGTCTTGTAGCGGATGCGAGCTTCAACTGGAAGCCAGTGGAGAGAGCGGAGGAGCGGGGTGACGTGAGAGAACTTGGGAAGGTTGAACACCAGACGGGCTGCGGCGTTCTGGATGAGTTGCAGTAATCCAGACGGGAGATGACAAGTGCCTGGATTAGGACCTGCGCCGCTTCCTGTGTGAGGCAGGGTCGTACTCTGCAGATGTTGTAGAGCATGAACCTACAGGAACGGGCCACCGCCTTGATGTTAGTTGAGAACGACAGGGTGTTGTCCAGGATCACGCCAAGGTTCTTAGCGCTCTGGGAGGAGGACACAATGGAGTTGTCAACCGTGATGGCGAGATCATGGAACGGGGGCAGTCCTTCCCCGGGAGGAAGAGCAGCTCCGTCTTGCCGAGATTCAGCTTGAGGTGGTGATCCGTCATCCACACTGATATGTCTGCCAGACATGCAGAGATGCGATTCGCCACCTGGTCATCAGAAGGGGGAAAGGAGAAGATTAATTGTGTGTCGTCTGCATAGCAATGATAGGAGAGGCCATGTGAGGTTATGACAGAGCCAAGTGACTTGGTGTATAGCGAGAATAGGAGAGGGCCTAGAACAGAGCCCTGGGGGACACCAGTGGTGAGAGCGCGTGGTGAGGAGACAGATTCTCGCCACACCACCTGGTAGGAGCGACCTGTCAGGTAGGACACA
This sequence comes from Oncorhynchus gorbuscha, assembly GCF_021184085.1. Lineage (NCBI taxonomy): Eukaryota > Metazoa > Chordata > Actinopteri > Salmoniformes > Salmonidae > Oncorhynchus > Oncorhynchus gorbuscha. Next base: position 48,517,963 of record NC_060179.1, read on the forward strand.
ATCCAAGCGTGGGCCGCGCCGGAGATGCCCAACTCGGAGAGGGTGGAGAGGAGGATCTGATGGTTCACAGTATCGAAGGCAGCCGACAGGTCTAGAAGGATGAGAGCGGAGGAGAGAGAGTTAGCTTTAGCAGTGCGGAGCGCCTCCGTGATACAGAGAAGAGCAGTCTCAGTTGAATGACTAGTCTTGAAACCTGACTGATTTGGATCAAGAAGGTCATTCTGAGAGAGATAGCGGGAGAGCTGGCCAAGGACGGCACGTTCAAGAGTTTTGGAGAGAAAAGAAAGAAGGGATACTGGTCTGTAGTTGTTGACATCGGAGGGATCGAGTGTAGGTTTTTTCAGAAGGGGTGCAACTCTCGCTCTCTTGAAGACGGAAGGGACGTAGCCAGCGGTCAGGGATGAGTTGATGAGCGAGGTGAGGTAAGGGAGAAGGTCTCCGGAAATGGTCTGGAGAAGAGAGGAGGGGATAGGGTCAAGCGGGCAGGTTGTTGGGCGGCCGGCCGTCACAAGACGCAAGATTTCATCTGGAGAGAGAGGGGAGAAAGAGGTCAGAGCACAGGGTAGGGCAGTGTGAGCAGAACCAGCGGTGTCGTTTGACTTAGCAAACGAGGATCGGATGTCGTCGACCTTCTTTTCAAAATGGTTGACGAAGTCATCTGCAGAGAGGGAGGAGGGGGGGGGAGGTGGAGGAGGATTCAGGAGGGAGGAGAAGGTGGCAAAGAGCTTCCTAGGGTTAGAGGCAGAAGCTTGGAATTTAGAGTGGTAGAAAGTGGCTTTAGCAGCAGAGACAGAAGAGGAAAATGTAGAGAGGAGGGAGTGAAAGGATGCCAGGTCCGCAGGGAGGCGAGTTTTCCTCCATTTCCGCTCGGCTGCCCGGAGCCCTGTTCTGTGAGCTCGCAATGAGTCGTCGAGCCACGGAGCGGGAGGGGAGGACCGAGCCGGCCTGGAGGATAGGGGGCATAGAGAGTCAAAGAATGCAGAAAGGGAGGAGAGGAGGGTTGAGGAGGCAGAATCAGGAGATAGGTTGGAGAAGGTTTGAGCAGAGGGAAGAGATGATAGGATGGAAGAGGAGAGAGTAGCGGGGGAGAGAGAGAGCGAAGGTTGGGACGGCGCGATACCATCCTACCATCCGAGTAGGGGCAGTGTGGGAAGTGTTGGATGAGAGCGAGAGGGAAAAGGATACAAGGTAGTGGTCGGAGACTTGGAGGGGAGTTGCATTGAGGTTAGTGGAAGAACAGCATCTAGTAAAGATGAGGTCGAGCGTATTGCCTGCCTTGTGAGTAGGGGGGGAAGGTGAGAGGGTGAGGTCAAAAGAGGAGAGGAGTGGAAAGAAGGAGGCAGAGAGGAAAGAGTCAAAGGTAGACGTGGGGAGGTTAAAGTCACCCAGAACTGTGAGAGGTGAGCCGTCCTCAGGAAAGGAGCTTATCAAGGCATCAAGCTCATTGATGAACTCTCCGAGGGAACCTGGAGGGCGATAAATGATAAGGATGTTAAGCTTGAAAGGGCTGGTAACTGTGACAGCATGGAATTCAAAGGAGGCGATAGACAGATGGGTAAGGGGAGAAAGAGAGAATGACCACTTGGGAGAGATGAGGATCCCGGTGCCACCACCCCGCTGACCAGAAGCTCTCGGGGTGTGCGAGAACACGTGGGCGGACGAAGAGAGAGCAGTAGGAGTGGCAGTGTTATCTGTGGTGATCCATGTTTCCGTCAGTGCCAAGAAGTCGAGGGACTGGAGGGAGGCATAGGCTGAGATGAACTCTGCCTTGTTGGCCGCAGATCGGCAGTTCCAGAGGCTACCGGAGACCTGGAACGCCACGTGGGTCGTGCGCGCTGGGACCACCAGATTAGGGTGGCCGCGGCCACGGGTGTGGAGCGTTTGTATGGTCTGTGCAGAGAGGAGAGAACAGGGATAGACAGACACATAGTTGACAGGCTACAGAAGAGGCTACGCTAATGCAAAGGAGATTGGAATGACAAGTGGACTACACGTCTCGAATGTTCAGAAAGTTAAGCTTACGTAGCAAGAATCTTATTGACTAAAATGATTAAAATGATACAGTACTGCTGAAGTAGGCTAGCTGGCAGTGGATACAGTACTGCTGAAGTAGGCTAGCTGGCAGTGGCTACGTTGTTGACTTTGTAGGCTAGCTGGCAGTGGCTGCGTTGTTGACACTACACTAATCAAGTCGTTCCGTTGAGTGTAATAGTTTCTACAGTGCTGCTATTCGGGGGCTAGCTGGCTAGCTAGCAGTGTTGATTACGTTACGTTGCGTTAAAAGATCGACAATAGCTGGCTAGCTAACCTAGAAAATGCTCTAGACTACACAATTATCTTTGATACAAAGACGGCTATGTAGCTAGCTAGCTACAATCAAACAAATCAAACCGTTGTACTGTAATGAAATTAAATGAAAATGTGATACTACCTGTGGAGCGAAGCGGAATGCGACCGGGTTGTTGAGTGCGGAAGTTCTATTCGGTAGACGTTGGCTAGCTGTTGGCTAGCTGGCAGTGTCTCTTACGTTAAGGACGACAAATAGCTGGCTAGCTAACCTCGGTAAATTAAGATAATCACTCTAAGACTACACACTCTAAACTACACAATTATCTTGAATACGAAGACAGCAAAGACCACTATGTAGCTAGCTAACACTACACTAATCAACGCTGTTGGGTTTTTCACGCTCAACAGTTTCCTGTATGTATCAAGAATGGTCCACCTTGTACAATGGTCCACACCTTGTAGAATCCATGCTCGGATGAATTGAGGCTGTTCTGAGGACAAAACGGGGGGTTTGGTATTTGAGGGCAAAAAGGGGGGTTTGGTATATGAGGTGCACAACAAAACAATGGGGTGTGGGGAAATAAACGGAAAAAAAGGTGTTTTATTAACTAAGTCAAATAATGAAATGTATATAATGAAGTCACCAATGTATGACAGTCAATCATAAGATACACTTATTGCCTGTTCACTCTTCTCTTTCCCTTCTACCAACCTAGGTCCAATACAAGCACCACCACCTGCTGGATAAGGGCAAGCACATCGGCGCCCGCAGCATTCTGGATGACCCGCGCATGCTACACTGCATGCAGATGGGCCGGCTGACGAGCGAGCAGGAGTACCGCAAAGACGCACTTTCCACCAGCGGCCAGTACCACCTCAATCCAGATATGATCAATTTAGTGACAGCCAAGAACGCCCAGGCTCTGGCCAGCGATCAGGACTACAGGAAGAGGCTCCATGCGTACACTGTCCTACCTGACGATATTAAAGTCCAATGGGCCAAGAAGGCCTACAACCTGCAGAGCGAGGTGAGGCAGCGAGGAGAAGGGTGGGTGGAAGAGGAGAGGGAGAACATGATTAAGCAAAATATACTATTAAGTATTAGGATATTGGAGCAGGGGCTTTCCCCTCAAATTAATTTAACAAATCATGTCCCAGGGTGCAACATTGTTTAGATAGACTAGAAGAGAATACAATCAAATAGAATAATTTTTACCATAGTACATTGTCATCTCAACCAAAGTCTTTCTCAGGACATACTAAGAACAATATTCAAACAAGAGTGTCAGTAAATATGAGGGTATAAATAGCAACCCTCTCCCTGCGTCTGTTTTCTAGAAACTGTACAGGTCGGATCTGAACTTCATGAAGGGCGTGGCCTGGGATGGTGTGGGGGCGCCTCAAATGGAGTTGGCAAAGAAAGCCGGAGAACTCACCAGTAATGTAAGTACACAACTAGCGGCCATGTTACCTGAGAAATAAGAGAGTGTGTGTGTGTGTGTGTGTGTGTGTGTGTGTGTGTGTGTGTGTGTGTGTGTGTGTGTGTGTGTGTGTGTGTGTGTGTGTGTGTGTGTGTGTGTGTGTGTGTGTGTGTGTGTGTGTGTGTGTGTGTGTGTGTGTGTGTGTGACTGATCCTCATGTGAATTGCTCTTGCAGAAGAAATATCGTCAACTGCCAGACAGTCTGAAGTTCACCCAAGTGGCGGACTCTCCAGACATGGTTCATGCTAAGAACAGCTACCTCCAGTGCAGTGAGGTATGAGCTCCTATTCATTTTGTAAAATCGGCAGTGTTCTATTGAGAAGGGCTACTAAATCTAACGGAACTTGCTATTTGAGCAGACCAGGCTTCAAATACTATTTGGAAATATGTAATATACAGCTGAGCTTGATTGAGCTTGCCTAGTCTCAAAAGAGCAAACCCCACCCATTTGGCACTCCAGGCAGACTAAAGCAAAAGCTATAAGTATTTTGAAAGATTTACAATAGTATTTAAAACCGTGTATGTCTGTGACCCCTTCAAAGGCAAATTCTGTGTAATTGTTATCAATGTTATTCTCATCACGTTACAGAGGCTGTATAAGTCTGGAGACTCGGACGCCATGCACAAATACACCTTACATGCCGACGACCCAGACTTCATCAGAGCAAGGATCAACGCCCAGCAGATTAGCAATGTAAGAGACCAACTATGCTTTTTTTTTCCTCTAATGCCTTGTACACACTCAGTTTCTACAACTGATGTACAACGGAGAGTTTGATACAACGGAGAGTTTGTCTACACAAAAGTGTTTAGATGAGTTGCCGAAACACATCACAATGGTTGTTAAACTCTCCATTGTACTACAAAAAATATCAGTTGCATCACAACCTTGTGTCAAATGTGTTGTACATAAGTTGTCAATCGGGGCGGCAGCGTAGCCTAGTGGTTAGAGCGTTGGACTAGTAACCGGAAGGTTGTGAGTTCAAACCCCCCGAGCTGACAAGGTACAAATCTGTCGTTCTGCCCCTGAACAGGCAGTTAACCCACTGTTCCCAGGCCGTCATTGAAAATAAGAATGTGTTCTTAACTGACTTGCCTGGTTAAATAAAGGTAAAAAAAATAAAAAAAATCTTGAGTGTGTACAGGGCCTGAAAATGTCAAACAAAATAATTAGATGCATAATATCCAAGACAAATCCAAACACTGTGAGACTCAACATATGCAAGCATATTGAGATTGACCACTATAATGGGCACATATTTATTCTCATTAATGCATATAAATCAGTCACGGATTTAAGTATTGTAACAACTTGGTACACATGTTCCAAACACTGTGAAGAGAACATATTCAAGAACATTCAGATCCACATGCAAATTCCAGTGAAATGATAAGGCCTAGGAGGGTGCAACCTGGCATGATGGTAAAAGCGCCAACACACCCTTTCATAAAATGCCTTGCCAATTGGCCACATTGTGGCACTATAACATGCGATTGAAAATGCTACATTTGAAAGGTCACGCCCCTCACCCCGTGTTAGCTAGGGTCCACAAAACGTGTACATAGGTTCCTCTCCTCACACTGTGGGCCTGTAATGGGCACATGTCTATATCTCTTGATCTGTTTGACTCAGAATGATGGAATTTGGCACACATGCTCAGGGATATGAGTCTAGCTAACCTGTAAAGTACGGTATATTTTGGCTGCATGAATGTTTTTTCCTGTCCAACGCACATTAATGCAAGCTCATTGGCTCATAGCAAAATCCTGCAAAATTTGGTGCCAAGCGGTACAGCAGTCCTGGAAAGGAAGATATTTAAAGTAGTTAACATCATTGAAAATGGTCCAAAATACCTCAAAAGCAAAATATTGCATGACTTGTTCAATGTGGAGTTCTGATATTTGGCAAGCATTGTAAACAGTACAGAATTAGCTCATCCTAATGCAATGTGTCCAATTTGTCCTGATGGTGGCACAGTGAGCACACAGCTGAACCCCGGCAACGCTACCTGCAGCTTTAATTAATATTATTATTCCTCTTCTTCAATAAGGCAAAATTAAAATGCAAATTACAGTGAGATGGTGAGGCCTAGGAGGGTGCAACCTTACATGATGGTAAAGAGCCATGGGCCACATTTTGGAATCATGTAGTAACCAAAAAAGCATTAAACAAATCAAAATGTATTTTAGATTTTAGATTCTTCAAAGTAGCCACCCTTTGCCTTGATGACAGCTTTGCACACTCTTGGCATTCTCTCAAAATGTTCCATCAGTCATTAAGGAGTTCCCACATACTGTATGCTGAGCACGTGTTGGCTGCTTTTCCTTCCCTCTGCGGTCCAACTCATCCCAAACCATCTCAATTGGGTTGAGGTCAGGTGATTGTGGAGGCCAGGTCATCTGATGCAGCACTCATCACTCTCCTTCTTGGTCAAACAGCCCTTACACAGCCTGGAGGTGTGTTGGGTCATTGTCCTGTTGAAAAACAAATGATTGTCCCACTAAGCGCAAACCATATGGGATGGCGTATCGCTGCAGAATGCTGGTTAAGTGTGTCTTGAATTCTAAATAAATCACAGACCGTGTCATCAGCAAAGCACCCCCACACCATCACACCTCCTCCTCTATGCTTCACGGTGGTAACCATATATGCAGAGATCACTCGTTCCCCTACTCTGCGTCTCCTAAAGACACAGACCTGGAACCAAAAATCTCATATTTGGACTCCAGACCAAAGGACAGATTACCACCGGTCTAATGTCCATTGCCCGTGTTTGTTGGCCCAAGCAAGTGTCTTCTTATTGGTGTCCCTTTGTAGGGGTTTCTTTGCAGCAATTCGACCATGAAGGCTTGATTCACGCAGTCTTCTCTGAACATGTGTCTGTTACTTGAACTCTGTAAAGCATTTATTTGGGCTGCAATTCCTGAGGCTGGTAACTCTAGATTTAAGTCAAATCTGTAACTCAGCCACTCAGGAACATTCACTTGTGTTCTTGGTAAGCAACTCCAGAGTAGATTTGGCCCTGTGTTTTAGGTTATTCTCCTGCAGAAATGTGAATTCATCTCCCAGTGTCTGGAGGAAAGTAGACTAAAACAGGAGGCTAGGATTTTGGCTATGCTTAGCTCCAGTCTGTTTATTTTTCATCCTGAAAAACTCCCTAGTCCTTAACAATTACAAGCATACCCATAACATGATGCAGCCACCATTATACTTGAAAATATGGAGAGTGGTAATCAGTAATGTGTTTTATAGGATTTGCCCTGAACATAATTATTTGAAAAAAAAGATAATTTCTTTGCTAAATGTTTTTGCAATATTACTTTTTTGACTTGCAAACATGATGCATGTTTTGGAATATGTTTTTATTCTGTACAGGCTTCCTTTTCCCTTCGTTTATGTTATTTAAAGTTCTATATTATATTTAAGTTAAGTTAGTATTGTGAAGTAACTACAATGTTGTTGATCCATCGTCAGGTGTCTCCTATCACAGCCATTGAACTGTAACTATTTTAAAGTCACCATTGGCCTCACTTTGAAATCCTCAAACGGTTTTCTTTCTCTTCTGCAACGGAGTTAGGAAGGATGCCTGTATCTTTGTAATGACTGGGTGTATTGATACACCATCCACAGTGTAATTAATAACTTCACGATGCTCAAAGGGATATTCAAGTTTCTGCTTTTTCTTTTTTTTACCCATCAACCAATAGGTACCATTCTTTGCGAGGCATTAGTAAACCTCCCTGGTCTTTATGGTTGAATCTGTGTTTAAAATGCACTGAGGGACATTACAGATAATTGTATTTGTGGGGTACAGAGATGAGGTAGTAATTTAAAAATAATGTTAAACACTATTATTGCACACAGACTGAGTCCATTCAACTTGTTATGTTAAAATGAAGATGGCGCCAGAGAGGATGGCTGCCGTTTCATTGGCTCTAAACCAACTGTGCTATTTTGTTTATTTATTCGCATCGCTTGTAACTTATTTTGTACATAATGTTGCTGCTACCGTCTCTTATGACCGAAAAGAGCTCCTGGACATCAGAACAGCGATTACTCACCTCGAATTGGACTAATAGTTTTTCTTTAATGAGTCAGACAGGAAGGATATACTCCGAACACCTGAACAGGCCCTCATCCCCGTCATTCGATGGAGAAAGAAACGGATATTTGGCGGAAAGAGATCACGGTGCCTTGTGAGGATCAGGTGATGAGTGGTTAATCTGCCTTTGCCATCCGTACTGTTAGCCAACTTTCAATCGCTGGAACATAAATGGGACGAACTGAAAGCATGTATATCCTACCAACGGGACATTAAAAACTGTAATATCTTATGTTTCACAGAGTCGTGGCTGAATGCCGAAATTAATAACATACAGCTGGGTGGGTTATACACTCTATCGGCAGGATAAAACAGCAGCCTCTGGGGGGCCTATGTATATCTGTTAACAACAGCTGGTGCAGGATATCTAAGGAAGTCTCAAGGTTTTGCTCGCCTGAGGTAGAGTATCTCATGATAAGCTGTAGACCACACTATCTACCTAGAGTTCATCTGTATTTTTCATAGCTGTCTACAGATCACCACAGACCGATGCTGGCACTAAAACCGCACTCAATGAACTGTATACCGCCATAAACAAACAGGAAAATGCTTAACCAGAGGCGGTGCTCCTTGTGGCCGGGGACTTTAATACAGGGAAACTTAAATCCGTTTGTAGCTCCCTTCAGTAACCACGAGCACAACCGTTCCTTGATTTTAACTGGCGGCTTTATTCTGTAGTTTTAGTCAGAATTATCACCTTCCGTGAGAACTATAAAGTAAATGAAAAATACAGTTAAGCACACTTACAACCTTATCTTACGAGTGACTTATTAGCTTGGTATAACTCTGAAGTGCTTACATACATAACAGTTTAACCGGCGTTATAACAGGTTCAGATTAACACATGAATAAAGGAACAAATACCTCATTGGCTGCTTATTACAGAAGGGAGGAAATCAAACTTCACACTTATTATTCCTGGCATGAATTCACACTTCATCCTAACATACTCTTCAACGTTTATGAACTACTCCCGATGACATGAAAACTTAGCTAACGCAGCGCAGGATTGCCTTCCCTCCAAAGGTGTGTTGCTACAATAACGATCCCCGTTACAACAGTATTAGCTACGTAGTTCCGCTTGTATTATCATTTCCCCGCACAGCGGACACATAAACAATTCAAACAAAAGACAACGAGATATCCTGTAAGTCTAACTGTCAGTTACACTCCCACCAATCACCGGTGATTTCTGTGAAAGAGGTCTGCAGGTTTCTTGATCGGCTTCCAGGAGGGTGACTGTCTTATGGATGGGCCTCTCCAGATAGGTGGGTTTGGTGATGCATTTACCTCCCTCATCTAGGGTTGAGTCGCTGATCAGTAACTTGAATCTTCTCACCCGGCCATCCTGTCCCGGGTACACTTCTGTAACCTTTGCCAATTTCCACTGGTTGCGTGGTGCAGTATCATCTTGCAAAATGACAATGTCATTAATCCTTGTGTTTCTTCTGTCCTGTCTGACTCCATTTCCGTCTGTGTTGGAGGTTTAATTGTTCTGAGGTATGAGCACTCTCCATAACCTGAGGTACTAGCGTCGGAGAAGTGATGGAGCTCATAACTCTGCACCTCCTTGAAACTTGATGGCAAGTAGCTTCGTTGGATCCTTACTTCAGACAAGTTTTGTAGACCTTGGAGCCAGAATTCCCACTGGGAACTTAGGTCATCTGGAAGGGGGTCATCCCAGTCGATTTTGTCACGATACATCCGCTGCAAGATCTGCTTCCCCACCAGGACAAAGGGTGCCACAAACCCAAGCAGATCATATACAGAGGCTACTGTAGACAACACTCCTCTTCTTGTGAGTGGGCGTTCCTTGACAACTACTCTAAACTGGAACTCGTCTGATGCGACACACCACAGTACACCAAGCGCTCTCTCCATGTGTGGTTCACCCAGAGCCATATCCAGGTCTTTGGCACCCTTGGCACGTTCTTCCTTGGGAATTGTGGCTATAACTTCCTTGCTGTTAGAGATAAACTTGTGCAACCGAAGTTTGCCGATGCTGCAAAGCTCTCTTGCTTCTTTCCCCAGCTGGGCCGCTTCAGCTTCAGACGATACGCTCGTCAACCCATCATCAACATAAAAGTTCCTTTCTATGAACTGGATAGACTTCTCGCTGAAGCTTCCTCGTCCTTCGGCAGCAAGATGTTTGAGACCATAGTTGGCGCAACCAGGAGATGAAGCTGCGCCGAACAAGTGGACCATCATACGATACGCTGAGGGTTGAGACTCTAGATCTCCGTTCTCCCACCAAAGGAACCGTAGATAATCTTGGTCTTCTGCTTTCACATGAAACTGGTGGAACATGCACTCTACGTCACACATGATTGCAACTGGACCCTTACGAAAACGACAAAGGACGCCCAGCAATGTGTTTGTCACCTCTGGACCGGTAAGATGATCATTCAAGGACGTCTCTCGAAACTTAGCTGAGCAGTCAAAGACGACTCGTATCTTCCCAGGCTTTTGTGGGTGATAAACTCCATGGTGCGGGATGTACCATGCTGGATGCTTGTTAATTTCCTCTTTAGAGACCTTCTCAGCATCTCCACAAGCTATAGTCTCTTCCATGAATGCTGTGTAGTCCTTGTAGTACTGCTTGTCTCTCCTTAGCCTCCTTTCCAGGCACTTGAGTCGGTGAACTGCACATGTTTTATTGTTCGGCAGATTGGGTCTTTCTTCCTTAAACGGCAGCGGCATCTCATAATGTCCATTGTCCTTGCGTCTGATGCCCTCTTTCATTTTCTTCAGGAACCGGATATCCTCTTGAGATATGAGGTCCTCTTCTGCAGCTCTCTCGTTGAAGTCAGATTCAAGCGTCTTGATAATGTCCAGTGTTGTGATTACCTCTCTTACATGTGTTCTACAAACATGGTGTACTTGATTTGTGAGGTTGGAAGAAGATTGAAGGCTTGGCATCACCTGTCTAACGATAACCCGATGACTCACTCCAATAGGGTCGCCATAGTCGATACATGGATTTCCATAGCCGACTATGCTCCAGCCAAGATCTGTTCTCTGAGCAAAAGGCTGATTTCCCTTACCAGACACAATTTCTCTTGGAAGGAGAGCCTGGGAGCAGTTGTAGCCAATTAAGAGACCGACATCACAGCTCTGTTGAGGAGCAATCTCCTCTGCAATGTGTTCAAGATGACACCATGCTCTTGCAGTCTCTGGAGTAGGAATATGATCTCTGTTTGCAGGAATAAACTCTCTCGAGTAGGTCGTTGGCAGAGGGATTTTCTTCTCCAAGTAAAACCCTCTAACCTGCAAACCAGACAGCTTCTGGCAGGGCACAGTGGTATTTCTTGAAGCCATTGTAGAGAGTTTCAGTTGGACTGGCTCCTTCCTTGTATTGAGAGCCTTTGTTGTCTCTTCAAGGATAAAAGTGGTGTCACTCTGGGTGTCAAGAAGTGCATACACAAGAACTTCACGATCTGGCTCACTTGTGGTTGACACCCATACTGGAATGATTGTGGAGGTGTGAGTGTTAATGTCCCTTACGACTCTGTTAGATATGGCCTCACTTGACGCTCTTGTCCCCTTATCTCGTGGGGGCTCTGTCTTCCTATCCCTTAACCTTTCTTTACTACGATCTTCGTGCAGGCAGGATGGATGCCTCCTCTGACACGTGTCGCAGGTGTTCCTGTTATCACAATCTTTCGATCGATGCCCAGGCCTTAAACAGCCAAAGCACAATTTATTCTCTTGAACAAACTTCTGTCGCTCTGCGGCGGGCTTATCCATGAACTTCCAGCATTTGTGGAGACTGTGACCTGACTTCTCACAGAAGACACAACTAGTAACAGTATCTTTCTCATCAGAGTTAGTTGCTAATACCCTTGCTCCGGGGTTTTGAATCCTTGGCGTCTTAAGTTTCCCATCTTCACTTGGTTTCAAAGCATGAAGGGATGTTACAGGATTGCAAGCAATCTTGGCTTCTCTCGTGAGAAACTTCACAAACTGACTGAAGCTAGGAAAGATCTCCGTTTCTTCTAAGATGTCTGTGACCTTTCTATTCCATCTTGAAGTTAGCCAATCTGGAAGTTTAGCGAGGATCTTTTGGTTTTCATTACAGTCATTAAGCACCTCCAGGCCCTTATTCTGAGACATAGCAGCTTCACAGCTGCGAAGAAAGTCTACAAGGTCTCTAAGTTCAAGACTGTCCTTGGATCCTATCGTAGGCCATGCATTGAGCTTATCTCTGAAAGACTTGGCGATGAAGAATTTGTTTCCGTACCTTTCTTCAAGAATGGTCCAAGCAGCATGGTAGGCTGATTCTGTTCCTAACATAAAGTAACTTTCGATGGCTTTCTTGGCAGGCCCACCGACATATTTTCTTAAGTAATATATCTTCTCAGTTGTTGGTATGTTCTTCCTGTCTATCAGAGTCTGAAAAGAGACCTTCCAGTCAGTGTACGAGAGAGGCTCTCCATTGAATGTTACTGGTTCTGGTATGGGAGGCGGCTTTCACTGATTGATTCCGCTAGTAACCTGAACATGGTCTTGGTGCCATCTTCTTGTTGTGTGCTTGTCACAACATGTTGTGGTGAGAGACTGTGAAATGAGCCACTTCTGTGCGTGACTTCTTTCACAGATTTGCAGTTAGAGAGTAGTTCTCTCTTCTCGTCCTCTGAGTTTTCATCTTGCTCATACACTTGCATTCGCGCCTTGGCAGCATTTAGTTTCTTGAGCACTTCTAGGCGCTCTAACTCTCTACGCTTGTCTTCTAGTGTCCTTCGTCTGGCAGCATTTTCTACCTCTAACTTGACTCGCAGCCTAGCTTCTTCTAAGCTGCGTTTCACAGCCTCAGCTTCTTGCTCCGCTGTCCTCTTCTTATCTTCATCTTCGAGTCGCTGAAGCTCTTCTAGTTGGCGTTCTTGCTTAACCATTACTTCTAAAGCTGCTTGATTAGCAGCAACTTCCGCCGCAGCCTCTTGTCTCTTGACAGATGACACGCTTGAGCGTCTGGAGTTGACCTTTGAGTTGCTTTGAGACTGGGAGGAAGCACTTGAGGGCTGATAGTTGAGACTTGACTTATGTGAGAGTTCAGACATGCACAAGGAATTGCTGTCCTTCCAGTGCAACTCTATCTGGTTACTTTGACCTTCTTCCCTGCCTTTTAAATGACACCTTACAGTCTTGATAATAGACATTGTAACTGCTTCACAAGTATCAACTCTGCGTCGTATATCGTTGTCGGGAATGTCGATTTGATGCAAATTTACGTAGACAAGGTTTAGCTCTGTAGAGGTATGGCTAATCTTGTTTAAGAGGTCTTCTAGTAAGTCTTCAGAGCAACAGCCTGTCAGTGACAGTTTTGCTTCCTTTACCAGAGCCTTTCACTTCTCATAGCTGACCCTGAAACGATGTTCGAGCTGTCTCCACCTTTCGTCGCGCAGTTCTCTGCCCTTTTCAGTTAACCTGCGGACCCTCTCACCTTTTCGTGGCTCTTGTTGTGCTATCTCATTAGCAGCCTCTGTATCATCATTCACTGGCCGAAGTGACTCCACACCAGTCTGGGCCTCTTCCTGCTGTTCTGTTTGTTCTGATGAAGGCTCAAAGTTTGCGAGGTGTTGCTGCAGCTGCTCAACTTGACCCACCCCATCTCTATCACCTTTAGTGAAACTACCTCTTTCTGACATTCTAAATCAAGTCAAATCAATTCTAGCTAAGGTTTGGATAAGTGAGTAGGTAATTTATACTCTAATTCACTGTAATTTAAAACTCAGTACGTGGTATAAACATGTATAATGCTTGTAACAAAGGCTTGAACAAACACCTTACCAAACAATTACACTATTAACTTATATGTGAATATATAATTAATAGGTGTACGCTGACCCTTAATGTTTGTGACTATATATATATTTTTAGTAAGTATCAAATAATATTTTTCAGTAATACACATACCAGTGATACATTAAGATAGAAAGAGCAAATGCATAATACCAGAGTATTTATGAAATAGACAACTATCTCCAGTCCTTACGAATTGTAATCTTAAAGTCTCTTATTAGCTGTTCACAAGGCTAGGACCACCTTCAAACACCTTGACTTGTACTTGCGTGTCTGACTTTCCTGTTAGTCTTGACCTTATGTTGCCTCACGATGCTTCCTTATGTGGAGATTTTCTTCTTAGTTTGCAGGTAGGTGCAAAACTCTTATCTGGCAGATGACAGGGTCTACCAGGATTTGGGAATCTTGTAGACGTTTTACAGCTGGATGTGATTCTTCTTTCTCTCTTGCTCGTGAAGAGCACTGAGTTCTCACTGTAGCTCCCTTCAGTAACCACGAGCACAACCGTTCCTTGATTTTAACTGGCGGCTTTATTCTGTAGTTTTAGTCAGAATTATCACCTTCCGTGAGAACTATAAAGTAAATGAAAAATACAGTTAAGCACACTTACAACCTTATCTTACGAGTGACTTATTAGCTTGGTATAACTCTGAAGTGCTTACATACATAACAGTTTAACCGGCGTTATAACAGGTTCAGATTAACACATGAATAAAGGAACAAATACCTCATTGGCTGCTTATTACAGAAGGGAGGAAATCAAACTTCACACTTATTATTCCTGGCATGAATTCACACTTCATCCTAACATACTCTTCAACGTTTATGAACTACTCCCGATGACATGAAAACTTAGCTAACGCAGCGCAGGATTGCCTTCCCTCCAAAGGTGTGTTGCTACAATAACGATCCCCGTTACAACAGTATTAGCTACGTAGTTCCGCTTGTATTATCATTTCCCCCGCACAGCGGACACATAAACAATTCAAACAAAAGACAACGAGATATCCTGTAAGTCTAACTGTCAGTTACACCGTTTGACCTCATTTCTATTGCGTATTAAATGTGCAACCAGAGGGAAAAAACTCGAGACCGCCTTTACTCCACACACAGAGACCCATGCAACGCTCTCCCTCACCCTCCATTTGGCAAATCTAACCATAATTCCATCTCCATGATTCCTGCTTACAAGCAAAAATGAAAGCAGGAAGCACCAATGACTCGGTCTATAAAAAAAGTGGTCAGATGAAGTAGATGCTAAGCTACAGGACTGTTTTGTTTGCACAGACTGGAATATGTTCCAGGATTCTTCCGATGGCATTGAGGAGTACACCACATCAGTCACTGGCTTCATCAATAAGTGCATCGATAACGTCATCCCCACAGTGACTGTACATACAAACCCCAACCAGAAGCCATGAATTACAGGCAACATTCGAACTGAGCTAAAGGGTAGAGCTGCTGCTTTCAAGGAGTGGGATTCTAACCCAAAAGCTTATAAGAAATCACATTCTGCCCTCCGACGAAACATCAAACAGGAAAAGCTTCAATACAGAAGCAAGATCGAAGCGTGCTACACCGGCTCCAATGCTCGTCAGATGTGGCAGGGCTTGCAAACTATTAGACTACAAAGGGAAGCACAGACAAGAGCTCCCCAATAAAACAAGCCTACCAGACGAGCTAAATAACTTCTATGCTCGCTTCGAGGCAAGTAACACTGAAACATGCATGAGAGCATCAGCTGTTTCAGACGACTGTGTGATCACGCTCTCTGCAGCCGATATGAGTAAAACCTTTAAACAGGTCAACATTCACAAGGCCGCAGGGCCAGACGGATTACCAGGACGTGTACTCCAAACATGCGCTGATCAACTGGCCGGTGTCTTCACTGACATTTTCAACCTCTCCCTGTCCGTAATACCAACATGTTTTAAGCAGACCAACATAGTCCCTGTGCCCAAGAGCACTAAGGTAACCTGCCTAAATGACTACTGACCCGTAGCACTCACGTCTGTAGCCATGAAATGCTTTGAAAGGCTGGTCTTGGCTCACATCAACACCATTATCCCAGAAACCCTAGACCCACTCCAATTTGCATACTTCCCCAACAGATCCACAGATGACGCAATCTCTATTGCACTTCACACTGCCCTTTCACACCTGGACAAAAGGAACGCCTATGTGAGAATGCTATTCACTGACTACAGCTCAGCATTCAACACCATAGTGACCTCAAAGCTTGTCAATAAGCTAAGGACTCTGGACTCTGCGTGTTTAGTCTCCTCTTGTACTCCCTGTTCACTCATGACTGCATGGCCAGGCACGACTCCAACACCATCATTAAATTTTCCAATGACACAACTGTGATAGGCCTGATCACCGACAACGATGAGACAGCCTATAGGGAGGAGGTCAGAGACCTGACCCTGTGGTGCAAGGACAACAACCTCTCCCTCAGGGGTCCTCAGATCCTCAAAAGGTTTTACAGCTACTCCATCGATAGTATCCTGACTGGTTGCATCACTGCCTGGTATGGCAACTGCTCGGCCTCCGACCGCAAGGCACTACAGAGGCTAGTGCGTACAGCCCAGTACATCACCGGGGCCAAGCTTCCTGCCATCCAGGACCTCCATACCAGGCAGTGTCAGAGGAAGGCCCTGAAAATGGTCAAAGACTCTAGCCACCCTAGTCATAGACTGTTCTCTCTGCTACCGCATGGCAAGCGGTACCGGAATGCCAAGTCTAGGTCCAAGATGCTTGCTTCTAAACAGCTTCTACCCCCAAGCCATAAGAACATCTAATCAAATGGCTACTGTAACGAAGTTCGTCTGTTGTTTGAAGAGAGTCAGACCGAAATGCAGCGTGTAGGTTACTCATGACTTTTAATGAAGATAATGCGGTACATGAAATAACTGAAAATACAAAAACAACAAACGAGTGAAACTAATTGCAGCCTATCTGGTGACTAACACAGAGACGGGTACAATCACCCACGAAATACAACGCGCACTCAGGCTACCTAAATACGGTTCCCAATCCGAGACAACGAGAATCAGCTGACTCCAATTAGGAATCGCCTCAGGCAGCCAAACCTAACTAGACACACCCCTAATAATACACACTCCCAATTAATACAAACCCCAATACGAAATACAACATATAAACCCATGTCACACCCTGGCCTACCCAAACATATAACAAAAACACAAGATACAATGACCAAGGCGTGACAGAACCCCCCCCCCCCCCTAAGGTGCAGACTCCGGGACGCACCTCAAGAGCATAGGGAGGGTCCGGGTGGGCGTCTGTCCATGGTGGCGGTTCTGGCTCGGGACGTGGACCCCACTCCATAAATGTCCTAGTTCCTCCCCTTCGCGTCCTAGGATAATCCACCTTCTCCGCCGACCATGGCCTAATAGTCCTCATCCTGATCCCCACATAACTGAGGGGCAGCTCGGGACCGAGGGGCAGCTCGGGACCGAAGGGCAGCTCGGGACCGAGGGGCAGCTCGGGACCGAGGGGCAGCTCGGGACCGAGGGGCAGCCCGGGACAGAGGGGCAGCCCGGGACAGAGGGGCAGCCCGGGACAGAGGGGCAGCCCGGGACAGAGGGGCAGCCCGGGACAGAGGGGCAGCCCGGGACAGAGGGGCAGCCCGGTACTGAGAGGCAGCCCAGTACAGAGAGGAAGCCCAGTACAGAGAGGAAGCCTAGTACTAAGAGGAAGATCAGTACTGAGAGGAAGCTCAGGCAGGTAGTAGGCTCCGGTAAATCCTGGCTGGCTGGTAGAACTGGATGATTCCGGTTGTCTGGCCGATCTAGAAGATCTTGGCAGACTGGCACTTCTGGCGGATCCTGGCAGACTGGCACTTCTGGCGGATCCTGGCAGACTGGTGACGCTGGGCCGACTGGCGGCGCTGGGCAGACAGGAGATCCGGCAGCGCAGGAGAGGAGAAAAGCACTGGCTGTGCTGAACAGGCGATGCGCACTGGACGCGCTGGACCGACTGGGAGCACTGGTGGCGCTGGACAGACAGGAGACTCCGGCAGCGCAGGAGAGGAGAAAGGCTCTGGCTGCGCTAAACAGGCGGGAGACTCCGATAGCGCAGGAGAGGAGAGCAGCTCTGGTTGCGCTAAACAAGCGGGAGACTCCGGCAGCGCAGGAGGGGAGAAAAGCACTGGCTGCGCTGAACAGGCGAGGCGCACTGGAGGCCTGGTGCGTGGTGCTGGAACTGGTGGTACTGGCGCGAGGACACGCACAGGAAGCCTGGTGCGGGGAGCTGCTACCGGAGGACTGGTGTGTAGAGGTGGCTCTGGATAGACCGGACCGTGCAGGCGCACTGGAGCTCTTGAGCACCGAGCCTGCCCAAGCTTACCTGGCTCGATGCCCACTCTAGCCCGGCCAATAGGAAGGGCTGGTATGTGTCGCAGCTGGCTCTGCACCCGCACTGGAAACACCGTGCGCTCCATAGCATAACACGGTGCCTGCCCGGTCTTTCTAGCCCAACGGTGAGCACAGGGAGTATGCGCAGGTTTCCTACCTGGCATAACTATTCTCCCTTTTAGCCCCCCCAATATTTTTTTGGGGTTGACTTTCCGGTTTCCAACCGCGTCGCCGTGCTGCCTCCTCATACATGCGCCTCTCCGCTTTAGCTGCTTCTATTTCCTCCTTGGGACGGCGATATTCTCCCGGCTGCGCCCAGGGTCCTTTACTGTCTAATATTGTCTCCCAAGACCAGAAGTCCTCATATTGCTGCTCCTCACAATTAACAGGGAGAGTAGGCTCAGGTCTGACTCCTGACTCTGCCACTCTCTCTCTGCGCTTTCCCGTTACCTTCGGTTTTCGCTCTGTATAACAGTGCTTTCCTTTTCGATTCCATACGTGTATAGCCCTCTTCGCATTGCTGTAGGGAATCCCAGGCGGGCTCCTGCACTCGCTCTAGGTCGGCCGCCCACCTGTCGATTTCTTCCCACGTCGTATAATCCCTGCTTCTGCCGTCCATAACGTCCTCCTTTAAATCCTGCCAGTTCACACACTGCTCGGTCTGTGAATGGTGGTGGGTGATTACATGAAATAACTGAAAATACAAAAACAACAAACGAGTGAAACTAATTACAGCCCATCTGGTGACTAACACAGAGACAGGTACAATCACCCACGAAATACAACTCGCACTCAGGCTACCTAAATACGGTTCCCAATCCGAGACAACGAGAATCAGCTGACTCCAATTAGGAATCGCCTCAGGCAGCCAAACCTAACTAGACACACCCCTAATAATACACACTCCCAATTAATACAAACCCCAATACGAAATACAACATATAAACCCATGTCTCACCCTGGCCTACCCAAACATATAACAAAAACACAAGATACAATGACCAAGGCGTGACAGCTACCCAGACTATTTGCACTTCCCCCCCTCCCCTCTTCTACACTGCTGCTACTCTCTATTATCTATGCATAGTCACTTTAATAACTCTACCTACATGTGCCCCCGCACATTGACTCTGTACCGGTCCCCCCTCCCACCCCTGTATATAGTCTCGCTATTGTTACATTACTGCTGCTCTTTCATTACTTGTTATTCTTATCTCTTACTTGCTTGGGGGTATTTCCTTAACTGCATTGTTGGTTAAGGGCTTGTAAGTTAGCATTTCACTGTAAGGTTGTATTCATCACGTGACAAATAACATTTGATTTGATTTGGCTTGTTAAACACATTTTAACTCCTAAACTTACTTGACGTAACAGAGGGGTTGAATACTTATGGAATCGAGACATGCCAGTTTTTCATTTTTTATTAAATTGTAAATTATTCTAAAATGTGGTATTGTGGTGTAGGCCAGTGATATTTTTTTCCTTAAATGTAATTTATTTTAAATTCAGGTTGTAACAACAAAATGTTGAAAAAGTCAAGGGGTGTGAATACTTTCTGAAGGCACTGTATACGGTGCATTCGGAAAGTATTCAGACCCCCTGACTTATTCAATCTACACACAATACCCCATCGTGACAAAGCAAACGCATCGTGACAAAGCAAACGTTTTTATATATATTTTTTTTAAATATCACATTTACATAAGTATTCAGACCCTTTACTCAGTACTTTTTTCACACACCTTTGGCAGCATTTGCAGCCTCAAGTCTTCTTGGGTATGACACTACAAGCTTGGCACACCTGTATTTGGGGAGTTTCTCCCATTCTTCTCTTCAGATTCTTTCAAGCTCTGTCAGTTTGGATGGGGAGCGTCGCTGCACAGCTATTTTCAGGTCGCTCCAGAGATGTTTGATCGGGTTCAAGTCCGGGCTCGGGCTGGGCAACTCAAGGACATTCAGAGAATTGTCCCGAAGCCACTGCTGCATTGTCTTGGCTGTGTGCTGAGGTACCGTGTCCTGTTGTAAGGTGAACCTTCTCCCCAGTCTGAAGTCCTGAGCGCTCTAGAGAAGGTTTCCTTCAAGGATCTCTCTGTACTTTTCTCCGTTCATCTTTCCCTTGATGCTGACTAGTCTCTCCATCCCTAACGCTCACCTTTATTTAACCAGGTAGTCTAGTTTAGAACAAGTTCTCATTTGCAACTGCGACCTGGCCAAGATAAAGCATAGCAGTGTGAACAGACAACAACACAGAGTTACACATGGAGTAAACAATAAAGACAGGTATATGCCTTTCCAAATCATGTCCAATCACTTGAATTTACCACAGCTGGACTCTAATCAAATTGCAGAAACATCTCAAGGATTATCAATGGGAAACATGATGCACCTGAGCTCAATTTCGAGTCCTATAGCAAAGGGTCTGAATACTTATGTTAAGGTATTTCTTTTTTTCTTTTTTTTACATTTGCAACAATTTCTAAACCTGTTCACTTTTTCATTGTGGGATATTGTGTGTAGATTGAGGAGCAGATAAAAGGAAGGGGTCAGAATACTTTCCGAATGCAATGCCCGATAATTACTCCTCAGTTTGTAGGGATGCATGATTGGCAATGTGCCATTTTGTACCAGACAAGTACTGTTATCGACTTTGTTATATACAGTGTACTTGACATAAGTACCAGACCAAAACACCAGAGTAAGCCTAAATAGACATTTACATGCCACAAGAATGAAAATGTAATGAACCATGTGCTAAAACAGTGGGGGTAACCCACCCAGATCTTCATGCATCACCTACTGTGTATGTACAGTCCATAGTGAAACACACAAACTATCCTGATTTAGTAACCATGCCTGTCTATCTCTTTGTCCCGGCCTCTGCAGAAAGCCTATAAAGCGTCTGGGGATGAGATGAGGTCGGCAGGCTACGACTTGAGGCTGGATGCTATTCCCTTCCAGACGGCCAAGGCTTCCACGAATATCGCCAGTGATGTGAGTTTAGTTTACACGACAAAAAAGCAACGAAAAATACTAACACATTGCTGTTTTAGTTGTCTTTCTTGCACTTACACTTATATTTTACTTACTAGCACTGATTTTGCTAATAGCTACTTTATTGAGGAAGGTTTTTGTCTTACCTTGGACGTTACACCAATTTGTTGATTTTGAGAAGTCTGACTTGGTTAAAACAAGTTTGATTTCACCTTATTGTAACATTCTGTCGTAAAGATCACATTCAACTTCTCTCACCCATCTCTCAAGTCAGCCGTATATCCCCTTGTGACAGCAGGAATGGAAGCTTGTTGTGTGCAACAGGCAGTGGCAATTTACCCTTTGCTAAGCCCCGCCCCTCTTGGTTACTGTTGCAACCTTGGACAACATTTTCCCAGGAAGCCCAATTTCACCTTCTAACCACTGGTGAAAAACCCTCACAATGATCTCAAATGTGTTTTCAACACACATTGAAAATACACAGACTACCCCTTGCTAATCAGGAAACTCTTGCGTATGTTGTGGTGGACTGTCATTACAATTGCTTCACGGCAATTTGGTAAAATTATGTTTGTGGTGTGACTAGGCACTGAACTCTCAAATCGTATCCTGATGTTGACAACAGACAGTTGTATTTATAACATGGCTAACTTAGCTAGCTAGAAAACAAGTTTTATTAAGTGGCGAGCTAGCATTAGCAACATTTGGTGGTCAATGAGACTGAGAGCTAGCTAAACAGCTGAGATACAGTGGTTGCTCAACTAAAAGTTTTGAGATTATACTGCGGGATCATACTGCGTCATTTGTGTTTTGGTACGGTACCCTGGTGCACTGCTTCATTGCTCCAGACCAGCCCAAGGGGGAGTTAGAGCACTGGTTATGCTTTTGGGTCCCAAGGTGCTAATGTGTCTAATTGACAATGAATGGGCAACGTGAAATAAATAGAAACGGATAATTCTGCACAACTTCAACATTTTTAATTCAATTAATCGAATGATGAAGAAGGCAATTGAATATAGAACAATAGGTAAGAATTGCTATTCTTCTGTCCTGCACGCTCACACCCGGAAAAATACACTTATTATTTTGTCACTAACTCGTCAGTATTACTTACTACTTACTTACCAAAGGTTTTTATTCTATGAGAAACTAAAATATTCAATTGTATTCCATGATATTCTTAAGATATATGTGTTGACTGAATATTAGCAAGTATTCTCTGCTGCGCTGCTCTGAAACAAGTATGGGGACTGGTCTTGATAAATCAGAGATTTGTTTTCTCACTGAATCTCAGTTTGGGTATTGGTTAGACTGCAATTAGGGTGTGAAAATGTTATGCTCTTAGTACTGTAGCCTAGTCCCGACAATAAGCTTCCCACAATAAGTTGGGTGAATTTTGGCCCATTCTTCCCGACAGAGCTGGTGTAACTGAGTCAGGTTTGTAGTCCTCCTTGCTTGCACATGCTTTTCAAATCAAATCAAATTTTATTTGTCACATACACATGGTTAGCAGATGTTAAATGCGAGTGTAGCGAAATGCTTGTGCTTCTAGTTCCGACAATGCAGTGATAACCAACAAGTAATCTAACTAACAATTCCAAAACTACTGTCTTATACACAGTGTAAGGGGATAAGGAACATGTACTTAAGGATATATGAATGAGTGATGGTACAGAGCAGCATACAGTAGATGGTATCGAGTACAGTATATACATATGAGATGAGTGTGTAGACAAAGTAAACAAAGTGGCATAGTTAAAGTGGCTAGTGATACATGTGTTACATAAGGATGCAGTCGATGATGTAGAGTACAGTATATACATATGCATATGAGATGAATAATGTAGGGTAAGTAACATTATATACGGTAGCATTGTTAAAGTGGCTAGTGATATATTTACATCATTTCCCATCAATTCCCATTATTAAAATGGCTGGAGTTGGGTCAGTGTCAATGACAGTGTGTTGGCAGCAGCCACTCAATGTTAGTGGTGGCTGTTTAACAGTCTGATGGCCTTGAGATAGAAGCTGTTTTTCAGTCTCTCGGTCCCAGCTTTGATGCACCTGTACTGACCTCACCTTCTGGATGATAGCGGGGTGAACAGGCAGTGGTTCGGGTGGTTGATGTCCTTGATGATCTTTATGGCCTTCCTGTAACAACGCGTGGTGTAGGTGTCCTGGAGGGCAGGTAGTTTGCCCCCGGTGATGCGTTGTGCAGTCCTCACTACCCTCTGGAGAGCCTTACGGTTGAGGGCGGAGCAGTTGCCGTACCAGGCGGTGATACAGCCCGCCAGGATGCTCTCGATTGTGCATCTGTAGACGTTTGTGAGTGCTGTTGGTGACAAGCCGAATTTCTTCAGCCTCCTGAGGTTGAATAGGTGCTGCTGCGCCTTCTTCACGACGCTGTCAGTGTGAGTGGACCAATTCAGTTTGTCTGTGATGTGTATGCCGAGGAACTTAAAACTAGCTACCCTCTCCACTACTGTTCCATCGATGTGGATAGGGGGGTGTTCCCTCTGCTGTTTCCTGAAGTCCACAATCATCATCAGTTTTTCAGTTCTGCCCACAAATTGTCTATGGGATTGAGGTCAGGGCTTTGTGATGGCCACTCCAATACCTTGACTTTGTTGTCCTTAAGCCATTTTGCCACAGCTTTGGAAGTATGCTTGGGGTCATTGTCCATTTGGAAGTCCCATTTGCAACCAAGCTTTAGATTCCTGACTGATGTCTTGAGATGTTGCTTCAATATATCCACATAATTTTCATTCCTCATAACGCCATCTATTTTGTGAAGTGCACCAGTGCCTCCTGCAGCAAAGCACCCCCACAACATGATGCTGCCACCCCCGTGCTTCACGGTTTGGATGGTATTCTTTGGCTTGTAAACCTCCCCCTTTTCCCTCCAAACATAACGATGGTCATTATGGCCAAACAGTTCTATTTTTGTTTCTTCAGACCAGAGGACATTTCTACAAAAAGTATGATTTGTCCCCATGTGCAGTTGCAAACCGTAGTCTGTTTTTTTTATGGCGGTTTTGGAGCAGTGGCTTCTTCCTTGCTGAATGGCCTTTCAGGTTATATTGATATAGGAGTTGTTTTACTGTGGATATTGATACTTTTCAACGGTTTCCTCAAGCATCTTCACAAGGTCCTTTGCTGTTGTTCTGGATTGATTTGCACTTTTCGCACCAAAGTACGTTCATCTCTAGGAGATAGATCGCGTCTCCTTCCTGAGCGGTATGACAGCTGCGTGGTCCCATGGTGTTTATACTTGCGTACTATTGTTTGTACAGATGAACGTGGTACCTTCAGGCATTTGGAAATTGCTCCCAAGGATGAACCAGACTTGAGGTCTTCAAATTTTTATTGATGTCTTTGCTGATTTCTTTTGATTTTTTTCCCCCATGATGTCATGCAAAGAGGCACTGAGTTTGAAGGCAGGCCTTGACATGCATCCACAAGTACACCTCCAATTAACTCAAATGATGTCAATTAGCCTATCAGAAGCTTCTAAAGCCATGACATAATTTTCCGTCATTTTCCCAAGCTGTTTAAAGGCACAGTCAACTTAGTGTATGTAAACTTCTGACCCACTGGAATGGTGATACAGTGAATTATACGTGAAGAAATCTGTCTATAAACAAGTTTTGGAAAAAATGACTTGTGTCATGCACAAAGTAGATGTCCTAACCAACTTGCCAAAACTATAGTTTGTTAACAAGAAAGTTGTGGAGTGGTTGAAAAACTAGTTTTAATGACTCCAACCTAAATGTATGTAAACTTGCGACTTGTATTTGACACGTTCTTACCTCATCACCATTATTGTTTATGTGGAGAGAACAGTAATGGACCAAGTATAGAACCTTGGAGGACCCCTTTAACCAACTCCAATGGCTCCGACTGGATGTCATCGACTCCAACAACAGGCATCCGATCCCAGTCCTATTGATGACAGTTTACCCAAAAGTATCATATGGTCTACAGTGTCAAAAGCGTTAGACAAATCTATGAACAAGGCGGCACAGTACTTTGTATTATCTAGGGCATTTGTAATATAATTTACAACACGTACAGTGGCCATAGTGCTACTGTGTTTAGGTCTGAAGCCAGATTGATTGCTCGAAAGAGTATTTTTAACAGTTAAAAATTATTGTAGTTGTTGTAGCACCAATGACTCTAAATTTTAGCCAAACAGGAGAGCTTAGAGATGGGCCGATAATAATCCAATTCACTACCATCACCTCCCTTGAGGAGTGGTAAAACAAAAGCTGTTTTTCAAGATTTAGGAATCTTTCCTATGACTAATGTTTGATTAAAGATATGCGTCACTGCACTAGTAATTATAGGTGCCCCGCATTTGAGTAAATATGGATCCAGATTGTCAGCGCCTAATGATTTCTTCGAATCTATAACAGATAGTGCAGATAAGACCACATCTTCTGTGACTTTTTGGAAATGAAAAACCGGCTTACTGTTTTCCACATCAGTTGATGGGCTGAAACTATAGACCGGTCAGGATCATGAGAGCCAAGTGTAGAGCCAAGTGGAATTCGATTCTCTAAAATGGTCCTGTCTTTGCACCCTCAGTTCCGCTACAAGGAAGCCTTTGTGAAGGAGAAGGGTCAGCAGGTGGGGATGCTCAGTGTCGAAGATGACCCAAAGATGGTGCACTCCCTGGCAGCCAGCAAGCTCCAGAGCTGCCTGGGGTACAAGAGGCAGGCTCAAGAGACGCGCTCCCAGTTCAAGATGCATGCCAACCAGCCTGTGTTCCAACAGGCCAAGAAGAGCCAAGCTCTGGCCAGCAACCAGACCTACCACCAGAGGCTCCATGACTACACCTTTGACCCCCAGCAACTCAACGTTCAACACGCCAAGCAGGCCTACAAGCTGCAGAGTGACGTGAGTGTGTGTGTGTGCTCGTGCATGAATGTGTTTGTGTGTCTGTGGGGGGGTACCCATTGTAAATTGTAGAAAAGGTTTAGAGTTTAAGGTATACTCAATTTACTGGGATTCCAGTGCAGAGAATAATATAATAGTGAAGACATCAAAACTATGAAATAACACATGGAATCATGTAGTAACCAAAAAAGTGTTAAACAAATCAAAATATATTTTAATGTTAGATTCTTCAAAGTAGCCACCCTTTGCCTTGATGACAGCTTTGCACACTCTTGGTATTTTCTCAACCAGCTTCACCTGGAATGCTTTCCCAACAGTCTTGAAGGAGTTCCCACATATGCTGAGCACTTGTTGGCTGCTTTTCCTTCACTCTGCGGTCCAACTCATCCCAAACCATCTCAATTGGGTTGAGGTCGGGTGATTGTGGAGGCCAGGTCATCTGATGCATCACTCCATCACTCTCCTTCTTGGTCAAATAGCCCTTACACAGCCTGGAGGTGTGTTGGGTCATTGTCATGTTGAAAAACATATGATAGTTTCACTAAGTGCAAACCATATGGGATGGCGTACCGCTGCAGAATGCTGTGGTAGCCATGCTGGTTAAATGTGCCTTGAATTGTAAATAAATCACAGACAGTGTCACCAGCAAAGCACACCCACACCTTCACACCACCTCCTCCATGCTTCACAGTGGGAATCACACATGCAGAGATCATCCGTTCGCCTACTGTGTCTCACAAGACACAATGGTTGGAACCAAAAATCTCATATTTGGACTCATCAGACCAAAGAACAGATTTCCACTGGTCTAATGTCCACTGCTCGTGTTTCTTGGCCCAAGCAAGTCTCTTCTTCTTAGTGGTGTCCTTTAGTACTGGTTTATTTGCTGTAATTCGACATGAATGCCTGATTCATGCAGTCTCCTCTGGACAGTTGATGTTGAGATGTGTCTGTTACTTGAACTCTGTTAAGCATCTATTTGGGCTGCCAATCTGAGGTGCGGTTAACTCTAATGAACATATCCTCTACAGCAGAGGTAACTCTGGGTCTTCCTTTCCTGTGGCGGTCCTCATGAGAACCAGTTTCATCATAGCGCTTGATGGTTTTGCGACTGCACTTGAAGAAACTTTCAAAGTTCTTGACTGACCTTCATGTTTAAAGTAATGATGGACTGTCATTTCACTTTGCTTATTTGAGCTGTTCTTGACATAATATGGACTTGGTCTTTTACCAAATAGGGTTATCTTCTGTATACCACCCCTACCTTGTCACAACAGAACTGATTGGCTCAAACGCATTAAGAAGGAAAGAAATTCCACAAATTAACTTTTTAAGAAGGCACACCTATTACTTGAAATGCATTCTAGGTGACTACCTCATGAAGCTGGTTGAGAGAATGCCAAGTGTGCGCAGCTTTCATCAAGGCAAAGGGTGGCAACTTAGAAGAATCTAACATGTAAAATATATTTAGATTTGTTGAACACTTTTTTTGGTTACTACATTATTTCATATGAGTTAGTTCATAGTTTTGATGTCTTCACTATTATTCTACAATGTAGAAAATGGTCAAATTCAAGAAAAACCCTTTTGACTGGTACAAGATATGCACTGTGTGTACAAAACATTAGGATTACCTTCCTAATATCGACTTGTGCCCCCCCCACCCCACCCAACGCGATCTGTTGCAGGTGAACTACAAGTCAGATCTGAACTGGATCAGGGGTGTGGGCTGGACCCCCCCTGGCTCCCATAAGGTGGAGATGGCCCGGCGGGCTGCAGAACTGGGCCTGGCGGAGAGCGTGAGCACTGAGGAGGCCATTGCCCAGTACCAACACATGATGATGATGGTGAGAGAGCGAAATACAGCATGCTTTTATGTATATTGTTTAAATAAAATGCTATTGCAACCTCTTTGCAATAAGAAATTGAGAAAAAGCTCAAGAGAAGTTTCAAGTTCCTCTGTCCAGTGTCTTGTGTTCTTCTGCCCATCTTAATCTTTTATTTTTATTGGCCAGTCTGAGATATGTCTTTTTCTTTGCAACTCTGCTTAGAAGGCCAGCATCCCGGAGTTGCCTCTTCACTGGTGACGTTGAGACTGGTGTTTTGCCGGTACTATTTAAATGAAGCTGTCAGTTGAGGACTTGTGAGGCATCTGTTTCTCAAACTAGACACTAATGTACTTGTCCTATTGCTCAATTGTGCACCGGGGCCTCCCACTCCTCTTTCTATTCTGGTTAGCGCCAGTTTGCGCTATTCTGTTAAGGGAGTAGTACACAGCGTTGAGATCTTCAGTTTCTTGGCAATTTCTCGCATGGAATAGCCTTCATTTCTCAGAACAAGAATAGACTGACGAGTTTCAGAAGAAAGTTATTTGTTTCTGGCCATTTTGTAAGCCTGTAACTCACAAATGCTGATGTACCAGATACTCAACTAGTTTAAAGAAGGACAGATTTATTGCTTCTTTAATCAGGACGACAGTTTTCAGCAGTGCGAACATAATTGCAAAATGGTTTTCTAATGACCAATTAGCCTTTTAAAATTATAAACTTGGATTAGCTAACACAACGTGCCATTGGAACACAGCAGTGATGGTTGCTGATAATGGGCCTCTGTGCGCCTATGTAGCTATTCCGTGACAATAGTCATTTATAACATTAACAATGTCTACACTGTATTTCTGATCAATTTGATGTTATTTTAATGGACAACAAAATGTGCTTCTCTTTCAAAAAGAAAGTAACCCCAAACTTTTGAACAGTGTATACATTCACCTGTGGATACTTTCATGAAATACAGCTCTCGCCCATGAAAGCCAGCACACAGTCATTGTTTTCACCTATATTAAAAACAAGTCTCCACTCCAGTATTCCCTTCCCCTTCCCTTGTCTTTGCGGCGAACATGGCACAACTGCACGTCTATTCTCTGATAGGGACGCACCCGAATCGATCACCTAATATGACCCGTCTGCGTTGAACGACCCTCCGAACAACGTTCTGGTGAGACTCTGTATACTGAAATCCCACCTCAGACCATACGATGACTTAACCCGACCGTAATGCCGGAGCACGTAGGCCCCCACCCGGAGACCTTTTATAGATCTGTGCTAGACATTCCGGATATTTCACAGTCCTTCCCCCAAATTCAAAACTACTACCAATAGTCTGCATTCTTATGATGACCGGCCTCTATTTCAGGGTACGCCTCTCACCAACAATCACATAAACAAATTGAAACTTCACTCTCCTACAGATACAGAAAGGGTTGATGGCCCTTATGAGGCACAGGAGGTATTGGTAAGAAACTAGCTTACCTTTTTTTTTATTTTAGTCTGTTCACCTCCACTACCGATTCTCCTTCCCACCAAGTCTCTCTCAAAGGTGAATCCTGTTCGTGCAACGCCAATTGTTAAAAATGAAAATGCTATTGCAATATGGAATCAATCTACATACAACATCCCATAATGACAATGTGAAAACAGGTTTTATACATTTTTGCAAATGTATTACAAATCAAAAACATAACTTATTTACATTCGTATTCAGACTCTTTGCTATGAGACTTGAAACTGAGTTCAGGTGCATCCTGTTTCAGTGGAAGGCACAAAATATTGTCAAAGACTCCAGCTACCCAAGTCAGACTGTTCTCTCTGCAAATGCACGGGAAGCGGTACCGATGCACCAAGTCTGGAACCAACAGGACCCTGAACAGCTTCTACCCCCAAGCTCTCTGCACATGGACTCCGTAGTGGTGCCCTGTGTATATAGCCATGTTATCAGTACTCATTGTGTGATTCCTTTTTGTTATTATTATTATTCTATTATTTCTCCTTTATTCCTTCTCTTCATTGTTGGGAAGATTCACAGATCTACCTGTTGTTTACGAAGCATATGACATACAATTAGATTTTAGGATTTGATCTCCACTTATCAATGAGAATGACAGATCTAACACATTTATATCTGCAAGGAGTCTGGTCACACACAAAACTAATATGGAAGGTGTAAATATGTCCAATCTCTCTCTTCATCCACCAGCAGCAGATGGAGGAGCAGCAGCAGGTGTCAGAACCTGTTGAGACCAGCAAAGAGTTCCAGCAGTCGGGAGTCAATCTAGACGCAATGGAGATCCTCCACGTCAAGAGGAAGAAGACCATCCAAACGGTGAAGAAGTCCAATTCCTCCTCCATGGATAGCAGCGTCAAGAAGTTAATGATGTCTTCCAACTCAGCCATAGAGTCAATGATGGCTTCCACCTCTGTCTCAGCCATTGAGAACACAGTCAAGATGTCCACAACTAGTGAGGCATCGGCCATAGAAAATGCTTAGACAATGTTGTGAGAAGGTGTTGCCTTAGGGCATGTATCACACTTATTCCACGGAGGGGGCCGAGTGTCTGTGCGTTTTCACTCCTCCCTTGTACTTGATTGATGAATTAAGGTCACTAATTGGTAAGGAACTCACCTCATCTGGTTGTCTAGGTCTTAAACCAGCAGACACTTGGCCCTCCATGGAATGAGTTTGACACCCCTGCCCTAGGGGGTAGGTGGAAGTTGCTTCTAACTGATATAGGGTCTGGTCTTTTTTAATTCACCTGATGGATGAAGTAAGGGATTGGAGTTGGGTTACCTGATCCTAGATCTATTAAGAGCAATGTCTACCCCAAGATAAAATTAGATAATGTTGTGAGGGAACTGTGCATGTAGAATCAGGAAGGGAATTGAAAAGTGCTTCAAGTGGTTTATGTGGAAGGTTACCTCATTACACATTCATAACCCATACACAACATTCATAAGAAAGTATATGAGAATGTCATAATTTATTTTTCAACAATGACAAGTTTATATTTTTGTTACAGTGCCTTCAGAAAGTATTCATACCCCTTGACTTCATACCCCTCCACATTTTGTTGCCTTACACCCCGAATTCAAAATGTATTAAATCAATTATTTTCCTTACCCATCTACACACAATACCCCATAATGACAAAGTTGAAAACATGTTTTTTGAAATGTTTGCAAATGTATTGAAAATGAAATACAGAAATATCTCATTTGCATAAGTATTCACACCCCTGAATCAATTCTTGTTAGAAGGATCTTTGGCAGCGATTACAGACACGAGTCTCTAAGAGCTTTGCATACCTGGATCCTACAATATTTGCACATTTATTATTTATAAAATTCTGTCAAGTTGGTTGTTGATCATTGCTAGACAGGCATTTTTAAGTCTTGCCATAGATTTTCAAGCTGATTTAAGTCAAAACTGTAACCAGGTCATTTAGAATCATTCAATGTCGTCTTGGTAAGCAACTCAAGTGTATTTTGGCTTTGTGTTTTATGTTATTGTCCTGCTGAAAGGTGAATTTGCCTGCAAGTGTCTGTTGGAAAGCAGACAGAACCAGGTTTTCCTCTAGCATCTGCGTATGCTTAGTTGTATTCGGGGGGGGGGGGGGGGGGTTTATCCCCCAAAAAATTCCTAGTCCTTGCCGATGACAAACTTAACCATATGATGCAGCCACCACCATGCTTGAAAATGGGATGAGTGATACTCAGTGATGTTGTGTTTGATTTGACCCAAAGGAAACGCTTTGTATTCAGGACATAAAGTTAATTTCTTTGCCACATGTATTTCAGTTTTACTTTTGCCTTATTGCATATTTTCGAAAATGTGTATTCTTTACAGGCTTCTTTGTTTTCAGTCTGTCGTTTAGGTTAATATCGTGGTGGGGATAACTACAATGTTGATCCGTCCTCAGTTTTCTCCTATCACA
Source organism: Oncorhynchus gorbuscha (assembly GCF_021184085.1). Taxonomy (NCBI): domain Eukaryota; kingdom Metazoa; phylum Chordata; class Actinopteri; order Salmoniformes; family Salmonidae; genus Oncorhynchus; species Oncorhynchus gorbuscha. The sequence continues at coordinate 48,549,674 of NC_060179.1, forward strand.
CCCATTAAACTCAGTAACTGTCAGGAACAGTCACCACTGGCCTCAGTGAAATCCCTGAGCGGTATCCTTCCTCTCCAGCAAGTTAGGAAGGACACCTGTATTTTTGTTGTGACTGGGTGTATTGATACACCATCCAAAGTGTAGTTAATAAAAGTGTACTTGTGTGTGCTGTAAAGTGTTAGTCCCATGTTTCATGAGCTGAAATAAAAGATCTTAGGAATATGCATATGCAAAAAAAAGGTTATTTCTCTCAAATGTTGTGCACAAATGTGTTTACATCCCTGTTGGTGACCATTTCTCCTTTGCCAAGATAATCCATCCAACTGACAGGTGTGACATATCAAGAAGCTGAATAAACTGCATGATCATACACAGGTGCACCTTATGCTGGGGACAATAAAAGACCACTCTAAAATGTGCAGTTTTCTCACACTTAGTCACAAATGTTTTGAGGGTGCGTGCAATTGGCAGGGCCTAATTCATTTGTTTGAATTTACTCATTTGAAATTGTTGCATGTTATATTTGTATTTAGTATATGTGACTTGTTAAGCACATTTTTACTCCTGAATGCATTTAGGCTTCCCATAACAAAGGGGTTGAATACTTATTGACACAAGACATTTCAACGTTTAATTTTAAATTAATTTGTAAACATTTCTAAAAACATAATTCCACTTTGACATTATGGTGTATTGTGTGTAAGTCAATGACACAACATCTAAATGTAATTCATTGTAAATTCAGGCTGTAATACAACAAAATGTGGGAAAGTAAAGGGTTGTGAATACTTTCTGAAGGCTCTGTATGTCACAATAATGATCCTGTCGACTTGCATTCATGAAATGCAATAAAATAGTTATTTTGTACAGCATGTTGATGTGTTGTGTATGGCTTATGAATATTGGTCTCCTGAGTGGCGCAGCGGTCTAAGGTGTCACTACAGACATCCTGGTTCAAATCCAGGCTGTATCACAACCGGCCATGATTGAGAGTCCCATAGGGCGTCGCACGATTGGCCCAGCGTCGTCTGGGTTTGGCCGGTGTAGGCCGTCATTGTAAATAAGAATTTGTTCTTAACTGACGTGCCTAGTTAAATAAAGGTTACATTTTAAAAAAATGTCATGAAACCCTTATTTTTTACCTTTCAAATCAAGTAAAGTGTAAAAGGAGAGGGAGAAGGAAATATGTAGAAAGTGCTTTCAGTAAAAGTGTTTTTTGCATGTACATTTTTTTCCTACCCTCGCTCCACTTGATGTTAAACTGATTTATCGTAGTAGCTAGCAGCAGGCAGAAGAAATCGCAATGATCAGAGTAAAACACGCAGTAGAAGAGACGAGTGAAATGATCAAACTGATTTATCGTAGTGCTACTGCCTGCTGCTAGCTAATCTCAATGATCAGAGTAAAACATGGAGTAGAAAATGTAACCACGAGCACAACCATTCCTTGATTTTAACTGGCGGCTTTATTCTGTAGTTTTAGTCAGAATTATCACCTTCCGTGAGAACTATAAAGTAAATGAAAAATACTGTTAAGCACACTCTTACAACCTTATCTTAGGAGTGACTTATTAGCTTGGTATAACTCTGAAGTGCTTACATACATAACAGTTTAACCGGCGTTATAACGGGTTCAGATTAAACACATGAATAAAGGAAAAAATACCTCATTGGCTGCTTACTACAGAAGGGAGGAAATCAAACTTCACACTTATTATTCCTGGCATGAATTCACACTTCATCCTAACATACACTCTTCAACCTTTATGAACTACACCCGATGACATGAAAACTTAGCTAACGCAGCGCAGGATTGCCTTCCCTCCAAAAGTGTGTTGCTACAATAAGGATCCCCGTTACAACAGTATGAGCAATGTAGTTCCGCTTGTATTATCATTTCCCCCGCACAGCGGACACGTAAACAATTCAAACAAAAGACAACGACATAACCTGTAAGTCTGTCAGTTACACTCCCACCAATCACCAGTGATTTCTGTGAAAGGGGTCTGCAGGTTTCTTGATCGGCTTCCAGGAGGGTGACTGTCTTATGGATGGGCCTCTCCAGATAGGTGGGTTTGGTGATGCGTTTACCTCTCTCATCTAGGGTTGAGTCGCTGATCAGTAACTTGAATCTTCTCACCCGGCCATCCTGTCCCGGGTACACTTCTGTAACCTTTGCCAATTTCCACTGGTTGCGTGGTGCAGTATCATCTTGCAAAATGACAATGTCATTTATCCTTGCGTTTCTCTGTCTTTACTCCACTTCTGTTTGTGTTGGAGATTTAGGAGGTACTCTTTCTTCCACCTTGTCCAGAATTCATTGGCTAAGAATTGTACTCTGCACCATCTCTTGCGGAGATAAAGATCTTCCTTGATGAACTGTCCAGGTGGCGGTAAGATAACTGTGGACTTCATTGTTAAGATGTGATTTGGCGTGAGAGGTTCTGGACCTAATGGATCATTCAGATATTCCGTAGTTAGGGGCATACTATTTAAAATCGCCATGACTTCATTGACAAAGGTACGCAGAGAAGCGGTGTCGAGTCTTCCGTCTGACTGATCAAGAGTGGATGTTAAGACACTTCGTATCGTGCGGATTTGCCTTTCCCAAACACCACCCATGTGACTTGAAGATGGGGTGTTCATGATAAACTCGCATCCAAGTTCCTTCAGTCGTGTTTGATCCATTTCTTTCAGGGCGTCCACAAACTCGCGTCTTGCGCCAATGAAGTTGCTGCCTTGATCACATCTGATTTGACGAACATTACCACGTATGGCAATGAATGAACGCAGGGAATTGATAAAAGCGTCGGTGGTTAAGTCGTCAAGCATTTCAATGTGAACTGCTCGGGAGCCCATGCAAGTGAGTAGGAGCCCATAACGCTTTAACTCTCTTCTTCCGTCCATGGCATAGAAAGGTCCAAAGCAGTCCATCCCGCAGTATGTGAAGGGAGGCGCGGTCTCCATGCGTTCCTTCGGAAACTCTGCCATCCTTTGCCCTTCTGTACATCTTCTGAATTTCCTGCATTTCACACATTTGTAGATGTGAGGGGAAACTGCATTGCTGCATCCTAGGATCCATATACCGTTGGATCGCAGCTCATTGATCGTCATTCCACGTCCTTGGTGTTGTACTCTTTCATGATAGTGCTTGACGAGCAGCACTGACAAGTGGCTATCTCTTGGCAGGATTGCGGGATGCTTCACATGGGAATGAAGAGTTGCATGAGCCAAGCGACCTCCCACCCTGAGGATACCTTGCTCACCCAGAAATGGACTCAATTTATGCAACTTGCTTGCTTTATCTTTGGTCTTGATGTCTTTCTGGTGCCTAAGGTTGTGAATCTCATGGGAGAAGGCTGCTTCTTGAACCATCTTTATAATGGTGAGCTCTGCCTCTCTCCTTTCTTCTATGCTTGTAGCTTCACTGGACCTCAATTTTAAGCCTATGGCTTCCTTGACACGTCATTTGAGCCTGGCAATAGCTTTTACCACTCTTGCCCAGTCTGAGAACTTATGAAGGTGATCTAGTAATGATCTTTCTTCCTTTGCTTGGGTATCATGGACCAGGGATTTCAGCTCTGGATCATTGTCTGAGAACTCTTCCCCCTTGACTTGTCCTTTGGGAAGTTCTTCATGCCAAAGAAAGTCTGGACCTGTGAACCAGTTGGAAGCCATGAGCTGTTCTGATGTGAGACCTTTGGAAGCATGATCCGCAGGATTCTCTTCAGAGGTCACATATCTCCATTGTTCAGGATCTGTGCTTTGCTTAATGCGTTGAATACGGTTAGCTACAAAGACGTGGAATCTTCTGGCTTCATTGTTGATGTAGCCAAGAACTACCTTTGAGTCTGTCCAGAAGTATTCCTGTAGACCTTGTATCTCTAGCCCCTTTTTTGCGCATGTCACTTGTTCGAACAGCTACCACCGCTGCTGAAAGTTCCAGTCGTGTAATGGTCGTAACCTTGGAGGGGCGACTCTCGACGATTTTGTCACGACACATCCGCTGCAAGATCTGCTTCCCCGCCAGGACAAAGGGTGCCACAAACCCAAGCGGATCATATACAGAGGCTACTGTAGACAACACTCCTCTTCTTGTGAGTGGGCGTTCCTTGACAATTACTCTAAACTGGAACTCGTCTGATGCGACACACTACAGTACACCAAGCGCTCTCTCCATGTGTGGTTCACCCAGAGCCATATCCAGGTATTTGGGCACGTTCTTCCTTGGGAATTGTGGCTATAACTTCCTTGCTGTTAGAGATAAACTTGTGCAACCGAAGTTTGCCGATGCTGCAAAGCTCTCTTGCTTCTTTCACCAGCTGGGCCGCTTCAGCTTCAGACGATACGCTCGTCAACACATCATCAACATAAAAGTTCCTTTCTATGAACTGGATAGACTTCTCGCTGAAGCTTCCTCGTCCTTCGGCAGCAAGATGTTTGAGACCATAGTTGGCGCAACCAGGAGATGAAGCTGCGCCGAACAAGTGGACCTTCATATGATACACTGAGGGTTGAGACTTTAGATCTCTGTTCTCCCACCAAAGGAACCGTAGATAATCTTGGTCCTCTGCTTTCACATGAAACTGGTGGAACATGCGCTCTACGTCACACATGATTGCAACTGGACCCTTACGAAAATGACAAAGGACGCCCCATTAATGTGTTTGTCAACTCTGGACCGGTAAGGAGATGATCATTCAAGGACGTCTCTCGAAACTTAGCTGAGCAGTCAAAGACGACTCGTATCTTCCCAGGCTTTTGTGGGTGATAAACCCCATGGTGCGGGATGTACCATGCTGGATGCTTGTTAATTTCCTCTTTAGAGACCTTCTCAGCATCTCCACAAGCTATAGTCTCTTCCATGAATGCTGTGTAGTCCTTGTAGTACTGCTTGTCTCTCCTTAGCCTCCTTTCCAGGCACTTGAGTCGGTGAACTGCACATGTTTTATTGTTCGGCAGATTGGGTCTTTCTTCCTTAAACGGCAGCGGCATCTCATAATGTCCATTGTCCTTACGTCTGATGCCCTCTTTCATTTTCTTCAGGAACCGGATATCCTCTTGAGATATGAGGTCCTCTTCTGCAGCTCTCTCGTTGAAGTCAGATTCAAGCGTCTTGATAATGTCCAGTGTTGTGATTACCTCTCTTTTCACACGTGTTCTACAAACATAGTGTACTTGATTTGTGAGGTTGGAAGAAGATTGAAGGCTTGGCATCACCTGTCTAACGATAACCCGATGACTTACTCCAATAGGGTCGCAATAGTCGATACATGGATTTCCATAGCCGACTATGCTCCAGCCAAGATCTGTTCTCTGAGCAAAAGGCTGATTTCCCTTACCAGACACAATTTCTCTTGGAAGGAGAGTCTGGGAGCAGTTGTAGCCAATTAAGAGACTGACATCACAGCTCTGTTGAGGAGCAATCTCCTCTGCAATGTGTTCAAGATGAGACCATGCTCTTGCAGTCTCTGGAGTAGGAATATGATCTCTGTTTGCAGGAATAAACTCTCTCGAGTAGGTCGTTGGCAGAGGGATTTTCTTCTCCAAGTAACCTAACCGTCAAACCAGACAGCTTCTGGCAGGGCACAATGGTATTCCTTGAAGCCATTGTAGAGAGTTTCAGTTGGACTGGCTCCTTCCTTGTATTGAGAGCCTTTGTTGTCTCTTCAAGGATAAAAGTGGTGTCGCTCTGGGTGTCAAAAAGTGCATACACAAGAACTTCACGATCTGGCTCACTTGTGGTTGACACCCATACTGGAATCATTGTGGAGGTGTGAGTGTTGTTAATGTCCCTTACGACTCTGTTAGATATGGCCTCACTTGACGCTCTTGTCCCCTTATCTTGTGGGGTCTTCCTATCCCTTAACCTTTCTTTAGTACGATCTTCGTGCAGGCAGGATGGATGCCTCCTCTGACACGTGTCACAGGTGTTCCTGTTATCACAATCTTTCGATCGATGCCCAGGCCTTAAACAGCCAAAGCACAATTTATTCTCTTGAACAAACTTGGGCGGCCTTGGAGGATCTGTCCACAACTGTCAGAATGGTGGTGTTGCCATCTGACGGAAGAAGCCAAGTGACGAGATTCAGAGAAATATGGGACCAGGGGCATTGAGGGACAGGAAGTAACTGTAGGAGGCCAGATGGAGCTTGCCGCGGAGTCTGGCTTTGCGCACATAGCATGCATGCGGCGATGAAGGCCGAGATATCAGGAATGAGTACCAGGTAAGCCTGGAGGAGTGAGCCCATTCCAGGACCTTAGACAAGACCGCATCAGGCACAAACAGATGGTAGGCCACCAGAAGCGTTGACGGAGGAAAGCCAGGGTTCCAATGAGTACCAGGTAAGCCTGGAGGAGTGAGCCCATTCCAGGACCTTAGACCGGACCGCATCAGGCACAACCCCCCCTCCCCCCTAACCGCCAGGATTTCTCGGGTACCCACGTTGTAGTTTCTTTCTGCAGAGTTAAGTTGATGGGACAGGAAGGCACAGGGAAGAAGCTTTTGGTCCTGGGCAGATTGCTAGGACAGGATGGCCTCCACTTCAACATCAGAAGCATCAACCTCAACCACAAATTGATGGGTCCGGATGGATGAGGATGGGTGCTGTTGTGAACCGATGCTTCAGTTTCACAAAGGCTTTGTTGACAGCTGGAGACCATGTAAATGGTACTTTGGGAGAGGTTAGTGCAGAGAGGGGGGCCACCAGGGTGCTGTAACCCCGAATGAAACGGCGGTAGAAGTTAGTAAAACCTAGGAAACGTTGCAACTGCATCCTGGACTTGGGTTGAGGCCAATCCACCACTGCTTTCACCTTTCCAGGATCCATCTGGACATTTCCCTCAGCAATGACTTATCCCAGAATGGAGATGGTTGAGTGGTGGAACTCACACTTCTTGGCTTTTATGAACAATTGGTTCTCCACGAGGTGCTGAAGGACCTGTCTGACATGCAGAACATGTTCTTGGGCAGACCAGGACAAAAACAGGATGTCGTCAAGGTATACGAACACAAACTGGTTTAGCATGTCCCGGAGCACATCGTTTACCGTTTTTCCTGGAAGACAGCGGGGGCGTTGGTGAGTCCAAACGGCATTACCTGGTACTCATAATGTCCACTGGCTGTGTTGATTGCTGTCTTCCACTGATCACCTTCTCATATCCAAACCAGGTGGTAGGCATTCCGAAGGTCCAGCTTGGAAAAAATGGTGGCCCCTTGGAGAGGTTCAAAGCCAAGGAGAGGAGTGGTAGGGGGTAACAATTCTTAATCGAGATATCATTAAGACTCCGGTAGTCAATGAACTGACGCAGGGTCTTGTCCTTCTTCTCCACAAAGAAAAACCCTGCGCCGGCAGGAGATGCAGACGGACAGATGGCCCCAGTTACCAGAGACTCCTCTATGTACTCCTCCGTGGCCTTGGTCTCCGGCCCGGGAGGAGATCAATGGCACAATCATAAGGACGATGCGGGGGAAGAGAAGTAGTCTGTGCCTTGCTGAAAACCTCCAGGAGGTCGTGGTACTCTGTGGGAACGGTAGAGAAATCCGGGACTTGACTTAAACCCTGAGGAGGCTGTCTCTGGGAAGGCTGCGCTGCTTTGAGGCATTGGGAATGGCAAAACGGACTCCAACCCAGGATTGAACTTGTGGTCCAATCAATAACTGGGTTGTGTTTCTTAATCCAAGAAAATCCCAAAACAACTGGAACATGGGGAAACTCAATGAGAAGCAGCTGTATTGCCTCACTGTGATTTCCTGAAACCTGTAGATTAACAGGCACAGTGCTGTGGGTAACTCTTCCAATGGAGTGTCCGTTCAGTGCTCTAGCGTCCATGGGAACAGAGAGAAGTTGAGTGGGAATACCTAATTCAGAAACTAGAGTAGCATCCATAAAACTCTCATCTGCCCCAGAGTCAATGAGCACCCGAAGAGATTTAGACTGGTCTCCCAGCAGCAGTATAACAAAAGAGGGAGTACGGTTTATGGGATTAAGAAGATTCCCAGTCTGGCTCACCACTTGTACTTGTGCCTACTATAGAGATAGGTCTCCTAACTGGGCATGTGGCTATATAATGTCCTGCAGTCCCACAGTACAGACAGTACAGACATCTGTTGGAACTCAGCCTATGTGAACTCTCCTTAAGCGATAATCTAGCTCTGCCCAGTTGCATAGGTTCCGGAGTATCTGACTCACCCGTCGCTGATGATTCTCAATGGATTCACTTCTGGATTCCTTCGAAGGTGAGCGAGCAACTGCGGCTGAACTAGTGTGATCCAGGACAGACCTCTTCTCACTCCTGCGTTCCCTAAGCTGCTCATCAATTTTAATGGTGAGGTCGATGAGGGAATCGAGGTCCACAGGCAATGCTCGAGCAGCTAGCTCATACTTTATCACCTCGGATAGTCCGTGAAGGAAGGTATCAAAAAGGGACTCTGGATTCCAGGCACTGGATACCGGAGAATCGAAAACCTTTCTCACCTCTGACATAAAGTCCTTGAGATGACGACAAACGGTGGATTGTTGCTCCCAAACAGCCGACGCCCAGGATAGCGCCCTTCCCGACATTAGCGTAATAATATATGCTATCTTAGATCAGTCCGAAGGAAACGAAGATGGCTGTAGCTCAAAAATAAGGGGGCATTGAGAAAGAAAACCCCGGCAGGTACCAGGATCCCCAGATTATCGCTCCAGAGGTGGTAAGCGGGGTTCTCGGGGTGCCGGGGTAGGCTGTACAGACTCACCACTCACAGGGAAAACGTTTCTGAGTGGTTGGGGGTTCTCAGAGGTGGAAGGCTAAACCCCTGGTCATGGCGTTCCATCAGTGAACGAAGCCCTTCCAGAAGGTCCTGAAGTAGCTCCTCATGCTTCCCAATGGCGGCTCCCTGCAGGGAGACAGCGTGGCAGAGCTGGTCCAGGTCTGGTTTGAACTCTAAGGGCACAAGGCAAGACCCAGATGCAGACACAGGAGGCAGATGGTTAGAGTCCAAGATGTTTATTAACAATCCAAAAGGGATAGGCAAGAGAATGGTTGTGGACAGGCAAAAGGTCAAAACCAGGGAAAATAAGAGACACCTGGAGGGGGTGGAGAAAATCACAAAGACAGATGAAACAGATCAGTGCGTGACAATGTTGTGCGTTAATGCATTATTAACATGTTAACTTTAATTGACCTTAAGTGAATATACATCATTTTTTTGCATATTTCTTGTGGGCACAATTCTAGCTCAAAATTCTGCCTGCTGTTTTATCATTAGGTCTGGTGCTTTTCTTGATGATGCTCACTGATAACTTGATATACTGAGTTGGTATTTGATATACTGTGTTTTCTTTGTCTGGCAGGATCAGGTTTGTGACAATGCACTGGTAAGAACTTAAAGCTGGACTGGGAGTAAATACTATGGGTCCAAACGTATAAAGGTTTAAGCACAGTAGCTGTTAGCTTTTCCCATAAGAAAACTTTAGCCACTTAACCATTATTCTAACATGAACATCTGACCAGTATGAAATGCACAGTTATATTTCCAGTATTCGTAGCTGGGCATTGGATGGGGCCACAGTGTCTCCCGACTCTTCCTGTCTCAGCCTCCAGTATTTATGCTGCAATAGTTTGTGTCGGGGGGCTAGGGTCAGTCTGTTATATCTGGAGTATTTATCCTGTCTTATCCGGTGTCCTGTGTGGATTTAAGTATGCTCTCTATAATTCTCCTTTTCTCTTTCTTTCTTTCTCTCTCTCTCAGAGGACCTGAGCCTCAGGACTACCTGGCCTTGCTGTTCCCAGTCCACTTGGCCCTGCTGCTGCTCCAGTTTCAGCTGTTCTGCATGCAGCTATGGAACCCTGACTTGTTCAGGACTTGCTACCTGTCCCAGCTGACGTGTTGCACCCTCGACAACCACTGTGATTATTATTAATTGACCCTGATGGTCATCTATGAACATTTTAACATCTTGGCCATGTTCTGTTATAATCTCCACACGGCACAGCCAGAAGAGGACTGGCCACCCCTCATAGCCTGGTTCCTCTCTAGGTTTCTTCCTAGGTTCTGGCTTTCCTAGGGAGTTTTTCCTAGCCACGGTGCTTCTACACCTGCATTGCTTTCTGTTTGGGGTTTTAGGCTGGGTTTCTGTACAGCACTTTGTGACATCAGCTGATGTAAGAAGGGCTTTATAAATACATTTGATTGATTGATTGATTGAAACAATCAAAGTTCTTAAAATAGGTAAACTTGCCCAACAGAGGGAGAAGGCTAAAAGTTTTTACTTCGTCTTGTCTGGGAGGGATGGACCAATATACAGTACCAGTCATATGTTTGGGCCCATCTAGTCATTCCAGGGTTTTTCTTTATTTTTTAAATATTTTTTTCTACATTGTAGATGAGGTAGTCCAGGTGATTACATGAAGCTGGTTGAGAGAATGCCAAGAGTGTACAAAGCTTTCATCAAGGCAAAGGATGGCTACTTTGAAGAATCTCAAATATAAAATATATTTTGATTTATTTAACAGTTTTTTGGTTACTACATGATTCCATATATGTTATTTCATAGTTTTGATGTCTTCAATATTATTCTGCAATATAGAAAATAGTACAAATAAAGAAAAACCCTTGAATGAGTAGGTGTGTATAAACTTTTGAATGATTTTAATTTGAATTATATATTGAATGTATTATTTTTTCAGAATTGTATTTATATTTACCCCTTTTCTGCTCAATTGGTAGTTACAGTCTTGTCCCATCGCTGCCATTCCCGTACAGACTCGGGAAACGGTGAAAGTTTGAGAGCCGTGCGTCCTCCAAAACACGACCCAGCCAAGCCGCACTACTTCTTGACACAATGCTCGCTTAACCCGGAAGACAGCCGAACCAATATGTCGGAGGAAACACTGCACACCTGGAGACCGTGTCAGCGTGCATTGCGCCTGGCCCGCCACAGGAGTCGCTAGAGCACAATGGGACAAGGATAACCCGGCCGGCCAAACCCTCCCCTAACCCGGACGACGCTGGGCCAATTGTGCGCCACCTCATGGGTCTCCCGGTCTACAGCTTGGGATTGAATCGGGATCTATAGTGATGCAGCTAGCACTGCGATGCAGTGCCTTAGACTTAGGCTTTTGAATGCATTCTTGACAAAGTTCAAAGTTTTTGCTAAGTCGTTACACACACATCTGTGTGCTTTTACTGAAAAAAACTTTAAGAACACCTGCTCTTTCCATGACATAGACTGACCAGGTGAAAGCTATGATCCCTTTTTGGGACTTCAATCAGTATAGACGAAAGGAGGAGACCGGATAAAGAAGGATTAGACTGTATGTGTGCCATTCAGAGGGTGAATGGGAACGACAAAAGATTGAAGTGCTTTTGAATAGGGTATCCTTCTTTAACCTGCCACGCCCACCGCTTTGAGTGTGTCAAGAACTGCAAAGCTACTGGGTTTTTTACACTCAACAGTGTCATGTGTGTATCAAGAATGGTCCACCACCCAAAGGACATCCAGCCAACTAGACACAACTGTGGGAAGCATTGGAGTCAACATGGGCCAGGATCCCTGTGGAATGCTTTTCACACCTTGTAGCGTCCATGCCCCAATTGGGAAAGGGATACCTAGTCAGTTGTACAACTGAATGCCTTCACTTGAAAAGTGGGGATTTGGGGATTTGATCCAGCAACCTTTAAGTTATTGGCCCAATGCTCTAATCACGAGGCTACCTTCTGCCACTGAGGCTGTTCTGAGGGCAAACGGGTGGATTCAATTAAATATTAGGCAGGTGTTCCCAATGTTTGGTATACTCATTGTCCAAAATGTACATATTTGTCTTTCACTGTTGTAAAAAAAAATCTTAGGCAAACCCTGTTGTCAAATAGAAGTAATTTAACTCCCAACATTATCACTGTTAGGTGGCGTCCACCACTAAAGGTGGTCTGCTCAGAATTTTTAGATACAGCAAAGCGAGGTTTCGAGACCCACCCAGCTCCCCCCCCCAAAAAAATGTAATACATGGTCCTCGAGTCACTGTGACAAATTAGATCATTAGAATAATGTGTTTACTGTATATAATGATGACACGGCGTGGCCCTTTTGGGGTGTATATCGTGGCTCCCCCCTCTCTCACTCTCTCTCCCACATCAGGTTTTACAACAGTCATAAATTCATACCAGAAACTCTCTCTCTGCCACAGAGTATGGAGGGAGAGAGCCTATGGAGAACTAAGACATTCTTCTTCCCAAAACTCCTGATCCTCAAAATTGGAGAATTAAACAATATTTCTGTTTTTGAGAATGTGGGAAGGGTCTGTGGACACTTAAGGGACAGTCATGTCGAGTTTGCTTCATTTGGTGATCTCATGACGAACAGGAAAGACACAACTATATCTCTTAATGTGTACATTTCCCAGCTGTCAGGATTACATCTGAAGGTCGTATAAGATGAATAAGTATAAGAATACGTTTGTTATCTTTTCAATGTGATTTAGTCTTCTAAATGAGAATTGGTTGTTTTATGGTTACTTATGCACAGTCAGTAGCCACGCCCAGGTGGGCACAGACATGATGAGATGGCCCTTTTCTACCCAAGTATAAAAGCCCCTGTGACGCCAAACCATGAAACCACGGTGTAAGCTAAGGTTGCAAATGGTTGAATTTCTAAGACCAGAAAATATGTTGAAAACATGTTGAAATGGTTGGCACTACAACTCTACCAAAGGACAAGACCATACAGCATGGAGCATTGGTTACACAGCTGGAAATGGTTCAATTCTGAGACTGTCGATTCACTACAGGAGTAAGAAATCCTAGGCTGTCGAACTACAAGTCTGCAGCCGGAAATGTACGAAGCCTAGGACAAGAATACAGAAAACCGCTGAAAAATCTATTCTAAAATCTAATCTATTCTATTCTATGTGAGAACAAGTTCCATTATGAACCCAACCAGAGACTTTCTGTTGATCGACTCTCCAGCAGATGGACCGGCAACCACAAGACATACACTCGTAAATATGTCAATTGCAATTTCTTTTCAAATGAGTGGTCGTTCATGTAAAGTATTAGCAATTTCTATGAGTGTAGTTATCAGCTATGAGTTTCCCGCTCTTGAGCTGTCTCCACCCCTTTCCTTTGTCTACCAAGCCGCCATATCGGTTTCGTCCACTAGGGACTTTTTCTTTGTATCATGTAATACTCAATGTATGAACTAATTGTGTGTTTCATGTATTTCTGTGATTTGATGAGTTAGTTAGTAAATAAATAATTCAGCTAATTTGTATTTTGCTGATTATAATTTATGCTTGGGTTTGTGCAGATATCCAAGGGTTTGCGACATTCAGAATATGACTGATGAGGTAATAATAATACATGAATACAAGACTAATAATATAAGATATGACAATATCTGAAGAGTCGATTCGGGAAATAGAGACATTTTCCCGTGGTGCCCCGACTTCCTAGTTAATTAAAGTTTACATGATTTAGTTTAATCACGTAATAATAATTACGCATAGAAAATTGATTTGATAAAATAACAGTCTTCACATTTAACGATAGTCAGACACGGCATTTTGACGCCCTGTGCGAAGAATCTAAGATAGCATGAGGAATTGATTTGATTTCATATAAAACTGAAAAGCATATTGTATTATACACCGAGATTATGTGATACAGCATGGGAGTTATCGACAGGAGTTATTGGTTGTTGTCACCTATACTCCCTCTACAGCCTCTAGGTCATCAGGCTGCTGATTATCCCGCACACCTGTCACCATCGTCAAGCGCACCAGAGCTTCATGACACTCACCTGGACTCCATCACCTCCTTGATTATCTTCCCTATATCTGTCACCCCCTTGGTTCGTTCCTCAGGTGTTATTGACTCTGTTTCATGTCGGTGTGTTGTTTGTGTTTCGGGTTTATTTATTAAAACACTCACTCCCTATACTTTCTTCCAGACTCTCAGCGCACTCGTTATAGTTGTGTGTGTTTGCCCATAGAAGTTGTCCCGGTGTCTTGTATCTGATGAGGCCAGGGTGTCTTAGGAGTTGGTCAAGTTAGTGATTACATTTCTAGTACTTGGATAACAATCCAGCTAATTATAGAAATTTGAGAAATAGACGCGTTGGGCCAAACATGCTATTTCTGTCTCTCATGTTTCAGAAGCGGGTAGACTCGGTCATTATTAATTTCTCAAGCGAGGACATAGGGAAAGCCAATTGAAATTTGAGAATATATTAGCTTGACTAAGCAATAATTCCTCTTCATTAGCATGAGGAGACCATGGTGTATTTTGTTGTTTTCCACACGTTCCGGTTAAAACATCTCAAATTATCGCCAAAAAGTTTGAACGTAAGAAGTTGTTAGTAAACCGTTCCCTTGTTTAAGGGGATCCTATGTTATGCTTGAAAGTGTACAAAGTAGGATTAGCTTGCACGAGATGCTAAGCTAACATAGGGAAAGCAGCCATTTTGTTTTTCCTGTGTCACGTTGAAATTCCTCCGTCTTGGGCTACAGAGGTACTGCCCTTTGGTTTAGTTTTTTCTGTGTTTTTTAAAGGGTGGATCAGCTTTAAAATTTCAGACAGATTGTTGCTTCCATCAATGTAATTGTCTGCATTTTACAATCCCCCAAATATTTTTGGGGTAAATATATATATATATCCACACACATACATACACACACGCAAACATTCATAAATATATTCATAAATACATATATACTTTTTTTTTAGAATATACCTTTATTATTTCCCACAAACCCTACCACCCTTCCCCCAATTGGAATAAACTAATAAACAATAACACTTAGGCTTCTACCTTCAGTTTATACATAATATACATATTTTACAGACACAATCTATTTTGCAATAGCTATATTTTGTTTGTTTTTAGTCCTTCCTCTATTTCTGATGTCCATTCTATTTGTAACTGTGCTACTTCACAACATTTCTGAAACTATATACATTTTACAGACCCCGTATATTTGACATTGGTTGTCTTGTTATTAGTCCCATCCTTCAGCTCCAGTCTTATTGACTTGTTAATTGTTTACTCCATGTGTAACTCTGTGTTGTCTGTTCACACTGCTATGCTTTATCTTGGCCAGGTCGCCGTTGTAAATTAGAACTTGTTCTCAACTAGCCTACCTGGTTAAATAAAGGTGGGGGGAAAACAAGAATATATATTTTTTTAAGCATTAAACCTCTCCCATCTATCTCTTAACATCATCCATTTTCTATTTGCCATATATTCTTCAACTGTGCTGTGATGCTTCACAAAAGTACTGAACCTTTCTATTCTCATAGCTTCTTCATGTTGTAAATGAACATTTCTGCTAAAATAATTATATTACTGATTGAATGACTATGACTTTTCAAATCACCCAGTATTGCTATCTGCAGCGTTTGTTCTTGGTAAATGTTGCAATTCTTCAGCCATTCCTGGACCTGTGACCAAAAATGAGCTACATATGGAGACTGCCAAAATAAAGGATCTAATGACTCTGTCTCCTCACAGCAAAATCTGCAGAGCTGGGAAGATTGTATCCCCCATATATATAACATTCTATTGGTTGCAAGAATTTTGTATAATAATTTATATGAAAATAATCTATGTTCTGAATCCGGCGTCGTTTTGCGTGTCAATTCATAAACCATGCGCCATTGAATCGGTACATTGAAAATCTCTTCCCAACTGTTTAGCTATTTATATGGCACAACTGTCAATTTTTTGGTCCTTAAATAAAATTGGTATATGTTTTTATTTATCACACTTTTCTTTAACCATTTATGTTCTTTAATACAGGGCCGACATGCAAGTTCCTTACTTTTTTCCACTTCTACTTGCCTCTTCCATTTTTGTGGTAATGCTGCAATTAGTTGGTTGTAATTTTCGATAGTGTAGACATTTCCATATGTCTGTGTTAGCTGCATGTGTGACATAACTCCACCAGTACTATTTATGATGTAATTCACAAAAGGTATACCTTTTTTTTAAATGTTATAGAAAAAAATCGTTTTTTGAATCATTTAGTATTTTGGAGTTTAAATACTATTTGTTGTATTATTTGTTCTGTCTTTTCAGGTGGATTAAACTGAAATTGCAACCAACGTTTTAAGGCTCGTTTAAAAAATAATATTTTGGAGATCATTTCCTTTTTAAATAACCGAAAGTGAACATTTGTAATCTGAATAATGGGAAAAAGGCCATTCTTGAACATGGGGTGAGACATTCTTATTTACTAGAGAACCATTTCGGATTTAAGTAGAACTTTTGTATGACTGATGCCTTTAGTGAGAGGTCTAATGCTTTAATATAATAATTTCTTTCCCCCCAAATTCATATTCGTTATATAAATAGGCCCTTTTAATTTTGTCTGGCTTGTTCATATAATTTAAAAAGCAGATCACTCATTGTAGGCAAAACCATACACAAATAAATAGGTAAACTGTGATATGACTAAAGAGTTCATCAGGGTGATATTCCCACTAATAGACAGGTATTTTCCTTTCCATGGTAGCAAGATCTTATCTATTTTTGCTAACTTTCTATAAAAATGTATTGGAGTGAGAATTTCTTTCCTTCAGGATTTTTATACCCGAGTTTGTCCACATCCCCGTCAGACCATTTAATTGGTAAACTACACGGTAATGCAAAGTTGCATTTTTACATCTTTCGAAAAGAGCACACAGTGCCACCCACAGAACAGAAGCAGATCAACTGCCATATGCATTTCCATCGCCCTCACCTCAATTTGTATTATACTATAAAGCCATAAAAAACATATATTTAAAAAAAATCCTGTTTATCTTATTTTCCATAATTAGCTATTAATATTTGTAGTAATGTAGGCAATTTATGCAAAGGATGGTGTTCTAGGGGTGATGGAGGTGTTGGGTTTGCGCCAGACATAACATTTTCCTTGATGGCCAAAAAGCTCAATTTTAGCCTCACCTGACCAGAGTACCTTCTTCCATATGTTTGGGGAGTCTCCCACCTGCCTTTTGGCAAACACCAAAGATGTTTTCTTATTTTTTTCTTTAAGAAATTGCTTTTTTTCTGGCCCAGCTCAGTGGAGTGTATGGATTAAAGTGGTCCTATGGACAGATACTCCAGTCTCCGCTGTGGAGGTTTGCAGCTCCTTCAGGGTTATCTTTGGTCTCTTTGTTGCCTCTCTGATTAATGCCCGCCTTGCCTGGTCCGTGAGTTTTGGTGGGCGGCCCTCTCTTGTCAGGTTTGTTGTGGTGCCATATTCTTTCAATTTTTTTTCTCATGGAGTTAATGGTGCTCCATGGGATGTTCAAAGTTTGGGATATTTTTTTATAACCCTGATCTGTACTTCTCCAAAACTTGGTCCCTGACCTGTTTATAGAGCTCCTTGGTCTTCATGGTGCTGCTTGCTTGGTGTTGCCCCTTGCTTAGTGGTGTTGCAGACTCTGGGGCCTTTCAGAACAGGTGTATATATACTGAGATCATGTGACAGGTCATGTGACACTTAGATTGCACACATGTGGATTTATTTAACTAATTATGTGACTTCTGAAGGTAATTGGTTGCACCATATATTATTTAAGGGCTTCATAGCAAAGGGGGTGAATACATATTCACTAACCGCTTTTCCGTTTTATTTATGTATTTGTATATTACAAATGTATATTATGCTCTTAGGCTTTGCCGGACCAACCCTGCCAAGCAGGCTCAGAATCTTGAGCGGGCGGTGTTGCTCTAGAAGTTCTCTGACCACATTTTGGCTGCATACAGGCCGCTTACAACAGGCCCTTAAAACAGATAGGGACGTCTCCTTAGTATCTGGGTTGTTCAGGTGGGTGCCAAGGGTATAGGGTTGTGGACCATTCCATCAATATAGGACCATAAATAAATAAATTAGATGTATATTTTATTTTTAAAAAATGCTGTTCCACCATGATAGGACAATAAATAAATAAATAAGATGGTTTAATTCATTATAAAAATGTATATCCCTCATCTGCACAACATTGAAAGCTTTCTCACAACCCGTGCTCACAGAAATACATTGGTTTTGGGATGTACAACCATTTCCTTTCTCACTCAACACCACACTTTCCCAAACACCCTAAACAACACACACCACACCATCCATCCACACATACTGTGCCTTCTGTTTACTGTGTTTTTATCTCCACCATGTTGAATTAGTGCTTTTGTGTTTCAATTAGTTATATTTGAAGATAGATAGAAAAGCTATATTTCGTATTGTATTATTACAATCCATAACAGGGCTAGAATTGTGTGTTTCCTTATTTGCATCCTCTATGAGAACATTGTAATGTTTAGAATAGCCATGGAGTAGTATCTCTGAACGACCGCCGAACACCGCCCGAACAAGGAGAGGAACCAAAGTCGGCAGAAGTCGTGACAGTACCCCCCCTTAACGCGCGGCTCCAGCAGCACGCCGACACCTGCCTCAGGGGCGACCCGGAGGGCGAGGCGCAGGGCGATCCAGACGAAGACGGTGGCACTCCTGCAGCATTGAAGGGTCCAACTCGTCCTTGACCGGAACCCAGCACCTTTCCTAAGGACCGTACCCCTCCCACTCCACGAGATACTGAAGGCCTCTCGCCCGACACCTCGAATCCACTATGGAACGAACAGAGTACGCCGGGGCCCCCTCAATGTCCAGAGAGGGCGGAGGAACCTCCCGCACCTCAGACTCATGGAGTGGACCAGCCACCACCGGCCTGAAGAGAGACAAATGGAACGAGGGGTTAATACGGTAATCGGGGAGAGCTGTAACCTATAACAAACCTTGTTCATTCTCCTCAGGAATTTAAATGGCCCCACAAACCGCGGACCCAGCTTCCAGCAGGACAGGTGGAGGGGCAGGTGGAGGGTCGAGTGCCAGGCCCGGTCCCCCGGTGCGAACACCCGGGGCCTCACTGCGGTGACGGTCTGCGTTCTCTTTTTGGCGCAGCACGGCCCACGCCAGAACCGGCTGGTACCCCGGTACGCACTGGAAGGGAGAGAGTTTAGTGGAGGAGTGGCGAAGCGAGTTCTGTGCCATCTCGGCCCAGGGCACGAACCCATTCCCCCGGCCGGTCCTGGCAATAGGACCGCAGAAACCTGCCCACATCCTGGTTTACTCTCTCCACCTGCCCATTACTCTCGGGTGAAACCCTGAAGTAAGGCTGATCGAGACCCCCAGACATTCCATGAACGCCTTCCAGACCCTAGACGTGAACTGGGGACCTCAATCAGACACTATATCCTCATATGTATCCTCGTATGTAAACAAGGCCTCCACAGTCTGTATGGCCGTAGGGAGACCAGGCAGAGGGAGGAGATGACAGGACTTAGAGAACCGATCCACAACGGCCAGGATCGTGGTGTTACCCTGTGAGGGGGGAAGATCGGTAAGGAAATCCACTGACAGGTGTGACCAAGGTCGTTGTGTAACGGGTAAGAGGTGTAGCTTCCCTCTGGTCAGGTGCCTAGGAGCCTTACACTGGGTGCACACCGAGCAGGAGGAAACATAAACACTCATGTCCTTAGCCAAGGTAGACCACCAGTACCTCCCGCTCAAACAGCGCACTATCCAACCGACCGACCCCAGGATGACCAGAGGAGGGTGACGTGTGGGCCAATAGATCAACCCGTCACGAACAGCAGATGGGACATACAGACGCCCAGCGGGACACAGGACGGGAGTGGGCTCTGCACGTAACACCTGCTCCTTTGTGTCATACAGCCGGGACAAAGGGTCTGCCTTCACGTTCTGGGATCCTGGTCTGTAGGAAAGGGTGAACACAAAATGGGAGAAAAACATGGCCCACCTTGCCGAGGGTTCAGTCTCCTCGCTGCCCAGATGTACTCCAGATTGCGGTGGTCAGTCCAGATGAGAAAAGGGTGTCTAGCCCCCTCAACCCAATGTCTCCACACCTTCAAGGCCCTGACGACAGCCAACAGCTCCCGGGCCCCCATCATAGTTTCGCTCCGCCGGTCTGAGCTTCCTCGAGAAGAAAGCACAGGGGCGGAGCTTCGGTGGCTTACCCGATCGCTGAGAGAGTACGGCTCCTATCCCATCCTCGGATGCATCCACCTCCACTATGAATGTCAAAGAGGGATCCGGATGGGCCAGCACGAGAGCCGAGGTAAACAGAGCCCTTAGATGACCTAAAGCCCTGTCCGTCTCAGCTGACCACTGCAAACATACCGGTCCCCCCTTCAGCAGTGAGGTAATGGGAGCCACTACCTGACCAAAACCCCGGGTAAACCTCCAGTAATATTGGCAAACCCTAGAAACCGCTGCATCTCTTTTACCATGGTGGGAGTCGGCCAATTACGGAAGGCTGAAATGCGGTCACTCTCCATCGCCACCCCTGAGGTTGAAATGCGGTACCCTAGGAAGGAGACGGACTGTTGGAAAAACAGGCATTTCTCAGCCTTGACGTACAGGTCGTGCTCCAAGAGGCGACCAACCACCTTGCACACCAGGGACACATCCTCGGCACGTGTAGCGGAGTATATTAGAATGTCATAATATAATAATAATAATATATGCCATTTAGCAGACGCTTTTATCCAAAGCGACTTACAGTCATGTGTGCATACATTCTACGTATGGGTGGTCCCGGGAATCGAACCCACTACCCTGGCGTTACAAGCGCCATGCTCTACCAACTGAGCTACAGAAGGACCACTACACCCTGCCCATGCAGGTCCCTGAAAACCTGGTCTACAAAGGCTTGGAAGACTGATGGCGCATTCATCAACCCGTACGGCATGACGAGGTACTCATAGTGCCGTGAGGTGGTACTGAACGCCGTCTTCCACTCGTCTCCCTCCCGGATAGGCACCAGGTTGTAAGCGCTCCTGAGATCAAGTTTGGTGAAGAAGCGCGCCCCATGCATTGACTCGATCGCTGTGGCTATGAGCGGTAGCGGGTAACTATACCTGATTCAGACCCCGATAGTCAATACTCGGGCGCAGACCTCCCTCTTTCTTCTTCACAAAAAAAGAAACTCGAGGAGGCGGGTGAAGTGGAGGACCGAATGTACCCCTGACAAAGGCATTCGGAGACATATGTTTCCATAACCTCCGTATCCGCCTGTGAGAGGGGATACACGTGACTCCTGGGAAGTGCAGCATCTACCAGGAGATTTATCGCACAATCGCACCGTCGATTGGGTGGTAAATGAGTCGCCTTCTTTTCGGAGAAGGCGAGAGCCAAATTGGCATATTCAGTGGAGACCTGGTCTGGACTTTCCACCATAGTAGCACCAACGGAAACTCCTAAACACCTCCCCGAGCACTCTTGCAACCACCCCGTGAGAGCCCTCTGTAGCCAAGAAACAGTGGGGTCATGACAAGCTAACCAGGGTAGGCCTAGCACCATGGGAAACGTAGGAGAGTCACTAAGGAAGACTAATTCTCTCCTTGTGACCCCCCTGCATCACCATGCCCAGAGGAGCAGTGGCCTCCCTAATCAACCCTGACCCTAATGCTCGACTATATAAGGCATGAACGGGGAAGGGCACAGCCACAGGAACGATGGGGATCCCTAAACTATGGGCGAACAATCTATCTATAAAATTTCCAGCCGCGCCTGAATCGACGAGTGCCTTATGCTGGGAATGCGTGGCAAACTCAGGCAAAGTGACATACACAAACATATGTGCAAGAGAGGGCTCTGGCTGAGAATGGTGCCGGCTCACCTGGGGTGACGCCAGAGCGCCCTGCCTGCTGACTCGATACCCAGAGGAACCAACCCAGCACCGACCGGCATTGTGACCTCTGTGGCCTCAGATAGTGCACGAGCTGGAACCCCCTCCGGTCTCCCTGCGCACCGCCCCTTTCCAGCTCCATGGATATCAGAGAAGGGGTGCGGGGATGGAAACAACATACCCCGATCTCAACGTCCGCGGGTAGCCAGCAGGTTATCCAGCCGGACGGACAGGTCCACCAGCTGGTCGAATGTGAGGGTGGTGTCTCTGCTGGCCAACTTCCGATGGACATCCTCCGCAGACTGCAGCCATAATGGTTGATCAGGGCCCTTCAGAACGAACTCCTGGGCGCTCCTCGTCCCCTGCCGTCAGATGGAAGAGGCGTTCACCCACCGCTCTACCCTCGGGCGGGTGGTCGAAGACTGCCCGGGTGAACTCCTCAAACTGGTCCAACACCGCATCTCCCTCTCTCCACATGGTGTTGGCCCACTCCAGGGCTTTCCTGGTGAGGCACGAGACGAGGGCGGACACACTCTCACGGCCCGAAGGAGCCAGGTGGACGGTTGCCGGGTATAAGTCCAGCTGCAACCGGGAACCCTGGCAGTTTGCAGCTGTCCCATCATATTCCTGGGGAAGGGAGAGACAAATCCCACTGGAACCAGGAGAAGAAGGGGCGAGTAGTGGAGACTCCGGTTGTGCTGGTGGAGGCACTGGGAGAACTCCCTGTCCGTCCCAGCGGTCCATTGCCTGGACAACGCGGTCCATGGTGGTGCCAAGACGGTGGATCATATCTGCGTGCTCCCGGACCCGCTTCTCCACCCCTATACCCCGGGTACCTGCTCCTGCTGACTCCATAAGTTTGGTCCGAATTCTGAAGGGGGTGCGTACTTGCGACAGAGAAGTCAGACTCAGGAGAGCAAAAACTGATTTACAACGGAGCAGTTTAATAAATAAAACCACCGTAAACAGAACAATAAATCAATGGGTAACAAAACCTGTCACACACCAGCATAACGTGCACAAGCCCTACAATAAACAAATCCGGACAAGGACATGGGGGGAACAGAGGGTTAAATACACAACATGTAATGATGGAATTGAAACCAGGTGTGTGTGAAGACAAGACAAAACAACTCGAAAATGAAAAGTGGATCGATGATGGCTTGAAGACCGGTGACGTCGACCACCGCCCGAACAAGGAGAGGAACCAACTTCGGCAGAAGTCGTGACACCTACGTTGAACATAATAAATGGCTCCCTATCCACCTGATGTGTACCAAACTCACTAAAAGTTGCAGTAGTAAAGCCTCTCTTGAAAAAGCCAAACCTTGACCCAGAAAATCTTTTTTTCAACTCTCTGCCTATATCGAATCTCCCATTCCTCTCAACATTTTTAGAAAAAGCTGTTGCACTGCAACTCACTGCCTTCCTGATGACTAACAATGTGTCATGTATTGTCATGTTATGTCTTGTTCCTGTTCTTTCTCTTCACTTCGTTTCCCCCTGCTGGTCGTATTAGGTTACCTTCTCTCCCTTTCCTTCCCCCAGCTGTTCCTCATCTCCTCTAAACTACCTCGTTTACTCTCTCCCACCTGTTCCCTTTTTTCCCTCTGATTAAGGTCTCTATTTCTCTCTCTGTTTCTGCTTCTGTCTTTGTCAGATTCTCGTTTGCTTCACCCTTGTCCCGTCCTGTCGTAATCTGCCTCTTCATCAGATGCTACGTGTGATCAGGTACCTCTGTCCTCTACAACCCGCGCCTACCCGGAGAGACCAGCAGTCTGTTGCCGCTAACCCTGCTATTCTCCTCTACTGCTAGAAGGGGACTCTCCTGTATAGATCAGAGGACTATATGATTTATTTTGTCGCCCTCTCTGCGGGTTGTCTATTTTGTCTATCGATACATCTGAAGAGGATATATGTATTTCCTGTGTTTGGACATTAAATGACTCTGTTTCTGTTAAACCGCTTTTGGGTCCTCACTCACCTGCATAACAGAAGAATCTGACCAAGAATGGACCCAGCGACTTCGGATCCTCTTCACTCAGCCGTCGAGATCCAGGGAGCGATGCTAGGCAGACACGAGCAGGAATTGTCTGTTGCTCGACATGCCGTTGAAACCCTGGCCGCCCAAGTCTCCGACCTCTCGAAACATATTCACCATCTCCGCCTCGATCCACCGGCCACTTCCAGGGCTTCCGAGTCTCCGGAGCCCAGAATTAATAACCCGCCGTGTTACTCTGGGGAGCCCACTGAATGCCGCTCGTTCCTCACACAGTGTAATATTGTGTTTTCTCTCCAGCCCAACACGTACTCCAGGGGCACAGCTCGTATCACCTACGTCATATCTCTCCTTACTGGACGGGCTCGTGAGTGGGGCACGGTAATCTGGGAGGCGAGGGCTGAGTGTACTAATCAGTATCAGAACTTTAAGGAGGAGATGATACGGATTTTTGATCGTTCTGTTTTTGGGGAAGAAGCTTCCAGGGCCCTGTCTTCCCTATGTCAAGGTAATCGATCCATAACTGATTACTCTATAGAGTTTTGCACTCTTGCTGCCTCCAGTGACTGGAACGAGCCGGCTTTGCTCGCTCGTTTTCTGGAGGGTCTCCGCGCGGAGGTAAAGGATGAGATTCTCTCCCGGGAGGTTCCTTCCAGCGTGGATTCCTTGATTGAACTCGCTATTCGCATAGAACGACGGGTTGATCTTCGTCACCGAGCTCGTGAAAGGGAGCTCGCGTTATCCGTTGCCCCCCTTTCCGCCTCACTACCATCTTCCTCCACTGGCTCGGGTGCTGAGCCTATGCAGCTGGGGGGTATTCGCATCTCGACTAAGGAAAGGGAACGGAGAATCACCAACCGCCTCTGTCTCTATTGCGGTTCCGCTGGTCATTTTGTCACTTCATGTCCAGTAAAAGCCAGAGCTCATCAGTAAGCGGAGGGCTACTGGTGAGCGCTACTAATCAGGTCTCTCCTTCAAGATCCTGTACTACCTTGTCGGTCCATCTACGCTGGACCGGTTCGGCAGCTTCCTGCAGTGCCTTGATAGACTCTGGGGCGGAGGGCTGTTTTATGGACGAAGCCTGGGCTCGGGAACATGACATTCCTCTCAGACGGTTAGGGGAGCCCACGGCCTTGTTCGCCTTGGATGGTAGTCCTCTCCCCAGGATTCAGCGTGAAACGCTACCTTTAACCCTCACTGTCTCTGATAATCATAGCGAAACCATTTCTTTTTTAATTTTTCGTTCACCTTTTACACCTGTTGTTTTGGGCCATCCCTGGCTAGTGTGTCATAATCCTTCTATTAATTGGTCTAGTAATTCTATCCTCTCCTGGAACGTCTCTTGTCATGTGAAGTGTTTAATGTCTGCCATCCCTCTTGTTTCCTCTCTCTTCTTCACAGGAGGAGCCTGGTGATTTGACAGGGGTGCCGGAGGAATATCACGATCTGCGCACGGTGTTCAGTCTGTCCAGGGCCACCTCCCTTCCTCCGCACCGGTCGTATGATTGTAGTATTGATCTCCTTCCGGGAACCACTCCCCCCCCCCCCCCCCCGCCCCCCCCCCGGGGTAGACTATACTCCCTGTCGGCTCCCGAACGTAAGGCTCTCGAAGACGCCGGTACCGTTGTCCCCTCCTCCTCTCCCGCCGGAGCGGGGGGGTTTTTTTGTTAAGAAAAAGGACGGGACACTGCGCCCCTGCGTGGATTATCGAGGGCTGAATGACACAACGGTTAAGAATCGTTATCCGCTTCCTCTTATGTCTTCAGCCTTCGAGATCCTGCAGGGAGCCAGGTTTTTCACTAAGTTGGACCTTCGTAACGCTTACCATCTCGTGCGCATCAGGGAGGGGGACGAGTGGAAAACGGCGTTTAACACTCCGTTAGGGCACTTTGAATACCGGGTTCTGCCGTTCGGCCTCGCTAACGCTCCAGCTGTCTTTCAGGCATTAGTGAATGATGTACTGAGAGACATGCTCTCCTTTCTGGCTACCTGGATAAAGCACTAAATTATCTTCAGTTAGTGCTAAACACGGCTGCTAGAATCTTGACTAGAACCCCCAACAATTATAATTTACTCCAGTGCTAGCCTCTCTACACTGGCTTCCTAGGCTTCCTAGGGCTGATTTCAAAGTTTTACTGATGACCTACATAGCATTACATGGACATGCTCCTACCTATCTCTCCGATTTGGTCCTGCCGTACATACCTACACGTACGCTACGGTCACAAGACGCAGGCCTCCTTATTGTCCCTTGAATTTCTAATCAAACAGCTTGAGGCAGGGCTTTCTCCTATAGAGCTCCATTTTTTATGGAATTGTCTGCCTACCCATGTGAGAGACGCAGACTGGGTCTCAACCTTTAAATCTTTATTCAAGACTCCTCTTCAGTAGGTCCTATGATTGAGTGTAGTCTGGCCTAGGGGTGTGAAGGTGAACGGAAAGGCACTGGAGCAAAGAACCGCGCTTGCTGTCTCTGCCTGGCCGGTTCCCCTCTCTCCACCGGGATTCTCTACCTCTAACCCTGTTATTAAGGGGGCTGAGTCACTGGCTTAATGGTGCTCTTCCATCCCATCCCTAGGAGGGGTGCGTCACTTGAGTGGATTGAATCACTGACATGACCTTCCTGTCTGGGTTTGGCTCCCACCTCGGGTTCGTAACGTGGGGAGATCTTCGTGGGCTATACTCAGCCTTGTTTCAAGGTAATACGTCGGTGGTTGAAGATATCCCTCTAGTGGTGTGGGGGCTGTGCTTTGGCAAAGTGGGGGGGGTTATATCCTGCCTTGTTGGCCCTGTCCGGGGCTATAGTTGGATGGGGCCACAGTGTTTCCCGACCCCCTCCTGTCTCAGCCTCCAGTATTTATGGAGCAATAGTTTGTGTCAGGGGGCCAGGGTCAGTCTATTATAACTGGAGTATTTCACCGGTCTTATCTGGTGTCCTGTGTGAATTTAAGTTTTCTCCCTCTAATTCTCTCTCTCTCTCTCCCTCCATTCCTAGAGGATCTGAGCCCTGGGACCATGCCTCAGGACTACCTGGGCTGATGATTCCTTGATGCCATGTACTGTTATAATCTTGGTTCCTCTCTAGGTTTCTGCCTTTC
The DNA here is from genome assembly GCF_021184085.1 of Oncorhynchus gorbuscha. Lineage (NCBI taxonomy): Eukaryota > Metazoa > Chordata > Actinopteri > Salmoniformes > Salmonidae > Oncorhynchus > Oncorhynchus gorbuscha. The sequence continues at coordinate 48,576,446 of NC_060179.1, forward strand.
CAGGGAGTTTTTCTTCCTCTAGAGTTTTTCCTAGCCACCGTGCTTCTACATCTGCTTTGCTTGTTGTTTGGGGTTTTAGGCTAGGTTTCTGTACAGCACTCTGTGACATCGGCTGATGTAAAAAGGGCTTTATCAATACATTTGATTGAAATTCGATTGAAACAACAGGGACTATCAAGTCCTCAGTACATTCTAATGTCCAAAGACATGACATTTCCACCTTTAGATTTTGTGACGTAGAGAAAGTCAAGATACCAGACAAAATAATACTCAGAGCAAAATATGATGCTTTTGGATTCACCCTCCAGAACCCCAAAAGGTCTTAATGATGAAACGCATGTTATGCTGTAAATGTGAACATGAACTAATGCCACCACTTCAGCCTACTTTGACGGTTTTTCTTGCGCTGTACCCAATGATTTATGAAAACTTACTTGATAGGTCAATGTCCTCATAGTGGTTTTACAGACGTGTTTAATACGTTTTATGTATACACTTTATTAGAATACTTATTAAATGCACATTGTTATATTTGGTAACACATGCTTATTTTCCCTCGACTCCAACCCCATTTGATGTGCTGAACGGATGTAGGTGGAGCAAAGTCTACATAAGGGTGAAAATTTAAAACACTCACAAAAGCTCTGAAGAAGGCCTTGAGGTCGATACGTAGAGCTTAATAAAGAGCAGTGATACTAGCAAGAGCAGTGTGTGGGTGTCTTCTTTTTTCTCAAGGGTAATTTGACCCAAATATAGATTTTGCATGAACTATCCCTTTAACTATCCCTCTTTGGACATTATTTGGCACTTAATAGGCACTTACTATTGTTATTTCTTTATTTAACGTTTTAACGCAGCTTATGAAGGCGTCATAAACACTGCATAAGTTTGTTACAAATCATCTCTAACCGTATGTCATGCTTTATATAAGGTTCATAAATGTGGCATAACTGTGTGACATAACCACCAATGTCAAATGTGACACAACCCACTATGTGAAATATGACATAAACCTGGGCTTTATAAAGGGTGGTATAAGCACCGCTAAATACAGAACATTCAGTGTAAATCTAATTAAATCGGGGCTTCACAAAGCATTTTATAACCCTGTCATGCATCTTGGTAGAGCATTGCAATGCCAGGATAGTGGGTTCAATTCCCGGGACCACCCATATGTAAAAATGTATACGCACATGACTTTAAGTCACTTTGGATAAAAGCGTCTTTAAATTTGACATATTATATTATTCCAAAACATTTCTAGAATGGCACAATCTCTTTACCCCCATTTAATTTTTTTATTAATAGTAAAAAACAAAATAGGATGTTCTGTGTTCACAAAAATGCTTTCACCACACCAGGGAATGATTATTGACGTCTGGGGAAATGTTTGTATTTTGTATTTATTTTTTGTATTTTACCCCCTTTTTCTCCCCAATTTCATGATATCCAATTACGATCTTGTCTCATCGCTGCAACTCCCCAACGGGCTTGGGAGAGGCGAAGGTTGAGTCATGCGTCCTCCGAAATATGATGCCGTAGCAGTGCAGACGTGGTTTATATAGAATTCGCTTCCTCACGTTTACTTTTTGTATTTTTCGTCTTTTTTGTATATATTTCAATTATTTTCAATCTCTTTTCCATTTTTAAATTAAATATACCTTCCGGTAACCAGCCTCACCCAATGTGACATGGATCCGCTATTTTTTCGACCTTATAGCCAGAACCTCCATCAGATGCTAGCCATCAGAAGCTAACTAGCTACTAGCTATTTAGTCATTGTTTGGCATTGTTTGCGGCCTTTACCTTCTGCACAGACACCAGCTGGTTTTTAGCCTGGATAATACTTGCCGTTATCGGACTGTTTTCGCCATTACAATGCCGGATTCCTTCCGTAAACCCTGGACCATTACCCATCTCTATGGGGGTGCCACAGGGTTCAAATCTTGGACTGACTCTCTTCTCTGTATACATCAATGATGTCGCTCTTGCTGCTGGTGAGTCTCTGATCCACCTCTACGCAGACGACACCACTCTGTATACTTCTGGCCCTTCTTTGGACACTGTGTTAACAACCCTCCAGGCAAGCTTCCGTGGCCTCCATTGGCTCTTAAATACAAGTAAAACTAAATGCATGCTCTTCAACCGATCGCTGCCTGCACCTGCCCGCCTGTCCAACATCACTACTCTGGACGGCTCTGACTTACAATACGTGGACAACTACAAATACCTAGGTGTCTGGTTAGACTGTAAACTCTCCTTCCAGAACCACATCAAACATCTCCAATCTAAATTTATATATAGAATTCGCTTCCTATTTTGCAACAAAGCATCCTTCACTCATGCTGCCAAACATACCCTTGTAAAACTGACCATCCTACCAATCCTCGACTTTGGCGATGTCATTTACAAAATACCCTCCAATACCCTACTCAACAAATTGGATGCAGTCTATCACAGTGCCATCCGTTTTGTCACCAAAGCCCCATATACTACCCACCATTGCGACCTGTATGCGTTCGTTGGCTGGCCCTCGCTTCGTACTCGTCGCCAAACCCACTGGCTCCATGTCATCTACAAGACACTGCTAGGTAAAGTCCCCCCTTATCTCAGCTCGCTGGTCACCATAACATCACCCACCTGTAGCACGCGCTCCAGCAAGTATATCTCTCTGGTCACCCCCAAAACCAATTATTTCTTTGGCCGCCTCTCCTTCCAGTTCTCTGCTGCCAATGACTGGACTGAACTACAAAAATTTCTGAAACTGGAAACACTTATCTCCCTCACTAGCTTTAACCTCTTGAAGCTAGGGGGCACTATTTTTATTTTAGGAAAAATAACGTTCCCAAAGTAAACTGCCTATTTCTCAGGACCAGATGCTAGAATATGCATATAATTGACAGCTTAGGATAGAAAAGGGATATCAACCAGATTCCTTTTTTCTGTGGCTTCCCTAAGGTGTCTACAGCCTTTAGACGTAGTTTCAGGCCTTTATTTTGAAGAATGAGCGTAATCATCCACATTGCGTATGTGGTCAGTTGTTGGCTCTCGGTGTGATTTTTGCTCTAAACAGAGGGGTAGACATTTTTCCTCCCGGTCCTAGTGAAAAGCCAACTGTCCCGGTTGATATATTATCTAATAGATATTTGAAAAACACCTTGAGGATTGATTATTCATTAAAAACGTTTGACATGTTTCTGTCGACATTATGGATATAATTTTGAATTTTTGTCTGCGTTGTCGTGACCACTATTTCCGGTGGATTCCTAGGCATAACGCATCAAACTAACGGAGGTATTTGGATATAAAAAAATATCTTTATGGAACAAAAGGAACATTTGCTGTCTAACTGGGAGTCTCATGATTGAAAACATCCTAAGCTCAAAGGTAAACGATTAATTTGATTGCTTTTCTGATTAAACGATTAATTTGATTGCTTTTCTGATTTTCGTGACCAAGTTACCTGCCGCTAGGTGTACATAATGTTTTGTTAGTATATCGATAAACTTACACAAACGCTTGCATTGTTTTCGCTGTAAAGCATAATTTTAAAATCTGAGATGACAGGGCGATTAACAAAAGGCTAAGCTGTGTTTTTAGCACCAGTTGTCATAGCAGCTCACAGATTACTGCACCTGTACATAGCCCACCTATAATTTAGCCCAAACAACTACCTCTTTCCCAACTGTATTTATTTTATTTATTTATTTTGCTCCTTTGAAACCCATCATTTTTTATTTCTACTTTGCACATTCTTCCAGTGCAAATCTACCATTCCAGTGTTTTCCTTGCTATATTGTATTTACTTTGCTACCTTGGCCTTTTTTTCCCCTTTACCTCCCTTATCTCACCTCATTTGCTCACATCGTATGTAGACTTGTTTCTACTGTATTATTGACTGTATGTTTGTTTTACTCCATGTGTAACTCTGTGTCGTTATATGTGTCGAACTGCTTTGCTTTATCTTGGCCAGGTCGCAATTGTAAATGAGAACTTGTTCTCAACTAGCCTACCTGGTTAAATAAAGGTGAAATAAAATAATTTTAAAAAGCATGTGGGACCAGCAGATAAGGATTGATTGATTATGTCCGTAAACACACCAGCCAGCTGGTCTACGCATGCTCTGAGGATGCGACCGGGGATGCCGTCTGGACCTGCAGCCTTGCGAGGGTTAACACGTTTAAATGTTTTACTCACGTTGGCTGCAACAAATGGTAGCGGGCCGTGTCAGTGGCACTGTATTGTCCTCAAAGCGAGTAAATAAGTTGTTTAATCTGTCTGGGAGCAAGTCATCCTGGTCCGCGACGGGGATGGTTTTTCTTTTGTAGTCCGTGATTGACTGGAGACACTGCCATATACCTCTAGTGTCTGAGCCGTTGAATTGAAATTCCACTTTGTCTCTATACTGACGCTTAGCTTGTTTGATTGCCTTGTGGAGGGAAAAGCTACACTGTTTGTATTCGGTCATGTTTCCGGTCACCTTGCCCTTATTAAAAGCAGTGGTTCTCGCTTTCAGTTTTGCACGAATGCTGCCATGAATCCACAGTTTCTGGTTGGGGAATGTTTTAATAGACGCTGTGGGTACAACATCACTGATGCACTTGCTAATAAACTCGTCCACCGAATAAGCGTATTCATCAATGTTGTTGTTCGACATTATGCGGAACATATCCCAGTCCACATGATCGAAGCAATCTTGAAGCGTGAAATCTGATTGGTCGGATCAACGGTGAACAGACCTGAGCGCGGGTGCTTCCTGTTTTAGTTTCTGTCTATAGGCTGGGAGCAACAAAATGGAGTCATGGTCAGCTTTTCCGAAGGAGGGCGTGGGAGCGGGAGTTAGAATAACAATAATCTAGAGTTTTGCCAGCCCGGGTTGCGCAATCGATGTGCTGATAGAATTTAGGAAGCCTTGTTTTCAGATTAGCCTTGTTAAAATCCCCAGCTACAATAAACGCAGCCTCAGGATATGTGGCCAGAGAAAGCGTCTGGGGGTGAAAAAGTTGAATGAAAGAAGTTGAGCGAGGGAAAAATGTAAATATAAAACGGTAATTAAAAAGTAAAAACCGTAAAGTTGGCAGGTAGCAAAGTAAGATTAGCAACAAACCGCACAGCAGCACGTAAACAAGTCTACTAGTACACAACAGCAGAAAAGCGGATTGGCTTATGACGCTGCAGCGCCATGATGTAATTGTCAACTACTCAATATCAAAATTCATTTTTTGGGGAGAAATAACTTCTGGAACATGTGAACTTTCATGTGCCTTAATAACAAACATATATACCATCTGTAAATACGAATAAAATTGTTAAATTACGAGCCTAGTTGGTTCAGCCACGGAAAAAGACAGAAACTTTCCCGCTTGCTGGTTAGCTCACTAAATACTTGTCAATAAAAAGGTCACAACAGTCATTATGCTAGCCTATGCTGGTTTTCTTTTTAATTGTAAGGAAGTTAAATGTGCGTTGTGCACATAACTACAGTCAGTGGTTATCTAGCTAATTTTCATAGCACCTAGCTAACCACAGATCTTTGACCAAACCAAAACAGCTTGTTAGCGGCTATCAAACAGGGCTTACCTTATCACATGGCTCCAGCGACGCCTCTCGATTACAGAGGTCGGAAAACGATAAAATGCCCGTGTGCTTATCGGAGTAATGGTTACAATCTGGTACAGAACCACCCTGGCAGCTACAATCTGGCACAGAACCATCCTGGCAGCTACAATCTGGCACAGAACCATCCTGGCAGCTACAATCTGGCACAGAACCGTACTGGCAGCTACAATCTGGCACAGAACCATCCTGGCAGCTACAATCTGGTACAGAACCATCCTGGCAGCTACAATCTGGCACAGAACCATCCTGGCAGCTACAATCTGGCACAGAATCATACTGGCAGCTGGCTTCAGATCGACAGATAGACCTAAGGTTAGCTAGTTCACCACAAAGGCCAGAGGGTAAATCTAGTCATTTAAAGATGCTAAAGGTAACTACCTAGGTAATTAAAAAAATAATAAACAAGAATACAAGAAATACACGATGTCATACTAAAAAAGCTATAATATCTACTTACTAGGTTACTGCATGGAGAAATGTGCCTTGAGGAATGATGTCAAAGCTTGCGACAGGATATGTATGATAGGGACATGAGCGGCTAATTAGTGTTTTGTTTTTGTGTGGCGATTAGACAAATATTTGACCGACCGGCTCGATTTTATGTTACCTACCCATACCACCTGGGGGCTGCATGTCAGGAAGTCAAGGATCCAGTTGCAGAGGGAGGTGTTTAGTCCCAGGGTCCTTAGCTTATTGATGAGCTTTGAGGGCACTATGGTGTTGAACGCTGAACAGTATTCTCACAGGTGTTCCTTTTGTCCAGGTGGGAAAGGGAAGTGTGGAGCGCAATAGAGATTGCATCATCTGTGGATCTGTTGGGGCAGTATGCAAAATGCAGTGGGTTAGAGGTTTCTGGGATGATGGTGTTGATGTGAGCCATGACCAGCCTTTAAAAGCATTTCATGGCTACAGACGTGAGTGCTACGGGTCAGTAGTCATTTAGTAACTGATGCAAGCAGTAAAATTACATTGAAAAAACAGATAAAAATACACCTTATGGAACAGCAGGACTGTGAAGAAACACAAACACAGGCACAGACACACGCTTACACACACTCACACAATAACATACGCACTATACACACACGTACACATGGATTTTGTATTGTAGATATGTGGTATTGGTGGAGTAGGGGCCTGAGGGCACAAATTGTGTTGTGAAATCTGTGAATGTATTGTAATGTAAAAAAAAGAAAGTAAAACAGCCTTCATTTTGCTGGACCACAGGAAGAGTAGCTACTGCCAACCGCTAATGGGGATCCATAATAAATACAAATACAAAGCTTATGTTTGTGTGTCTGTGTCAGAACCAAGATGTTTTGGAGTAGTCCAACATGAGACTACTGCACCCGTTATTCCTCTTCGTTGTCCATGCTGGAGACCATGGCTTGATTAAAACCTGTTACAATGGTGCCAACATTTTGTGGCTGATCTTCCAGTGGACGAGGGGCTGAATGTGTGAAAGACCCGACTGGACCCAGCACCGCACAGTATGGCTCGTTTTTGTTGTGTTTGGGAAGTGAGGAACATGTAATGTGGTTCCAGAAGAAAGCCACTTTCAATTTCTTTAGGTTGGGGGCTTTCATCAAGGTAAGTATTGATTGGTGTAGCATCTTCACCAGGCTATTGCACACACAGCACATATATGTCTTGGATATCAATCATTCAAAGTTGACCTTAATGGGAGTGACCACATAATTCTATAGGAGTGACCTTAGTAAAGTACTTGACATCGTCACTAGTTAACACAAAGTCATAATTACGGCAAAACCCTGCACATCCATAATGTATCTTCTTAAAATGAGATTTTAAACCTAACCCTAACTAATGAAGAGCCAAGTTGGCTGGAAGTGTCTGCGAACAAGATTAGATTTTAAACCTAACCCTAAACTAATGAAGAGCCAAGTTGGCTGGAACAAAATTAGGTGTAATGTGACTGACATGACTGGACTTTAGAGCGTATGCCATCCTTCAGCACAACGTCACCCTTTATCAGGAAATAACACAGATCAAAAACATTTTCACACTTTTACAGTGTTTGTTTCATCACTTGTTGTACAAAATGTTGTACTTGTTGTACTTAATGTTTACTGCACTGGGCCTTTAACAAAGCAGCCCATAACAATGAAGTAAAAACACAGAGCCCAGGGGATATTTTCAGCTAAGCTGATTTTCTTTTTTATTCAAATGAAAACATCACTTGACAATGGAGTGCAGTAAGTAATACATTCTCAATATACAGCATGATATACAGTACCAGTCAAAAGTTGACACACCTACTCATTCAATGGTTTTTCTTTATTTTTACTATTTTCTTCATTTGTAGAATAATAGAATAATAGTGAAGACATCAAAACTATGAAGTAGTAACCTTGCCATAATATGGACTTGGTATTTTACCGAATAGGGCTATCTACTGTATACCACCCCCTATCTTGTCACAACTGATTGGCTCAAACGCATTAAGTAGGAAAAAAATTCCACAAATGTACTTTTAAAAAGGCACACCTGTTAACTACCTCATGAATCTGGTTGAGAGAATACCAAGAGTGTGCAAAGCTGTCATGAAGGCAAAGGGTGGCTACTTTGAAGAATCTCAAATATAAAATATATTTTGATTTATTTAACACTTTTTTGGTTGCTACATGATTCCATATGTGTTATTTCATAGTTTTGATGTCTTCACTATTATTCTATAATGAAGAAAATGGTAAAATAAAGAAAAACCCCTGAATGAGTAGGTGTGAACAAACGTTTGACTGGTACCGTATATGTATGAGGAGAGCGAGAGACCAATCAGAGACAGATGGTCTTTGTCCCTATTGGTGAAACTCCCACCCTCACTATAGGAAAACCTTTAATCACCCTCAGCTTTTAAACACTCTGTCAAACCCAGTTGAATGGAGCTACAGAACCATTGCATTCAGATTCAAACTACAAAGAGATCATTTTAAAGGAGTGCTTGCAATCCTTGTTTGTTCTTTAGATTTTTCAAAATTTAAATAAGAGCATGTTTGTGATTATTTACATTTTTTATGGGCTTTAGGTTGGAATCTACACTTACAGTAGATATTACCTTTTGATCAACCCACAATAGTGTTCAATGCTCTAAACTACAGGAGGTTGGTGGCACCTTTAATTGGGGTGGACAGGCTCGTGGTAATGGCTGAAGTGGAATAGGTGGAATGGTATCAAATACAACAAACACACATGGTTTCCATGTGTTTGATGCCATTCCATTTGCTCCGTTCTAGACATTATTATGATTCATCCTCCCCTCAGCAGCCTCTACTGCTCTAAACCCAACCTGCTTCTCAAGGCCACTTCATACTCACAATACCGGCGGTTTTTAACCTGGGCTGGGTTCCGATTCGCTACCCTTCTCCAGAAGTGTGCACTCGTTCACCCCCCCATTCATTTAAAAGCATTGGATTGGTGCAAGCACGGCTGGAGAGTTTCCACCAACATATTCCTCACACCAGTCCATTCCTTTTAAATCCACGAGGGGGAATGAAAGGGTGCACACTTCGGGAGAAGGGTAGAGAATTGGAATGTAGCACCAGTGTTTCACAAGTAGATTATATACTGCACAAAATCATTATCATCCTCGTCTCACTGTTCACTTTGTAGGGTAATGCTCTAAATGACATACACACAATTGAAATGTTATACTGGAAGTCTGTTGTCTGAGTTTAGGCCTCAGGACATTTGAGTTTTGAAGTCTGAACCAAACCCCTTCAAATTCCTAACTCACAGCCCAATAAGCTTCCCCAATGAGGTTATCTAACATATAACCAACTCTATAGACCCAGTGTATTTGGTTCTGAGACTGGGCAACTCACAAGTGTATCACAGCATATGAGGGAAAAGAGAAGAGACACTCCCAAGTAGTAACAAAAATGAAAAAAGTCTATAAATACAGTATAGTCATTTAACAACTTTCAAAGAAGTGGATCAGCAGCACGGTAGAGCACCCCCCCCCCCAAATAAAAACCTCAACCACAGATCCCCTTCAATATTAAGGCACCAGATATCCTGTTGATGGTTTGGTTGTTTGTTTAAGTGTTTGTTTGTATGTTTGTTGTTGTTTGGAGTCTGGAGAGCAGTCTGCTATCACGGGGTGAGCTCATTCTAGTGTGGGGGCTCTGACTTTGGGGGTTAGGAGGCACCTTCCCCCAGGGGAATTTTTCAGGTGTACTCAGACTTGCGAATATAGTTGGAGGGGATGTAGCCTCGCCTGCCCCCCGCCTCACCGAGCCACCACTCGCTGTTGCCGTTCATGTCCTGGAACTCCAGGATGCGGACACGCTGATTGGCCGAGATGCTCAGCTCGTTAGCACAGCGGGCAGTGAATGAGTAGATGGCATAGTAAATCTAGAATGAAAAAAATGATTAGATTGTCTTCTGTTAACAATGTCTGAACAAAGGAATGATTTAAAATTATTATACTGCATTCAAGATCGTTTCAGACAATTCTACCTATTCCAACATAATAAATACACAACATAACCATTTATCAAATGACTGATTTATCTACATTCCTCTAATAACAGACTTTATTTTGCAGTCCTATTGTAGGCCAGTCATACCTGATGCCCATCGAGCTCTGACTCTAGCTCAGGTTTGGGCTCCGCCTCTGGTTCAATGAACTCATCCCTTGAGTATGGGGACCTCCTCTGACCACCAAAGTCTCCATTCCGTTGGTACGAGCCAAGGGCCGCCTCAGTTGGGCCAGATCTCTGAGATGGACCCAAACGGTTGTTTCTGTGCGAAGAACAAGATTCTGTCTCCGAAGAGTCAGACAGCTCCTTGTGATTGGTTGTTGTTGTTTTACTTGAGTCGAACGAGTCCCTGTGATTAGAGGACTGTCGGTAGGTGGGGTCTGTAATGTCTCTGTGATTGGGGGAGTTTCGGAGCGCTGGGTCCAATAGGTCCCGGTGATTGGAGGGATTTCTGGGGGAGTCTGCAGGATTGCGGTTTGGCGAGGGAGTGTCTCTGTGGTGGGTTCTGCGGGAGAGGGTGGGGTCCTGGTTTAGGTCAAGGTTGGGGCGGGGTGAGGAGTGGCTTGTGTGAGGAGCAGTGGAGAAGCTGACGGCTGACGTTTCCTGGTTGAAGGTCAGCGTGCTGTTACTGTTCTGGCGGGAGAACACAGGAGATGAGCCACCATAGCCTGACTCATTGGAGGACTGGCTCTCAATGGAGACATCCGATTGGCTCCTGCGTTGGTTGTAGGGTTTCAGGAAGGAGCTGTACACAAAGCCCTTGGAGACTGCAGAGAGACAAAAATCTGAATCAATCACTGATCAGCAATCATGCCAATGCATAATCACATTAATTTTCACACTATACGACACTAATCAATGAGTTCTACTACCACCAACCAACTTCAGTGTAAACAAAAATAACAAGTTACAAGTTATTTTACAGTCTGCAGTCAAGGGTTTTGGGATCGAAACAAGCACGTACAATCAAATAAGTATGCAAAACTATCTATTGTTACCACATGATTTTGTAGAGTACCTACAGCCCCATTATTTCCCAACCAATATTGTCCATCTCAATAGCTCTGCTTCTTGTGTTGCACCCCACACCTACCCCCGTTATCGATGAGCCAGCGGTTGTTGCTGCCCATGGGGTCCTGTTGTTTGATGACGCCCACCATGTCTCCCACTGATATGGACACGTCCAAGTCCTGGGCCGCGTTAAAGTTCCTCTCCGCCTGGAAGAGTTTCTCTGGGCCATACCGGGCCAACAGTCCCGCTCTCTGCTCATCTGTCTGCAGGATGTAGTTAGGCTAAGATATCAAGAGAGAGAACAGACATTCAACACCATTAGTACATCACTATATATCATTATTATGCCAGTGGAACTGGCATCTAGGTAAGCAGAAACACTCACCGGTCCCTGCAACTGCTTCTTTGAGGTCTGTTTCTCCAGGGTCTTTTTGTCAAGAGGCTTGCGTGTGGAGGTGGAGGGTGGCAGGCTCTCTTGGCAGAAGCTGAAGCGCTGTAAAAGCTGGAGGACTCTACCATACTCCTCTTGGAACAATGATATCAGGTTCCCCTCATTGCCCCCAATGCATGATAACTGGAGCAAGAGAGAATCAAGAGAGAGAAAAAAGCAATAGACACTAGTTACTAAAGCCAGCAGTAACCCTTGTGTGCCAGTAAGACATTAACTAGAAATGAATGTGGTCTCATGCAGATGCCATTCACTCAGCTGGTAGCTAGATCAATTATGCCAATAACGCATATACTGTAATAGTATAATACCTCTAGCACTCTGCACTCAAAAGTTGAATTCTAAATATCAAGAATACAAAAAATATACACACACACACACACACTTACCTGTAGCAAAGGCTGCAGCTGCCCTAGCGTTAGCTTGGTAAAATCTCTCTGGACCTGTGCAAAGGCTCTCACACAGCCAGTAAACAGGTCTTCAGCGGCACGATGAAACTTGGGCAGCTCGTCCAACAGCTGGGCATTGAGCGCCTCGTAGTTGTTGCGTGCCGCCTGCAGCTCGTCCTGGACGCGGCGGTCTTTGAGGCGCTCAGCACGCTCCTTGCAGTTGTCGTAGTCCAGCAGCTTGTCAAAGCGCTTCTGAATGAGCTTGTGGGGCCCGGCAAACATGAGCAGAAGCTGGGTGAGAGGGAAAATGACCAAGGCTTCCGCTCGCTCCTTCTGCTTACACACATACACGCACGCACGCGTACACACACACACACACACGGGAAAGGGAAGAACCTTTCAGCTTGTTTTCTATATTGGGACATGCTTCATAACAGTTATGATTAGAACAAAATTGGATGTCAACACTCACAAAGTGGGGGAACTGCTTGTCGCTAATGGAACGGTGGGCTCTCTGGAATTGTTCAGGGTCCAGCTGGCTCCGGTCTGTGTAGATGTCACAGAAACTGATAGCAGCCAGCACCTTCACTGAGGCCGATTCCTATTGGACAACACACACGCCAGTCAACACATGGGCCAGCCGATGACATGATAAAAGAAGAGTGATTGATCTGGGTCGTGTTCATTAGGCACCAATTGGAGGAAAATGGACTGAGGCAAAAAGGGACTTTAAAAAAATAGTTTTCAGTTGTATGCCCGAAGGAAGAAAACCCTGGTCAAAAGTCCATTTTGGAGCAAGTTTACAGTGCAGTAGAAACAGTCTAGGTGGGTATCGCTGATAGTGATTGAACATAAGCAATAGTGCATTCCATTCATTATATGTGCTTTTTGACATGCACATATTTTTATTTTATTCACTTAACTTTTAGTTAATTAGGCACGTCAGTTAAGAACAAATTCTTATTTACAATGACGGCCTACCCAGGCCAAACCCGGACAATGCTGGGTCAATTGTGCACCGCCCTATGGGACTCCCAATCACGGCCGGATGTGATACAGCCTGGATTCGAACCAGGGACCTTAGTGACGCCTCTTGCACTAAGATGCAGTGCCTTAGACCGCTGTGCAACTCAGGCGTACTACAACTTGTGCTACGACAACAGCAGTTGCTATGATGCAGTGATTTAGACCGCTGCGCCACTCGGGAGCCCAGTCTTCTGCTTGCATTCATTCTGAATGCTTGTATTTGAATGACCAACTCACTTGTATGTGAATGAATGCATTTGAAGTGTGATTCTACATACTATAGTGTGACTGTATGTAGTAGGATATTACTATTTACCCGAATATGCTGCAGGTACAGAGAGATGTCCCTGATGAAGGACTTGATGAGTCTCTCCTGGAGTCGGAACCTCTTCTCTGCCTCATCAAACGCCTCATCTTTGATCTGAAGAAAAGGGGGTGGAGAATCATCAGCAACTACAGATTTCATCACCAGTCCAAATTCAAATAGGAGTGCAAAGGGAAGACTGCCGCTAGTTTAGAGATGGTTTAAAGATTTTTGTGACAGACATAGTGAGACTTACGGCCACTTCTTTTTTACACTCAATCAATGTAGTCATGGACAAATGTACTGTGACCATGGAGGTCACCTTTGGTCAACCTTTAGCCATACCTGGGGGGAGATCCCGGTGAGATGTTTGAGGTGGCTGCTCACGCGGTTGGACTTCTTAATGATGGAGTGCATGCTCAGCTTGGAGATCTTGTCAATGAGGGTGTCCTCGTCCCCTTTCCTGTACTTGAGCACTGTGGAGAGAAGGGGACACGAGTTAAAAACTGTTGCTAAATACACTAGTAAACTAAAGCAAGGGTCTCCAACTTCAGTTTTGGAAGGGGACCAGCGTGTACAGGCTTTTGCTCATACCCAGGTCCTTCCTCCTCTTGTATTCATTGATGTTGACATTGATCTCTTTAATGGACAGCAGTGCCTGGGCCAGTAGGGGCCTGTCGTGGTGAGACTCGGGCGTGGCACTCAGCAGCTCCATTAGTAGCAGTGGGTACCGCATCACCCTCTGCACCGGCTTGATCAGGAATGAGCCCAGGTTGATGTAGTTGGTCTTCCCCCTGAGAGGGGGATAATAGGAAGGAGATTGAGAGAAAGGTGGTGAGGATTGGGGATGGAGAAATACAGAGAGAGAGTTTGAAGGTAAAGGAGGAGTGAGGAGAAATGGGAAAGGACAGGATTGAAATTCAAAACAGAGAGAGAATTAGAATGTGAGCAAGAGATGCTTTGGAACACCCACCAGTCACTTCGGGAAGGGACACAACCACAAACCAAGCTGGCTACACCCACCAGTCACTTCGGGAAGGGACACAACCACAAACCAAGCTGGCTACACCCACCAGTCACTTCGGGAAGAGACAACCACAAACCAAGCTGGCTACACCCACCAGTCACTTCGGGAAGGGACACAACCACAAACCAAGCTGGCTACACCCACCAGTCACTTCGGGAAGAGACACAACCACAAACCAAGCTGGCTACACCCACCAGTCACTCCGGGAAGAGACACAACCACAAACCAAGCTGGCTACACCCACCAGTCACTCCGGGAAGAGACACAACCACAAACCAAGCTGGCTACACCCACCAGTCACTTCGGGAAGGGACACAACCACAAACCAAGCCGGCTACACCCACCAGTCACTTCGGGAAGGGACACAACCACAAACCAAGCTGGCTACACCCACCAGTCAGTTCGGGAAGGGACACAACCACAAACCAAGCTGGCTACACCCACCAGTCACTTCGGGAAGGGACACAACCACAAACCAAGCTTGCTACACCCACCAACTCTGACATCACTTGACACGTCCCTCGCCAAGTCATGCCCTATATCAGTGGTCACCAACCGGTCAATTTCCAAGGTATTCCTAGTCAACCAAACATTTATGTAAAAAACCCAACGATACCCGGTAGGCCTAGAGAGCAAATCAAGTGCACCTACAATATAGGCCTAACACTGGCCAATCAGATAGCTCAGATTACCGTGTCTGCACAGTTTCCTTGAACATCTGACTAAAAGGAAGACTCGAATGCACAGCAAAGTCGATACTGTGAGATTTCAAAACATTTAAAATCATGACTAGAGACTCAACGAATACAGCGAAAAGCTGCTGTTTTTATGTTATGTTTAAGTCGCTATTCAGCACTTTCAACACTTATAAGCCATAAGGCAGAAATAATGCAGTGCGACTAGAGTTTTGCCATCAGCTGGAAGACTGTTATCCTTTTCTCGAGGTAGCCTCACCACTGCTCCCTCCCTCTCCTCAGTCTGACCCTCAGATGCAGGCCATCCACCCAGAAACAAAGGAAATCATTATGCTCACTCAGCTGTGCCTCACAAGTAATACAAAAACATTTATATTATTATTACCAGTGTGATCATATACCAAACTTTACAAAAACATTTCAAAATGGTCTGAAAAGAACAACATCGGCAGGGCAATTCAAGCTTAGCCAATATGCAGTGGTGACGTATTGGGCTTCTAGATAAAAAAAATCTGCATGGTAGATATCGGCTTGCATTGAGACTCCGGAAGTGATCTTGACTGAGAAAAGGTTGGTGACCACTGCCCTTCATCAATGACACTGAACACAAGCTCACATTTGTGCCATTGATCCAGTTACAAGTGCATATGTACTGTAGGGCCCTATAAAATTATTTGTATTTTTTTCCCCAAATTCAGTTCTCTCCTTAATGATGTTCCAGGTTTCCATCTTCCCCTCTCAAATTCACTTTTTAATATAAAAAAACCCTAAAATGTGAGGTTCTAAGTCCAGAACAAACCACACCAGCAGAACAATTCTGAGTTCTGGATTACCCCTTAATTCCTAGCAAGATTTTGTTTAGCTGTGTTTTTGTAGAGTTTAGAGTCATTTGATGGTAGAGTTTGCAAAACAAATACCATGATTATTTGGATCAATCCAGTGGGTATCATTCTGCCAGGTAAGAATAGGCTACTTCGTATACTGAAAAAAATAAACGCAACATGCAACAATTTGAAAGATTTTGCTGAGTTAGTTTAAGGAATATAAGGAAATCAGTCAATTTTAATTAATTAATTAGGCCCTAACCTATGAATTTCACATGACTGGGAATACAGATATGCATCTGTTGGTCACAGATACCTTAAATAAAAAGTTATGGGCGTGGATCAGAAAAACAGTCAGTATCTGGTGTGACCACCATTAGCTTCATGCAGTGATTGTTGCCTGTGGAATGTTGTCACACAGCCATTGAAGAGGGTGAGAAGTTACTGGACATGGGCAGGAACTCAATTTGTGACATGTCTTTGTTTTTTGTTGCTGGATATTGGTGGGAACTGGGACACGCTGTCCTACACGTCGATCCAGAGCATCCCAAACCTGCTCAATGGGTGACATGTCTGGTGATTATGCATGCCATGGAAGCTTCCAGGAATTGTGTACAGATCCTTGTGACATGGGGCCGTGCATCATCATGCTGAAACATGAGGTGATGGCGGCAGATGAATGGCACGACAATGGGCCTCAGGATCTCGTCACGGTAGCTCTGTGCAATCAAATTGCCATTGATAAAATGAATTGTGTTCGTTGTCCATAGCTTGAGCCTGCCCATAACATAACCCCACAGCCACCATGGGGCACTCTGTTCACAACGTTGACATCAGCAAACCGTACACCCACATGACCCCATACACATACGTGGTGTGTGGTTGTGAGGCCAGTTAGATGTACAGACAAATCCTCTAAAACGACATTGGAGGCGGCTTATGGTAGAGAAATTAGCATGACATTTTCTGGCAACACCTCTGGTGGACATTCCTGCAGTCAGCATGCCAATTGCACACTCCCTCAAAACGTGAAACATCTGTGGCATTCTGTTGTGTGAAGAAACTGCACATTTTAGAGTTGCCTTTTATTGTCCCCACCACAAGGTGCACCTATGTAATGATCATGATGTTTAATCAGCTTCTTGATATGCCACACCTGTCAGGTGGAAGGATTATATTGGCAAAGGAGAAATGCTCACTAACAGGGATGTAAACAAATGTGTGCACAAAATATGAGATCAATTAGCTTTTTGTGCATTATGGAAAATTTCAGTGATCGTTTATTTCAGCTCATGAAACACTTTACATGTTGCATTTATATTTTTGTTCAGTGTAGTTAACATTTAATTTTTGGGAAGGTTTTTGGGAAAGCCTTTCCATCTACCAGAAGACTTCTCATTAACATCATCGCTAAATGCTACACAAAGTTGTAGATGCACGCACCGCACATACACAGATAGGGGGAATTCTCAATGCCTCTTCAGAGAGTTGTAGATGCACGCACCACACATACACAGACAGGGGGAATTCTCAATGCCTATTCAGAAAGTTGTAGATGCCCGCACCACACATACACAGACAGGGGGAATTCTCAATGCCTCTTCAGAGAGTTGTAGATGCACGCACCGCACATACACAGATAGGGGGAATTTTCAATGCCTCTTCAGAGAGTTGTAGGAAATACCCATCACTAATGCATTCTGCAAATTAATACATTTTCAATACATTTAGTTGATTCCCTACTAAGTTCAATACATTTAGTTGATTCCCTACTAAGTTCAATACATTTAGTTGATTCCCTATTAAGTTCAATACATTTAGTTGAATCCCTACTAAGTTCAATACATTTAGTTGATTCCATACTAAGTTCAATACATTTAGTTGAATCCCTACTAAGTTCAATACATTTAGTTGATTCCCTACTAAGTTCAATACATTTTTGAATATTGTTGAATTCCTTTTTAATGTCTAGATTTCATGATTCCTTCCAAGTTCTCCACATCACAGATTTTATAGGGCCCTACAAAGTATGTCGACACTTGCATGTTGAACATCTCCTTCCAAAATCATGGACATTAATATGGAGTTGTTCCCCCATTTGCTGCTTCAACAGCCTCCACACTTCTGGGAAGGCTTTCCACTAGATGCTGGAAAATTGCTGTGGGGATTTCCTTCCATTCAGCCACAAGAGCATAAGTGAGGTCGGGTACTGATGTTGGGTGAACAGGCCTGGCTCACAGTCTGCGTTTCAATTCATCCCAAAGGTGATCGACGGGGTAGAAGTCAGGGCTCTGTGCTAGCCAATCAAGTTCTTCCACACCAATTTCAGCAAACCGCTTTGTGCTAAGAGGCATTGTCATGCTGAAACAGGAAAGGGCCTCCCCCAAACTGTTGCCACAAAGTTGGAAGCACAGAATCGCTACAATTTCATTGTATGCTGTAGCATTTAGATTTCCCTTCACTGGAACTAAGGTGCCTAGCAAGAACCATGAAAAACAGCCCCCCACCAAACTTTACAGTTGGCACTATGCATTGGGACAGGTAGTGTTCTCCTGGTGTCCGCCAAACCCAGATGATTCGTCCGTCGGACTGCCAGATGGTGAAGCGTAATTCATCACTCCAGAGAACGCATATCCACTGCTCCAGAGTTCAATGGCGGCAAGCTTTACACCACTCCAGCTGACGCTTGGCATTGCGCACAGTGATCTAAGGCTTGTGTGCGTGAGGCCGCTCGGCCATGGACACCCATTTCATGACGATCCAACAAACAGTTGTTGTGCTGACGTTGCTTCCAGAGGCCGTTTGGAACTAGTGATCGGTAGTGGTAGTGTTGCAACCAAGGAGTAGTGGTAGTAGTGGTAGTGTTGCAACCAAGGAGTAGTGGTAGTGTTGCAACCAAGGAGTAGTGGTAGTGTTGCAACCAATTTTTTGGTGCTCCAGCACCCGGCATTCCCGTTCTATGAGCTTGTGTGGCCTACAATTTCACGGCTAAGCCATCGTTGCTCCTAGACATTTCCACTCCACAATAACAGCCCTTACAGTTGACCGGGCAGCTCTAGCAGGGCTTGTTGGAAAGGTGGTATCTTATGATTTTACACACCGGTCAGAAACGAGTGTGGCTGAAATAGCCAAATTCGCTAATTTGAAGTGGTGTCCACATACTTTTGTATATATAGTGAATGTAAGGAATGTGCTGGCCATTCAATCATTATCATCAAAAGTGCAAATATTTGAATGATGAGACTCATGTGGAAATGGAGGGACTCAACATGTGTCCAGTAACTATATAACATCCAATTTACTGGCTTAGTTTTAATGTATTCCAAGAGAAAAAGCTACTTACGCAACCTTACACAGGATTCAATGATTGCTATTTAATCTATAGGTAAGATACTATATGTAAAGCTAATTACAGCAAAGCAAATGAAGATCTGTATATTTTGAATGTTAAATTATTAGCTGGGGGCCTCCCGGGTGTCGCAGTGGTCTAGGGCCCTGCTAGCTGTGCCACCAGAGAGTCTGGGTTCGAGGCGGCCAGAGAGTCTCAATTGGCCTAGCGTCGTCCGGGTTAGGGAGGGTTTGGCCGGTAGGGATATCCTTGTCTCATCGCGCACTAGTGACCGCTGTGGCGGGCTGGGCGCAGTGCACGCTAACCAGGTCGCCAGGTACAGTGTTTCCTCCAACACATTGGTGCGGCTGGCTTCCGGGGTGTTTTGGAGGATGCATGGCTTTCGACCTTCGTCTCTCCCGAGCCCGTACGGAAGTTGTAGCGATGAGACAAGATAGTAACTACTAACAATTGGATACCACGAAATTGGGGAGAAAAGGGGGTAAATAATTTATTTCAAAAGAATAAATAAATTATTAGCTTTAAAAGCAATTTTCTGATGAATATCTTAAAGTAGATTATTTCAGTTAATAAAATTATGTCCATACGTAAATGGTGAAGGGATTACTACTGTACTCCACTACGTCTGTTCAGTCACCAACAACAATCTTTGTTAGCCCTTAGAAAACTGGACCCACAAAACAGAAGTCAATATTTCACTTTACCAAAGGCAGTCACAACAGTAAACACAGATGCACATACACACACAGAGCATAAAACACAGCAGCACATTGTGTGATCTCCAGACTTGTGCCAAAATAGTATTTGCTTTCTCTCAAATACTTAAGGTGTGCTGGATTTAACTCCCCCGATACAATGGAACTAATGGAATAGTATCATATTTGCAAACCCTGCCCCCCTAGACAAGCTACAAGTGCCTTCAGAAAGTATTAATACCCCTTAATTTATTCCACATTTGTCTTTGTTACAGCCTGAATTAAAATGTATTACATTTATTTATTTATCACACACAATACCCAATAATGACAAAGTGAAAAAATGTTTAAAAAAAATATGAAATACAGAAATATCTCATTTCTATAAGTTTTCACAACCCTTTGTTATGAATTGAGCTCAGGTGAATCCCCATTTTCTTGGATCATCCTTGAGATGTCACTACAACTTGATTGGAGTCCACTTGTGGCCAATTCAATTCTTTGGACATGATTTAGGAAAAATTAACCTGTCTATATAAGGTCCAACAGTTGACAGTGCATGTCAGAGCAGAAACTATACCATGTAGTCCAAGGAACTGTCCATAGAGCACGGAGAGGATGAGGCATATATCTGGGGAAGGGTATACAACAATCTCTAGAGTGTTGAAAGAGTCCAATGGCATAGTGGTCTCCATAGGGGCACTTCCAGTTGACACAGGAAGCTGAAAGTGAACAAACAGCCTCCTTGGGGTAGGCTCTTACGGAATCCTGCGTTTTAAGTCTTTACGTTAAGAAACGACTGATTTGCACAGGGTTGAATGCGGTGTATTTCACAAACTGCAAGTTGGGTATATCAAAACACCTTTAGGGTAAATTAAACCACTTCCGGTTGCTCCAGGAAGCTTAGAATCATCACAGGTAGACCTCATAGTGGCCTGATGGATTGTCATCGAAGACAGGTTCAAAAGGCAATATTAACCCACATAGGCTCTAGGTTGAATTTCACTGTTAAGGGTGAATGCCACATGGTCAAGGTTAGGCTTAAAAATACAGAACTACCCAGACTCTGCCTAGCATCCAACCAAACTGAGCAACTGGGCAAGAAGGAACTTGGTCAGGGAGGTAACCAAGAACACAATGACCACTGACATAACTACAGAGTTCCTTGGTAGAAATGGGAGAACCTGCCAGAAGGATACAAGATTCTGTGTTCTGTTCTGTTGAGACAAAAAATGTACTCTTTGGCCGGAATGCAAAGCGCTATGTCTGGAGAAAACCAGGCACAGCCCATTAACCTGCGAACACAATCCCTATCGTGAAGCATGGTGGTGACAGATAATAATCTGCTTCAGAGTGCAAACGACCTTAGACTGGGGGCGAAGATTTACATTCCAACTGGACAATAACCCCAAGCATACAACCAAAGCAAAGAAGAATGGGAGAAAATCCCCAAATCCAAATGTGCAAAGCTGCTCCAGACATACCCAAGATGACTCAAAGATGTAATCTCCACCAAAGGTGCATCTACAAAGTATTGACTCAGGGGTGTGAACACTTATGTAAATGATACAGTGGGGAGAAACAAGTATTTGATACACTGCCGATTTTACAGGTTTTCCCTACTTACAAAGCATGAAGAGGTCTGTAATTTTTTTATCATAGGTACACTTCAACTGTGAGAGACAGAATCTAAAACAAAAATCCAGAAAATCACATTGTATGATTTGTAAGTAATTAATTTGCATTTTATTACATGACATACGTATTTGATCACCTACCAACCAGTATGAATTCAGTCTCTCAAAGACCTGTTAGTTTTTCTTTAAGAACCCCTCATGTTCTCCACTCATTACCTGTATTAACTACCCCGGTTTGAACTCGTTACTTGTATAGAAGACACCTGCCCACACACTCAATCAAACAGATTCCAACCTCTCCACAATGGCTAAGACCAGAGAGCTGTGTAAGGACATCAGGGATACAATTGTAGACCTGCACAAGGCTGGGATGGGCTACAGGACAATAGGCAAGCAGCTTGGTGAGAAGGCAACAACTGTTGGCGCAATTATTAGAAAATGGAAGAAGTTCAAGATGATGGTCAATCACCCTCGGTCTGGGGCTCCATGCAAGATCTCACCTCGTGGAGCATCAATGATCATGAGGAAGGTGAGGGATCGGCCCAGAACTACACGGCAGGACATGGTCAATGACCTGAAGAGAGCTGGGACCACAGTCTCAAAGAAAACCATTAGTAACACACTACGCCGTCATGGATTTAAAATCCTGCAGCGCACACAAGGTCCCCCTGCTCAAGCCAGCGCATGTCCAGGCCCGTCTGAAGTTTGCCAATGCCCATCTGGATGATCCAGAGGAGGAATGGGAGAAGGTCATGTGGTCTGATGAGACAAAAATATAGCTTTTTGGTCTAAACTCCGCTCGCCGTGTTTGGAGGAAGAAGAAGGATGAGTACAACCCCAAGAACACCATCCCAACCGTGAAGCATGGAGGTGGAAACATCATTCTTTGGGGATGCTTTTCTGCAAAGGGGACAGGACGACAGCACCGTATTGAGGGGAGGATGGATGGAGCCATGTATCGCAAGATCTTGGCCAACAACCCCCTTCCTTCAGTAAGAGCATTGAAGATGGGTCGTGGCCTGGTCTTCCAGCATGAAAACGATCTAAAACACACAGCCAAGGCAACTAAGGAGTGGCTCCGTAAGAAGCATCTCAAGGTCCTGGAGTGGCCTAGCCAGTTTCCAGACCTGAACCCAATAGAAAATCTTTGGAGGGAGCTGAAAGTCCGTATTGCCCAGCGACAGCCCCGAAACCTGAAGGATCTGGAGAAGGTCTGTATGGAGGAGTGGGCCAAGATCCCTGCTGCAGTGTGTGCAAACCTGGTCAAGAACTATAGGAAACATATGATCTCTGTAATTGCAAACAAAGGTTTCTGTACCAAATATTAAGTTCTGCTTTTCTGATGTATCAAATACTTATGTCATGCAATAAAATGCTAATTAATTACTTTAAAATCATACAATGTAATTTTCTGGGTTTTTGTTTTAGATTCCGTCTCTCACAGTTGAAGTGTACCTATGATAAAAATTACAGACCTCTACATGCTTTGTAAGTAGTAAAACCTGCAAAATCGGCAGTGTATCAAATACTTGTTCTCCCCTCTATATATCTGTATTTAATTTTCTCTAAATTTGAAAACATTTATAAAAACATGTTTTGACTTTCATTATAGGGTATTATGTGTAGATTGGTGAGGAAAAATCTATATTTATTCCATTTTGATTTCAGGCTGTACCAAGGGGTATGAACACTTTCTGAAGGCACTTTAAGTCAAGCGCATCTAAGTAATATAAACATGTTCAGCACACACACACCAGCTTTAAAACTATTAAAGGAGAAAACACATGTAGACAAAGCTGATTTCGGGGTTAGTGAGCCACAGTCATGCAGTCCGGCGGTTTCTCATGCAGATATCATAGCAACACTCTTTACGGAGACTTACCAGTCGCGATACACCGCCCTGGGATGGGGAAGAGGGTGGGAGAAGCAGAGGGATGGGGAGAGTGAGAGTGAGACAAGAACACATACAGAAGACATTATAAAGCTTGGCTAAAGAGCCTGGGTCTTTGACATTATACCTTCCTGGCCTGTAATCATGTGTTTCCCTAACAGAGAGTCACCGCTATTGTCTAGCAGTTCAGAGTTTATTAGCACTAAGATGTGATAGGAAAGTTGGTATTGTTCATCTCAAAGACCACAGCTACATTCCAGGCTTTGGGAGGATCACACAAACAACCTTAGGAAACACAGCAGTAAACCGTACAGAGGTCATACAACCTGCAGTTTGTCAAATCCACTTAAATATTGAACAAAATACACTACATTAAATGTCAATGTCAATTTCGATGCTACACTCAATTATGAGAGGATACACTTTTCTAATCTAGCCTTGCATACCCTTGTAACATATACTGTAGTGCCAACTTTGGGTGTAGGGTAAAGTTGCCCCTACATGCTGATCTTGGGTCAGTTTTCCATTTCCTTCACCAATGGTTAAGGTTAGGATTGGGGGAAGGAGAGCTGTTCCTAGATCTTTACATAGAGGAAACTTCACCCTGGAGTGCTAATTTTAAGAGCTTAAAAGTTCGTAGTTCAACTGCAGAAATCCATGAATCCAAGTTAGAGTTAATAAACTGTCCAATGCAATAGCAACGGCTGTTGTTGTAGCACAAGTTGTAGTACACAGAGTTGCACAGCTGTCTAAGGCACTGCATCGCAGTGCTAGGCGTCACTACAGACCCTGGTTCAATTTCAGGCCGTACCACAATCGGCCATGATTGGGAGCCCCATAGGGCCGCACACAATTGGCCCAGCGCCATTACTGTTTGGCCGGGATAGGCCGTCATTGTAAATAACAACCACAAATCAGTCATCAATCAAAAAGTGGGAGCTCCTTAAAACGTATCCTGCATTCATCCCAGTCATCAGCAACATAGCATTTGGGCATGTGCATGTCTGACATCAATGTGTGCGCAATAACAATAATGATTTCATATGGTCAATTTCAATTTCAAAACATACTGTTGACACGTAGGCTATAGTGTAATGGAATGTTTTACCGTATGTGGTAGGTTTTGTGTGTTTTGACACTCTTATGTAGTTGTCATCAACAGGTCTAGATATGTGTCATAAAGGCGTTATGTCCATATTATAACAGGTTATGACAAGTTGCTTAAACTGTTATGACATGACATGGTTAATGTTATGGAATTTTAATGTTTTTGCTTTTCTTATAACTAATTTATGTGTTCACGCAAGTGGCTGACTGTACAAATCTTCACTCTCAGTAGCTGCAATTTGGCAGTACGCCCAGACCTTGTTTTGAGAACGAACGAGAGAGCTCAGTTTCAAGGTCTCAGCTTAGAGAGAAGCCTCGTGAGGTATTGGTCTGTCACATGTTACGAAACAGCATATGGTCGGTCACATGAATGAAACAAAATGGTAATGATGAATGAATTATGCTAAATCATGCAAATATAACTTGTCTGTGTATAGCCGTATACAAGACGACTGCTGGGTCTGGCCAGGGAGAGCTCCTGATTGATGTGTGTACTATGGTGCACTTGTTGGTTGGAACCTTTCCAACCATCAAGTGCGCTAACAAATAAAGAACGATTCATTTAAGATTTACTTTGAGTGTCCCTGTGGAATCATTTCCACGACATTATGACCGGGCCATAATGTGTTATGCCGCTGGGTGTCAAGTAAAATGTGTTGCCGAATGAATCATCATCCTTTGAAGCGCTGTCCATTTAGTTGTGTTTGGCTTAGAATCAGCATCCACAACGACCATGTTTTCCACTCAATTTCAACCTATTCTCGAACTTCTTTCTTCAAACTGATCATCACAGTAGCTATGTTTCCATCTAATTTGCGATAGATTTTCATGCTAATTTTTTATATTTTTTGCATAAAACAATATGCACATTTTCTCTCCAGAGATGCTTCCATCAAACTTACTTTTTGTGGATAAAAGCCTGTGCGTGATGACTTTTACTGTTAAATTCCCATGTACCAAATTAAATATACAAGTTAAATGGGTTTCCATTGCATTTTCAACTTTATTGGTGTTTTTGTCACAAAAACTGTTGCGTTATATAGCAAACGTGCCCACTCTGGTCTTGGCACATGCGCTCTAGCCAACAGCTTGCAAATACAGTGCAGGTAAGCTACCTACACGATGAGATTATCATGGACAAAAGAGCGATATGATTTGTATTTGTCAAAAGGCAGCCAAGCATTGATCATCATGTCACCAGAATAAGACCCTTGATATTTACTGGAAAGGAGCATCAAGCTCATCACGTTGCACATTCACCAACCTGTGAAGTTCAACACAACTTATTTAATTTGTAGCCTAATAAACTGTACGGTTTCCCGAGTCGTAGTGAGAGGACCACACAGCATATCATTGTGTGACTCCAAGTTTACTTCGATATGATGGTTATTATATCAATATTAAGGCGTTTCCGTCACCATTTCTCACATAATTAATGTTACAGACACAAAAAGATCCTACCATGTTGAATAGAAAGATTGTCTGCGGGGACAATGTATAAAATGGTCCCGGCATTTCATGTTTCCATCAGCCCGGTCGTCACTTTGTTGATGCATCAGGTAATTCATCCGCATTAAATGGTGGGATAGAAACGTGGTTAGTGAGGTGAAAAAATGTAGATACTGTTTTGGTGATAAGTGTTTGAAGTTTGACTGCATTTGCTTTGATGTCAGAATGGTTAGAGTGACAATAGAGCCCTGAGTACGAGGCCATTTGCGACCTGATGGAGGGACAATAGAGCCCTGAGTACGAGGCCATTCGCGACCTGATGGAGGGACAATAGAGCCCTGAGTACGAGGCCATTAGACCTGATGGAGGGACAATAGAGCCCTGAGTACGAGGCCATTCACGACCTGATGGAGGGACAAGAGAGCCCTGAGTACGAGGCCATTAGGACCTGATGGAGGGACAAGAGAGCCCTGAGTACGAGGCCATTAGGACCTGATGGAGGGACAATATGAGCCCTGAGTATGAGGCCATTCACAACCTGATGGAGGGACAATAGAGCCCTGAGTACGAGGCCATTCGCGACCTGATGGTCAGGCACTATCAACGGGGCGGCAGCGTAGCCTAGTGGTTAGAGCGTTGGACTAGTAACCGGAGCTGACAAGGTACAAATCTGTCGTTCTGCCCCTGAACAGGCAGTTAACCCACTGTTCCTAGGCCGTCATTGAAAATAAGAATTTGTTCTTAACTGACTTGCCTAGTTAAATAAAGGTAAAATAAATAAATGTCCAGAGTGCATAAAAGGAGATTAACATGACTCAACGGTCACATGGAATTTGACTGCGGTCATGACTTATGACTGCCGGTTTGGCGGTAATATGGTCACAGACCTAGGTAAGGCCCTCTTTTCAGGGTATGTACTCGTACATCAAGCTTACTTACGACATGTATTCTAGGCAATTGTGAAGAAAGTTGAGCCAAGTTGAACACAGAACGCCGTTGCCCAGGCCCTTCTTGTTAATTAAGGAAGCTGCGAATCAGACGTTTCTAAAACTGGTTAAATCACGGCTGTGATTATAACAGAACGTGCGTTTCATCGAAAAGTGCAGGAAAATCTGATCACTGAAAATGGGAAAATATATCCATGCGCAAATTCAACCAATTGTTAAAAGTGACCCACATTAAATGGAGCAGAGGTTGCAATATACCTACAGCTTCCACACGATGTCAACAGTCTTGTCATTTGTCTCGGATTTGTTTCTTGGTCAAACGGACACAAGGAAGCCGATTTCTTCCGGTCTCCGACAGGATGTTTTGGTTGATATATATCCGTACATGATTTCAAGACGTGAAGCTAAAAAATATACATCGCCCCGTGATCATTTTGATATATTATTAACGTTTACTAATACCTAAAGTTGCATTACAAAAGTATTTCGAAGTGTTTTGTGAAAGTTTATCGTCAACTTTTTTTATTTAAAAAAATTACGTTACTGTCACGCCTTGGTCATTGTATTTTGTGTTTTTGGTATATGTTTGGGTAGGCCAGGGTGTGACATGGGTTTATATGTTGTGTTTCGTATTGGGGTTTGTATTAATTGGGATTGTGTATGATTAGGGGTGTGTCTAGTTAGGCTTGGCTGCCTGAGGCGATTCTCAATTGGAGTCAGGTGATTCTCGTTGTCTCGGATTGGGAACCGTATTTAGGTAGCCTGAGTTCGCTTTGTATTTTGTGGGTGTTTGTTCCCTTCTCTGTGTTGTAGTCACCAGATAGGCTGTAATTAGTTTCACGTTTAGTTTGTTTTCTTATATCAGTTATTTTCATGTACCGCGATACTTTCATTAAAGTCATGAGTAACCTACACGCTGCATTTCGGTCTGACTCTCTTCATTCAACAGACGAACGACGTTACAGTTGCGTTAAAAAACACTTTTTTTCGTTGATCACACACTCTTCATAGATCGATATCTAGGCTATATATGGACCGATTTAATCGAAAAAAGACCGAAAATGATGTTTATGGGACATCTAGGAGTGCCAAGAAAGAAGCTCGTCAAAGGTAATGAATGTTTTATATTTTATTTCTGCGTTTTGGTTAGGACTGGCTACCATGCTATCAGATAATAGCTTCTCATGCTTTCGCCGAAAAGCATTTTACAAATCTGACTCGGTAGCTAGATTCACAACGAGTGTAGCTTTAATTCAGTACAATGTATGTGCATTTTAATGAAAGTTTGAGTTTTATCAAAAACTATACGTGGCGCACATGAAATTTCCGCTGATTTGATCCCCGCAGAGGGAGCACTTCCCTAACAAGTTATTAAATGAATCATAGTATCTTTCTTCAAACAAAGCCCACACCAGCACACTAGTGGATAAACAAAACAGTGTTAGCCCTAGTCTCTGCTGAAAGACTGGGTGAAACAAGACTGGAGAGGTGAAATTAGGCAGGGCACATTCTTCAAACTCCACATGATTACAATGTACTGGGACAGAAAGGACATCCCATGCATTGGGCTCCTCATATGTAGTGTTTGTGTGTGAGTGTGCTTAGGGGTATAAGGCCAAATGATTTCTTCTACCATGACCAAATCCGAGCTCAATCAATAGAGACAAGAATCTAGCTACATCAAAGATATGCAAATATTTTCCTCCGATTTCCCAATGGTCATCATTGCTTGTAATATGTAATAATAAGTCATTCATACACAGGCTCACAAACACATATTTTATATAATATTAAGTTCAGTAGTGAATGAATGGTCTCCAGACGGAATTGGCTATTGCTCCTGTCAATTTGGATAGAGTCTTATATTTGCAATTATTGTAACAGGCATTCAGCAGTTTTTTTGTAAAACGCCCACTGATATTTGATTAGGTTTTTATTGCAGAGTGTAAACTATAGGGGGCGAATTGTCAGAAATTGGGAAGCAGGGGTGAAAGTGGGAGGGTAGAACGAGACTATATAAACTATACTCAAGTGGGAGAGACACAAAATAGCTAGACTGTTGTTTTACTATTCAACTCAATAGTACTGTTTTTAATTTTGTAAAACAGCTTTGTGTTTCTTAACCAGGCAAAGGATAGCTAAATAGTAGGCTGGTGACTGGTTACGGGGAAGCAAGAGTCGCTTGTTCAATGAGTATGATCGGAGGCGGAGCCAGAGCAGAGTGGAGCCTGCCCACATTTATCGCTTGTTCAATGAGTATGATCGGATGCGGAGCCAGAGCAGAGCGGAGCCTGCCCGTCTGCCCACATTTATCGCTTTTTCAATGAGTATGATCGGAGGTGGAGCCAGAGCAGAGCGGAGCCTGCCCGTCTGCCTACATTTATCGCTTGTTCAATGAGTATGATCGGAGGCGGAGCAAGAGCAGAGCGGAGCCTGCCCGTCTGCCCACATTTATCGCTTGTTCAATGAGTATGATCGGAGGCGGAGCAAGAGCAGAGCGGAGCCTGCCCGTCTGCCTACATTTATCGCTTGTTCAATGAGTATGATCGGAGGCGGAGCCAGAGCAGAGCGGAGCCTGCCCGTCTGCCTACATTTATCGCATGCTTCCCCCACAGCTCACTAGACTGCACTGTGCTGCGTACCTAGTGCTGTTAATATTCTGTTCATAGCCTAGGTCATCCATATCGCTCTGACCAAACGCCACGCCCACTAGCATTTCTTGTCCACAATGAGTCTGGATTTGCTTTCCTCCCCAGCAGAATGCTATAGAACGCAGAATGTTGTAGAACGCCAACACATTTTGACCATTCTAATTGTTCCCAGAAACCGATGGGTGGGCCAGATCCGTCCTTCATGAATCATGAATCACGTCATTGGCTTTGATACTCTGATTGGTTCGAGACGATTGAATCGCCGATTAATTTGTTTTGTACAACGGACCTCTTTTTGACACCAGCAGTTTCAGACAATAGAACAGTGGAATTAAATTCAAGATGAGTTGTCAGGCAACTACAGGTTTTCTATTGGGGAGAATGTGATCAGGCTATACTATTCCATAAGTCTAAAAATCCAGTACAAAGAGAATGTGATCAGGCTATACTATTCCATAAGTCTGAAAACCCAGTACAAAGAGAATGTGATCAGGCTATACTATTCCATAAGTCTAAAAACCCAGTACAAAGAGAATGTGATCAGGCTATACTATTCCACAAGTCTGAAAACCCAGTACAAAGAGAATGTGATCAGGCTATACTATTCCATAAGTCTACAAACCCAGTACAAAGAGAATGTGATCAGGCTATACTATTCCATAAGTCTAAAAACCCAGTACAAAGAGAATGTGATCAGGCTATACTATTCCATATGTCTAAAAGCCCAGTACAAATAGAATGTGATCAGGCTATACTATTCCATAAGTCTAAAAAACCCAGTACAAAGAGAATGTGATCAGGCTATACTATTCCATAAGTCTAAACCCAGTACAAAGAGAATGTGATCAGGCTATACTATTCCATAAGTCTAAACCCAGTACAAAGAGAATGTGATCAGGCTATACTATTCCATAAATCTAAAAACCCAGTACAAAGAGAATGTGATCAGGCTATACTATTCCATAAGTCTAAAAACCCAGTACAAAGAGAATGTGATCAGGCTATACTATTCCATAAGTCTAAAAACCCAGTACAAAGAGAATGTGATCAGGCTATACTATTCCATAAGTCTAAACCCAGTACAAAGAGAATGTGATCAGGCTATACTATTCCATAAGTCTAAAAACCCAGTACAAAGAGAATGTGATCAGGCTATACTATTCCATAAGTCTAAAAACCCAGTACAAAGAGAATGTGATCAGGCTATACTATTCCATAAGTCTAAAAACCCAGTACAAAGAGAATGTGATCAGGCTATACTATTCCATAAGTCTAAAAACCCAGTACAAAGAGAACGTGATCAGGCTATACTATTCCATGAGTCTAAAAACCCAGTACAAAGTATTCCATCTCTCAATCTCAATGAGGTGAGATTTCTATGACAACAATACAGTTTCCATTACAATCCATTTTCAACAACACGGTGCATCCATTTGTCAATGTAGATTTTTTTTCTAGATGTTGATGTCACAAGTAGACAGGCTCACACACAAACACGCCGCTCATTGCAGAAGGGTGAGTAAGGCTTCTCTATCAATTCACATGCAATAGTACATAATAGTACAATGTCTCATTAAACAATGCTTTGTTTTAGTATGTCCCAATTCTCTTTGGAATATAACTCCCTTTCCTTGTGTCCTTTCATTCATGGTTGCTGGTAAACTAAAAAACAGGTTTCAATCCAAAGCAAAGAAAGGATGGGTCGAGGTTATGTAAGATAATTGTGACGCAACCATGGGGCATATCTCAACAATCTGAAGTGTCTTCCTCGTCTCCTTTTCTTCTTCTACATTTATGTGAAATGACTGGGTACATGTAGGGAACAGAATACTGGTGGCATCCAGCATTTTGACAAAAGAGGAGAAAAAAAGGCACTATACATTGTTGAGAGCAGGGTTGGAGTCAATGTCATTCATTCCAGTGAAATCAGGAAGTTAACAGAAATTACAATGAAATAAAATAAAATATTCCTAATTGAAAGTTGTAGTTTTAAAACCTTAATTTGGATGACTATTTATCTGCCAAATGCATTGCATTAAAATGGAATTGACCTGATAGCACTTATTGGCCTTGTCCCAAAAAACAGTAACTTCTACCCCTTAGACACCTATGTAGATCTGAAATAGTCGGATTGGTTCAAGCAATGTGGTAGTACCTCTAAATTTCCCTCAGGTGGAAATTTTGCCATATTGCTTACACTTATCCAATTCTTTCAGATCTGCCCATGGCGGTATGGGCTTCTGGACGGGACTGTGGTCTCTCTCTCAGGCTTTAAATCTGCTCTGTTTGTGTGTAGTCACCTGAGTTTCTCCAGGCACTCCAGCACGTGTCTCTGGATGCTCTCGTCCTTCTCGTACATTTCCAGGAGAGAAATGGCGTCATCGTGGTTCTGACAGTAGATCTTGTACACCTCCTCGAGCTCTACCTTAAAGTCCAGGAACACTTTTCCTGGGAAATGCAACAGAGCAATACCACTGTCATTCTATTGTTCCTCATTTATCAATTCTTAAAGGTAAAGTTCATATTTTTCAACCAAATCTAAATGTTTTATGTAAATAGCATGTTGGCTTTGAGAAACTTACCACAACCAGCAATATAGTCCCTCATGCTCATTCTGCACTACCAGGGCACGGATAAAACATGAACAAAGGCTCCAATAACACCCAAATATGTCGTTTTAGAAATGGCAACACTCTCAGTATAGTGATGCAGGTCTTTAGGTGTTTTACACATGACATTGTGTAATTCTAAACTTTTTCCGCAATGTTATATTCCATTTTGTTGGACTCGAGTGATACTTTACCATGTTCACATGCGTTGGTTACACAGAGAAGTATCGCTCGAGTCCAACACAATGGAATATAGTACGTTTCTCAAAACCAAGTGAAATCGCCAAAAACATGTCTGGACTCTTCTATTAACATGCCATTTACATCAAACATAGAGATTTGGTTAAAAAAAATATGAACTTATCCTTTAAAGAAAGTAATGGAAAACTGGTTTGGGACGTTTGTCTAGATGATTTATTTAAGTCTACCATGTCCCACCAAACCGCATCTCCCAAAGTCAAGTGTGTGATGGCCATAGTGGGAGGAAGCCTGGCTGACGTGACCCACGAGGTACACAGCGAGGGAGAGCTGTGACACACTGGTCTGGAAAGGAGTCCATTTGTTGATGCAATGTTCGCCTTGAAATTGAGAGGTTTTTAATTGGTTCTCTCAAATATTATTTTTCCCTGGGGGATTGAGACCTCTCATTGTTGTTGAAAATACAACAGTTGTCATGGAAGGGAGCAGCGGGCGGGGCTGTGTGTGGCTGTACATGTGGCTGTTTGAGTGAGGAACAACCAACCAGTTAAAGCACATATTATTATCGATGTGCCAAAACAGCCCAGAGGACTTTGAGTTGGGTCTCAGTCAGACTTAGTGGGAGGCACATCTTTCAAGTTTTTCTAATCATTAAGTCATTACGTTTTCAAATAAAAACAGTCTAGGGTTGGCATTACCAATGGAGTCAGTGTCCTGGAGGGTCTTGAAGAGACGACGCGAGAGGTCGATCACAGAGTTGATGTTGCCAAAGAGACCGTCATAGTCAATGTTCTGCACCTTTAGGATGAGCAGAGGTACAGAAATATTTACTGAACTTTTTAAATCTTTTTTTTTACATGGACAATGCACATGAATCAACAACTCTGCAAGATGTATTTGTTTTTATATGTTGTCTCTGGGCAGTTGGGTAAACATTTTCGAATGACAAAATAGTGTGTGCGTAGGTGCCTGTGTATATATAAGTTAGATGTGCAATACATAAGCTCTGTAAAGCTTATAATGTCTATAATAGTGGCAAATGTCTTCTTCATTTGGGTGTAATATTTATTGTTATGAAGCTGACCATTAAAATCCATAAAGAATGATAGAGGACGCAATGTTGCATCTGTCCCATTATGGCGACTGTGGACGCACATGCAGCGCCATTGAGGCATGTCCATTTTGAAGTAGTCAATTGTCTTCTTCTACTAGTTCTAGTAGTGTGTGTACCTGTTTGCGTTGGAGTGGTTGGATAATCTCCTTGACACACATCTGCAGGTCCTTGATGTAGTCCTTCTCTGTCTGCAGCAGCTCTTCTATGACCTTTGACCTTTTCTCCAGCATCCTCTGCTCGGGGTCCTCGATGGCCACAACTGCAGAGACCGGGGCTGACTCCAGGCACTTGGGCTGGGTCGACAGGAGGGTCATCTCTGAAAGAAAAAAAAGCAAGAAAATAGAGAGGGGGGAAAGAGAGAAAGAGATTTCATAGTTAGTGAATGGAATTGAATGTGAAAGTTCGCATGTCAACAAGCATACTTGCCGTGAACGTTAAGCACCGGAGGAGCAGTGGAGAAAAATACAATTAATTCCACTCTTCTGATTAGGCATTTATACTACCTGGTTATAAACAACTTTGGAACAAGACGCATTATCTTTAGACATGTCAGGCTAGACTTTCATCTAGATCTCTGGTGTCAATGGCTGGTCTCTGTGGTGTATGGGAACGGACGGAGAGCCTGTTTCACGCACTGCTGAGCCTTCTGAATGGGCTCTGGACTGGAGTGGACTCAGCTCTTTGTCAATGGCACAATAGACTATGACAGCAGTGAGATATGGGCCTCAGTGGGACAGCGGAGAGACGAGGGATGGGAAGGAGGACAGTTTTGGGAACGGAGAGGAGAAAAGAGGACTGTGGGGATAGAGGGAGAAAGAAAGTCAGGAATTAACGGGTGGGAAAGGAGGGGATGTAGGAATGGAAACTATCGAGAGGACATAAAGAGTGTGTGGAAGCATAGATAGAGAGATGAGAGTGAAGAACATAAGGAAGAGGAGGGACATGGATAAAGGAAAGAGGGAGATGGAGGAAGAAAGGTATAAGGGATTAATAATACATCTGGGAATATGGAAAGCATAAACAAAGATATACAATCGAGCAAAAAGGAGAGAGTGGAGTATGGATGGGACAGAGGGAAACTGGGAATTTAGGAGTGGGGGGGGATCATGGACAGAGGATAAAGGACCAGGGTTGATACCAAAAGTATAATATATTATCAGATTAGGGTCATTCGGTGTGTGTGTCTGTCTATTAAAATATAATTAGTCATTATCAAACAACACATTTCACTGCACCCCTCCGGTATATGGGACTATAAAACTAGCTTTTTTCTTTACTAGGAGGGGGTCTCAGGAGTAGACAATGTCAACCTGTGTCACTACACCACAGCAAATGTGTAATGTTGCTGAATCATTAGAAGAGTCTTGTTTATAAATTAGCAAAGCCACCAAACCCTGTACAGGCCTAAGGCTCGACAGAGATGCACTAACTCCTTCCCGTTTTTGTTCAGTATTTGGTCAGGACTGTTATTATTATTAATAATAGGGCAATGAGGGCGTCCAAATATGAAGTGGTTACCAGGGTTGGGTAGGTTACTTTCTAAATGTAATCCTTTACAGTTACTAGTTACCTGTCCAGAATTGTAGTCAGTAATGTTACTTTTGGATTATCCAAACTCAGTAACGTAATCTGATTACATTCAGTTGCTTTTAGATTACTTTCCCCTTAAGAGGCTTTAGAAGACAAAAATGTATGTTACCAATTGAACACCATCTATTGCAGGATTAATCGATGTTAAAGTTGATATAGTTGGCCATGTATGGACGTTAAATTGTACTTTATGGGTTTTTCACTGGCTGTCCACTGGTTTAAAAAACAATGATTGATAGGCAGCTTAAACTTCTTGAATTCAACCATTATTGGGTTCAAATACACATTTAGATTTGTGAACAGCCATCCACAACAACCACAATCCGTAAGGCACAAATAGCTAAATGAGAGAGCAGCAGTGTGATTCACATCAATGCGCTATGTAGATATCAATAATAAGTGATATCTGTATCACCGTAGGCTACACCACTGCTGTCATCCTTACCTCCAAGCGTTTATTCAAGTTGGATCATCTTTGGTTGCTGACAGCAGTTACACCATTGGAAGACATAGCTTGGACTGTAGCCTATAAAAGCCTATTCCTGCTCTTTTCCCGCCATCCATCAAACACATTTGGTGTGTCATCATAGTGGTCAACCACGCTGAGGTAGGGCTGGGCGATATGAAAATATATATCGTGTGACGATAGAAAAATGTCTATCGTTTCATATTATGCTCTATCGTTTATTTTGTTGTGTTGCAAATCACACTCTTTATGACAATATTTTTTGTTAATAGGATGACGCTTTGCGTCCACACGTGTCGTGTGAAAGGAAATTTGAAACACAAACAAACATGGAGGAGAGTGAACGTGACACAGAGACACGGAGCTCGTACCTAAAAGAGGGGCTATTTCGGTCGCATGGACCTGGTTTGGGTATGAGAAGTCTGACACGGACCAGAAAACCGTCTTCTGCAAAGACATGGCTCCAATTTACACAGTTGAGAAAGGGGGGTTTCGTGAGTTGGTGTGAACACTCGACCCACGGTACCAAAAGCAAATTGAAATGTGACACGTATTAAAACTTCTTATGGCTGGGGGCAGTATTGAGTAGCTTGGATGAATAAGGTGCCCAGATGTGCCCAGAGTAAACTGCCTGATCCTCAGTCCCAGTAGCAAATATATGCATATTATTAGTATATTTGGATAGAAAAAACTCTGGGCAAACTGTTGATGTCTGTGAGTATAACAGAGCTCATATGGCAGGCAGAAACCTGAGAAAAAAATCCAACCAGGAAGTGGGAAACTTGATGTTGGTAGATTTTCAACTCAGCCCCTATTGAGGACACAGTGGGATATTGGTCATGTTGCACTTCCTAAGGCTTCCAATAGATGTCAACCGTCTTTAGAAACTTGTTTGAGACTTCTACTGTCAAGGGGGGCTGAATGAGAGGGGAATGAGTCAGAGGTCTGCCAGCAGCCACGAGCTGGTCACGTGCATTCACATGAGAGGTAGCTCCCGTTCCATTGCTTTTCTGAAGACAAAGGAATTCTCCGGTTGGAATATTATTGAAGATTTATGTTCAAAACATCCTAAAGATTGATTCTATACTTCATTTGACATGTTTCTACAGACTGTAACGGAACATTTTGACTTTTCGTCTGCTCCTAGTGAACGCGCTTCGTGAGTTTTGATTTGTTTACCAAACGCGCTAACAAAAGGAGCTATTTGGACATAAATGATGGACATTACAAATCAAACATTTATTGTGGAATTGGGATTCCTGGGAGTGCACAAATTGAATTCTGTGGTAGCCATGCTGTTTAAGTGTGCCTTGAATTCTAAATCAATCACAGACTGTCACCAGCAAAGCACAGCCATACTTCCTCTTCCATGCTTCACAGTGGGAACCACACATGCAGAGATCATCCGTTGACCTACTCTGCGTCTCACAAAGACACGGAGGTTGGAAGCAAATCTCAAATTTGGATTTCCACCTGTATAAGGTCCATTGCTCGAGTTTTTTAGGTCCAAGAAAGTCTCATATTCTTATTGGTGTCCTTCAATAGAGGTTTATTTCAGCAATTCGACCATGAAGGCCTGATTCACGCAGTCTTCTCTGAACATGTGTCTGTTACTTCAACTCTGTGAAGCATTTATTTGGGCTGCAATTTCTGAGACTGGTAACTCTAATGAACTTATCCTCTGCAGCAGAGGTAACTCGGGGTCTTCCTTTCCTGTGACGGTCTTCATGAGAGCCAGTTTCATCATAGTGCTTAATGGTTTTTGCAACTGGCCCTCGCTGTATACTCGTCGCCAAACCCACTGGCTCCAGGTCATCTACAAGTCTCTGCTAGGTAAAGCCCCGCCTTATCTCAGCTCAATGGCCACCATAGCAGCACAGGTCGCAGTGGTGGGTAGAATATGGGGCTTTGGTGACAAAACGGATGGCACTGTGATAAACTGCATCCAGATTGTTGAGTAGAGTGTCAGAGGTTATTTTGTCAATTACATCACCAAAATCGAGCATCGGTAGGATGTTCAGTTTTACGAGGGTATGTTTGGCAGCATGAGTGAAGGATGCTTTGTTGCGAAATAGGAAGCCGATTCTAGATTTCATTTTGGATTGGAGATGCTTAATGTGAGTCTGGAAGGAGAGTTTACAGTCTAACCAGACACCTAGGTATTTGTAGTTGTCCATATATTCTGAGTCAGAACCATCCAGAGTGGTGATGCTGGAGGGGCGGACGGGTGCGGGAAACAATTGGTTGAAGAGCATGCATTTTGTTTTACTTGCATTTAAGAGCAGTTGGAGGCCACGGAAGGAGAGTTGTATGGCACTGAAGCTCATCTGGAGGTTAGTTAACACAGTGTCCAAAGAAGGGCCAGAAGTATACAGAATGGTGTCGTATGCATAGAGGTGGATCAGAGAATCACCAGCAGCAAGATCAACGTTATTGATGGACAGAGAAGAGAGTCGACCCAAGAATTTAACCCTGTGGCACCCCCCATAGAGACTGCCAGAGGTCCGGAAAACAGGCCCTCCGATTTGACACACTGAACTCTATCTAAGAAGTAGTTGGTGAACCAGGCGAGGCAGTCATTTGAGAAACCAAGGATGTTGAGCCTGCCGATAAGAATGCAGTGATTGAGAGTCAAAAGCCTTGTCAAAAGTCTTATTGATGGCGGTTATGATATTGTTCAGGACCTTGAGCGCGGCTGAGGTGCACCCGTGACCAGCTCAGAAACCAGATTGCATAGCGGAGAAGGTACGGTGGGATTCGAAATGGTCAGTGATCTGTTTGTCAACTTGGCTTTTGAAGACTTTAGAAAGGCAGGGCAGGATGGATATCGGTCTTGAGCAGTTTGGGTCTAGAGTGTCACCCCCTTTGAAGAGGGGGATGATCGCAGCAGCTTTCCAATCTTCGGGGATCTCAGACGATTTGAAAGAGAGGTTGAACAGGCTAATAATAGATGTTGCAACAATTTCGGCAGATCATTTTAGAAAGAGAGGGTCCATATTGTCTATCCCGGCTGATTTGTAGTGGTCCAGATTTTGCAGCTCTTTCAGAACATCAGCAATCTGGATTTGGGTGAAGGATAAATGGGAGAGGCTTGGGCGAGATGCTGTGGGGGGGGTTGACCGGGAATCCTCTACTGGCGGGATGAGGTCAATATCCTTCCAGGATACCTGGGCCAGTTCAATTAGAAAGGCCTGCTCGCTGAAGTGTTTTAGGGAGCGTTTGACAGTGATGAAGGGTGCTCTCCCTCTCTCCCTCTGTCTCTCTCTCTCTCCCCCTGTGTCTCTCTCTCTCTCTCTCTCTCTCTCTCTCTCTCTCTCTCTCTCTCTCTCCCTGTCTCTTTTGTTTCTTTCTTCCTCTCTCTCTCTGTCTCTCTCTCTTTGTGTCCCGGTATCTCTCTCTTTATCTCTCACCATGTCTCCCTCTCTCCTCACTGTCTCTCTTTCCCTCGCTCTTTGTCTGTCTTTCTGTGTGTCTCTCTCTCTCGGTATCTCTCTCTGTCTTTCTCTCCCTTGCTCTCTGTCTTTCTCGCTGTGTGTCTCCCTGTCAGTGTCTTTCTTTCCTTCCGTGTCTCGGTCTCCCCGTGTCTCGGTCTCCCCCTGTCTCGGTCTCCCCCTGTCTCGGTCTCCCCCTGTCTCGGTCTCCCCCTGTCTCGGTCTCCCCTGTCTCGGTCTCCCCCTGTCTCGGTCTCCCCCGGTCTCGGTCTCCCCCTGTCTCTCTCCCCCTGTCTTGGTCTCTATCAGTCTCTCGCTCTGCCTTTTCTTTCTTTGAGTGCATCCCTCTCTCTCTCTTTGGGTCCCAGTATCTGTCTCTTTCTCATTCTTTCTCTCTCCATGTCTCACTTGCTCAGTGTTTCTCTATGTGTCTCTTTCCCTCACTCTCCCTCTGTGTCGCCGTCTCCGTGTCGCCGTCTCCGTGTCTGTCTCGGTCTTTCTGCCTCTTTTTCTCTCGGTCTCTCTTGCTATCTGTCTCATGGATCTAGTAGAGCTCCCAGTGCATCTGGTGTTGCTCCTGGTAAGGGTATGTGCTTACACCCCCCCCCCCCTTGGGTTGTACCGTGTCGGAGATCTTTGTGGGCTATACTCGGCCTTGTCTCAGGATGGTAAGTTGGTGGTTGAAGATTTCCCTCTAGTGGTGTGGGGGCTGTGCTTTGGCAAAGTGGGTGGGGTTATATCCTTCCTGTTTGGCCCTGTCCGGGGTGTCCTCGGATGGGGCCACAGTGTCTCCTGACCCCTCCTGTCTCAGCCTCCAGTATTTATGCTGCAGTAGTTTATGTGTCGGGGGCTAGGGTCAGTTTGTTTATCTGGAGTACTTCTCCTGTCCTATTCGGTGTCCTGTGTAAATCTAAGTGTGCGTTCTCTAATTCTCTCCTTCTCTCTTTCTTTCTCTCTCTCGGAGGACCTGAGCCCTAGAACCATGCCCCAGGACTACCTGACATGATGACTCCTTGCTGTCCCCAGTCCACCTGGCCATGCTGCTGCTCCAGTTTCAACTGGCCTGGGCCCTAGGACCATGTCCCAGGACTACCTGACATGAGGACTCCTTGCTGTCCCCAGTCCACCTGGCCATGCTCCTGCTCCAGTTTCAACTGTTCTGCCTTACTATTATTCAACCATGCTGGTCATTTATGAACATTTGAACATCTTGGCCACGTTCTGTTATAATCTCCACCCGGCACAGCCGGAAGAGGACTGGCCACCCCACATATGCTCTCTAATTCTCTCTTTCTTTCTCTCTCTCGGAGGACCTGAGCCCTAGGACCGTGCCCCAGGACTACCTGACATGATGGCTCCTTGCTGTCCCCAGTCCACCTGACTGTGCTGCTGCTCCAGTTTCAACTGTTCTGCCTTATTATTATTTGACCATGCTGGTCATTTATGAACATTTGAACATCTTGGTCATGTTCTGTTATAATCTCTACCCGGCACAGCCAGAAGAGGACTGGCCACCCCACATAGCCCGGTTCCTCTCTAGGTTTCTTCCTAGGTTTTGGCCTTTCTAGGGAGTTTTTCCTAGCCACCGTGCTTTTACACCTGCATTGTTTGCTGTTTGGGGTTTTAGGCTGGGTTTCTGTACAGCACTTTGAGATATCAGCTGACGTACGAAGGGC
Source organism: Oncorhynchus gorbuscha (assembly GCF_021184085.1). NCBI lineage: Eukaryota > Metazoa > Chordata > Actinopteri > Salmoniformes > Salmonidae > Oncorhynchus > Oncorhynchus gorbuscha. The sequence goes on from NC_060179.1 coordinate 48,617,101, forward strand.
TATATAAATAAATTTGATTTGATTTGATTTGATCTGTGTCTGACGATACTGGCCCACTGAGTCAGTGGCTAAGATAGTCGGGGTGAGGACAACAGAAAGTCAGGTGCAAGGGCTGTGGTTCTTCTGGCTGCTTATCCTCGGATGCAAGAGGTGGCAGGGAGGCTCAGGTAACGACTACCTGCCAGGCAATACAATTAATATCAAATATACACCCATGTCATGACAGTCCTGTGAGGATAAGAATGGGTCAGATCAGACTGGTGTGGGATGACAGTAACCAGGTCTCTCTCTCTCTCCCACAGAGGGTGGAGGGGGCTTCTGGATGGTCAACAGTTTACACCCTGTTGTAAATTACAGGAGAAGGAGACTTGCTTTCCCCTTCCAGTACTTAACCCAAGGAATGTTCTTTGTTAACAGACTTTTTCCTGACGAAAGTAACACGTTCAAAAATGTGAATAGTGGAACAATATTTTTAACAATGTGGGGAAAGGTCAGTGGGGAGCTATAGAACACTAATGTCATATGGGTTTTCATTTTGTGATGTTAAAAAAATTGTAAAGATGAAATACTGTAACTTGTAACTTTATTTGTCAAGCTTCCATCCAATACGCTGTGCTTGTTAAGATATTAATCATTTTAGGAGTCATAACAGATACTGTGCAAAGGATATGACTGCAAGTTAAGTAACCACGCCCCGAGTGAGGACAGAGAGCGTGTCAGACTGACGGAACCGTCCCCTTTTGCCTAGAGTGCATAAAGACTTGGGAGAGAAATCAATCTTCAGACCAGAACATTGCCAGGTTGCAGCTGTGCGTGTAAAGTGGTCGGAATCCTTAACCCTGAATAATCGACCCGAGGTGTAGGCGAGAAGCTCATTTCCCATACAGTCACTGGTACAGCTAATTAGCTGTCCTAAGTCAGATACAGAAAAGTGAATCTAAGAGGGACCATCCTACGACTCTTCAAACCATCCCATCCTACTACGAGTCTCAAATCACCATATTCTCCCACCATCATCACCAATGGAACCGTCGACATGGCTGGCTATCTTCCAGAGTGAACAACAATAGAAGAGACTTGTCCGGACTCTTTCGGACAATCAGAGCCTTATAAGCGGCCAGCTGAAAGGGCAACCCACATCCTTCCTAAGATGGCCTGGTTCCGACAGAGATAAACGGCATTCACACATAAATACATTCATCATTTCATAATGGGCGGCGGTTCGTGTGCAAAGTATATTATTAATGTAAGAATAGTTGTCAAATGTATCCATGACAAGTGTCTCTTCCACCCCCCCCCCCTCTGTTGTAACAAGTCATCATATTGTGTTAATACGATGGAAACCGGTCCCTAACGGAATAAGTTTCTAGTCAATAATCTATACCGTGTGTGTGTTAATCCTGTGTTATTATTAAGTTAGCTAGTAAATAAATAAAACAATTTGTGTAGTACTGAATCATGAGTAAGGCTGGGGTTTTTGCAGATGCATGAGGTTACGACTGTTCAGAACTATGATATGACAGACAAGAGGTTATGATTAATATGTTGGCTGTTTTATGGATGTTATAGGTACCTTATAGAGTTTAATTCGGGAGATGGTAACTCTTTAACGTGATGCCCCAAATTCCTAATGAGTTAATTGTTACATGATTCATTTAAAATTGGGTAACAATTAAACATAGTTAGTGGATTAAATAAATAACATTCATCAGATTAATGAAGGTCGCAACACCCAATATGCACAGATGTTCCCACTTCCAGCTCAAAACAATTCAATCATTGTCAGGAGCTCTTTGAGAAACTTACAGGAAAGTGCATTCAATCAAAGTAGTTGAGACAACAACATATTGTGAGCAAGTAAAAGTCCTCAAACTAGCTGCTATCTGCAGAATCAGTGCTAAAAAAGGAAAAATGGAAAGGGGCTGCGAAACAAACAAAGGAGGGTGACAGGGCAGGGGATATACTTTTCACCCATATCACATCCCATTAATATTATTGCCTTGTAGCCCAGTTTGATTTAGATACGTTGCTTACATGCTCAGGTCTTGTCGTTTTATGTACACTCAACTTGAACTGCGCTGACTCAGATGACTGATGATAAAACTCAAATAAATGGGAAATAAGATGATCGATGCAGCTGTATTATTTGGTTTCATTCTTTGACATTATTGATCATCATTTGTTATTGAAAATGTTTATATCACCTGCCATCACACGGTTGGAAAGTTACTTATCCACTAGAACTCAGAGAGTATTCTTTAATGGAATACTAATATATAATATCTAACATCAGATGTGCAGTTGGACAGTTGCCTTGGGCAGTTATTCTGTTCTCTATTTTTACAAATTATTTACCACTGGGCTTATAAGAAGCTAAAATGACTGTTTGCTGATGATTGCACACTGTACACATAATCACCTACAGCCAGCGAGCTCACTGAGACTCTTAGCAAGGAGTTACAGTGAGTGTCAGAATGGGTAATTAAGGGATGAAATATCAAGTGTGCCTATACGCTTTTTAGTCCAGTCTACGAGAAGTGCATGCGCGGAGAAGAAAAGAGCAAAGATATATATTTTTTTAAATGGACTCTTTTGCACTACTGGGATAGTGTTAATAAAACTAGGCTGCATTGCAAACTGCACACTGGATATTGCAACCTTGAGCCCAGGCATGCTCTGCTCTTGTTGATTGTTTTGTTTGAGCCGCCTAACCAACGCTGTGCTGTGTAGGCAGTTCAGGAGAGTCGAATTATTATTATTTTTTAAATATTTTTTTCAAAAAATGTCATATCTTGTGTGTGAACTAGCCTATAGCCTATGTTCTGTTCAGTTTGAGAAGGAAAGGGAGAAGATGAGGAGGAGGACCGGAGGTCAACTTTGATAACTTGCTACTACTATTTTTATTTTTTATTTTACCTTTATTTTACTAGGCAAGTCAGTTAAGAACAAATTCTTATTTTCAATGACGGCCTAGGAACAGTGGGTTAACTGCCTGTTCAGGGGTAGAATGACAGATTTGTACCTTGTCAGCTCGGGGATTCAAACTTGCAACCTTTCGGTTACTAGTCCAACGCTCTAACCACTAGGCTACCCTGCCGCCCCTATAATTGATTTGAATAAAAACAATATGTTTCTTGCTTACGATGCATTTATCAGAGTTATTGACCTCACAATAAGCCAAATGTGAGTAACTTACATTTTGGTGCTGAAACTTGAAGCAGCAGCCGCGGCCCAATCAATCAGAAATGGAAAGCTCATGTTGTTGAAAGTAAGCAAATTCGAGTAGGCACAATTCATTCCAACTGCCTAATTTTTTATTAGACTTTACTAACAACAACAGGGTTTTGTGTTGGAGCCTATTTCTTCCGATTTAAGAAATAAGGAGGTAGGTCTGCTATATATCTTACATTTTTTTAAATAGACTACATCCATGTCAGTGAAGGGCAGTTAAGTTAGAAGGTTTTATCTTCTAAAAGCTTCTATCTCAAGGCCATTAGACTGTTAAACAGCCATCACTAACATTGAGTGGCTGCTGCCAACATACTGACTCAAATCTCTGGCCACTTTAATAAATTGATTTAATAAAGGTTTCACTAGTCACTTTAAATAACGGCACTTTAATAATGTCTACATATCCTACATTACTCCTCTCATATGTATATATATATATATATACTGTACTCTATACCATCTACTGCATCTTGCCTATGCCACACGGCCATGGCTCATCCATATATTTATATGTACATATTCTCATTCATCCCTTTACATTTACGTGTATAAGGTAGTTGTTGTGAATTTGTTAGATTACGTGTTAGATATTACTGCACTGTCGGAACTAGAAGCATTTCACTATCTGCTAACCATGTGTATGTGACCAATACAATTTGATTGAATTTGATTCCGTTTGTCAACACTTCTTACGAAAACAAGTAGTGAAGACGTCAATCTCTATTCTACTTTGAACCATAAGAGATTGACATGCATGTCATTAATGTTCGCTCTCCGTGTACTTTTAAGGGCCAGCTGTGCTGTCCTGTTCTGAGCCAACTGCAATTTTCCTAAGTCCCTCTGTCCAGCTGCGACAAAACCAGGGCCTGTTGGACCTGCCTTGTTGATAGTGTGGTTAAGAAGGTAGAAACTAGGGCCTGTAGGACCTGCCTTGCTGACAGTGTGGTTAAGAAGGCAGAGTAGCGCTTTATTATTGACAGACTTCTCCACAAGTGTTCGACGCGTAAATGTGTGTCTTCAGGTCTCAGGCAAGTTTACTTATTAAGCTAGTTCTCTGAACCAAATGAAAGCCTGGGTTGCAGGACAAACTTGAGATGAGAGGTAGAGCACAAATATCCTCTATGTGAACTGGATGGGAAAGCCTCTATGTAAACTGGATGGAAAATCCTCTATGTGAACTGGATGGGAAAGCCTCTATGTAAACTGGATGGAAAATCCTCTATGTGAACTGGATGGGAAAGCCTCTATGTAAACTGGATGGAAAATCCTCTATGTGAACTGGATGGGAAAGCCTCTATGTAAACTGGATGGAAAATCCTCTATGTGAACTGGATGGGAAAGCCTCTATGTGAACTGGATGGGAAATCCTCTATGTAAACTGGATGGAAAATCCTCTATGTGAACTGGATGGGAAAGCCTCCATGTAAACTGGATGGAAAATCCTCTATGTAAACTGGATGGAAAATCCTCTATGTAAACTGGATGGAAAATCCTCTATGTAAACTGGATGGAAAATCCTCTATGTGAACTGGATGGGAAATCCTCTATGTGAACTGGATGGGAAATGTTAAGACACATTTTTAACATCAGTGAAAGTTGTGCTTTTGGATCAAACAGTCCTTTGCCAAGGATGGGGCATTCAACTTCACACTCCTCTTTTGACCGCATTAGGGTTTGTTTTTACAAGACTTCAATTAATGCCACAAAATGCTTAATTGAAAGACCTTGGGTCAAACACAGGCCAACAATCTTCACTCTAAAATCAGGATATGTTTCAATACAGCCCATATGTATCTTAAAAAATGACTTCCTTTCTTAAAAGTTCAGAGAACAGATACTGCTACCATTGTGAAGGCCAACATTAACATTGATATCTCAACTGAGAATTTAAGTGAATGAAAGAGGGAAAGAGAGAGCGAGAGACCCACCTGTAGCCAAGCACCTTTGCTCCACCCTGCCCCACGCCCACACACTCCCACAAACAGGTTCAAGTCATTCCTAGGCAGCCTATTCTCCAAAGTAGTCCCACTTGTAGTTTCCCTGTCTTGATCTAGCCTCATGGAAGGGTTTCTCTATTTGTCTCAGTGCACAGGCTCTATTCTGTTCCCACATCACCATGACAATGAATGGAAACCCTCCATGATTAGACACAACCCAGTGCACGCAGACAACCCGGTGCACAGTAAAGACTT